>NC_037346.1:46355366-46967632 GCF_002263795.3 Bos taurus | reverse complement strand
CTATTCTATTCTATTATCATATTATACCCATATGCAAAATATAAAATAAATACAAACAAAAGAATAATATACCACAATTATGTATGGCTTATTCTAGAAATGTAAGGATAGTTCATTATTCCATCTACTAATGTAATTCACTACATTAATGTTGGTGTGGGAGGGCAGAGAATCAAGATTCTTTCCTTTAGATGCAAAAAGATTTGCACATTGTTGGGCAATACTTAAAAAAAAAAACCTGTAAGTATCCATTTATAATTCAACAGAGTATTTTTTCAGAAATAAACATAACTATAATTAATGGTGCTATACTTGAGATACCTTCATTAAAATTAGGAACTAGACAGGGGTTAACACATTAATATCACAGTCATTCAACATTATCATAGAATTTTTAGCCAAAGTGATAAGGAAAACAATATGAGGTATAAACACTGGAAAATATCAAACATTAGAAAGTGTCAATTTTGGATGATATAACTATTCACAAAGGAAACCAAACAAATCAACTGAAAAACAACAAATAAGAGTTCAGTAAGATGGCCAAATAGAAAATAAATACACAAAAATCAATAACTTCCCCATATATCAACAACTTGATTATAATCAGAACAAGTAGCATCAGAAGAAAAATCAGATTCAAAATTATCTATAAAATACTTACAAGGAAACAATATGCAGATTACATGTAAAACAAAAACTATAATTCACTGACAAATATAAAAGACGACCAACGTTATATGGCAAAATACTGTGCTTCTGAGTTCACATTTTAAATATGTCAAACTTCTCTAAAAGCCAGTGCTCAGGGCTTTTTGTGTATTATTGTTTCTATTTTTGCAAGAAAGGGTGTTGTGGTAGCATAGCGATTGATCATCTAGATTCTCCTCTGCTCTTTGGGGAGACTGTTTCTATGGATTTTCATATTTTAGTTCTGAGGTCCACTTGGAAAAATCATCAAAATTAGCCATGTAATTTTTGATAAAGTGTACCAGGGAAACCTGACCAGCTATTAAAACTTACTGCAAAGCAACACTGGCCTCTCTGGTAGCTCAGTGTTTAAGAATCCACCTGCCAGTGCAGGAGACAACCCTGGCTTGGGATGATCCCCTGGAGAAGGAAATGACAACACACTCCCATGGACATAGGAGAGCCTGGTGGGCTCCAGTCCAATGGGGTTGCAGAGAGTTGGACATGACTTAATGACTAAATAGCAATAACAAAGCAACAATAAACCAAATAAGCATAATCCTGGTAAAGGAACAAGCAGACTAATCAGTGGCACGGAAAAATCAGAAAAAGACCCATATAAAATGGATGTGTAATGTGTGATTATACTGCATTTCTAATTAGTGGGAATTTTATTACAAAGATGATATGATATGTACACAGATATTAGAAAAAAGGAAAAGTACATTACTTCCTTATAGTATACATAAAAATTATAAGAAAATATACAAATGCTATTATGACTTTCTAGTGGTGAGGGTTTTTTAAACATGACATTAAAAACACAAACCATATAGGAACATCTAAGAATAAGACAAAACTAGTAATAAGTCATGAAGAGAAAAACACTGATAAATCTGATCACTTCTAATTTTTTGACTTCTGAATGGTGAAAGTGGACATAAACAAGTTAAAAAACAAATTATAAAGAGGCAGAAAATATTCACACTATAAGTGACAATGAGCTAACAATCTTAATAAATAATGTGTTCCTACCCATCAGCAAGACAAAGCAAATGCTCGAATAAATAGGCAAAGGAACTGAATAAACATTAAAAGAGAAATCCAAAAGGCCACTAAACATATGAAAAGATATGTAATATCACTGATGAAGAAATGCAACATAAAACAAGGTATTTTTCTCACTAGCAAAGACTATAATGTAAAATTCAGTATTAGAAGGATAGGAAGAAATTGGGACTCTCAAACTGCTGATGACCTGCTAGCAATTATGTGATGATATTTCATTTTATTTATTTTAAATTGATGCATAGTTGATTTATAATGCAATGTTAGTTTCAGGTATACAGAAAAGTGATTCAGTTATATATACGTAACTGAACACATATTTTCTTTCTCAGATTCTTTTCCCTTATAAGTTATTATAAAATATGAACACAGTTGCCTGTTCTATACAGTAAGTCCTTGTTGGTTATTATTTTATATATAGCAGTGTGTATATTAATATGTTAATTCCAAATTCCTAATTTATACATCTACCCTTTCCCCTTTATAACCATAAGTTTGTTTTCTATGTCTGTGGGTCTATTTCTATTTTATAAATAAGTTTATTTGTATCATTTTTAAAGATTCCAATATAAGTGATATTATATGATATCTGCCTTTCTCTGTCTGGCTTGCTTCATTTAATACGATAATCTCTAGTCCATTCGTGTTGCTGCAAATGGCACTGTTTCGTTCTTTTTAACGGCTGAGTAATATTCCAGTGTGTGGGTGTATGTGTGTACTGGACATCACATCTTCTTTATCCATTCATGTGATGACATTTTAAAGTGTGCATATTCTTTGACTTGGGAACTAACCTTTGGAAATTTATCCAAAGGAAACAAATGCATAAGCACAGATGTATACACAAGGATATTCATTACAGCATTACTTAGAGAATACAAAATATTTAAGTCAGTCTATTGTCTAAATAAATTTATACAATGGAAATGAGGAAATCTGCTATATGAACATACATGTATACATATATGCCCACTAAACTCTTTGATAATAGCTCTTGTGGAAAGGACTGTATATTTTACCACTTCTGAATTATTGGACTTTCATAATCAGCATGTATCCCTTTATCAGGGAAAACTAACATTTTTACTTTAGAAAATATAAGTAAAACAGACTAATCAAAGTGATCTGGAAAAAAGAATTTTTTTTTTTAAATCTATGAGTAAAAGCCACAACTCCTTAAAAACAACACTCCTACCTCACCCAATAAATTTAAATGCAGACTCCAGAATACCTGTAATACTTAACAACAATAATCTCACTACCTGGCACACTGTTATCATTGAAGCTACAATATTAAAACAAATAATTCTGTCATACATTCAATAATTATTTGCCAAGGGCTTAAAAGATCTTTAAATATCTCTGGAAATATAGCAGGTTGGGATGTTTGTACCAACATTCCCTTAGAAAACAACTATAAAGACAGGACAAAATGTTTTTTTAAAAAGATATTAAAAGCATTGAAAAGCTGTCAAAATAGTAGGGATTTGTCATGGCAAAACCTAATGGAAATAAGGAACACAAAACAGGTAGTAAAAGAAGCATCAAAGTCACATTTGCCCTGCTGCTGCTGCTGCTAAGTCACGTCAGTCGTGTCTGACTCTGCGACCCCACAGACGGCAGCCCACCAGGCTCCCCCGTCCCTGGGATTCTCCAGGCAAGAACATTGGAGTGGGTTTCCATTTCCTTCTCCAATGCATGAAAGTGAAAAGTGAAAGTGAAGTCACTCAGTCGTGTCCGACTCATAGTGACCCGATGGACTGCAGCCCACCAGGCTCCTCCATCCATGGGACACCCTAAGATCTTGACTTTTCAATCCCTGGGCACCATGTTGCCAAGTGGCTAATCATACGCCAAGCCCATCCAGCATAGGACTCTCAATATGAATCCTTCCCACTTTAAGCTGTACTTTCAAAGGGTTAAAACCTCAGGGAAAATGTAAGCCAGAAGAAATAGTTCTCCCGCCCTCAGGGAGCTGCAACAGTTGCCTTGGCCATGCAGGGGGTGCGGGTTCCCCTGAGAAATGTTGCTGCTGCTAAGTCACTTCAGTCGTGTCCGACTCTGTGTGACCCCACAGATGGCAGCCCACCAGGCTCCCTGGGATTCACCAGGCAAGAACACTGGAGTGGGTTGCCATTTCCTTCTCCAGTGCATGAAAGTGAAAAGTGAAAGTGAAGTCATTCAGTCGTGTCTGACTCCTAGCGACCCCATGGACTGCAGCCTACCAGGCTCCTCTGCCCATGGGATTTCCCATGCAAGTTAATACAATCCAAATCAATACTGCTTGTCTGGTTGAAAGAAACAATCTAGCAAATCAAACAAAGCAAGCCATGAATTTAGTAGTTTGTAGAGACTGGTAGAATCTCTAGACACTTGAGAGAAGCAAATAAAAATTCTCCCTGGAGAAACATATGTTCATTTTAGACCTCAAAGAAATTTCACAAACAATTTTTCAAGTACGAGCAGCATACAGACAACCAAAGCATAAAAGAAATAAAGACCTGAGCAACAACTAGGAAAATTAAGATATAGCAGAAACAGATTTTTTTAAACTTCAAATACAAAAATTAACAGATTATAAAACAACTATGTCTACCAGACTAAAGAAATAAAAGACAGTTTGACTATATCTGCAGGGAACATAAAATAACAAAAATTAAGAATCCAATGCAGCAAATTAGATACACCAAAACAGAGAATTTGAGAACTGAAAGGCAAGAAACTATCCAGAATGGAGCATACAGAAAGAAGAATGAAGGGGCAGGTGATAAAGTGAGACAGTCTAACATATGCTGCTGCTGCTAAGTCGCTTCAGTCGTGTCCGACTCTGTGCGACCCCATAGACAGCCCACCAGGCTCCCCCATCCCTGGGATTCTCCAGGCAAGAACACTGGAGTGGGTTTCCATTTCCTTCTCCAATGCATGAAACTGAAAAGTGAAAGGGAAGTCGCTAAGCCGTGTCCGACTCTTAGCAACCCCATGGATTGCAGCCCACCAGGCTCCTCCATCCGTGGGATTTTCCAGTCAAGAGTACTAGAGTGGGGTTGCCATTGCCTTCTCCGCTAACATATGGTTCCCTGAAATTTTATAGGAGAATGAAAAAGAGAATAGGACTGAGATAGAGACAATGGCAAATAACTATTCAGAAATGGTACAAGACCGCAACCCACAAATATCAGAAGCCCAGCAAATCACATGGAAGGGAAATAAAAGGATGTCTCAAAGCACACCACCACAAAGTAAAAGTAGCCTGGGGCTTGAGGGGAGAAGGGTAGGTGTGGGTAGGGGGAAGCAGAGCAGTTTCTTTCAAAGAAATAAGTAAATGAAAACTGTTTTCTCAACTGTAACCAAGGGAACCAAAAAAATGGTTAACGATATACTTAACTGTGTGTGGTGAAAAAAAAAAACAATCTAGATATATACACAGCATAAATATCTTTCAAGAATAAGGGCAAAATAAAGTTATTTCAGCAAACAAAAACCTAGAGAGTTAACCCCCAGCAGATAAATACTGTATTAAGGACTACGGAAGGCAGAAGTACTTCCACGTCCACTTCTTCCCTAAAGTGGAAGGTGTAATATGTAAAAAGGCAAGAAGTACAAAGAAAGAGGTAAGTAAGCACATGGATAAATCTAAATGAACACTGACAGCATAATAATGTTCTATGATTTTTTATATATATATATATATATATATATAAATTTTTTAAAGGCAAAATATAAACCTACACCACCACCACCAAGGCAGTAGCACAGAAATGGAATCGAAGTTATCATGTAACTAGGCTACTGTTAACATCAAACTTTGGCATATTAAAGATACCTGTGGGAGAAACACCACACAGGACCTACCTACTAGTGGAGGAGAAAAGTATGAAATCATTTTTTAATCCAAATGAAAACAAGAATTGAAGGAAACAGTGACATAGAACAAGCAAGAAACAGGCAATGACAGATACCATTAAAAGCCAGAGTATTTAAAACCAATATAACGATGTTTATTAATGTAAACCAGAGAAGGCAATGGCATCCCACTCCAGTACTCTTGCTTGGAAAATCCCATGGATGGAGGAGCCTGGTAGGCTGTAGTCCATGGGGTCGCTAAGAGTCGGACACGACTGAGCGACTTCCCTTTCACTTTTCACTTTCATGCATTGGAGTAGGAAATGGCAACCCACTCCAGTGTTCTTCCCTGGAGAATCCCAGGGACGGGGGAGCCTGGTGGCTTCCGTCTATGGGGTCACACAGAGTTGGACATGACTGAAGCGACTTAGCAGCATTAGTGTAAACAGAATAAATACTGAAGTTTAAAAAAGATTTTTTTTTTGACCATGCCACACAGCTTGTAGGATCTTAATTCCCCAACCAGGGATTGAACCTAGGCCCCAGCAGTGAAAGTGCTGACTCCTAACCACTGGACCACTACGTAATTCCCTTAAAAAAGATTTTAGACTGAATAAAGAAAAAAATTTCAACTATGTACTTGTCAGATATACTGAAAACATAATAATGAAAAGCTGACAATATAAAAACAGAAATATTTACACTATACAGCGGTTTGAATATACTAGTATCAGATAAACTGCATTAAGAGCAAAAAGTATCAGGAGAAATAAAGAGAATCACTTAGTAATACGTAAGGCAAAAATATAAATACAGGAAGAAACAAAGTACACCCATAATCATGACTGTCATGAATATACCTCTCTTAGTAATTGACAGAACAAACAGCCAAAAGTCAGAATACAGAAGATTTAAACATGGAGATTAAACGCCGTGATTAACAAAACTGTCATAATGACAATACTATAAAGAAAAGCAAATGCTGATCACAAAAATTAGAACAGTGGTTGTTTCTAGAGTATTGGGAGGGAGTTGTGATCAGGGAAGGTTTCCAGGGTGCTGGAAGTATTTTACTTTCTGACCTAAGTAATGATTAATGGAGTTAACTTCATAATGACTGCCTGGAAACATTTTTTGTAAAGGACCAGATAGAAATATTTTAGGCTTTCCAGGCAACATAACTCTGTGACATATTCTTTGTCTCTATAACTCAAAAAATCTAAAAATCATTTTCGGCCTGCCAGTTGTAGGCTGTAGTTTACCAACTCCTGAACTCAAAGGCTCAGGGTTTGTGTACTTTTTTGTATTTAACAAAAAATATAGAAGAATCACTTAGGAGGGAAAAAGCTAAAATGATTCTTTATCTGTTCTTCTATTCTTCTCTTTCAACAAATAGTCTGTCTTGCGTTCCCACTGTGCACCCAACACTGTTTTGGGTGTTAGAGACTAAACACTGAACAAGATCTCTCTTCTATGCCAAGGAGTGAGGGAAATAGTCAAAATGATTATACCTTTATGTAACAAACAGTGTAAGAGATGGAAATAGTAGTAATAAAACAAAGGTCCAATTCTCTTGGGATTAACATTCTGGTGGAAGATGATGGGCAACAAACTAACTGTATAGTTAAAAATTAAGATCTGTAAATTAAATAAAAATATTAAAATTATGCCACACAATGACGACAGTGAATGATCTACAACACACAACATGGATGACTTTCACCAAAGTAATGCTGACTGAAAGAAACTCGACACCAGACTATATTAGATAGTGTGTGGTTCCTTTCATACACTGTATAAAAACAAAAGAGCCCTCATCTATGCTACTATTAGAAGTTAGGACAGTAGCTATCTCCAATCGCAGGGAGGGGGCTAATAACTGAAAGGGAACATAAGGGACTTTCTGGAGGGGCTGGTACTTTGTTTCTTGTGCTAGTACAGTTGGTGAACATTCATTAAGCTGTAGATGTACATGTATACTCTTTTATATGTATAAATATGAATCAATAAAAATTTAAATATATATATCAAACTTTAAATACATATGCCAGATAGTAATAACTAAGAATTAAAGCAGGATTAGGGACAGAGTTACAAGGTGAGAGGGACTATTATTCAAAGAAGTTGGCCAGGAGAGACCTCTCTTGACAAGGCCATTTTTGAGCAACAGTCTGATGAAGGACTTGCTCATCACGCTATTCTTGGAAGAAGAAATAGCAGGTACAAAGGCACTGAAGTAAAGAGTGCTTCAGAGTGTTCACAGAACTTCTAGGAGGCCAGTGCAGCTTAAGTGGCATGAGGAAGAAGGGGAGCAGATGCAGTCAGATGGATGTGAGGAGCAAAGATTATGTAGGAGCTTCTAGACCACATAAGCCTAGAACAGTCTGGACAAGCCCCTGGCCAGTTCTGAATAGGATCCGACTTAAATTTTTCACAGAATCATTCTGGCTACTTACTATATTGAAAATAGGTGAGACACAGGCAGAAACAAGGAGACTACTTTAGAGACTGATGCAGAGAACCAGGTGAACAGAAAAGAGGGTGGATTCTGCTATTTTTTAAAAAGAAAACAGGATTTTGATGGATGAGATATGGGGCATAAAGTTATGATCTAAAAAACTGGACACAGTGAACTGTTATCTACAGGGACAGGGTAGACTGCAAAAAGAGCAATTTGTTGTTGTGCTAGTGAGCAAGAGCTCCTCTGTGGGTTTTTTTTTTTTTAATTATTTATCTATTTATTTTTGGCTGCTCTGGGTCTTCACTGCTGTATACAGGCTTCTCATTGAGGTGGTTCTCTTGTTGCAGAGCACAGGCTCTAGGGTGCACGGGCTCAGCAGTTGTGGTGCACGACCTTAGTTGCTCTGTGGCATGTGGACTCTTCCCAGACCAGGGATCGAACCCACGTTCCCTGCACTGGCAAGCAGATTCCCAACCACTGGACCACCAGGGAAGTCCTACAGACGTTTTCTAAGCTATTCATTTAGTTATATAAGCAGACATGGCAAGGAGAGGTGCATATATAATTTTCAGGGAAATCGATGCCCAAGTAAAGGGCTGTCCAGTTCATGCATCCTAAAAGGCAGATACGGATAAGGACACAAGTAACCTGGTAGAGCTGGCAGAAACACATGGGAAAGTTCTCTTTTGATTGCTTCTATTTTCCTAATAAAATAAAAAAGTCAAGTCATCAGTTGACAGAGTAGAGGGGAAGGAATTGCTGCTGGAAGACTGCAGAAAGTGACAAAAATATGAAATATTCATCTAGGAGAGTGAATTAACTATGGAAATATAATAGGACTGGCAGCAACTCAGAGGCTCATGAGGTTGGTGGTCACAAACTTAAAGTGAGATCAGTCAGCATGGGTGTATGTGCTTTTCTCTAACCAGGCTGAACCGCTTAGATACAGGCAAGGAAAATTAGATTTAATCAGGGCTGAGTTTTTTTCAGGCAAGTATAATGGACAGAGTGGGGAAAGGGAATTGAAGGGTATATACAAATCAGTTGATTATAACAATGAAGCACAGAATCTAAGATAGGAGGATAAAATGCAATGGAAAAAGGAAATTAAGGTTGGTTTCTATTTTAACAACCAAGACATACTTAGATTTGCACGATAATGAGGCTCAGCCACCACTCACTGAGGTGGCAGGACTGTCTGTGGATCACTTAGGTACCTCTCTCTTGTCTTCATTTAAGACCTGACTTAAATGGACACATGATAGATGGGTGGTCACATTACTGAAAACCAAATGAAAAAAAATCTTTTTCAGGAAGAAAAGAGTAGTAAGATAACAAAATTCTACAAGTCATTATTTGTCCCAAATAGATAATTCTGCAATCCCATTTAACATTTTAAAACTTGTAACTGGTTTAAAACAATAAAAATACAGATCTAGGTCTCCTCAAAAGTTAGCTAACAAACTTCAACCTAACCAAACATATCTACACATTGAACATTTATAATATTTTTAAATATGGCAATGATGACAAAGTAATAGAAAAAATTTCAAGCTGAATACATTTTGCTAAGTGCTTTACTAATTATAATCACCCTAATGAACGCATGTTTTTATGAGACAGAAGAGGGGAAGAAGGACATTCTAACTAGTTTAACAATACAGAGACTAAATCACTTAAAAAAAAAAAAGCAATATTAATCAAGTCTGCTGAGGCAGAGAAAAGCAACCTTCCGAAACAGAGACCTAGGATGAAAACTCCTGGTCTCCCTTTTCCCTAAGATCCCACAGCAATACCTGAGGCATCAAAGGACATAATACACTCTTATGTACAGGGTTCTCATATGGTATCAACAAATCAGCCAAAGGCACTTGAGTGAACTGACATAAAATCCTACACGAGCTGGTTCAGGGATTCTCAGCTTTGGCACTAGCACCATTCTGGACTGGATCATTCTTTGTTGTGGGCGCCTGTCCTGTGCATGGCAGGATGTACACCAGCATCCCTGGCCTCTGCCCAGCAGATGCCTATGGCATCATTCCACCCACCCTCTAGTTCTGACCAAAAATTACTTCAACATTGCCAAATGTCCCCTGAGGGGATAAACTACCCTGGCCTGAGAACCACTAACTTGGCTGTGATGTTTTTATAGAGTTTCAGATCAGAGAACAAACCTATCCCAAATCTGTGCGGTATTAGCTTCTCTACTACATCACTGAGCAAGCCATCCAATTAATTCAAATACCAGGAGCTGACCACAATTTTTTTAAAGGAATTTAACTACAGGAATATGTAAGTCTGGCCAGGATAAAAACCTAAAGTTTGGACGGGAAACCCCTTTCTTGAGGCCTAGAAGTAATCGATTTATACCGGGAGAACAGGATCAGCTCTCATAAAATGTAAACTGACTGATACAGATTTGAATCTAAGTTAAGTGATTCACAGGTAATGCTATGAACGTTTCTCCTTAAGACTTCACTCCCCTTGGGTAATTAATGGAAGAGAAACTTTGCTTGAGTGTTCCTGGGCTTCTTGGTCTCCCTACAACAGGTGTCACATTTCTCCAGGTGAATGCTTACCGGTAAGGGATTGGATAAGGAATGTTGCGGTGAGGATCGTGCAACTGGTGGAACACTTCTGCCAGGGCTGGTTCCTGGCCCGCTTCCCCCAGCAAACTGGCCAACAGGGAAAAATGGATATGAATAATTCACAACAGTACTATGCTCAGATAAGGAGAGTAAAAGATTAATACACATACAGGTCTTAATTATACATGGTCCCTTTAAGTCTACACATTTTATTCTAGAGAAAATGCCATGTAAGTCAAATTCTGCTAACTTTTCAATGAGATTTTAACAAGAAGCTCCAGTAGAAATGTACCAAGATATAAGGAAAACATGGCTAGAAACCTGAAGGTACACATGATTTTGAAAAGATGTAAGAGAAGAATGTTTCCCCTTCTTGTCTCAAAATACATGAAGCAGGAATACAGTGTATGTTAGCGTCCCCTTCAGTAACCACTAAGGATGGGTCAGTGAGCTTACTACAGGTTCCACTGGACTACAGGTAGAGGACAAAAGAAGAGTCCGAGGCGTTCCACTTCAACCTTTGTAAGACACAAAACCTAGTCTGGCCAAGAGAACAATCACCTCATTTGTGAATTTTTATATCATCACAGACAAGACACATCATGAACAAATTTAAATTTAGGAAGTCAGCAGCTGTTTCCTCTTATAGAGATGGGGCAACATCAGGTTGATGAAGGTGGGGAAGAAGGGGAGGAGGGCACAGTAAAGGCAATATATGCCTTTCTAAAGCTTTAAATGAAAGAAAGGATTTAGGTTCTTTTTTTTTTTTAAGTCACTATAGATTTCTTTTTCCAAAAATTTAACTTACCTCAAAGTAATCACTAATTTTATGTCCCCTAGGAGTGCCTTTCCCTGAAAATAAAACCAAAGTAAGTATAGTTTTTCCAGTAATACAAGTAAACCATCATTTGCTAAAGTGTATTATGTATTCAATGACTGCCTATGCTGTTACCAATTCAAATGTCAACTTTACTTTTAACAAATGAGCCAAAATACCTGTTTCCTAAGAACAGAAGACAGTTTCCACCACAAAATAAAACACTAAAATAAGCAGTGAAAGAAAGACCTTTTCACAGCTTGCTT
Organism: Bos taurus; assembly: GCF_002263795.3. NCBI lineage: Eukaryota > Metazoa > Chordata > Mammalia > Artiodactyla > Bovidae > Bos > Bos taurus. The sequence continues at coordinate 46,955,899 of NC_037346.1, read as the reverse complement.
TCCTTTAAGATTCACTACGCTTTCTTTTACAAGTACACTAACAAAGCTTATGCCACAACTGTGAATCAAAATAAAACTAAACTATAAACTACACCCCCAACTAAGAGAATAAAAAAATTCAAAACAAACTCATCAGAACTAAATGGTTTATTCTATTTCACAAGTAAATTTACATGACCTTGCTACTTTGGAAAAATTTTCTCCCACAAAAGTAAAAAATGATTTGCAGATTAAAAGATACAAAATGGGGGGAGGGGGCCTTTCCTTTCTTGGAAGTTCTTCCATTTCATTTATTCTTTCTTTAATTATTTAAAGAAATCTGGCATTATGATCATCATACTTACAGATTTATTCCACTGGGCACCAATTATTCAACTGAGTAACTGACATGGAAGAAGGGTAGGTAAAAGGACAGCCATGTAAATGCAACCATTTCTGCTTGCCTATTATTAACAAACCACTGACCTAGTGCAAGACATAGTTAAAACTGCTATGTAATCTCTTTTCTGTACAATAGATCCTTAGTCTGAAGACAAATCCATGGTGAGAAGACTATTAACTTACAACAGGGAGAACTAGAGTCCCCGCAGAACTGACGCTATTTTGTCAAGTGTGTATCAAATGGCAAGTCTGTCATAAACAGCCTGATATTCCCTTAAGGAATGCAAATCTCCATTGTCAGGAATCCCTGTATGCAAACTAATTAGTGTGAGCTGGAAGTTTTATACCTAAGTACATAAGAATTTATATTTTTACTGGTGTGAAATTATTACTACCTTGGCTAGTTTCATATGGTTCAGCTTTTCTTTTCCGGTTTCGCTGGTCATTCTGTTTTTTCTCAGGAGTCTGTTAAATACCATATACATCACAATTAGCATTTTGTCAAATTTTTCACATTATGAAAATTAGAGTGTACGTTAAAAATATCAAATTTATAAGGAGAATTAACTGGCTCACAAGTCCTAAATGAATGTCCTACTCTTAGAGCAGGGTCATAGAAAGAATATAAGATCTGAAGTCAAACCATTTATACAATTTTTGGCCAACTGCTTAAAATATCAGAGCTTTAATTTACTTATCTGTAAATCAGGGTTGCTGCAAAAGCTTAAATGAACTATTTTATAAAGCACAAATGTAGTACAAGCATCTAGCATATAGCAGGTCTCAAATAGCAGCTGTTACAATATTTGTTTCTTTTTGAGGCCACACCATGCAACTTATGGGATAGTAGTTCTCTGACCAGGGATTCAAAATCCAGATCCCAGCAGTGAAAGCACTGAGTCCTAACCATTGGACCACCAGGGAATCCCAATATTTCTACTTTAAAAGACCTTAAATCTAAAATTTTTTTCCAAAAAGGAAATATCTGCATGATCAGTCAACTGACTAGTCTATTCAAAGTCTTATCTAAGTGCAAAGTAAGCAGTTATATAATCAGCTAGGTTATTTGCCTTTAAAAAACACAAAATTTCAAATTTTGTTACTGAAGTCCTTCAGGCCACACTGACTCACTCTGCTGAAGTACTAAGAAGTGCTAAAATTCAAGGACACCTAGACTAATTCAGCTACAACTGCAAATTTCTACCTTTTATTGATTATTATGATTATAGTAATAAAAACCCATCAGGGCCACATGACAACTGTGCAGACACAAAGAGCACACAACTCTAAGGGGAATCATTGACACAAACCCTAACAGGACCCCAGAGTCTGCAGTGCTATGGTTTAACCCAGATCTAAAGTGTGGGAATATGAGAAGTCTTGCAATGGATGTGGCTTCTTACCTCTACTTCTTTATCACTCAAGGACCCCACGCTGCACAAGCTCTGGTTGGAAGACTCACTATTGAGTGGCCCCTGAAAAGAAAAAAACAAAAAGGAATCAAAAGAAACTAAGATGACAGCAAAAATGAGGAAGAAGCCATGTGATTGTGATATCTAGGTCAAGTCAAAGAAACCAAGAATTAACTGCAACACCTCTGAGCCAACTTGAAAAGAACTCCATCCATCATATAGTAGAGGGCACTCATGTTAAAATTCTCTACCTAATGTTATTTTCATTTCCTTTATAAACTCTGAACTCCTGTGCAAACTTTCCCCTTCTAGAGTACTTTCACATGGAGCAAGTTCATTCTTTAAGGAAAATAAGCAAGGGAAAAACGATTCTCGTGATTCTTGTATCTTACAGTCGATATCTGAAAGTTATGTTAAGGGTATGCCAAGGGTTCCTCATGAGGGGGTGGTCAGAGACCATAATGAAGGAAACACTTTTTCGAATCATGCTTTAAAGAGACTGCCAGCTCAAAAAACAGTTACAAAAGACTCACCTCTAAGCCTAATAGCGTAAGGATCTCTGCTAGCCTGCTGCTCAGAGAAACTGATGAAAATTATTTTTTAAAACCACCATTCAAAGCCTCTGACAATGGTCCCTAAGGGCAAAGAGCTAATGAAGAAACAACCATTCAATAAAATCTACAAAAAATTTAGCCTGCAAGGTGAAAGTCTGTGGTACCTGAAGGAAGATCATGCTTTTCTTCCCATATCCCACCCTCCCATCTCAGCAGGGTTCCAGACTGCTGCAGCCAAGAGCACAAGCCCCCTCCTTCCCCCAGCTCTCAGTCAAGGGCTTTCTTCCTGAGAGGAGCAGGACTTCAGGCTTCTCATTTTGTCCCCAGCACTCTGTCACTGAAGCTAAGTCCCAGCCAAGTACATCAAAGACAGGAGGCTTCCATCTGCCTAACGCTGACTTGTGGAAGGGAGGCTCTGCCTTAGCTTGGTACACTGAGAATACTGGGACTCCAACAGGCCTCTCGCTCAGCTCATAAGGTAGTGGTTCCACATCACAAGAGACAAGCTGCTTGCTGTGTGCACCCCATCTATACCTCCGCTCCTGGTATTCAGTTCCTAGAGGCTGAATGTCACTTCACAGAAAAGTGTTACTCATTGTCCCCACCCCCAACACCAGAACCCTGGCTTAGATATTTTGCCGGGGGTAAAACACTGGAACATATAGTACAAAATCTCTTCCCAAAGGACCTGACTTCATTCTCAACAGAGTGTGGACAAGTTTAAATCTACAGATATTCAATGGAGACTGTGGCAAAAGGCAAGTGGGAAAATATTTGTGTAATGAAGATACAGCCTAGACTGTAGGTCAGTTAGTTAGAAAGAGAGAACCAAGGAATAAAGCCCCACCAGGGAGGAGTCATCCTGCGGTCAGAACGAATAGCAAACATTTGTCAAACAGGTATGACCTAAATCAAATCCCTTATGATTATACAGTGGAAGTGAGAAATAGATTCAAGGGATTAGATCTGATAGACAGAGTGCCTGATGAACTGTGGACGGAGGTTCGTGACATTGTACAGGAGACAGGGATCAATACCATCCCCAAGAAAAAAAATGAAAAAAGCAAAATGGCTGTCTGAGGAGGCCTTACGACTGGCTGTGAAAAGAAGAGAAGCAAAAAACAAAGGAGAAAAGGAAAGATATACCCATTTGAATGCAGAGTTTCAAAGAATATCAAGGAGAGATAAGAAAGCCTTCCTCAGCGATCAGTGCAAAGAAATAGAGGAAAAGAATAGAACGGGAAAGACAAGATTTCTTTAAGAAAATTAGAGATACCAAAGGAACATTTCATGCAAAGACAGGCTCAATAAAGGACAGAAATGGTATGCGCCTAACAGAAGCAGAAGTTATTAAGAAGAGGTGGCAGGAATACACAGAAGAACTATACAAAAAAGATCTTCACAATCTAGATAATCATGATGGTGTGATCACTCACCTAGAGCCAGATACCCTGGAATGTGAAGTCAAGTGGGCCTTAGGAAACATCACTACAAACAAAACTAGTGGAGGTGATGGAATTCCAGTTGAGCTATTTCAAATCCTGAAAGATGATGCTGTGAAAATGCTGCACTCAATATGCCAGCAAATTTGGAAAACTCAGCAGTGGCCACAGGACTGGAAAAGGTCAGTTTTCATTCCAATCCCAAAGAAAGGCAATGCCAAAGAATGCTCAAACTACTGCAAATTGCACTCATCTCACACGCTAGTAAAGTAATGCTCAAAATTCTCCAAGCCAGGCTACAACAGTACGTGAACCGTGAACTTTCAGATGTTCCAGCTGGTTTTAGAAAAGGCAGAGGAACCAGAGATCAAATTGCTGATATCTGTTGGATTATCAAAAAAGCAAGAGAGTTCCAAGAAAAACATCTATTTTTGCTTTATTGACTATGCCAAAGCCTTTGACTGTGTGGATTACCACGAACTGTGGAAAATTCTTAAGGAGATGGGACTACCAGACCACCTGACCTGCCTCTTGAGAAATCTGTATACAGGTCAGGAAGTAACAGTCAGAACTGGACATGGAACAAGAGACTGGTTCCAAATAGGAAAAGGAGTACGTCAAGGCTATATATTGTCACCCTGCTTATTTAACTTATATGCAGAGTACACCATGAGAAACGCTGGGCTGGATGAAGCACAAGATGGAATCAAGATTGCCGGGAGAAATATCAATATGCAGGTGACACCACCTTTATGGCAGAAAGCGAAGAACTAAAGAGCCTCTTGATGAAAATGAAAGAGGAGAGTGAAAAAGTTGGCTTAAAGCTCAACATTCAGAAAACTAAGATAATGTCATCTGGTCCCATCACTTCATGGCAAATAGATGGGGAAACAGTCAAATAGTGACAGACTATTTTTCTGGGCTCCAAAATCACTGCAGATGGTGACTGCAGCCATGACCTTAAAAGACGCTTACTCCTTGGGAGGAAAGTTATGACCAACCTAGACAGAATATTAAAAAGCAGAGACATTACTTTGCCAACAAAGGTCTGTCTAGTCAAAGCTATGGCTTTTCCAGTAGTCATGTATGGATGTGAGAGTTGGACTATAAAGAAACTGAGCACCAAAGAATTGATTCTTTTGAACTGTGGTGTTGGAGAAGACTCTTGAGAGTCCCTTGGACTGCAAGGAGATCCAACCAGTCCATCCCAAAGTAAATTAGTCCTGAATATTCAATGGAAGGACTGATGTTGAAGCTGAAACTCCGATACTTTGGCCACCTGATGCGAAGAGCTGACTCATTTGAAAAGACCCTGATGCTGGGAGAAGGGGACGACAGAGGATGAGATGGCTGGATGGCATCACCGGCTTAAAGGACATGAGTTTGAGTAAACTCTGGGAGTTGGTGATGGACAGGGAGGCCTGGAGTGCTGCAGTCCATGGGGTCGCAAAGAGTCGGAAACAACTGAGTGACTGAACTGAACTGAACTGAGAGGGGCGCAAGAGAAGAAGTGAACTGGCAGAAGAAATAATTAGCAAATCAGAAGACAGATCAATAGAGATTATGCAAGCTGAAAAATAAACAAACAATAAAAAAAAAGAAGAAAAAAGAACAGAGCTTCAAAGAAATGTGGAAAACTGTTAAGTACATCACCATGTACATAATTGGGATACCCAGAAGGAGAGGAGAGCAAGAAAGGAGTAGAAAAAATTTTTTGAAGAAACTGTCTGAAATTTTCTCAAATTATTAAAAAATAATAATAATAACTTACTGATACAAGAAGCTTGATGAGCTCCAAGCAGGATAAACACAAAAAGCCTCATAAACAAACATATTATAGGAAATATACTCAAAGGAAGGTAAGGAAAAAGAGAAAATCTTGAAAGCAGAAATGTAACACATCACTTATAAGGGAATCCAAGTAAGATTTACAGTTGATTTCTGAGCAAAAACAATCACGGCCCAAAGGCAGCAGGATAATATATTCAAAGTGTGAGGTCAGAGGCAGAGAGTGTTGGGTCAACCAACACTCATACATTGAGCAAAGTGTTCTTCCAAAATGAAAGCAAAGGAAGGAGTTCTTAGATAAATAAAAAAGAAACTTCCTCAACCCAACAAAAGGGCGACTACAGAAAAAAACAAACAAACCCTACAGTTCACATCATAATTAACAGTTAAACACTGGAAGCTTTCTCCTAAGACCCAAAACAAGACAAGGATGTTTGTTCTCACCCACATATTCAACATTATACTAGAAGTTCTAGGCAGGCAATTATACTCCCCCCCAAAAAAGTAATAATAAAAAATAAATAAATAAGGCATTCAGCTTGAAAAGGAAGAATTAAAACTATGCCATTCCCAGAAGATATACTATTGTATATATAAAACCAGAAAGGATCCACTAAAATCCTACCTAAACTAACAAGTTCATAAAGATTGTAGGATACAAGATCAATATACAAAAACCTGTTTTACAATTTCTATAACCCTGCAATGAATTTGAAATGAAGTTAAGAAAACAATTCCATTCACATTAGCATCAAAGAGAATAAACTACCTAGATATGAACAAAAGAAATAAAAAACATATACGCTAAAAACTACCTTAAAAACTACTGCAAGAAATTAAAGATCTAAATAAATGGAAAAACATCCCATGTTCATGAACTGGAATACTTAACACTGTCAGGATAGCAGTTCTCTCTCAGCTGATCTATAGATTCAGTGGAATCCCCAGTAGAAATCCAGCTGACTTTGTAGAAACTGACAAGCTGATTCTAAAATTCATAGAGAATGGGGACTTTTTGGGAAGTCAGGGACACAGATTCCACCCCTGGTCAGGGAACTAAGATTCTACATGCTGTGTTGCGTGCCCCCTGCCCTCAAAAAAAAAAAAAAAAAAGGAATTATAAAGCACCAAAAGAACCCTGAAAAAGAAGGTGAACTCACATTTCCTGACTTCAAGACTTACTACAAACAAAACTAATCAAGACAGTATAGCACTGACATAAAGATGGACCAATGGAAAAGAACTGAGAGTTCAGAAAGAAATCCATAATCTACGGCCAAATGATTGTTGACAAAGGAGCCAACACGGTTCAGTAGGGGAAAGAATAGCCCTTTTAACAAAGGGTGCTGAGACAACTGGATAGCCACAGGCAAAACAATGAGGATAAACTCCTACTTCACACCATATAAAAATTAACTCAAAATGGTTCAAGTACTTAAACCAACAGCTACTGCTGTTGCTGCTAAGTCGCTTCAGTCGTGTCCGACTCTGTACGACCCCATAGACGGCAGCCCACTAGGCTCCCCCATCCCTGGGATTCTCCAGGCAAGAACACTGGAGTGGGTTGCCTTTCCTTCTCCAATGCATGAAAGTGAAAAGTGAAAGTGAAATCGCTCAGTCGTGCCCGACTTAGCGACCCCATGGACTGTAGCCTACTAGGCTCCTCCGTCCATGGGATTCTCCAGACAAGAGTACTGCAGTGGGGTGCCATTGCCTTCTCCGCTAAAACCATACAATTCTTAGATGAAAGGGGTAAATCTTCACAAACTCAAACTGGGCAAAGAATTCTTAGACATGACACTTAAACTGCCAACAACAAAAGAAAAAAAGATAAATTAGACTTTTTAAAAACTAAAAATGTTTGTGGGGCTTCCCAGGCGGCACTAGTGGTAAAGAACCGCCTGCCAATGCAGAGAACGTAACGAGATGTGGGTTTGGTCCCGGGGTCAGAAGATCCCCCGGAGGGGAGCATGGCAGCCGACTACAGTATCCTTGCCTGGAGAATTTCATGCACAGAGGAACCTGGGGGGTCCACAGGGTCCATAGGGTCCCAAGGAGTCAGACACGACTGAAGGGACCGAGCACACATGTGGTTGAAAGGACACTATCAACGAAGACAACCTACAAAATGGAAGGTATCTGCATATCATATATTTGAAAAGGTACTGGCATGCTATATAAAAAACTCTTATAGTTCAGAAATAAAGACAGATAATCCAATATAAAATGGGCAAAAGGTCTAAATAGACATTTCTCCAAAGATGAGATACAAATGACCAATAAGCACATGAAGAGAAGCTCAACATCATTAGCCAATGGGGAAACAAAAATCAAAACCAAAATGTGGCACCACTTCACACCTACCAGGACGGATAGATTCACAAAGACAGTAAGAAGTGCTGGCAATAATGTGGAGAAACTGGAACCCACAAACACTGCTGGTAGGAACATAAAATGGGGCAGCCACTTTCAAAAGCAGTTGGGCAGTTACTCAATTAAACACAGAGTTACATATGACTCAGAATGCTACGCCTAGAAACATATTGAAGAGAAATAAAAACATGTACACCCACAAACTTGGACACAAATTTTCACAGCAGTATTACTGACAAAAGTCAAAAGGTGAAAACAATCCAGATATCCATCAACTAATAAATGGATACATGAAATATGATATATCCATACAATGGAATATTATTTGACCATAAAATGGAATCAAGAACTGATACGTGCTACAGGATAAATGAACCTTGAAAACATTTTGCTGAGTTAAAGAAGCCAGTTACAACAGACCAAATATCAAATGATTCTACTCATGTTAAAGCTCAGACCAGGGAAATCTAAGACAGAAAGTAAAGCACAGTTGCCTAGGTGGAGGGTTGCGGGACACAGGGTGCTAGCTGAAGGGTATGGGATTCTTTTTGAGGTGATAACAATATTCTAAAGCTGATTTTGTGGATGGTTGTACTTACCTCTAAATATACTAAAAACCATGAACTGTGCAATTTAAATGGGTGAACTGTATGGCATATGAATAACATCTCAATAAGGCTATTTAAAAAAATAAGTTACTAGGCTTAGAGTCAATTTACATTCATTTCAGGGTATTCTTTTCACTGTATCCTTAAAGTACTATTTTAAAATTGTAATCAACACAATATATCAGAGAGCTTCATAGTGAGATGCTTGCAAAACGGCAAAGAAAAAAAAAATAAAGGGAAACTAGGAAGAAGAAATAAAATAAAATAAAGTATTCCCAGTGACATAAATCAATCAAGGACTTATTCCTTTAATGATATAATAGAGTTCCATGATGTTTAAAAAAGCTTTACTTAAGAATTCTATAATAATTTAAATTGAATCTTCCTATGCCTAAATGTTAAAAATATCCTGTTTATGAATTATCTTTATTGTAACTTTCAAGAAGTATTTTATGTCTCTTGGATAGTAATAAAATCATATACTATTAACATATTTTAACCATTCATTTTACCCACCAACTATCTCTCACTTTGAAAAGGCAGTGGCAAATGGGTTGAATACAGGCAAAAGAGAACTGAAGAACCCATTTTTTTAGCAATTATGATATGAACTGTAAAGTGGTGTGCACTGTAGTGTTCGAAACATCAAAGCAATAGGCACAAGGATCCTTGCGCATGTGTGGAGCATCCTGGAGCATGTGCGGCTAACCAAAAGAAAAACAGGATTAAGAATCATGTAATCCTCCCTTTTCCTGTCCTTTTCTGAAGCACAGCATCCTAAATTATTATAAAATCATTAGATTAAATTTAATTAGCAGGGATAAATGACACACATTCCCTGTTCTAAAACATCTTACTGTCTAGTAAGAGAGCTAACCAAAGGCTTTCAGGCAAACAATGTTATCTTTAAAAAATGTAGCTATCATTAAAAACCCAACAAAAAAGGCAGAAAAAAACTGAACTAGAGAAGGATAAAAAGGCATGACAAAATTCAAAGTATGATCCTTGATTTGACCATGGATTGTAAAACAAAGCAAAAGCAAAACCAAATAAAGGACATTATTGGGACAAAGGCAGAAAATGAATATGGACTATATATTGGATAATTAAGTTCCAGTCTATTATTATATGCCCCTCAACTGTAAACTCTCTCATTTGTTGGATTTTTTTACTAAGGTGCTTTATGAGTTTTGTATGAGTACATAAACAGCTTTGGGGGCATCCTCCACATTTCAGGGGTTAAGGAGCAATCAATCCCAAGGGAATTTTAATGGTCACCTCTGCTAATGCCCTATAACATTCACCAGTTTCAAATATATTAGTTTTCCGGCCCAGGATTTCCACACAAAGCTGGAGTTTCCATTTCTTGTGGCTTTTAACAGCCACAAGCCAAAGTTAAGCAGTTCTCTTCCATCCTATGTCCTGGACTGGTGGACAGTTTTATTAGTTCTAATTCATAGACAAGTGTGCCCCTTCCCAATCCCCAGCTTTAGACAGTTCCAGTTCAAGCCTCTGGCCTCAATTATTATCCCTAGGGGAAAATTAAGCCCAAAGACATAAAAGTTTATGGGTTACTAAAGTTTAACTCTCGTTCACCACTGTGACATCTTCGTCTTCATCTCCCAAGTTAGAATAACTAGGATTCAATTTCTCCTATTTTCCTCATACTGCTGACATTCAGGAATTATATAATTTTCATATATTTCATTTAGCCAATTACTGAGTTGTTATTCATCCTAATCATATGATTGTTCCTCTTGAATTCCTTGTCCAGATATAAATCATAGTAGTTATAAATAATAAGTTTATGTATTCCTGGTGGCTCAGAAGGCAAACCATCTATGTGCAATGCGGGAGACCTGGGTTTGATCCCTGGGTTGGGAAGATCCCTTGGAGAAGGGAACAGCTACCCACTCCAGTATTTTTGCCTGGAAAATCCCATGGACGGAGAAGCCTGGTAGCCACAGTCCATGGGGTTGCAAAGAGTCGGACATGACTGAGTGACTTCACTTTTCCACAATTTATACCTCTTGTTTCTCAGTTTACCGCTTTGAATAAAACAACATAAATCACCATAAAGAACACTGTTGGGCTTCCCTGGTGGCACAATGGTAAAGAATCCACCTGCCAATGCAGGAGACACAGGTTTGATCCCTGACCCGGCAATATCTCACATGCCGAAGAGCAACTTAAGCCTGTGCATCACAACTGTTGAGTCTATACTCTAGAGCCTGGAGCCACAACTACTGACCCCCACGTGCTGCAACTATTGAAGCCCACATGCCTCAGAGCCTGTGTTCCACAAGAGAAGACAATGCAACGAGAAGCCCATACACCGCAACTAAAAAGTAGCCCCTGCACACTGCAACTAGAGAAAAGCCCTCGCAGCAACGAAGACCCACACAGCCAAAAATAAATAAATAATAAAATGAAATTATATTTTAAAATAATCACTGTTGTGTCCTTCTTTTTCAAAGTAACTCTTCTAGTCCTTAACCATTAAAAACTGTAATAAGACTGCAAAGAACCAGTCTTGTAAAAGATAAAGTCGGAGGTGTCCCAAATCCACTTATTACACAGCTACAGTAATCAAAACAGCATGGCACTGGCATGAAGACAGACATAGACAAAACGTATACAATGCTCTTGGATTGGAGAATCAACATTGTCAAAATGAATACATGACCCAAAGCAATCCACAAATTCAAAGAAATCCCTATCAAATTACCAATAGCATTTTTCACAGAACTAGAACAAAAGAAACCTAAAATTTATGTGGAAACACAAAAGACTCCAAATAGCTAAAGCAATCCTGAGAAAGAAAAATGGAGCTTGAAGAATCAGACTCCTCGACTTCAGACTATACTACAAAGCTACAATAATCAAAGCAGTATAGTACTGAACTTCCCTGGTAGCCCAGTGGTTAAGACTCTGCACTTGCAATGCAGGGCTACAGGTTTGATCCCTGGTCAGGGAACTAAGACCTCCCATGCCATGTTGTGTGGCTAAAAAACAGCATGGCATTGGCCCAAAGACAGAAAAATAGATCAACACAACAGGATAAAAACCCAGAAATAAACTCATGCACCTACGGTCAACTAATCTACAACAAAGGAGGCAAGAAAAATATACAATGGAGAAAGACAGTCTCTTCAATAAATGGTATTGGAAAAACTGGACAGCTACATGTGAAAAATGAAATCAGAACACTGCTAACACCATAAACAAAAATAAACTCGAAATGGATCAAAGACTTAAATGTAAGGCTGGACACCATAAAACTCTTAGAGGAAAACATAGGCAGAATACTCTTTGATATAAATTGCAGCAATATCTTTCTTGATTCACCTCCTAGAATAATGAAAATAAAAATAAAAACAAACAAATGGGACCTAATTAAACCTGAAAGCTTCTGCAGAGCAAAAGAAACCATAAAGAAAATAAAGACAACTCACAGAATGGAAGAAAATATTTGCAAACAAACAACTGACCAACATGCAGCTGTGAGCAGAAGATCTAAACAGACATTTCTCCAAAGAAGACATATAAGACTTTCCTGATAGTCCAGTGGTTAAAAATCCGCCTGCCAATACAAAGAACACAGGTTTGATCCCTGGTCCAGGAAGATTTCATGTGCCATGGGGCAACTAAGTCTGTGCACCACAACTACTGAAGCCAGTGTGCCCTGGAGCCCATGCTCTATGACAAGAGAAGCCACTGCAATGAGAAGCCTGTGCACTGCAACTGGAGACTAGCCCCTGCTTGTTTCAACTAGAGAGAACCTGAGGCCAGCAACAATGAGCCAGCACAGTCAAAAAAAAAAGACATACAGATGGCCAAAACACATTAAAAGATACTCAATCATAGAAATGCAAATCAAAACTATAATGAGGTATCACTTTATGACAGTTAGAATGTCTATCATCAAAAAGTCAACAAACAATGCTGGAGAGGGTGTGGAAAAAAGGGAACTCTCCTACACTGTTGATGGGAATGTAAACTGGTACACCACTATAGAGAACAGTATAGAGATGCCTTGAAAAACTAAAAACAGACCTACTATATAATCAAGAAATCCCATTCCTGGGCACATACCAGGAGAAAATCATAATTTGAAAAGATACATGCACCCCAATGTTCACTGCAGCACTATTTACAATAACCAAGATGAGGAAGCAACCTAAATGTCCACTGACGTTTAATGGATAAAGATGATGTGTTATTTATATACAATGGAATGCTACCCAGCCACAAAAAGATGAAATAATGCCACCTGCAGGACATGGATGACCTAGAGATTATCAAGCGAAGTCAGTGAGACAGAGAAAGATAAATATCATATGATCTCTCTCATTATACGGAATCTTAAGAAATGATATAATTCTTATTTACAAAAAATGCTTATTTGCTATTGCAGTAACTAACACATGTGTACTTCTATGGGCTGAGTATTCTATATTAGCACATTTGATTCTCACAACAAGTGAAAAATAGACCCAAAGAAAACATGTAGGGGGAGAGAAAAGGGAGAAAGTCATCAAAACCCCAGGACTAGGTGAAGAGGCCTTACACCAAAAGCTTGATCCATAAAAGGAAACATTAACAAATGGAACCTTACCAAAATTAAAAATTTTACTCAGCAAAAGATCCCACCAATAAGATGAAGGGACAAATCATAGACACATTAGCTCCAGAAAATGTTCATGCAAAAACCTGTACACTCATGTTCACTGTGGCTTTATTGGTAATAACCAAAAAACTAGAAACCAACTAGCCTTTATATTGTGATACATCCACACCATGAAGTACTACTCAACAATAAAGAGGGATGAGCTATTAATATATGCAACAACTTTGATGGGCTCCAAGGAAATTATGCCAAGTGAAAAAGGCTAATCTCAAAAAGTTATATACTACATGATATATATATATATATATATGTATATATATATAAATATATAAGAAACACATACAATTCTTGAAATGGTAGTATTTATAGAGATGAAAAGCAGATGAATGGATGTCAGGAGTTAGGGTTTCGAGGGAAGGAACGGGGGTGGCTACAAAGGAGTAGTGGGAGAGAGTTCTGAGATGGGGCAGTTCTGCATCTTGACTGGGGTGGTGGATACAGTAAGCTACACAAGCAATAAAATTTCACAGAAGCACCTGGACACACAGACACAAAAGATGTGTGCACAACATGAAACCTGAACAAGCTCTGTGGAGTTCCCCAATGTCAACTTCTTGGTTTAAATATTGTACTATAATTACATACGTTGTTCACACTAGGGGAGAAAAGGGATACATGGAACCTCCTTGTACATTTTTTTTTTGCAACTTTCTTTGAATCTGTAAGTACTTTTAAGCTTTTTAATGTATGATTATTTTTAGTATTTATATGTATTATATAACTACTTGCTGTGGTTATGCAATAATGGTAAACAATACTTAGGCAGAGCTTGCTACATGGTCGGATACTCTATATTAGTGCATTTAATCCTCCTAGAAAGCTCTTATGGGCTCAACTGTGTCCTCCTTAAATTTATATACTCAAGTCCTAACCCCAAAACCTCAGAATGTATTTGGAGACATGACCTTTGAAGAGGTAATTAAGCTAAAATGTGTCAGTAGGGTGGATACTAATCCAAAATGACTGCTGTCCTTATACAAAGTAGAAATTAGGACACAGAAATACTGGACATGCAAGCTCAGAAGAAAGACCATATAAAGACACAATGAGAAGGGGGCCATCTGCAAGCCAAGGAGAGAAAGCCTCAAAGGAACCAATCCTACTGACACCTTGATCTTGAACTTCTATCCTCTAGCATTTGTGAGAAAATAAATTCCTGTTGCTTAAGTCACTCAGTCTATGTTACTCAGCCCTAGGAAACTGATGACAAACTTATATGACAGTTATTAGCAGTCTTATTATTAGATGAGAAAACTATAAGAGAAGTTTAGTAAACTTCCCAAGGTCGCCCAGCTGCCAAGAAGCAGTGCCAGGATCCAGACCTAAGCAATCTGGCTTCAAAATATGTACTACTGTCTTCAGTTATACTCTAGAGATATTCGTATACTGTGCTACTGTCATTCAGCTGTACTCTAGAGTTATTGGTATAGAGTCATCTCCACAGTCAGTGATTTAAAAATACTGAACTTGTCAGACATTCTTCAGATAAACTCCCTGAAACAAAGTAATTGGCCATTTGCAAATATTTTTACTTGAACTTAAACATATATACTGGAGAAGGAAATGGCAACCCACTCCAGTACTCTTGTCTGGAAACTCCCATGGACGGAGGAGCCTGGTGGGCTGCAGTCCATGGGGTCGCTAAGGGTCGGACATGACTGAGGGACTTCACTTTCACTTTCATGCACTGGAGAAGGAAATGGCAACCCACTCCAGTGTTCTTGCCTGGAGAATCCCAGGGACGGGGTAGCCTGGTGGTCTGCCGTCTATGGGGTCGCACAGAATCGGACACGACTGAAGTGACTTAGCAGCAGCAAACATATATACATATATTCATAAATGAGATTAGATTATACTTTGACTTCCTCATATGTGCCAGGTTTTGTTATCGGAGTTTATTTATACCTATGTCATTATTTAACATGAGAATTATTATTTCTTAAAAGGTTAGGACAGACCACCACTAACTAGGGAGTGGTTTTTTTGGCACTGCTTCAAAGGAGTAGGAGGAACAGGAGGAGGAGAAAATAATTTTGTAATCACCTTGATTTTTTCTTGGTTATAGGAGTCTATTCAGATTTTTACATCTTATTTTTGTCAATATTAATATCTACTATCTTGGATGGAAATTAACTACTTTCACTAAGATTTTCATATTAATATGATGTAACTTGTAACTTACAAATAGCTGTGAAAAGAAGAGAAGCGAAAAGCAAAGGAGAAAAGAAAGATATAAGCATCTGAAAGCAGAGTTCCAAAGAATAGCAAGGAGACATAAGAAAGCCTTTCTCAGAGATCAGTGCAAAGAAATAAAGGAAAACAACAGAATGGGAAAGACTAGAGATCTCTTCAAGAAAATCAGAGATACCAAAGGAACATTTCATGCAAAGATAGGCTCGATAAAAGATAGAAGTGGTATGGACATAACAGAAGCAGAAGATACTAAGAAGAGATGACAAGAATACACAGAAGAACTGTACAAAAAAGATCTTCATGACCCAGATAATCACGATGGTGTGATCACTGACCTAGAGCCAGACATCCTGGAGTGTGAAGTCAAGTGGGCCTTAGAAAGCATCACTACGAACAAAGCTAGTGGAGGTGATGGAATTCCAGTTGAGCTATTTCAAATCCTCAAAGATGATGCTGTGAAAGTGCTGCACTCAACATGCCAGCAAATTTGGAAAACTCAGCAGTGGCCACAGGACTGGAAAAGGTCAGTTTTCATTCCAATCCCAAAGAATGCTCAAACTACCGCACAAATGCACTCATCTCACACGCTAGTAAAGTAATGCTCAAAATTCTCCAAGCCAGGCTTCAGCAATATGTGAACCGTGAACTTCCAGATGTTCCAGCTGGTTTTAGAAAAGGCAGAGGAACCAGAGATCAAATTGCCAACATCTGCTGGATCATCGAAAAAGCAAGAGAGTTCCAAGAAAAACATCTATTTCTGCTTTATTGACTATGCCAAAGCCTTTGACTGTGTGGATCACAATAAACTGTGGAAAATTCTCAAAGAGATGGGAATATCACCACCTGAACTGCCTTTTGAGAAACCTGTATGCAGGTCAGGATGCAACAGTTAGAACTGGACATGGAACAACAGACTGGTTCCAAATAGGAAAAGGAGTACATCAAGGCTGTATATTGCCACCCTGCTTATTTAACTTATATGCAGAGTACATCATGAGAAACGCTGGGCTGGAAGAAGCATAAGCTGGAATCAAGATTGCCGGGAGAAATATCAATAACCTCAGATATGCAGATGACACCACCCTTATGGCAAAAAGTGAAGAGGAACTAAAAAGCCTCTTGATGAAAGTGAAAGAGGAGAGTGAAAAAGTTGGCTTAAAACTCAGAAAAAGAAGACCATGGCATCCGGAAATAGATGGGGAAACAGTGGAAACAGTGTCAGACTTTATTTTGGGGGGCTCCAAAATCACTGCAGATGGTGATTGCAGCCATGAAATTAAAAGACGCTTACTCCTTGGAAGGAAAAGTTATGAGCAACCTAGACAGCATATTAAAAAGCAGAGACATTACTTTGCCAACAAAGGTCCGTCTAGTCAAGGCTATGGTTTTTCCAGTGGTCATGTATGGGTGTGAGAGTTGGACTGTGAAGAAAGCTGAGCACCGAAGAACTGATGCTTTTGAACTGTGGTGTTAGAGAAGACTCTTGAGAGTCCCTTGGACTGCAAGGAGATCCAACCGATCCATTCTAAAGGAGGTCAGCCCTGGGTGTTCTTTGGAAGGAATGATGCTAAAGCTGAAACTCCAATACTCTGGCCACCTCATGCGAAGAGTTGACTCATTGGAAAAGACTCTGATGCTGGGAGGGATTGAGGGCAGGAGGAGAAGGGGATGACAGAGGATGAGATGGCTGGATGGCATCACTGACTCGATGGACGTGAGTTTGAGTGAACTCTGGGAGTTTGTGATGGACAGGGAGGCCTGGCTTGCTGCAATTCACAGGGTCGCAAAGAGTCGGACACGATTGAACTGACTGAACTGAACCTGTAACTTCATAAGCAAAAGAGAGTCCAAAATGCAGTACTTCAGTGCAATCTCAAAAACAACAAAATG
This sequence comes from Bos taurus, assembly GCF_002263795.3. Taxonomy (NCBI): domain Eukaryota; kingdom Metazoa; phylum Chordata; class Mammalia; order Artiodactyla; family Bovidae; genus Bos; species Bos taurus. The sequence goes on along the minus strand of NC_037346.1, from coordinate 46,938,568 downwards.
ATCTCTGTTCGTTTCCAAGGCAAACCATTCAATTTCACAGTAATTCAAGTCTATAACCCGATCACTATAACTGAAGAAGCAGAAGTTAAATGGTTCTATGAAGACCTACAAGACCTTATAGAATTAACACCAAAACAAAAAGATGCCCTTTTCCTCATAGGGGACTGGAAGGCAAAAGTAGGAAGTCAAGAGATACCTGGAGTAACAGGCAAGTTTGGCTTTCGAGTACAAAATGAAGCAGGGCAAAGGCTAAAAAAGTTTTGCCAAGAGAACACACTGGTGATAGCAAACACCCTCTTCCAACAACACAAAGACAGCTACACATGGACATCACCAGATGGTCAATACCAAAATCAGACTGATTACATTCTTTGCAGTTGAAGATGGAGAAGCTCTATATAGTCAGCAAAAACAAGATGAGCTCCTTATTGCAAAATTCAGGCTTAAACTAAAGAAAGGAAGGAAAACCACTAGGCCATTCACATATGACCTAAATCAAATTTTTATGATTATATAGTGGAGGTGGCAAATAGATTCAAGGATTAGATCTGATACAGCACCTGAAGAACTATGGATGGAGATTCATAACATCGTACAGGAGGCAGTGAGCAAAACCATCTCCTAGGAAAAGAAATGCAAGAAGTAAACAATGGTTGAAGAGTCCTTACCAACAGCTGAGAAGAGAAGCGAAAGGTAAAGGAGAAAGGAAAAGATAATACCAATCTGAATGCAGAGTTCCAGAGTACAGAGAGGAGAGATAAAAAAGCTTTCTTATGTGAACAATGCAAAGAAATAAAGAAAACAATAGAATGGGAAAGACTAGAGATCTCTTCAAGAAAACTGGAGATACCAAGGGAACATTTCATGCAAAGACACGCACAATAAAGAATGGAAGTGGCAAGGACCTAACAGAAGTAGAAGAGATGGTAAGAATACCCACAACAATTATACAAAAAAGGTCTCAGTGACCTGGATAAGGGCTCCCCTCGTGGCTCAGTTGGTAAAGAATCTGTCTGCAATGTGGAAGACCTGGGTTCCATCCCTAAGTTGGGAAGATCCCCTGGAGAAGTGAATCAAATACCCACCCCAGTATTCTGGCCTGGAAAATTCCACAGACTGTATAGTCCATGGGGTCTCAAAGAGTTGGACACGACTGAGCAGATAACCACAACAGTGTAGTCACGCTCCTAGAGCCAACATCCTGGAGTGTAAAGTCAAGTGGGCCTTACGAAGCATTACTACGAACAAAGCTAGTGGAGGTGACGGAATTCCAGCTGAGCTATTTCAAATCCTAAAAGATGATGCTGTTAAAATGCTGCACTCATTATGCCAGTAGTGGTCACAGGAATGGAAAAGGTCAGTCTTCATTTCAATTTCAAAGAAAGGCAATGCCAAAGAATGTTCAAACTACTGTACAATTATGCTCATTTCACATGCTACTAAGGTAATGCTCAAAATCCTTCAAGCTAGGCTTCAACAGTATGTAAACCGAGAATCTCTAGATGTACAGGCTGGATTTAGAAAAGACAGAGGAACCAGAGATCAAATTGCCCACATTTGTTGGGTCACAGAGAAAGCAAAGAAATTCCAGAAAAGTATCTACTTCTACTTTACTGACTACATGAAAGACTTTGTGTGCATCACAACAAGAAACTGGAAAATTCTTAAAGAGATGAGAATACCAGACCACCTTATCTGTCTTCTTAGAAACCTCTATGCAGGTCAAGAAGCAACAGTTAGAACCAGACATGGAATAACAGACTGGTTCAAAATTGGGAAAGGAGTAAGTCAGTCTGTATACTGTCACCCTGTTTATTTAACTTATACACAGAGTACATCATGAGAAATTCCACAAGGTGGAATCAGGATTGCCGGAAGAAATATTAACAACCTCAGATATGTAGATGATACCACTCTAATGGTATAAAGGGAAGAGGAACTTTATAAACAGCTTCTTGATGGGGGTGAAAGAGGAGAGTGAAAGAGCTGGCTTAAAACTCAACATTCAAATAAACGAAGACCATGGTATTTGATCCCATGATATTTCATGGCAAACGGATGGAGAAAAAAATGGAAACAGTGACAGACTTTATTTTCTTAGGCTTCAAAATCACAGTAGACAATGACTGCAGCCATGAAATTAAAAGTGCTTGCTTCTTAGAAGGAAAGCTATGACAAACCTAGATATCATATTAAAAAGCAGAGATATAACTTTGACAACAAAGGTCTGTACAGTCAAAGCTATGGTTTTTCCAGTAGTCATGTACAGATGTGAGTGTTGGACCACAAAGAAGGCTGAAAGTGAAAAAGTGAAAGTGAAGTCGTTCAGTCATGTCCGACTCTTTGTGACCCCATGGACTGTAGCCTACCAGGCTCCTCCGTCCATGGGATTTTCCGGCAAGAGTGCTGGAGTGGATTGCCATTTCCTTCTCCAAGGGATCTTCCTGACCCAGGAATCAAAGCCGGGTCTCCCGCATTGCAGGCAGACGCTCTACCGTCTGAGCCACTAGGCTTCTCTAAAGAAGGCTGAGCACCAAAGAACTGAAGCTTTTGCAACGTGGTGCTGGAGAAGACTCTTGAGAGTCCCTTGGACAACAAGATTAAACCAGTCAATCCTAAAGGAAATCAATCCTGAATACTCATTGGAAGGACTGACACTGAGGTTGAAGCTCCAATACTTTGGCCACCTAATATCAAGAGCCAATTCATTGGTAAAGATCCTGATGCTGGAAAAGATTGAGGGCAGGAGAAGCGGGGCACAGAGGATGAGAGGGTTGGATGGCATCAGTGACTCATTGGACACAAGTTTGAGCAAACTCTGGGAGATAGCGAAAGACAGGAAGCCTGACATGCTGCAGTCCATGGGGCCACAAAGAGTTGGACGGGATTTAGCGACTGAACAACATCATAAAACTAACAGCATCCACTTCCAGTTTTCTCTTTCTGTGTAAGTCTTCACTCTCTTTTGTCATAACCCACTTACTTTCTCCATTTCTCCCTTTGTTTTCTAATTTTCCAACTCTGGATTTATTAGTTCCTAATCTTCAACATTCAGAAAACTAAGATCATGGCATCTGGTCCCATCACTTCATGGGAAATAGATGGGGAAACAGTGGAAACAGTGTCAGACTTTATTTTTTGGGGCTCCAAAATCACTGCAGATGGTGATTGCAGCCATGAAATTAAAAGACGCTTACTCCTTGGAAGGAAAGTTATGACCAACCGAGACAGCATAATAAAAAGCAGAGACATTACTTTGGCAACAAAGGTCCATCTAGTCAAAGCTATGGTTTTTCCAGTGGTCATATATGGATGTGAGAGTTGGACTGTGAAGAAAGCTGAGTGCCAAAGAATTGATGCTTTTGAACTGTGGTGTTAGAGAAGACTCTTGAGAGTCCATTGGACTGCAAGGAGATCCAACCAGTCCATTCTGAAGGAGATCAGTCCTGGGTGTTCTTTGGAAGGACAGATGCTAAAGCTGAAACTCTAATACTTTGGCAACCTCATGAGAAGAGCTGAGTCATTGGAAAAGACCCTGATGCTGGGAGGGATTTTGGGGGCAGGAGGAGAAGGGGACAACAGAGGATGAGATGGCTGGATAGCATCACCAACTCGATGTACATGAGTTTGAGTGAACTCCGGTAGTTGGTGATGGACAGGGAGGCCTGGCGTGCTGCAATTCACGGGGTCACAAGAGTCGGACACGACTAAGCCACTGAACTGAACTGAATCTTCAATCTACTGAAAGTCTTTGACACAACAGTTTGTTTTTTTACATAAGGATAAAGGGAAAAAAGAATTTTTAACACAATGTATGATAATAAGTTAACATTCCTCAGTGAAAGCCTTATTTTCTACGCTAACATTTAAGCTGATTATCCTGTTGTTCAGTCTCTAAGTTGTGTCTGACTCTTTGCGACCCTTTGATTACCTTTAATTATCCTGTATCCCACTAATGATTTTTTTAAGCAAAACATCAAATGGACAGTTTAAAAAATAGACAAGAGTCACGTTTCTTGTTTATAAGAAGCAAGGCTCCCAAAAAACAAAGTAAAACACACTTCTAATATACCTAAATGAACTTTTGGTGGGGGGGCGGTTAAAATTACTTCAGTTTCAAGCCTAAAGAAAACCTTGTGGATAAGTTGTAAACTTACGAAAACTGAGGTTAAAATACAAATGCTGACAACCAGTCTTTAGCAGATGAATGAAGCCTATATGAACCTTGTAGAAATAGGGGCTGAAGGTTACTCTTTCACTCTTGTAAAAGTTTAAATGTCAACATTTGTTGAGTTTCTAAAGTCTTCATTTCCTCCTTGAACTAAATTGGCATCTTAAAAGGGATTGAGAACAGCAGACAAAAGTTTAAGTATAAAAGAGCACAGCCGACTACAGGGTCAAACTATCTGAGGTAATTAAAGGATACTCCATTAAAGAGTAGACCTAATAAAGAATTAAAACCGCACCATTCTTAGTTATTAGTAGAACCACCTTTTCACACCACAGCACAGTCAAATCAGTGGGGTGATTTTAAATGAATAACTGTGTTTTGACAAGCAAATAAAATATCACAGTACACAGTCAGGAAAATCCTTAACTAATATTAATGATTTTTAGGAGCATTTCAGCCCTAAATAAATGGCAAAATCTTAACCATGTATTTATTAACATCCATTTTCAGACAAGCAAATCCAACCATAAAAACAATAAAAAGTTCTTTAACTATCTTTTCTTCTGGACAACCTTCCTATGGAAGTCTGGTACATATAACCAACAAGACAGACAAGGACATGGAGAAAGTTTAACCCTCACACACTGCAGGTGGAGAGGTAAAAAGGCACAGCCACTTTGGAAAACAGTCTGGCAGTTCCTCTAATGGTTAAACTAATGACTTAAAAAAAATAGATTCTTAAGTCTTAAATTAATCCCTTAATGGACTATCTCTTAACCATAAGATCCAGCAATTTCACTCCAAGGAATATATCCAAGAGAAATGAAAACATATGCACACAAAAACATGTACATGAATGTTCATGGCACACTATTCATAATAGCCAAAAAACGGAAATAACCCAAACGTCCATCAACTGAAAGAATGAATAGACAAAATGGAGTATATCCATACAATGGAATATTATTTGGCAATAAGAAGAAATGAAGTTCAGATACAGGAACGAACCTTATAACCATTATGCCAAGTGAAAGCAGCCAATCACAAAGGACCACAGACTGTATGATTCCATTTATACTAAGTGTTCAGATCTGGTGAAATATAATCGAGACAAAAAGTAGATTAATGGTTGCCTGGCACTGAAAGGGGGCTTCCCGGGTGGCTCAGTGATAAAGAACCCAGCTGCAATGCAGGAGATGTGGGTTCGAACTCTGGGTAGGGAAGATCCCTGGAGAAGGAAATGGCAACCCCCTCCAGTATTCTTGTCTGGGAAATCCCATGGACAGAGGAGCCTGGTGGGCTACAGTCCATGGGGTTGCAAAGAGTAAGACCGACTTAGCAACTAAACAATAGGCACCGAGAGAAGGGGGTGAATTTTGAGGGTGAAAGCTAAGGGGTAAGGGTTTTTTGCTTTTGTTTTTTGAGGTAATGAAAATGTTTGAAAATTGATAGTGGTAATGGTTTCACATTTCTATAAGTACACCTGGAGTCACTGAATTGCATATCTTAATTGAGTAAATTGTCTGTTGTGAGAATTATATCTCAATAAAGCTGTTTAAAAAAATCCAGTGTACTCTTGCTCAATACAGGAAGTACTTACACACATGGGGCTGCACTGCTGCTGCATACACTGTTACTGGGTACAGAAGAGCAGCAAACACAATCCTGCCCTCCAGAGCTTCCTGATCATCTACAGAAAGGATCAGGGTACCATTTTCTCTCTCTAAGTTCCAAATCTCTTATCTCATATATTTCTTTAGTTAAGTGACAAAAGACCAGTCTACAAACATGTTTATAGGATGATTATTTAAATAGTGATCTGAACTAGGTCTATATATAACAACATCTTTATGGCAGATCTTAAAATTATCTGCTGTGTGAAAAGTAAGTTTAGAACAATAATGATTAGTATGATTCAACTTTTGTAAAAGTCATAAAAATCAATACGGTATGCTTTCTACAGGTAAATACGCATGCAAGTGGGTTAAGTACAGTATTTTTTAAATCTAGGTGGATACATACCCAAGCTTCTCCTAACAATGATAGTCCTATTATAAAAGTATGCACGTGTTCTGAAAATTAATCATTAAAAAAAACACTAATCCTAAAGGAAAAGAAATATAATCTCCATGCACATAGAAGCAACAGTATATGGACTACATATCTTATTATAAAGCTTACAATTTAGCTTTTAACCTTACTCCTTATGATAAAAAAAAAAAACTCTCCTTTTTTGACTAAAAACTACAAATTCAATACTCACAGATATTTAGATAGAAAAAGGAAACTCTGAACAAAATCATGGGGCACATTTACAGTAGAGATAACAGAGAAGAAATCATAGTAAGAACAAAAATAAAAATATCAGCATAATCCAGAATTAAAATGTCTAAACAAAGTTTGATGAGCAATAAATATAAGGTTCCTGACTTTTACTGTTTTGAAGAGAGCATTAATTAATTGGTAAGAAACAAATCCTTGCCGACAGGAAACAGTATAACAAAACTCTTACTGCAGACCCCAATATACTGGTATAAGGACAGGAGGCAGAAGTCTAAATTCCAGTTCTGTCATTTACTGATTGTGGCACAATCATTAGCAAGTCAGTGCTCTATCTGACCTTCAGTTATTTTTGGCCATGCTACACATGGCTTGTGGGATTTCAGTTCCCAAACCAGGGATTGAACCTGTACCCCTGCAGTGGAAGCTTGGAGTCCTAACCACTGGACCATCAGGGAATTCCCTGATCTTCAGTTTACTCATCTGTGGAAAGCTAGGCAGGGAACTCCCTGGTAGTCCAGTGGTTAGGACTCTGAGTTTCCACTGCAGGGGGCACAGGTTCAATCCCTGGCCAAGGAACTAAAATCCTGCATGGCATGGCCAAAAAAAAAAAAAAAAGGGCCAGGCAGACATCACTAATGCCCTTTATGTCCCATCAAGGGGTAGAATTTAAGACAGTAATATTAAGTTTATATAATCAATCGCCCTACCTCCCACACACACAGATTTTAGCTGCTTCAAATTTCCACCTGTCTGACTAGGGAAAGACAGTTGGGAGGTTTCCCACCAAGGCCTGGCAATCTCATCTGTTCACCTTTCAATTCCAAAAATCACAATACTAACCTTTGGTAAAACCCATGTAAAAGACCTAGCTAGGTTACTGTTACTTACATCCCTAAAACACATTATTTTCCAAGGCACACAGCCCATGGCTCAGAATTAAACATCAAACTTTAAATGGACTGTGCCTTCCATTAAAGTATATTAAAGCCAATATAAAACTTGTATCTTGATATCTGTGAAGAGTACCAAAAACTATATCACTTAACAGTTTGTTTTTTCTTCTGATTTACTTTTGAAGTAAAACATAGACTCAAACTTAGCACTATAAAAATTAATCTCACTTACTTGCATTTCCTGAATGGGAAAGAATGGGATGGCCCAGTGGCGTGACCAACAGAAAAATGACTGAGAACAGCTGATACCAACAGTTTAAAATCAGACTGGTATGGGACTGAATCACTGAATCCCTGTATGGAACTAGGCAAATCACTTAAGCACTATGAGCTCTGGTCTTCTCATCTGTGATAAAAAAGGAAAAACCACCCACCTCAGAGATATTGTAAGGATTAAATAATAGTATATATCAGAAAGGTGTAGAATAGTGCCTGAAATAAAGTTGGTGCTCAATGGGAGTATGGGAAGATACGAATGGACCATCCTTAATACTGAACTTTAACCAACCAAACCAACAAGTTTTAACTACCCTATTACAACAAAATAGTTTGCCCCCACAGAGGCCCAATTATTCAGCAAGTCACAATACTGAAGTTCTAACTAAAAGGCAAAAGGTTTTGAACATGATCTAAATAAAAAATGAAAGTTACGACCAACCTAGATAGCATATTCAAAAGCAGAGACATTATTTTGCCAATATAGGTCCGTCTAGTCAAGACTATGGTTTTTCCAGTGGTCAAGTATGGATGTGAGAGTTGGACTGCGAAGAAAGCTGAGCGCCGAAGAATTGATGCTTTTGAACTGTGGTGTTGGAGAAGACTCTTGAGAGTCCCTTGGACTGCAAGGGGGTCCATGTTCTTTAGTCCTTTGTACCTTAATGAAATGGCAATACAAAACAACTCCTATTACAAGGATCTCTAAGAAATATTCTCACTCTTCTGTTCTTAGGGAACATTTCTGTATTTATACTATTTGATGCTACTGCAAATTGTATTGCTTTTCAAATTTCAATTGCCAGTTATACATTCCAAGTGTAAAGAAACACAATTGATGTGTTGCATAAATTCAACTTGTAGTCTAGCTAAACTTAAACTCTAGCCATTTTTAAAAAAAATCAGTTACTCAGAACATTCTAATGCATAATCATGTCATCTGTAAGACATCTAAAAATAAACAATTTTATTTTTCCTTTCCAATCTATAAGCTTATTCCTTTTATTTGCCTTACTGCACCTGGCTAGGACCTTCAGAACATGCTGTAAAGAAGTTGTGAATTGACTTGTTCTGGACATTGGGTTGAAAGCACTCAATCTTCCACCATTTAAGTGTGAGATTCAATGTAGGTTTTTAATAGACATCTTTTATCAGATTGACAACGTTCCCTTCTATTCACAGCCAGCTGAGAGCTTTTATCACAAACTAGTGCTAAATTTCTTTCAAGTGCTTTTTATGCACCTATTACAAGATTATTTAGCTTTTTGCCTTTATTTCATTAATATGGTAGCTAACACTGACTTTGAATGTTCAACCTACCTTGCAACTGGGTTTAAGCCCAATTAGTCATAATGTATCATATAGGATAAAACATATAAAGAGCTAGATTCAATTTACTAATATTTTGTTAATGAGTTTTACATATATATTCATAAAGGATACTGAGATATAGTTTTCTTTTTTCGTAACATTTTTACCTGGTTTGGTATCAAGGTAACACTGGTGGCGTGTTTCTAAAATTTGTGAAAATTCTGTTATTATTTCTGCCTTAAATGTTTGATAGAATTCACCAATAAAGTCACATGGGCCTGGACTTCTGTTTGTGGAAATGCTTTTAATTACAAACCCATATTTTTTTTTAATGAATATAGGATTATTCAGGGTTGCTTTCTATTTCATTTATTTCAACTCTTTATTTCTCTCCTACTTAGTTTGTTCTTTTTCTAACTTCTTAAAGGGGAAGCTTGGGTCATTCATTGATTTTAGACATTTCTTTAGCAGTTACATGTTTCCTCCTAATGCACTGCTTTAGCCGCATACCACAAGTTTTGACAGACTGGGTTTCATTTTCAATCAGGTCAAAGATTTTCTAGTTTGCCTTGTGAATTCTTCTTTAAAGTTTATTTCGAAGTATGTTTCTTAACTTCCAAATACCTGGGAGATTTTCCAGGTATCTTTTTAATTTCACTGTAGTCAGAGTACTCTCTATATAATTTTAATCCTTTTAAATGTGTTGAAATATGTTTTATATCCCAGGACACAGTCTGTTTTGGTAAATCTTCCATGTGCACTTGCAAAGTATGTGGGTAGAGTGTTCTGTCAATTAGGTACAGTTCATTCACAGTGTTGTCTAAACCTTTTATATCCTTCTTGATTTTTTCTTGCCTGCTTGTTCTATCCATTATTGAGAACACTGCAATTTCCAACTACAACTGTGGATTTGCCCAGTGCTCCTTTCAATTGTCAGTTTTTGCTTCATTCTGTTATTGGACGTGTAACATTTACAATTGCTGAGTTTTCTCAATGAATTGATCCTTTTTTCATTATGAAATGCCCTTTACCCCTTGTAATATTTTCCTTGTTCTGAAGTGTCCTTTGGCTAATACAATATAGGCACTCCAATATTTTTATATTTACTGTTTATACAGTATCTTTTTTCATCTTTTTAAATATAAAGATACAGGTTACAAATAAGGTGGGTATCTAACTGGTTAGATCACAGTGATCTAACCTGGCACTCTTAATTGAAGTGCTAGACCATTTATAATACATTCACTTATCATGTATTTGAGTTAAAATGTACTATGTTACTTTTTTTCCTAGCTTTTGTTTCTTTTCTTCTTCCCCATCTTTCTTTAGAACTGTGAAACATATTTGTTTCAAGTATTTCATTTAATCTATTTTATCATTAGCTATTATCTGTTTTGTTATTTTCTTAGTGGTATACATATTTAACTTATCATAGTCAACTTCCAAATAGTCTATGGGAAAAGAATCTAAAACACAGAGGATATATGTGTATGTATTAATATAACTGATTCACTTTGCTATACTTCTAAAACTAACACAACATTGAAAATCAACCATACTCCAATAAAAAAAAAAATTTACTGTCAAAGATTTGTTAGTAAAAGCAAATTCCCATTTATAGCAAATATCACTACAAAAAGTTCTGTAAGGACAGCCCATAATAAAAGTTTTGTTCTAAATTTCTATTTCAGAAATAAAGAAAACTTTGAAGAACTAGATAAAATAAGGTATCTACAACAAATAATTCTATATAACAAACGGCTCCTCAGGTTTTATTCCAGAATATGTAACGATTTTTTAAAAAAGTTTCCTAATTGAGTGCTACCAACAGACAAGACCTTTAACTCTTGCTCCAGGGTCTAGCATGATATATAGGTTCACCATACTTTCCCCTATATGAAATATTTTAAATAATCCCTAGAAAAATCCTCTTTCAAAACAAGCCACCAAATAACAATATAGTATCAAAAAAAAAGATTTTACATAATATCACCAACTATCTCTAAATTAAACCTTTTAACTTTCTAATTCATATGGAGACTTCCTGTTTTTTTCTCCAGAACATACAGAATTGTGACTTTCAATAATATATATACTATAATTGCAAATTAACTCCATTATCCCATGATATGAAAGCTCTAAGGAATCTGTTATGGTGAGCATTTACTTGTAACAAAACTTGCGGCAGAACTTAATACTGGTCCTCAACAAAATCTCTGAATGTGTACTGTTAACACACAGAACTCAAAAGACCCTTGGAAGCTATCTGATATAGAGTAGAGATCTGTTTCTTAGTTAAGTCCCAAAAATAATAATGGGGTCCTGAACTATTGTTCACCTATACAGCCTATTTAAAATGTCAAATTGACTGGACTTCAGTTAAAATTTCATCAACTAAGTATAGATGAAAAGATTAATTCTATGTAGTAAAACTGACCTCATACTGTTCTAAAGCTCTAATTAACAAAATTGGGGAAATAAGGTATTGCTTAATAAATTCAGTTTAATAGAAAACAGGTTTTTTAAAACATGGCCTCCCAGGGAGTGAAACGAAAAATAATAAAAGATTGGGAATTGGATTTAGACCATTCTCCTGCACAGTAACTTTCCATACAACATCTCTAATGATTACTTACATGCTTCTACTCAAATATTTCCATAAAAGAGAAATATCATACAAAGCAACATGTTCTAATTTGAAACAACTAACTGCCAGATAATGCTTTTTAACCCTATTTTGAATCACTGAACTTTTAAAGAATGCAGCAAAAAATGTGGACCTGTCTTCTAGGGAAAAGACACAGCCATAAACACATATAAACAAATTTTTACCTATTATTTTACAAGGTTCAAGAACCCTAGCATCTGTCCACATACTCCTTTAAATAACTCCCTTAACATACTTAACTACGGGGAACAAATGTTTTCATTCATTGATGGAGAAATATAGTTATATTCCTATTCTCTATGGAGAGGACTGTGGCTGTAACTACAAAAATTACACATGTTCATATCCTTTGACCCAGTAATTCTACTTCTAGGGGCTTATCCAGTAAACATGTGTGAAATGACATTCTGTACAAGGCTATTCACTGAAGCATTGTTTATGTCAGTAAAACACTTTTTCATCTAAGTGTCCATAGACAAGAAAAGGGTTAAATTATGGTTCAGCTGTACAATGGAATATTAAACAGCCTTGAAAAAAGAGAAGGAAGTTCTATATGTACTAAAACAATTTCTAAAATATTTTAAACACAAAAAGGAAAATACACAATAATATATATAACGTACTCTTTGTATTTTTTTTTAAGGAGTGGGTGAATATACATACATATTTGCACATGCACACACATGCATAATATATCATCATGTATGATATATACACACACATAAATAAAATACAATAAACTGCTAATAGTTGTCTCCAGGGAAGAAAACCAAACGGATATAGGAAAAGCATAGCAGGGACTTCCCTGGTGGTCCAGTGGTTAAGACTCCACGCTTCTACTGCAGGGGGCACAGGTTCCATCCCTGGTCGGGGAACTAAGATCACCCATGCTGCAGGGTGTGACCAGAAAAAAAAGGAAAAGGGTAGCAGAGATGTTTCACTGTGTATCTTTAAAATCTTTTGAATATTGTACTTTGTAAATATATCACCTAATCAAAATTAATTCTTAAAAACCAACTCTGCCTTAGATCCTAAGCAGTTTTGCTAAGCTTTAAAACCAAGCTATTCTATACTATCATTCTGCAACTTATTCATAATATTTTATCAGAATTTTTCTGAGGTGTTTAGCTACAGTGATCCTACTGCAAAACAAAAACTTTCGTCCTTCCACACACAATCTGACCTCTGAGCAAATTATTTTCTAAGCTCTCTTCTTTTAGGCTCATAATGCCTTCATATCACCATATTGTTTTTAATGGAGGGAGTGAATATACATACATGCTTGTGCCCCTTCTTTTAGGCTCATAACACCTTCACGTCTCTATATCCACCATCAGCTGTGTGCCATAGACATACGGGTCCATTCCTGCCTTATTATATAAGTGCCCCAAGTGTATGTAGTACATCTGGTTGATTTTTTTTTTTAATCCTCCATAACATCTACACACAGTACAGACTTACTAAGGGTCAGCTGAACTTAAAACAAACAAACAGTAAATAAATAAAGAGTTAGCAGAACTCAACTGCTGAAAAATGGGGGCACTAAAATTTCAATATAGCTATCATGTCCCTTTCCCTTCACCTCATCCAGATTATCACACAGCAGGTCAAACAGCTTTTCAGAAGTTGATGGAATACTTTGTGCCTTGATTCGATAATGGAACTTGGACAAGTGAGTTTTGGTTTAATGCTAGTGGTTTCTGCCAAATTTGGACATTAAATCTGCCTGCTAAAGTTATGGCTCAGAGGTTAAAGCGTCTGCCTGAAATGCGGCAGACCTGGGTTCAATCCCTGGGCTGGGAAGATCCCCTGGAGAAGGAAATGGCAACCCACTCCAGTACTCTTGCCTGGAGAATCCCATGGAGGGAGGAGCCTGGTAGGCTACAGTCCATGGGGTCGCAAAGAGTCGGACACGACTGAATGGGTGTACAATAAAAGTTAATTAATATAACAAAACACCCCGAACTAGAGGCATCTTCATCTGAGATTAGCTGGGCTTTCAGATTATATTTTAATTTCACAATTAATCCTTAGTATTCCTCTGGAGACAGACAAAACAGGAATTAAATCAACACCAACTCTGGCAACAGTCTATGCAATGAAAGTCACATGTTTACTTTTTTTTTTTTAACAGAATTTAAATCAATTTTATTTAATTTATGTATATATCTTATTTTTAATTAATTTAAATTTAAAATGAATTAAAATTTCTTATAAATGAATATTATATGTCATAGTAATATTTGCATTGTTTTGACCACTAAACCAAAAAGGGAACCATTTCCCGGAATTAATGCTTATTTCAAATACATCAGGTGATGTATCAGGCTCCACTTTCCCCTCTCTGGAGACATAAATCCTCTCAGGTGTTGTGATCCTCTACAACACTCTGGGCTGTTGGCTCCCTAGGCCTTGTCCTGAAAATTTTCTTGACTTTTCTCCTTTGTTGGATCATCTGCTTCCTTAATATGCTGGCTTTCTCTTTTATGATTTTCTGTCTGGTGTTTATGGATGTATCTTCTAGAAGCTTCTTGAGAAAGGACGCATGAAGGGAAATAGTTGATACTATGTATCAGCCTGGGTCTAGTCAGGAGACTGAAACCACATCTGGGGTACTCCCTTCCCAAAGGCTGAGATTCAGACATACTGGAGAGACTATGGCTTGGCTGCTGGTGGCAGAGAAGTTCACCGGGTGCCCTGGGCTGCAGTTGGTGTCCACTGGCATGCTGAGAAAGCTTGCTTTACAGCAAATGATAGTGGGTCTTCTGTGTGCTCCTGGAGGCTTCGTCATCAACTGAACACAATACAAGCTGGGAACAAGAGGAGCCCCTTCATTTGCTACCTTGCAATATCTCTCCAAGTCACGTCTGACTCTTTGTGACCCCATGGACTGTAGCCTGCCAGACCCCTCTGTCCATGGGATTTTCAGGCAAGAATACTGGAGTGGGTTCCCATTTCCTTCTCCATGAAAGTCACATATTTACTCTTTATAAAAGCAAATTTATCAGTCACACAGGTCACAACTATTAGAACAGATACCATCACCTTGTTATCTTTATATAAGCAACATTAACAGTCTTCATCAGACAAAACTGGTTAAAATGGGCTTCCCAAGTGGCTCAGTGGTAAAGAATCCATCTGCCAATGCAGTAGCCGCACAAGACATAGGTTCGATCCCTGGGTTGGGAAGATTCCCTGGAAGAGGAAATGGCAACTCACTCCAGTATTTTTTGTTGGGATAATCCCATGGACAGAGGAGTCTGATGGGCTATGTCCATGGTGTCGCAGAGTCAGACATGACTGACTGACTGAGCATGCATACGCTGTTAAATTCTAATACAGCAGGTGGTTCAGTGGCTAAGACTCTGTGCTCCCAACACAGAGGGCCTGGCTTCAACCCCTGGTCAGGGAACTAGATCCCACATGCCACATCTAAAAGTTCGCATACCGCAACTAAGATCTGGGGCAGACTTATAAATAAATATTTAAATAAATAAAGTTATCTGTTTTTAAAAAATTCGAGTACAGCAAATCTGGATAGCCCCTTGCTGTTATCATTTTAAAATTAAACTATGGTTTGGTTAAAATAAAAAGCTATCCTATGTAACTCACCAAGTTACTTAGTTCTTCAACTTCCTGGGCCAATAATACTATTTGCAAAAAATAACTGCAATTTGAGTATTATTACCAGTCCCTCTGTGGAAGCTAACAAAATTTTTAAGACTTCTAAGGCTTTTGCTAAGGGTAGACTAAAAGAAAAACAATCACAATTTTCTGACTGTACTTTGTCAACAATATAGGATGAGAGGAGGTCAAGCTTCAACAAAGAGTTGAATTAAGATGCAATCATTCCCCTTCCATACATACACTCAAAATAACTGAAAGTGGGAACTCAAACAGCATTTGTACACCCATGTTCACAGCAGCATTATTCACAGTAGCCAAAAGCTAGAAGTGACCAAAGTGACTAATGACAGACACATGGATGAATAAAATATGGTACGTGTAATACTACTCAGCCTTAAAAAGGAAGGAAATTCTGATGCTACAACATGGATGAATCTTGAGGAATATTATGCTAAATGAACTAAGCCAGTTACAAAAAAGACAAATATTGTATGAGTCCACTTATATGAGATTTCTAGAGCAGTCAAATTCATGTAAACAGAAAGTAGAATGATTGTTGCCAGGGACTAAGGGAAGATGTAAATGTGCAGTTATGGTTTAATGAGTATAGTTTCATTTTTGCAAGATGAAGAAGTTCTTGAGAGGGATCACAATGATGACTGCAAAACAAAGTGAATGTACTATACACTCAAAAATGGTTAGAATAGTAAATTTTTTTATGTATATATTTACTACTCCCTTCAGGATCACAGCCTTGTCATGGCAAAGGGGCTTGCATAACTCAATGAAGCTATGAGCCATGTCATACAGGGCCACCCAAGACAGATGGGTCATAGTGAAGCGTTCTGACAAAATGTGGTCCACTGGAGAAGGAAATATCAACCCACTCCAGTATTCTTTCCTGGAGAACTCCATGAACAGTATGAAAAGGCAAAAAAATATGACACTGGAAGATGAGCCCTCCAGGTCAGAAGGTGTCCAGTAGGCTACTGGGGAAGAGTGGAGGGCAATTACCAATAGCTCCAGAAAGAATGAAGTGGCTGGGACATAGTGGAAATGATGCTCAGTTGTGGATGTGTCTGGTGCTGTAAGTAAAGTCCAGTGCTGTATAGAACAATATTGCACAGGAACCTGGAATGTTAGGTCCATGAATCAAGGTAAACTGGATGTGGTCAAGCAGGAGATGGCAAGACTGAATATCAACAGCTTAGGAATCAGGGAACTAAAATGGACAGGAATGGGTAAATTTAATTCAGATGGCCATTATACCTACTACATGGGCAAGAATCCCTTAGATGAAATGGGATAGCCCTCATAGGCAAGAGAAGAGTCTGAAATATAGCATATTTGGGTGCAACCTCAAAAACAAGAGAATGATCTCAGTTCATTTCCAAGGCAAATCATTCAACATCAAAGCAATCCAAGTCTATGCCCCAACTACTGATGCCAAATAAATTGAAGCTGACCAGTTCTAGTAAGACCTACCACAGCTTTTAGAACCACTCTGATGTCAGAAAGTGAAGAGGAACTAAACAGCCTCTTGGAAACGAAGATCATGGCATCCGGTCCCATCACTTCATGGCAAATATTAACAGAAAGGGAAAAAGTGGAAGCAGTGACAGATTTTATTTTCTTGGGCTCCAAAATCACTGCAGATGGTGATTGCAGCCATGAAATTAAGACACTTGCTTCTTGGAAGGAAAGCTATGACAAAACTAGACAGCATATTAAAAAGCAGAAATATCACTTTGCTGATAAAGATTCATATAGTCAAAGCTATGGTTTTTCCAGTAGTTATGTACAAATGTGAAGAGCTGGACCATAAAGAAGGCCGAGCACCAAAGAACTGATGCTTTCAAACTGGTACTGTGGAAGACTTTTGAGAGTCCCTTGGATTAAAAGGAGATCAAACCAGTCAATCCTAAAGGAAATCAACCCTGAAAACTCATTGGAAGGACTGATGCTGAAGCTCCAATACTTTGGCCACCTGATACTAAGGGCCGACTCACTGGAAAAGACCCTAATGCTAGGAATGACTGAAGACAAAAGGAGAAGCGGGCAGCAGAGGATGAGATGGTTAGACAGCATCAGCAACTCAATGGACAGGAATTGGAGCAAATTCCAGGAAACACTGGAGGACAGAGGAGCCTGGTGTGCTGCAGCAGTCCACGGGGTGGCAAAGAGGTGGACATGACTTAGCAACTAGACAAAAAGAACTCATTTACTACAATTTTAATGAGGGTGAAGTTCAGTAAAGGAAACCACAAAGCCCAGGACCTGCCCAATGAGATGATTCTGGGAAATTTTACCTTCTACTTTAAACAAGTAGCACAGCGCTATCCTTTGAGGATAAGAGCCACCTAAAAATAAACCAACCCTCAACAAAACTCAATGGATAGAAGCATGCAGATTAGACAAATTTAAAGAGAAAATAAATAAGGGGAAGGTATAAGAAGAAATAAAAAAGTGGATGGAAATTTCAGAATGAACCTACTCAGTATTCAGCCCTGGGAAATAAAAGACCAGCAATACAGAAGACAAGGTAAAAGGCAGAGAAAATAAAGTAAGAAAGTCTAACATATGTTTAAATAGAGTGCAAGAAGAAGACAGAGAGTAAGGCAGAGGCAATATATGCAAAGACAATGGCTGAGAATTCGAAAACTGATGAAAACCAGCAACCCACAGATTTAAGACATCCAATAAATTCCAAGCAGAATAAATCAAAATAATTCAACCACTCACAGAAATATGCATACAGATGTTTATAGCAGCTTTATCCGTAATGCTAAAACTTGGAAGCAACCAAGACATCCTTTAGTAGGTGAACAGACAAATAAGATGTGGCACAGGGACCTCCCTGGTGGTCCAGCGGTTAAGAATCTGTCTTGCAATGCAGGCATGCAGAGTCGATCCCTGGTTAGGGAACCAAGATCCCACGTGCCTCAGAGCAACTAAGCCTGAGCGCCACAACCACTGAGTCTGTGCGCTGCGATGAAAGATCCACATCCACAAGGACAAAACTCCAAATAGACATTTTAAAGCAGACACAATGGGAAGACAATTACAGGTAGACCCACACTAGACAAATTCCAAAGGATGTATTTCAGCAAAAGAAAGAGTATTCCAGATGGAAGGTCAGAGATGTGAAAAGGAACGAACAACAAAGAAAATGATAAACACAACACAGGTAAACATGTAGGTGAGGCTAAATGAACGTAACTAGAAAACAGACCCAATAAAATCTGTGTTCTTAAAAACGCACATATACAAATGGTTAACACATGACTCTTTCATTTATCAAAACCCACAGAACTATACAACACAAAGAGTAAATCCTAATGTTAAACTAAGGACTTTCCTTAATAATAAAGGTATCAATACTCATTGATCAACTGTAACAAGTCTACCACATTAATGTAACACGTTAATAATGGGGAAACTGGAGAGATGGGATAGTAGTATATGACAACTCTGTACTAACTGCTCAATTTTCTGTAAAATAAAGTCTACCAATTAAATATACATACATGTACAATTAAATATAGAACAGCAGCATGTGAAGTGGGAGAGGAATAATGAAGTTAAAGGTTCAAGGCCCTTATATTGACAAAAAGGAGGGCAGAGGTATTGATTAACATCAATCCTTGATATAAAGAATCCATACTGTAATTTCTGTGGTAATAAAACAGTACACAACTTTCAAACTAGAAAAGAGGAAAAATGGAATGCTAAAAAACAAATAGCTGGCAAAATTTTGAGGGTGGGGGAAATAGAATGAGAATTTTATCTTTTATTATAGATAATAAATGAAAAAAATTTCAGTGGAAAGTAGAAGAATCATAAGAGAGATTTTGAAAGAAACCTAAGAAAAATTTAAAGCCCAAATACTTCCCCAGTGGCTCAGCAGTAAAGAATCTGCTTGCAATGTAGGAGACTTGCAAGAGATACGAGTTCGATCCCTAACTCAAGAAGATACCCTGCAGTAGGAAATGGCAACTCACTCCAGTATTCTTGTGTGGAAAATCCCACGGACAGAGGAGCCTTGTGGGCTACATACAACCATGAGGTTGCAAAAAGTTGGACATGACTGAGTGACGAAACAACAATACAAATATGTCATTACATTAAATGCAATTTCAGCCTACATTAAAACAAGAAACATGCCTATTTGGATGACCACTGTTTTTAATTCAACTCTTTCCCAATTCGACAAGGATTTATTCAGTATATACAATGTGCTGAGCATTTGAACAGTCAGAAATAAAGGCAACATCCATGTTCTCAAGGAGACTAACAGGGAGAACAAATGTGTTACAATAAAGACAGGTCATCAGGTGCTAATAAGATAATACAACTAGATTGGTGAGGCTATCCAGAAAAGCTATACAGAAGGGATATCTGAATTATGCCTTGAAGAGTAAACTGAAAGTTCATGTGACAAATGAAAAGGAGCAGTGGAGGAGACAGCAGTACAGGTCAGGAGGCCAGCCATGGTTTGAGCCAGCAGCACACAGCAGTGGGCGAGTAGACAGCAATCCAGGAAGCTAAAAAGTCAGGAGTTTTAACTCCACCCAGTAGACAATGTGAAGCCTTTAAAGTAAGGGAGTAAAACAACACTACTGGTATTTTTAGAAATATAACTGGTAGCAGTTTACAAAAAGATGAATGAGGTGGGAGATACTAACTGTTACAGTTATGAATGAGGAAGGTCTGGATTAAGGCAGTAGCAGTGGGGCAGACAAATGCTAGAGGAAGAAGAGAAATGAGCTGATACTTGACTACGTATGAAATGAGGGTAGAATTAAATAAATTTTAAAATACAGACGGTCCCTGCCTTACAATCGTTCCATTTAACGATTTTTCAACTTTATGATGGTGCAAAAATGATACACATGCAGTGGGAACTACACTTCAAATCTTGAATGTTGATCTTTTCTGGGCTAGTCACATGTGACACAATCCTCTCTCACGCTGCCCAGTGGTGAGGGCAGCACAGCTACCAGTCAGCCATGCCATCCTGAGGGTAAGAGAACCAATACACTCTCAACCGCTCGGTACCCAATCATTCTGCTTTTCACTTTCGGAACAAAAGTCAACAAATGACATGAGATATTCAACACTATTATAAAACAGGCTCTGTGTTGGATGAGTTTGCCCAACCCTAGGTTAACTAAGTGTTCTGAGCGTGTTTAAGGTAGGCTAGGCTAAGCTATGCTAGGTTAGGTATGTTAAATGTATTTTCAACTTCTGATATTTTCAACTTACAATGGGTTTATCAGGACATAAATAGAGGAAGATTTGTAAATGAAAAGAAGAGAACATAAAGGCAAACAAACAAAATACTAAATATGAGAAGAGTCACTCCTATAACTGGTCTCCATGTAGACTATTTTTCAGCATTTATGCTTACTGACCATCTAACTATGTACTAAATGTAAACACCTACACATATTTTTCAAAACTTCCTGCACTGGCATGTGAAACAGCTAACACGAGGCATCCATGACTGACAGCTTCTAGTTGATACAATTTACTACATGACAGGAGAAAGGCATCAGCTGGTTCAAGATCTTCTCAGAAGTCAGATGTGATCATCTGACTCACATCACATCCACAAATTTATAAAAGATAGGAAATGAGTTTCTTATTGTGCCAAAAGAGGGAGTCCCACTTTCCATGGTTCTCATTTTGCTCTTCTTTTCAACACCATCAACACACTTTTTATTCAATACAACTGAAACCAAGGACATTAATCAAAAAAGTAAGTTATAGTGAGGAATCTTAAAAAAAATACAAACATTTTCTTTGAACTTAAAGTATAGAAATGCTTATTCTGTTGCCAATATTTTGATATAGGCCTGCTGAGTTACAGATCTACTGACTGTAGTTTCACACTGTCTTACACAAACCACACCCATAATGCATCATCTACTATTTCCAGTTTCGATTTCTTTAAAAGTGAAGCAAGAACTTAAAAGATACTTGCCATGTATCTAAATGAAAAATTCTTCCAGGTTAAAAAAAATTCTCTTAATAAATTTTTATAGTTATCTCCTTATTGCTTCATTTTATATTCAGTCTTTCCAAGGTAGATAAATTAGTTTTCACAGAATCAACAATTCTTTGATTTTATGTCAATGGTTATCACAAGTTTGTATTGAGCCATATAATTATAACACAAGTGCAAGTTGTCATAAAGTGGTCCTTGGTGAGTCTATAAATCAACTGGTGGGAGCAATGAATGCACTGGGCATCAGTTAGCACGTCTCATAAAAAGAGAAGGAATGTTTATTAAGACTAGTATCCCTGTTATGAAAGATCTAAATTCACTTATTGCTTTTTTTGTACTTAAGACAGTATCTGGCACACAGAAAATACTATGGAAGTATTTGTTACTATATTAGCATTAAAAGTCAACTAGGTACAGATAAATAGTACACACAAGGGCAGAATTCCACCTCCTTTACAGTCTCCAGAATCACAGAGATGAGACTACCTGTATTTAAGTAGTCAAAAGGGGAGAGAGTAGGGAATATAAACTGCTAAGTTCTCATTGAAAACATATGAATACAAGGTAGTCAGTTTCACATTACTGGATTATCTAGCACTTTAAGGAAGAGATCTTAAAAAAAGAAGCAGTGTTCACATGCCAAGTCAATAAGACATGAAGAAGTAGGTTCATAGCCCAATTAACCTATCATCTCAAAAATGCTAAGAGAATGGTTACAGGTCGTCCTAAAAAGTGGCAGCTAGAGTAGAGGAGGAAAGTCAATTACAGCTCCACAGTGCACGTCAGGTTCCTTCCCTCTATTACCCACTCACTGATGACAGAAAACATCAGTCTCTTAAACAAAACCACATGGCACATCCCAAAGTGCATAACAAATGCTTCTGTTTTACCAGTTATTATAAATTAAATATTAAATATAAAATTAATGTGCATAAATGCAATGTGAAAGAAAAATTTTAATTTGTAAATAACCTAAATATAAGCAAAGAGCAACTTAAATACTGCAAGCAATAAATGTGGCGGCATGGCCGTTTTCTCCTAGCCTAAGTTTCGTATCTAATTTGCAGGTGCAAAACCCTCAAGGCAACAGACAGAAGATCTACAATCACCAGGAAGTTCAAAGACTGCGGCTCCTTAAAACATCCTGTCCACTAGGAAAGAATCCACAGTGGCACCGACTTTCTTCCTTCTATGGACATCAAAAAGTACTGAAAATGTTATGAATAGTTAGGAGAAACTCGAGAGACAGCCACGCGGCTGCACCAGCCCCACTAGATGGCACTGTCACAGGAAAGCCACTCTGCTCTCCCACTTACAAGGGCTGAAAGCACTCATGATCTCTGCAAAACTGAAAGCTGTCATCAACACAGCGACATCCTCACTGAGAAATGATGACCCATAATGAGGAGTTCCAGGCTTGAAGGAAGCGTCTATCCAAAAGCACCTTTCTTCCCAGGACCAGGGCCCCCGCCCGCTCCTATTTCAAATAAGCGGTCTGAGAGAAACAACGGCTTGCATGCTTAAGAAGTCCTACAAAATGGAGATTTTCTTTTTTCTCTTCCTAACTACACAAAACTAGAGGATAATTACTTGCTTTTTTTCCCCCCAAGTTTCTTTGCTATGGGTAAAAACTCTCCTAGTGGTCCAAGAATAACAGATTTATTGTAATCAATATACTTATCATGACTGGAAACTTCAAAATAACACAATTAATGATACAAAAACATCTGGATAAAAATGAACTTCTTTCTATATATTAAAGCAGAACTCCTATTAAACAGATTAAGTTTTTTACATCTCAGTTACATGATTTTAGCTGGGCCTGGGCAGCAGAATTCACAATGTTACTCATTCCCATAACTTATGCTCTACCCCATGGAAAGTATGCTTGGATAGAGCTACCAGGAACCTAAAACCAGAAGGAAAGAAAAGCATTCTAACAAAGCCCAATTAGTTTAAAGTGTATACAATTTGAATACAAACTTACTCTTACACAGTGGGTGAGCATTTGAACAGACAGATTTGGATACAAGATTTTTACTGAATTACCAGCAAAAGTCATTATTAGGCAAGCAACTGAATCAGAGATCAATTTAACACTCAAATATACTACTCAAGTACAGTTGAAGCTACTTCACCTAGATCAGAGAATTTAGACATGTAACTAAACATGTAACAACAGCCAGGAACACAGCTGCTCTAAAGTGCCACAAAAGTCAGTTACTTAATTAGAGAGGCCAAGAAACCAAGAATTTAAAAATGTGTAACATATCCTGTGTTTCTATAGTGCCTTACCACAGATCTAACACAGCTCCCATCCCAGTTATCCTCTATCTATACCACACTCCCCTCTACAGTAAGGGCTTGGAAGCACTGTATTGAGGTGTCCTCCCTAACATCCTGCACAATGCCTAGGAGGCAGCAGATATTCAATGTCTGTTGAATGAACAAAGACTATCAAGTTATTCCAGCCCACCAAAATTACGACACTCATCAAAGCAGTTTTTCTAACTAAACTTTGACAAACACCTTCTCCTTTAAGAAGCAACTGACCAAAGCATGAGACTAAGATCCAAGTTGCCATGAGAAATAATATTTCTTGGAGAGTACAGGAAGAAGTCAAAGATCAAAAATTCTCTAGTCTCAGGTCCAAGTAAACAACATCTTGGATTGGTGAAGATTTTAAATAAAACATCACAAATATATCTTACATATTGTACTAAAATCATAAATAGGTTTTATATTTTGTTCTAAAGCTCTCCTATCACAGCAGAGGGGTGAGGCAGCAGTTTCATAAAGATGCACAGGAAGCCATAACACTGCCCATGAATGGGGCCTGATCTTATGCTACTGGAACAAAAACAGTGAACAAGAAGGGAAAATAGGAGGAAAGGAAAAGGAGTCTGGGGTACAATCAGGAGGAATCTGCTGAACTGCAGATTTGGAGAGGTGACATAGCAGAGGCATGTTTTTCAAAACTCTACACGTAACCATACAAAAAGCCCAGCGTGATGAAGCTATGCCAATACCTTTTCATTAGCAGTTTTTATCTGAGTGACTGAGGAGTTTTGACAAAATGTGGCATAGAATCGAGACACATCCTGTTAGTATCCTTGCAATAGACCCATGGGAAACCTCTCCCACATTAGAGGGTAAAAAGAAGTATATATTTCCATACAGAGTACCTTCAAGAGTACTGTTAAATGAGTGTAACAACTGATAGGATTTAAAAGTTCACTGGAACTGTGAGCCAGATCTTCTCCCCTTCAATGTATCTGTATGATCCATCCAGTTTGCTCTTTGTTTTTAAATGTGTTTAAAGTTGGCCATGAGCAGTGTTCATTATCATCATTTTACTCACCTTACTAACACCAACTCCAGTAAACCTGGCCTCTAATAATTCCTGCCGTCGGGGGTCCAGGCTATGCAATTCTTCCATCATTTCTACTGAAAAACAAAAAGTAGGTTGTGAGACCCTAAAAGCTAAAACATGAAGAACCAATTCTTGGATACAACAAAATGCATAGTAACTATTTCGCAGAATATTCACATACAGGTAAACCTCAAATAAATAGGGCATACAAGTAATAAACCACAAGGCACTATATCAAACAGTAATACATTTAAAGTTACAAAGTGGCTCAAAAGTCTTCTTCTGAGGGTCACTTATTCTTAACTAGTTCTAATTTGACTTTAACAGCAAAAAACCCCCTCAAATCTTTCATATAATCTCTGTAGAAGCTGAGCAAAGCCTAGCTTACAAAAAAAGAAAATTTCTTCTATCAACCTTTGAATTTAGGTAAGTACTTAAGGATACTTCCTTCCCAAACACACAGGAACTGGTTCTTAAACTAAAAATATGAATCATTAATAATAACTTCAAAATAATACAGCATGAATCAGAAGCTACTAATAACTTAAAATAACGCTATTATATTATGCCTCCTTTCTCTGAGGAGCATGAAAAAAGGAATTAATTACTTCATTTTAATAGAGAACCCATGGTAAAACCATCAACCTGCATCCACTCAGGAAATTAGTATGGCTCCATAACCACCCCTTTACAAAATCTTTCTCTGCCACTCCCTGGAGCAGTAGGTTGCTCTAGACATCTGCTTTTAGCACTCCTTCCAAGCAGGGAGGGGCAAGAGGACACCATTTTTAAACTCCTTCCACGACCAATTAATGCACAGGCTACTCTCAGCAAATACCTCCATCGTTTGCAAGAAATCAACTCTTGCAGAACGCACTGGAAACCGCCCAAATATTAAAAGTAGAAAAGGTACATATACCATTACCTACAACCCCTTTGAACATATTACTAAATAGCTACTGGAATGATTGGCATGATTTAAAAGTTCACTGAAAATATGAATTAAACATGCCCCTCTGCAATCTAACAACTCCACAATTTTCAGTAACAACCCCTACAAAGCCTCCAGTTTCATTTCCCTTCCTGGATTGAGAGCCTGGGGCAAAGAGGAATGAAAGGGTGGCAAATTAAAGTTTCACCCACACAGACAAGTGCAGGTTAGAGAGGGAATTAGGAAATTCTCAGAAGGGTAGAAAGGTATCTTAGAAAAGAAAAGAGAAAAAGAAAAAACAGAGATTGAGAGAATGTTTCCCTAAGTGGCCTTCCTCGAGTCTCGCCCTGCCCTAATCGAGGCCGGAATGGCAGAGGTTGCAGCCTCCCTTCAAGCCCCAGGGTCTCTCGGCACGTTTCCTAAACCTCCATCCCCAGGCCTGGCCCGGAAAATGACGCCCCAGCGGTTATTCCATTTAATGTCAACTCATGTTAAGGAAAGATCCACTCAGTCTCATTCCAGCGGGGCCTCGGACTGGGATCCTCCCTGTAGCCCACAGCCGGAAAGCAGGACCGATGGGGCCTGGTCCCGGCGCCCCTCGTCTCCCGCCGGCTCCAAACTTTCCCCAACTCCAGGCCCACCTGTCACGGAGGGAGGGCGGGCCAGCTCTCGGGGGCGCCAGGGAGGCTGCCGGGGCCTCCAGCTGCCCGGGTGCCCCCCTCTCCCCGCCGGCCGCAAGACCCACTCCCAGGCCGGGGCCGCCTGGGCCTCTCCCATCTTCGACCCGGCCCCTCGGCGACCCGCAGCCCTCGGGAAGCCCCTCCCGCCTCAGCGCCGGGGAGCTGCGGCCCGGCGCCGGCCCTCGGGTGGGCCCGGGCCGCAGCCTCCTCAGCCGAGGGGGTCGCCCGGACGGTTAATACCTCAGGCCCGGCGCCCTCCCCCGCCCGGGGCTCAGCCTCTCACCTGCCGCCGCTGTCGCCGCCGCCGCCGCTCCACGCTCCTCCCGGGAGGGGCCCCGACCCGACCCGGCTGCGGACCGCTCTGCTCTCCCCTTGGGCAGGCCCGGGGCGGAGCCGGGGCCTCTCCTGAGCGCCGCAACCCCCCGCCCGGGCAGCCGCCGCCGGCGCCGGGCTCCACGAGAGGGCGGGCGGGGGAGGGGGGCCTCGGAGGCCGCAGATCCCCGGGCTCGCGTACAGAGCCAGGCGCCTGACGCGGGCCCGGGCCCGGGCGGCCGCGGGGGGCGCGGGACCGGTCTCCTGGCGCCGGACAAAGGCCAAGGGAGGCGCAGAAGGGCCCAGGCTCGGCCGGGAGGTGGGGGCCCGCTCGGCTAGGGGCCACTCGGGTGCGGCACGGAAGGCGGGGGGGTCGGAACCGCTGGAGCCCAGGACCCGCCTCCGGCCCCTTAATCCGGATCGGTTCGGTCCGGATTAGTAGTGATCGGTGTAAACACACTAGTGAAACCGCGTGTTTCCTCGCGAGATTTGCACGGTTGGGAGGCAGGGGGGGGTCCTGGGGGGGGTGGGGGAAGTGCCGACAGTGGGGGAGGAGGGGGAGGGGACGAGGAAGGTGGGGGGGTCCCCGCTGCCCCGGCGCCCCGCCTCCTCCAATCAGCGGCCGGCCTGCCGGGCAGGGGTTAACCAGGGGACCCCGCGCAGGCGAAGGAGGCCGCCGCCTCGCCGGGCGGCTGAGGGCGGGCTGACGGGCGGCGCCGACGGACGCACCGCGACGCGAGGGGAGGTCTGACCCGGCTGGGCCGGAGTCCCGGAGACCCCGCAGCCGTCTTCGTAAAATCGGCCCCCGCCCCGCGGGACCGGCCCCAGCAGAGCGGTTGGGCCGGCGCCCTGGGTCGCGGACCAACGCTGGAGGGGCCTCGCTGCCTGGGCCGGGCGCTTCCCGGATCCGCCTCGCCGAACCCTGCGCCCGCCTAATCCCTGATCTCCACGAGTTTGGGTGAGAAGTGGGGTTGCTCTGCCCAGGATGGATTTTAAAGGAAGAAAGCCGTGAGCCGACGAACCCCGCCCGAACTTCCCCGGAGACGCCCAGTTAGTGAGTTGGCTGTGTCCCCCCGTGTTGGCTAGCTCCCACGCCCCGCCAGGCTCCAAACTCACCTTCTCGGCTCCCCAAATCCACGTTTGCGCCGTGGAAAGCGGACAGAGCTTCACCTCCACGTACCTGGTTGGCAGGGCGTTTTTAGGGTCAAGTGGTGCTCTGGGATCAAGGCTGAGCCCCCACCCCCACCACAGCGCTGCCCTTCGGAAGGCGGGAGGTTGGGGGGGCGCTGCCCCAAAGGGACTCTATCGGTGCGCCCTGGGGGAGGTTCCATTTCAACCTTTGATTAAAAACAAGGCTCTCCTGGGTATTTAGGGGGCTCTAAGAATAAGTGCTAGAATGGGGAAAACAGGTCTGCCCCTCTCTACCGAGGAATGGGAAATAGGCCAGGGTGCAATAGCTCTTTCAGCTAGGCGGCTTCCTACACAGAAGGCTCCCATTCTGATCGCCCAGCACCAGAGAAAAAATCACATTCTCCACCGACATCTGAGCCGGGACACTGACTTCTACGCAGATACCCAACTTTTTATTTTCCTCTGATGCTTCCTTGATCAGATGTCTGAAGATGTATGAGAACCAGTGGCTTGGGGAAAATTCATAAAATGAGCAAGAGCCTTGAACTTTTCCAGGGGGTAGGCAAGTATTCAGGTGATGTTTCTGCATTTCTTTCTTCCTTACTCTTAATTCTTCCTGTATTCATGGAACACAGACCTGCTGAACGGGCGAAGGATGGCAGTTTAGTTATTGTTCGTTGTTCAGCCTTCCCAACCCTTGGGCACATTCAAGCACTGTAGAAAAAAATCCATTCCGCCAAGAGTCACCTTGCTTCAAATCCCAGCCAGGTTGGGCCTTGCACACACATATTTCGATAGATAACAGTGTTTGAAGGGGAGGGGGGGAGCAAGTTCCAGGCAGAGGGCAGGAAAAAGGGCAAGGTAAAGGACTGTCAAGGGAGCGGGAGAACCAAGAGTGTCTTCCTCTACAACTCAAAAAAGCAAAGCACATGAGACAAGTTCTGTCCTTACAGTGAATGGTCAAAACAGTAACTCCTTAAAATGACACTGGAACATCTCAAAAGAGAAGAGTTTAAGAGAAAGAACACTGGACAGAGCTGGAGCTGAGCTCCGGCCAGCTCCTCCACAGACAAACTGCTCGGGCCGCTACCTAACCTGTCAAGTTTCGCCAACCTCATCTGTGAAGGAGTTTGGACCAGAGGATTCCCAGAGTCTTTTCCAGGTCTAAAGGGCTATGATTCCATTTTTTGAGGTAACTATGAAAAAATAAAAATAAAACTAGTCATTGAAATTCAGGAAAAGATGAGATTTTGTTTCACTTTGCCTAGTGTGTTTTTCCCTGCATGTCCGAAAACTGACACTATCATAGGGTCTGTTCATAGCCCACTCCACATCTAACACTCATCCCGAGAGGAATTGCTCATAGGAATTTCATGGATTTGCTTACCACAAAAATGGTGTACTTCTGTTTGTTGTTCAGTCACCCAGTCCTGTCCAACTCTGCGACCCCATGGGCTACAGCATGCCAAGCCTCTCTGTCACTCACCATCTCCATCAAGTTTGCCCACATTCATGTCCATTGCATCAGTGATGCCATCCAGCCATCTCAACTACTAGGCTTCCCTAGTAGTTCAGATGGTAAAACATCTGCCTACAATGCAGGAGACCTGGGTTCGATCCCTGGGTCGGGAAGATCCCCTGGAAAAGGAAATGCAACCCACTCCAGTATCCTTGCCTGGAAAATTCCATGGACAGAGGAGCCTGGCGGGCTACAGTCCCAACAAAGAGTTGGACACGACTGAACAACTAACACACATAAGCATATAAGTGAAAATATCAAATACAGTCAGAAACAAGAAGCAATAGATGGACGATTTTGTTGTTGTCCAATGGTTCTCAGGAGAAGGCAATGGCAACCCACTCCAGTACTCTTGCCTGGCAAATCCCATGGACGGAGGGGCCTGGTGGGCTGCAGTCCATGGGGTCGCTAGGAGTCGGACACGACTGAGCGACTTCACTTTGTTTTTTCACTTTCATGCATTGGAGAAGGAAATGGCAACCCACTCCGGTGTTCTTGCCTGCAGAATCCCAGGGATGGGGGAGCCTGATGGGCTGCCGTCTATGGGGCCGCACAGAGTCAGACACGACTGAAGTGACTTAGCAGCAATGGTTCTCACGATATAATTTAACCTTGGGTTCATGAACCCACTTGTTTAAAGTGTGTTGGCTCACAGAGCAACTTTGAGCAGCTTGTCAAAGGCTGGCAAATGGTGACACTCCCCATGCAAAAGCCCAATTGCTATCAGAAGGCTCAAACATGGATTCATCTAGATGTTCCCATTGATCCTGCCTTCAGGGTAGCATATGACAAGTCCTCCAGGTCCATGTTCACAGTCACAGAAGGGACAAGGGAGCTGGCGTTCCCCAAGCTGTGCTCTGCAGGTTTCGACAGGTTAAATGCTTTAAAGGGAGTGGATGTACATTGGTCCTCAGGACTCTAGGTTAAAGTTAAGTGGAATACTTTATTTTAGCACTTCTTAGAACCTAAAATGTATAATATGCACAAGGCAATCTTCAGGAGGGGGATTGGGGTATGCACTGGTTTCTAATTTGATTTTTTGAACCACCACCCTGGTATTTTTTTGGTTGGTTGATGGTTTCTGATACTCATGGGAGATACTTTGAGAAAGACACTGGAGAAAACTAGTTTAGCCCTTCTTTGCCCTTTCACCTGTACCACAAGTAATGCATGTCCACAGTCTTCTTAAATGCTTCATAATATCCACCATTCTCAGCAAAAAGACTATGGCATGTTTTACCAAGCAGGGGACCCTCACGTGCACCTTTTCTAAAAGGAGCCTGCAATATGATGGCTAAGAGGACAAACTCTTGGTCCAGGGCCCTGGTTTTCATCTTGGCCCTGCCTCTTACCAGCTGTGTTGCCTTAGGCAAGATATTTAACTTCTCTAAGCTTCAGTTTCTTTACCCATCAAATGGTGTTAAAACTTCACAAGCCCTGGAGGATGAAATGGAAACTCCAGTATTCTTGCCTGGAAAATTCCATGGCCAGGAGAGCTTGACGGGTCATAGTCCATGTAGTCTTTACAAAGAGTTGGACACAGCTGAGCCTGCACACGTAGAAGGCAATGACACCCCACTCCAGTACTCTTGCCTGGAAAATCCCATGGACGGAGGAGCCTGGTGGGCTGCAGTCCATTGGGTGGCCAAGAGTCGGGCACAACTGAGCGACTTCACTTTCACTTTTCACTTTCATGCATTAGAGAAGGAAATGGCAACCCACTCCGGGGTTCTTGCCTGGAGAATCCCAGGGACGGGGGAGACTGGTGGGCTGCCTGCCATCTATGGGGTCGCACAGAGTCGGACACGACTGAAGTGACTTAGCAGCAGCAGAGCCTGCACACAATTATTGAAAAATACAACTATTTGGTTCTAATTGAATCAACTCCATAGAAGGGAGAGAAAATTAAAAAAAAAAAAAAAAAAACACCTCACGGGGCTGTTGGAGGACAAAATGAGATGATGTATATGCCTGACAGAGTAATCCCCAAATAAATGGTCCTCAAACCTCATGTTTCTACCAAGGATGTCTACATTTGTCATTAGACTGTCTTGGCAGCACACAGTTTAACTTCAGAAATCAGGCTGCCAATGTGCTGAGTCGCTCATGGGGCTATCTTCTTCATAACAGAAAAAGGACTTGATAACAGGAAAAATGTCTCATTAAAGAAAGCACTACTTTTGTTGGGGGGAGGGGAGGGCCCAGTAGACAAAAATATAAAAGTCACCTGGTCTGTTTACGTTCTTCTTCCCCTGCCCTTGAGGGTTTCTAATGGTGTGAAGAAATAAGAGATTTTGTGAAGGCAGTATTTCCACCAGAAATTCTGGTGGGCAGGGCCATGTAGAACGTCAGGGTGGTGGTGGTCGCACAGAACTAGGCTCAAACCCCATCTCTTCACCTCTCAGCTTCTTCATCTGAAAACTGGCCTGCACACCTAATCCCATGGGTGGCTCTAGGGAAGGTTGAAATAGTGGGACTAGCCTGGTGGTCCAGTGGCTGAGACTCTGTACCACCAATGCAGGGGGCCCAGGTTCGATCCCGGGTCAGGGAACTAGATCCCACATGCCACAACTAAGGGTTCAGATGCCACAACTGAGACCCAGTGCAGCCAAATAAATAAGGAAAACATTTTTAAAAAAATAAAGTTGAAATAGTGATGGGAATTGCCTTCTAACTGCGCCCAACATACAGTAGACATTTGGTCAGTGCTATTTCCTCCAGACTCCCCATTTCTAACAAAATGGAAAAGCATCTGGCGGCCAGGCAAGTGCTCAATGGATGAAAGAAATTCACGTCTCAGGTCTCAGCCTTCACAGGACTCTCTGCCAGTCTCTCCCTATCTCTGGTTTTCATACCCTCCTCCTGCCCAACTTGCTTCAGAAGCTCTTCCTGGGCAAGTCTACTTGACACAGTTTATTTATCAAGTCATGCTGTCTTCCCCACACCCCAGTGATGCTGGAACAATGTTCTTATTCTCCTAGAGAGCACCTCCCTTCTCTAATTTCCTCCTTCAACTCCCTCCCCAAATGTTACTTTTTAATACTTGCCTTCTCTGCATTGTGTGTTCCTCCTTCCCAGCGACTGCAACAAGAATGAATGCCCACTTAAGTGTACCGAGCCCCTTAAGTGTAACAGGCCCCCTCTGCTGAGCTACTGAATCCTCCATTTTGGTTTTTCTCAGAAAGCCTAAAGATAGGAAACAACAGCAAACACCCTGCATCTGTGGACACTAGCAAAATATATTTTATCAATCTTCCTTCCATTGACCTTTCATATCAGGCTTAAGTAAGCAACCTTCAGACGCACTGACAGGTTGGGAGGAAAAGGGGACCTCAGCCCTGAGCCCACAGAGAAGAAAGAAAGGGATCACTCAGCTACTGGCAGGAGACTTGGGCATAGTCAGCCCAGAAAGGTGCATCAGAAGATGTGTGTGGTTTTTTATGGCCTCTGAATGACAAGAATGAAGTGGGGTTTGTTTGGGTTTTTTTTTTTTTTTTTGGTGGGGGGAGGGTTGAGTTTTCTTTTTTAATTGTTGTTCAGTGGCTAAGTCTGCAGCACGCCAGGCTTCCTTGTCCTTCACTGTCTCCCAGAGTTTGCTCAAACTCATGTCCATTGAGTCGGTGATGGTGATGCCATCCAGTCATCATCCTCTGTCACCTTCTTCTCAATCTTTCCCAGCATCAGGGTCTTTTCCAGTGAGTTGGCTCTTTGCATCAGGTGGTCAAAGTACTGGAGCTTCAGCATCAGTCCTTCCAATGAATATTCAGGGCTGACTTCCTTTAGAATTGACTGGTTTGATTTCCTTGCAGTCCAAGGGACTCTCAGTCTTCTCCAGGACCACAGTTCGAAAGCATCAATTCTTCAACACTTAGCCTTCTTTATGGTCCAAGCCTCACGTTTGTACATGACTACTGGAAAAACCATCACTTTGACTATATGGACCTTTGTCCATTTCTTTTTAATGATTGAAAGAAAATCAAAAGAAGAATAGTATTTCACGACTTGAAAATGATATAAAATCTAATTTGGTGTCCATAAATAAAGTTTCATTTAGAACACAGCCACACTGGGACTTCCCTGGCCCTCCAGTAGTTAGGACTTTGCTTTTCAATGTAGGGGGTACAGGCTTAATAGCTGGTCGGGGAACTAACATCCCACCAAAAAACTAAAACATAAAACAGAAGCAATATTGTAACAAATTCAATGAAGACCTTAAAAATGGTCTACATCAAGAAGTAAAACTGAAAAAAAAAAAAAAACCCACAGCCACACTAATTTCTTTACATACTGTCTGTGGCTGAATTTGCAAAATGGCAGAACTGAGTAGTAGTGACAGGCAGGCAAAGCCTAAAACATTTACTATCCGGTCCTTTACAGAAAAAGTTTGTCAACTCCTGCTCTAGGCCAGGGCTTCTCAGAGAGCAGATGTATCCCTCTGGGCTTCCCTGATGGCTCAGGCAGTAAAGAATCTGCCTGCAGTGCAGGAGACCCGGGTTTAATCCCTGGGTTGGGAAGATCCCCTGCAGAAGGGAATGGCTACCCACTCCAGTCCATGGACAGAGGAGCCTGGTGGGCTACAGTCCACTGGGTCGCAAAGAGTTGAACACGACTGAGTGACCAACACTTTCACTTCATGAATCCCTTGGGCATCTTGCTCTAGTGTGTCTGGGACAGGACCTAAGAGTCTGCT
This sequence comes from Bos taurus, assembly GCF_002263795.3. Lineage (NCBI taxonomy): Eukaryota > Metazoa > Chordata > Mammalia > Artiodactyla > Bovidae > Bos > Bos taurus. Next base: position 46,904,696 of record NC_037346.1, on the reverse strand, counting down.
TTTCTATTAGCCCTCAGGTGACGCTGCTGCTGCTGGTCTGCAGACCACACTGGGGAGGTCAAGGCTCTCAAAGGCATGTCAGTTATATTAGTAGGAAATGCCTTTGTGAAGACTTTGTATGTACAGTGAGCAAATCTTTTAAAATATGGAAAAAAACTGTAGTGTAACCCAGGATAATAACCCCAATCGAATCTTCCACATTTCACTCCATTGTTTTGGCATCACGTGACAGCCGAATAAACAGGGAAATGGATTTGCTACCCACCTGGCTGAGACCAAAGGGATTGCAGCCGAACGCTCTTGTGAGTGCTTCCTCTTATTAGCCCTAAGCGTACCAGTCCAGCTACAGAAGGAACCTCTGTGTCCTGGTGTTCCAGTATTTGGAAAGGGGGTCTGAGCTTACCTTATCCAAAACAGTATTGGCTTTTCCACCTTCAGGCACATCCTCTCTCAGCTCCTTCTTCAGTGACAAACCCTTGGAAAAGCAGCTTGGATTCAAATCTCAACACTTCTGCATACATGAGAAGTATGTAAAAGGTCTTCTGAGACCCAAGGACACCTGACTTTTGGATCCCGATTTCCTTATCTGCACCGTGGAGATAATATATATAAAGCACCTGGGTTACTGCTGGATCCCTGGCCAGGTGCTTCCAACCTGAAATCATCATAAAACTTACAGGCAAAACCTGCCTCTTTCCCTACCTAACTCATGCTATTGTTTAGTCGACAAGTCGTGTCCAGCTCTTTGTGATGCCATAGAATATGTAACCTGCCAGTCTCTTCTGTCCATGGGATTTCCCAGGCAAGAATACTGTAGTGGGTTGCCATTTCCTTCTCCAGGGGATCTTCCTGACTCCGAGATCAGATCCCTGTCTCCTACACTGCAGGCAGGTTCTTCACCACTGAGCTACCAGGGAAGCCCATTTAACCCAAATTAGCAAATGTCAATTCCATTCTTTCATTACTTCAAAAACGTTGGAATCATCCTCTCTTACACCCTTATCCCCAGCACTTCCACTCCAGCCTCACCAGCCTGCTCCCACCTCAAGGCCTTTGCCCTTCCCCTCCATCCACCTGGTGCACTTTCCAGCAGACACCTAGCAGGTGTGGCCACGTTACACTGCATGGACTGTGCGTTATCTTCTGCGTCTGTGTGATAGTGATACGCAGCTGGCCAGTAACTGCCTTTCCATGATAGAGTGAGAAAAACCTCCAGGCTAGGTTTTTCAGTAGAAAGAAGTGAGGACAGTTTGAAAAGAAAGACTATCTCATCACAAGGAAAACAACTTTTTTTTTTCTATTTCTTTCATTTTCTGTTTATATGAGATGATGGCTGTTCACTAAACTTACTATGATGGTCACTTCAGTGATGTACCTAAGTCATCATGCTGTATATCTTAAGCCTGTAGTGCTGTATGTCAACTATATCTCAATAAAACTGGAAGAAAAAAAAAATTTTTTTTTAAGCCCAAAACTAAATCCTCACCCTTAGGTACATGCCACTGAGAGAAATGGACAATAATGCAAAATCATATGTCAGAGGCACGGAGTGGCAGGATAAATAGGGAGCAGGGATAAGGACCAAGAGCTGGACTCTAGTGGTGGCGGAGATGCTATGTCACAGAGGGAGGGAGGTCAGGGACGGCTGTTCTCTGATCATCTGACGTCTGAGCAGGGGCCTAAACGAAATGGAGTCGCAAACCTTGTCACCGTCTTGGGGAAGAGCCTTCCAGGCAGAGAGAACAGTGAGTGAAAATGGCCCCGGGCCAGAACTGGCGTGTTGGCAGCAGGACCACTTGTCAGGCGGAGCTGCAGCATCTCTCTGGGCCTTACGGGCCTTTTGTGACAGGGTGAGAAGATGCCTGCTGCTGAGCCGGCACGCACATAGGCCACAATCTCACCAAGGTTTCAGTAAAACAGGCGCTTTTATGCTGCAGTGAGATTCAGTGTCTTGAGCCTGTGTTTAATGCTTGATCCCAAAGGGCAGGGATTATAGCAAAAAGCACTTATTGAGCGTTTATGGGGCAGGCACTAGAATGCGAGCATGCTCATGATCACTTTTAATCCTTTCCACCTTGAGGGAGCCCCACCACATACAGGAGGAGGAGGAAGTGGAGAGGAGGTGAGAGAATTCTCTGAAAGCTGGTCTGCCTCCAGGACCTGTGCCCTCTGCCCCCTGCTCTGCGGCATATGGCTGGCCCAGGGCGCTCGATTCTGCCCACCCCCGTCCAACTCCAGGTTCCACCTGCTCCTTGAGTTTGTTTCAGCTAACACTTAAATCCCTGTCACCTTGTTCTGGTTCCCTGCTTCTTACCCATATTTGTTGTATTCCACAACTTTCCTACCTGGCTGTTAGTTTCCACCTACTCTGGAAGTGTAGACTTGGGCAGTTGGTTAGTCACTTAGGCAAGACTCTTACCAAACTCTCATCACCCAGAATCTGGTTCTCAGGTCTTCAGGTCCCCCGGCCCCAGAGTTAACCCAGTTCCCAAAGAAAGTCATCAAAACGCTGAGCACAGTACACAACCCTGGATGCCAGCTGAAGACAGCTGCTGTTCTCAATTCCTTGAAATAGTGTGTCTTCTAAAAGGACAGGATGCTAGGTCTGTCCCCTCTCATGAAATTACATCAAAACCCTGCTTTCTTGACTTCTTTCTCTTGGACTCACCTCTCCTGCAACGACAGTTTATATATAGGCTTACAATTTATATTTAGGCTTACATTTCCTTAGAAATTTGGATCACCCATTTTTAGCCAACCCTGCAGCTTTGTACGGAGAAGGCAATGGCAACCCACTCCAGTGTTCTCGCCTGGAGAATCCCAGGGATGGCGGAGCCTGGTGGGCTGCCGTCTATGGGGTCGCACAGAGTCGGACAGGACTGAATCGACTTAGCAGCAGCAGCAGCAGCTTCAGAGGTACATTGGTAGTTGATTTCGTCCATCATCATGGAGTCTCCCGAGTGGTGTTCTCTGGTTTTGCAGGTATCCTGGTGAGGCCTCACATTTAAAAACTCTTATGTAGTGTTCATTAGCATAAGACTTTTGGAAAATTACTTCAACTTCCTCCTTTATCAGACTGGGAACTAACACCTGTTCTTCTCCCAGTGTTGCTCTAAGGATTAAGTCAGTTAACACTCGAAAGTCTTCTGAAATTTGAAGGAAAAAAAAAAGTGCCATTTGTAAATGCAAAATGAAATTATTCTTTTGAGGCAAATTTCCCCTGAAACAATAGTTTAGGCAACAAAGAAACAGGGTTTTGATACAGCTGGCCCGGCACATGGCCTGTTGCGACAATGGCTATTTACACAGTGGCCCAGTAGCCCTTATCAATGGATCAGTGGGAATGTGGTTCCATCAGCTCCAAGAACCAGTGCCTGAATAAATGCTATCTCAGTGTGAAGCCATCCACAGTCTCCGGGTACTGTCTTTTCCCGGTCTCCCTGTGCTCTGTCCAGATTTAGTTTTTACTTACAGAGTAAACGTGATGCTGTCAAAAGAATACAAGATGCAGAGTCACAAGCTCTGGGTTCAAAACTCGGATCTCCAAGCGTTCTAGTGAGGGTCAGCCAAGTGTCCTGCCTGAGCCCCTCCCTCACCCCATAAAATGGGGCTGCTCACATGACCTGCCCCTCAGCATTGACGTGAGGATGGGATGAGGTAACCAAGGTTCAGAAAGATTAGTGTGGGGAATTCCCGGGTGGCACAGTGGTTAGGACGCTGCACTTTCACTGAAGGCCCAGGTTTGATCCCTGATCAGGTAAATAAGATCCCACAAGTGGCTCATTGAGGCCCCCCCAAAAAGGAAAAGAACTAAATAAGTAAATAGCTCTGATTTTAATGCAATGCATAATAGAGAAAAGATATGAAAAAACGCTAGTTTAAAAGAGAAAGATTAGTGTAGCGTCTGGCATGTAGAAGACACTCTGATGATGCTTGTTTAAAAATAACTGAACCGCACTGATTTGATTAGAGAAAGCAGTTGGTCACTAGTCTTCTCAAAATTCTTGCCTTCATCACCTTTGCCTGACGTACCACACTCCTCTGTTTGTCAAGAATGTTTTTTGCTTTCCTGTTCTAACAAAATATTTGGAAACCAAAATAGATACTGTGTGTGTGGGCAGGGGACAGACTTGCTTGGTCACTGTTTGAGCCACCCAGATGGAGGTGTTTTAGCTCCCGCATTTCTTCAGTGGCAGCAGGGCAAGATTTTACCTTTGCTCCTTCAGTCACCCGTGAGGACAACACATCGTAACAGGTTCCCAATCTGATTAGGGACTTGGCCTCTCAGTCATTAGGGACTGACCACCTGATCCGCTCCACTCCTGTATCAGAGCAGGAAATACCCTGATAGGTTCTTTTCTCCTCTCACAGATACAAGATTCACCTCAGTTACTAAGTCCTTCCCTGGGGCACCCTTTATACACACCCCCATCCTGACAATCCAGAAGCTGGACAGAAGGACCTGCGGGTTGGTCTGTGGGGCAGGGGCAGTGCCAGAAGGCCTTCGGTGGTCACACTGCCCAGAGGCTGCATCCCACCTGGCACTCAGCACGTGCATGGTCTCACCTGCCCTGTTTGGCTAGAACAGGTGAGAGCTGGTCCTGGGCCCTTATGGACTCTACAGCTCCTGCCCTCCCCTTGCTGTGCTCCCCACAGGATTGGAACCCCCAGGAAGTAGCCCTGGGTCTAGTTCTCCAGCCCCTGGTGACTCATCTCCTCCACTGGAAAAAGTATGAAAGTTGTGCCTGTTATGTTAACATGTTCCTGTGAGGGCCCCCCATTGCCCACTGAGGGAGTTTCCATCTTGTAACTGGGAAAAGAGAGGTGGTAGGTGTGAAGCAGAGAGCCTGACCTGGGAGCTAAGCTGATCCAGGGGCCAGTCCAAGCTCTCCTCCCTGAGTTTGAGCTGTTTACTTCACCTTCCCAGCTCCCCTTTCTTATCTATTAAAGGGGATATGATGGGACCTCCCAGGTGGCTCAGTGGTAAAGAATCCACTGCCAATGCCTTAAACTCGGATCGGTGAAGATTTCACATGCTGCGGAGCAACTGAGCTGGTGTATCACAACTACTGAGCCTTTGCTCTAGAGCCCAGGCGCCACAACTACTGAGCCCACGCACCGCAACAATTGAAGCCTGCGTGCCCTAGAGCCCGTGCTGCAGCAAGAGACGCCGCTGCAGCGAGAAGCCCACGCACTGCAGCTAGAGAGAAGTCCACACTGCAATAAAGACTCAGCAGAGTGGAAAATCAATAAATACATTTTTCTTAAAGGGAGGGGGAAATGGTGCCCATCTTAGAGGGGTAGTTAGGCTTCCTAAAGCATCCAGCACAGCAGAGTGGGACAGGGAGTCTAACTGGGGGCTTCCCTAGACTTATGATTTCTTCTCTTCCTCATTTGATTTTTTAACCTACCTTTCTAACTGTGGTGAGTAATATATATTCCTCACACTTAAAATAGACTGTTTAGTGTTTTCAGGAAGTCCTCAAACTAGAGCTGGGTCCCAGCACTGAGCTGACTGAAGCGTGGCTGCCAGAGGCCCTTAGGCTGCGCAGTCCTTGTTGTCTCTGTTGCGAGTCTCACCCTGCCAGCACGGCAGGAAGACAGCCACTGATGACACAGAATGAACGACTGTGGCCATGTTCCAGTTAAACTTTATTTGCAAAAATAGGCAGTTTGCCAGCCCCTGCATGACTCTCCAATTGCAGCTCACACCAGGATCACCTAGAAGGTATCTTGCAACACACCTTGCTGAGCCCTACCTCTAGCATTTCTGACTCTGTGGGTCTGGGCTGGAGCTTATATTTGCATTTCTAACAATTTCTGGGTGACACTGAGGTTGCTGGTCTGGGAACCACTTTGAGAACCACCGAAGCTTTTCCCTCTCCCTTCTTTCTCTGTGCCCCTGAAACATTTTATTCCTACTACAAAGAGAGCGTTTCTTGGTTTTTACGATGGTCAGTGGTTTATGTGTGGGTCTCTGGGATCCTGTGTTAATCATCTTCCTATCCCAGTGCCCGACGGTAGCAATTGCTCATCATTTACTGACAGAACTCGAGGGAGGTTGTGGCCACTGGGGCCCTGGCCCAGCCCCGCTCGTCGGTGGGCACTTCTCTCTGGAGCTTTGTACAGCCCAGGCCTGGCCCTATCATGGACAAGAGGAGGAGGGACTTTGCCCCCTTGCCTGTCCAGAAACAGACCAGGAGAGGAGGCATTCACTGCTCAGACTAGACCTTGAACCTGGACTGGAAATAAACCGAGGCCAGGGGATTTGGTTTGTTTAATTTTGTTATTTTTTTGCTTTGTGATGTGTGAGTGTTGGGGGGTTCAATCCAGACAGCTGACTGCTGTGGAAAACCACTATTACTGAATTGCAGAGATTAAGAAATCTTTTAAAATGACCTATAGTCAGGGCTTTTTCTCAGATGATGCAAAATTCAGTTTGGTCCTGATAAAAATGAGTAATATTTGAGGGACTCCCTCCATGATCCAACTTCCCTGATGGCTCAGACAGTAAAGAGTTTGCCTGCAATGCGGGAGACTCAGGTTCGATCCCTGGGTTGAGAAGATCCCTTGGAGAAGGAAATGGCAACCCACTCCAGTATTCTTGCCTGGAAAATCCCATTGGAGTCTGGCGGGCTACAGTCCATGGGGTCGCAAAGGGTCGGATACAACTGAGCAAGTTTACTTTCACTTTCACTCCGTGATCCAGTGGTTAAGAATGCAGGGGAAGGTTTGATCTCTGGTCAATGAACTAACATGCCTCAGGGCAACTAAGCCCTCACTGCAACTACTGAACCAGGCGCATCAACTAAAGAGAAGTTGACACATCGTAACGAAAGATTCCACGTGCCACAGCTAAGACCCCACACAGCTAAGTAAATAAGCAAATAAATTTATTTTTAAAAGAACAAATAATATTTGAGACCCCTCCCCATCTCGAGTGGCATGAGCAACAATCCCTGGGTCCAGTACCCTCTTTTGGAACTTAGCGCCTCCCTCCTGGTTTTTCTCCTGAGGACACTGCAAGTAGAGAGTCAGGCATGGACTCACGTGTGCTTCCCCACCTCCCCTTGCTGATGCGCACAGAGGAGGCCCCAGCAGGAACTCGCCAGAGACGGGGCCACTTAGTCCAGGGCTGGCCAAAAGCTGCAGGTGTAACAATGCCTCCCTCTTCCCAATTCCCAGGCCTCTCCAGTGGAGGCTGACACAGGAATTCCTTGGATGTGTGTGGTTTCAAGACCTTCCATACCTAACCTTCTGTGCTTCACCATCTCCTTTCCAAACTAACAGGCAGAAAGGACTCCTTCCCTCCCCATCTTGCCTGGCTCTGTGAACTCTGCCCATGGTCCAGGCGTGTGCTGCTCATCTAGACTGTGGTGTGGAGAGCTCTGAGCTATGGCCAGTCACCTGGAGCCTGCGGAGTTAGCACCGCTGGGGAGCAGGACTGACCTGAGGCTTAGGACTTAGGACTTAGTAGGCTTAGGACTCCTTCAGATATTCCCTGTCCGGCCACCTCGTTACCCCTGCCTGCCAATCAGTTTTGCATCAATAAACTTTATGTTCCAGGCTTTGTGAGATGAATGAAAGGCAAGCAGCTGAAGTGTGATCTCTGACCTTGGCACGTAAACAGCCTACAGATTGGACTTGACAGTTAATAAAGGAAAGGCCTTGCGATTCTCTGATGCCTTTTTGCCTTGATTAGATTAAGCATTCATAAGCTTTGGGGAAATCGTCAACTGGAAGAGGAAGACCCCATGAGACAGTAATTCACATCTCTACTCGTACAACCGTTCAGACTGTCAGCCCTTCAGTCAATAGGCACCGACACTGGTGCTGTCCTATTACCTGAGCTCAGCTCTGTGCTAACCTCTCTCCAGCACAGGGGCCTCGAAAATTCCCGAAGCCCACACTGTGCCCTCCTGGAAGACAGCGTCCAGTTTGGCAGTCAGGAGCACTCACTTTGGTTCAGACAAATCTGAACTTGAACCCTAATTCTGCCTGGTGACCTTTGGCAAATTATTTAACCTGTGTGCCCTCAGTTTCCTCTTGGGGTTAATAATACCCACTGCCAAGGGTTGTCATCAGGACTAAGTAAGACCATCTGCACAAGGCTTGCAGCCCAGGGCCTGATGCTCAGCTGCCAGCCAGACGTGCAGGTCCCAGCACAGAGCTTACAGTTTGCTGTGCAGGCTCTCAGAGGCTGGAGGCTCCTTCCCTTCCCGACGCCCTGCCAGCCATGAGGAGCTGATGATGATCTCCATGGTCTCTGCTTTCCACGGTCTGAGAGATCTACCGACAATCCATTTAGTTTCTTCATCTATAAAGTGGGTAGTGGTGATAACCCCTGAGGGGATCAGGGAAGTGCCTGGCACAGAAGCCTGCAAAGGCACTTTGCCGAAGGAAAGGACTATGGGAACGTCAGATGCTGGTAGCAGCCTCTGGCTTGTCATCGGATGCCACTGCAGCCCTGCAGGCTGTCTTTAATAATAGGTATTTTAAAATTCCTAAACCCACTTCATGCTATATTTGCCCACACACGGAGGTTTATTCAGTGTTAATCACATTAATGTGCTGTTTCATTTCACGCTGTGCGATGCCAGCTTCCACGAGAGCCCAGAGACAGCAGAGTTTACTCTCCAAGGGACCTCGCGCTGTGTTTGCCCACACGTTGTCAAGGCATCTCGGAGCCCAGCGACCTCTGGGCCACCCCCTTGTTCCCCCAGGGTGCCCTCAAGCCTTAAGTAGGCTTCAAGTGTCTCTCTTACCTCTTGGCTTTTACCCTCAATTAGAAACCTCTTAGGCAAGTGTCCAATTTTTACTAGCCATCTTGAATCCTTAAACCAGCCAAACACGTGCTACTCAGTAAAAGCAGCCCATCAGGGGTCATAAGGGGCCCTGTATGAACAGGAGTTTGCAGCATCCTTTGAGAGCCCCTGGTTCAGTTCCCCTCATGTTATAGACGAAACACTGAGTAGCAGAGATGTGCGGACTGTGCCTCTCTCCTCTGCTGGCCCTTGCGCTAAGCTGACGAATTACCTCCCTTCAGATCTGAAACACAAAACAGCAAATGTGTCTGTTTTTTCCTGGCTCTGGGCCCAATCTTCTTGAAACTACTACTTGCCCCTCCTAACTCCTGTCAGCTGAGAGCCTCAGACTCTATTTCCTGCAGAAAAGGACGTCCCCGGCCGCTGACCCCAGGGACCGGCACAGCACCTCAGCACAGTGTCCCCTCAGGGCTCGGGGCCACCCACCTGCCTTCCCAAGGACTTCACCCCGAACCTTCCACCTCCTTCTTATATCATCAATTGCTCCCTTTCCACTGGTGCATTCCTGTCAGCAACTATGCTGGCTCTCATTTTAAACATTTTGGTATAAAACCCTCTCTTGACCTCACTATCCTCAGGTACTATTACCTGGACAACTCTTCTTGACAACTTGGCTGTTTCCACTTCCTCTTCACCTGCTGTTCACTCTTTTTTTTTTTAAGAGTAAATGGGTATTTATTTTTTGTTGAAATTTTCCAATCAAATGGAATTGCTTAATTCAAAAAAACATATATTTTTTTCTCTTTAAACACTATGATCTCATTTTTATCTCTGCGGGCACCTAGAAACAAAACTCTGGATCCACCAGAGAAAATGGGGCAATAAAAGCATCAGAAATTCAAGTCAGCTATGGAATAAATACTGCTAGCTGGCAGTTCTCAATTCTAAACAGAAATGTCCCAGAACCTGTTGGGTTTGACAAAGTTTCTTAGAGCTGGGGATTTGGAAAAGTGGAACTCCACTGAATTCTTTCCCAATTGTTTCCAGAAGAGGGAAGATAAGGCTGATCCATCAAGTGAACATCCAAAGAAACACTTAACATGTTTAACTAGTACTCAGTATGTGAGATTATTAAGTAATAACTGGAATACATATAGGTTATTTGTCGCTTCTACAATATCTTCTGAAGGATGCTGAGCTGTAAGCAAGATCTTGTTTTGCTAAAGTCCAGGAACTTTTTGCTAAAGTTGACACTGATGTCTTTTCTCTGCTTGCCTCCCAGGCTTGTTTTTTAGGATAGCTAGGGGTTTGCTGTTTTCCCTTGAGGCCTTAAGCGTAACATCACAGTTGGTGTTTCAGTCAAATATCAAGTTGTTGCTGTAGTAGCTGTCGTGATGAGACTGTCTGACCCATTACACACACACTCAACTCAAAAATGCAGTCGTTTTCCAAGGTGGAGCACAGCTTACTGCAGAGATAGTTGTGAACGAAGTAAGTCTCAATGGGGTGGTTTTCCTTGTTGAGATCCCAAATTCTGATGGTCAGATAGTGTCTGGTCATGAGACTCCCATTGTGGCTGAACTTCATATCCAAAATCAAAGAGATCATTTGAGAGAAAATGACCTGCTACTTGGATCGTCCAGCTCTTCAAAAACTTCGGGTCATGGAGGGTCTCCTGAGTAGGGGGCAGGGGTTGTGGGTGTGTGTGGGGGCAACCGGGGCTCATTGTGGGGACAAGGAGGCCGATGGCAAATGCACTGGGAACGCTAACCTGCATGAGCTCTCCAGGAGGTACCAAGACCTGGCCCCGCCCCGCAGCCCGCAGGCGCCAGTGCTGGATGCCTCAGGTCAGACAACCACAGGGTTGGAACACAGCCCTGCCAGCTCATTAATCTTTTTAAGTAAAAATTTAAACCTATAGAAAAGTTGAAAAACTATTGAACTACCCCTTACCTAGATTTTCCAATTATCATTCTGCCACATATGCTATCTCTTTCTAATAAATAATATACTTATACACATACCTATATATAACATGCAGGTGTGCGTGCTAAGTCACTTCAGTCATGTCTGACTCTTTGTGACTCTGTGCACAGTAGCGCGCCAGGCTCCTCTGTGCATGGGATTCTCCAGGCAAGAATAACGAGTGGGTTGCATGCCCTTCTCCAGAGGAATCTTCCCAACCCAGGGATTGAACCTGAGTCTCTTATGTCTCCTGCATTGGCAGGTGAGTTCTCCACCACTAGAGCTACCTGGGAAGCCCATATATAACACATATAACAATTTATATACATTATACATAATACATGTATATACATATATGTGTTAGTCACTCAGTCGTGTTTGACTCTTTGTAACCCCATGGACTATAGCCTGCTAGGCTTCTCTGTCCATGGAATTCTCTAGGCAAGAACACTGGAGTGGGTTTCCATCTCCTTCTCCAATATACAAGTATAATTTGTTGTTACTGTTGAACCACTTGAAAGTTTCAGGCATTTTGCTCCTTCAACCCTAAATATTCCAATAAACACTAAAACGTGTATCTCCTAAGGATCAGACCTCTCTTACATAACAAACTGCACAACTCAGATGGGACTCCAACCCAGCCAAAACTCACACTGGGACTTGAACCCACTGTCTTTTAACTGAGATTGCACATCTGGTCTCAGGATGTAGTGAAGCTTAGGTTCTTAATGTCTTAGTGCAAAAGTAATTCAGCAAGAGGCAAAGTCTTAGGTAAGAAGAGGATATTTAGAGATCCACCCTCCACAGACAGAATGCCATCCACCTCAAAAGGCGAGCGGGACCCAAAATATGGGGTAGGGGTTTTTTTTTTTCTTTTGTCATGCTGCTTGGCTTGCAAGATCTTAGTTCCCGGACCAGTGATTCAACCTGGCCATGGCACTGAAAGTGAAGAGTCCAAACCACTGGACCACCCAGGAAGTCTGAGTGTGCCATGTGGATGCTAATATATGGGGACAACAGAGGATGAGATGATTTTTGGATGGCATCACTGACTCAACAGACATGAGTTTGAGCAAGCTCCGGGAGATGGTGAAGAACAGGGAAGCCTGGCGTGCTGCAGTCCATGGGGTCGCAAAGAGTTGGACACGACTGAGCGACTGCACAACAACATATCACAGTGAGGGTGTAACAAGGCTCAGGGTCCACTGGAAGTTGAGTCTTCCACCATCTTGGGCCTGGTCAGTTCTAACTAGTTTTTGTTGTATCCTCAATGGTTATGCAATTCTTTTAAAGGTTGTGCCCCGCCCATTTCCCTCCTGTATCATAACTGCAGACCATTATCACATCCAAGAAATCGAATAATGATACAATAATCTAATATAAAGTCCATTTCATATTCCCTCATTTGACCCCCAAAGGTTCTTCATGCTGCTGCTGCTAAGTCGCGTCAGTCGTGTCCGACTCTGTGCGACCCCATAGATGGCAGACCACCAGGCTCCCCTGTCCCTGGGATTCTCCAGGCAAGAACACTGGAGTGGGTTGCCATTTCCTTCTCCAATGCATGAAAGTAAGTGAAAGTGAAGTCGCTCAGTCGTGTCCGACTCTTAGCGACCCCATGGGCTGAAGCCTACCAGGCTCCTCCGTCCATGGGGTTTTCCAGGCAAGAGTACTGGAGTGGGGTGCCATTGCCTTCTCCAGAAGATCTTCCATAGCTACTTTTTAATCCAGATTTCAGGCAAAGAATAGGCCCGCCCAAATTTAACTTCCATTTCTACCACTCCACTCAGACTGTCCACAGTCAGGGTGACTTCTTCACCAAACTTAAAAGACCTTCTCTGGCCTTGGCCGGGGGTCACTCACGGCAGTCTCCGATGGGCTTCTGCCGCACCACACATTCAGTTTGCCCCCTCCTTCCTTGATCATTCCCTTCCACCAGTCCTGTGAATGTTGGGGGAACCCAGGCCTTTGTTCTGGGCCCTTCTTCTTCAGTTCCCAGGTGGTCTTATCTAGGCTGGTGGCTTTAATACCTGCTGCATGCTGATGCCGCCCACACTTCCAGCATCGAAGCTCTGACATCCCCCGCATCCAGCCCCATGTATGGATGTTAGTAGCCCCGTTGGGTCTGACTCTCTGCGACCCCATGGACTGTAGCCCACCACGTTTCTCTATCCATGGGATTTCCCAGGCAAGAACACTGGAGTGGGTTGCCATTTTCTTCTTCAGGGAATTGTCCCAACCCAGGAATCAAAACCAGGTCTCCTGCATCATTCGACTGCAGGAAGATTCTTTACCACCTGAGCCACCAGGGAAGCCCCAGCTCCAGGTACCCTACTTTCTTCTCAGCATCTCCCCTGTGACATGCCATCAACACACCAACTTAACACATCCAAACAGAGGTCTTAAAGAGGTCTTTTTTCTCATTCAATAACAGCATTCCCCTCACCTCTGCTCAAGGTGTTCATTTAACTTATATGCAGAGTACATCATGAGAAATGCCAGGCTGGATGAAGCACAGCTGGAATCAGGATTGCCAGGAGAAATATCAATAACCTCAGATGTGCAGATGACACTACCTCTTTGGTAAAAAGTGAAGAGAAACTAAAGCACCTCTTGATGAAAGTCAAAGAGGAGAGTAAAAAAGCGGGCTTAAAACTCGACATTCAAAAAACTAAGATCACGGCATCCAGTCCCATCACTTCATGACAAATGGAGAAACAATGGAAAAAGTGACAGATCTTATTTTCTTGAGCCCCAAAATCACTGCAGATGATGACTGCAGCCATGAAAATAAAAGACACTTATTGCTCCTTGGAAGAAAAGCTATGACAAACCTTCAGTTCAGTTCAGTTCAGTTCAGTTCAGTTGCTCAGTCGTGTTCAACTCTTTCCGACCCCATGAACTGCAGCACACCAGGCCTCCCTGTCCATCACCAACTCCCGGAGTCCACCCAAACCCATGTCCACTGAATTGGTGACGCCATCCAGCCATCTCATCCTCTGTCGTCCCCTTCTCCTCCTGCCCTCAATCTTTACCAGCATCAGGGTCTTTTCAAATGAGTCAGCTCTTCACATCAGGTGGTCAAAGTATTGGAGTTTCAACTTCAACATCAGACCTTCCAATGAACACCCAGGACTGATCTCCTTTAGGATGGACTGGTTGGATCTCCTTGCAGTCCAAGGGACTCTCGAGAGTCTTCTCCAACACCACAGTTCAAAAGCATCAATTCTTCAGCGCTCAGCTTTCTTTATAATCCAACTCGCACATCCATACATGACCACTGGAAAAACCATAGCTTTGACTAGACGGACCTTTTTGGGAAAGTAATATCTCTGCTTTTTAATATGCTGTCTAGAAATATCAATAACCTCAGATATGCAGATGACACCACCCTTATGCAGAAAGTAAAGAGGAACTAAAAAGCTTCTTGATGAAAGTGAAAGAGGAGAGTGAAAAGGTTGACTTAAAGCTCAACATTCAGAAAACTAAGATCTTGGCATCTTGTCCCATCACTTCATGGGAAATAGATGGGGAAACAGTGGAAACAGTGTCAGACTTTATTTTTCTGGGCTCCAAAATCACGGCAGATGGTGATTGCAGCCATGAAATTAAAAGACGCTTACTCCTTTGAAGCAAAGTTATGACCAACCTAGATAGCATATTCAAAAGCAGAGACATTACTTTGCCAACAAAGGTCCGTCTAGTCAAGGCTACGGTTTTTCCAGTGGTCATGTATGGATGTGAGAGTTGGACTGTGAAGAAAGCTGAGTGCCGAAGAATTGATGCTTTTGAACTGTGGTGTTGGAGAAGACTCTTGAGAGTCCCTTGGACTGCAAGGAGGTCCAACCAGTCCATCCTAAAGGAGACCAGTTCTGGGTGTTCATTGGAAGGACTGATGCTAAAGCTGAAACTCCAAAACTTTGGCCACCTCATGAGAAGAGTTGAGTCATTGGAAAAGACCCTGATGCTGGGAGGGATTGGGGGCAGTAGGAGAATGGGACGACAGAGGATAAGATGGCTGGATGGCAACACTGACTTGATGGACATGAGTTTGAGTGAACTCCAGGAGTTGGTGATGGACAGGGAGGCCTGGCGTGATGTGATTCGTGGGGTCACAAACAGTTGGACATGACTGAGCGACTGAACTGAGGTTGGTCATAACTTTCCTTCCAAGGAGTAAGCGTCTTTTAATTTCGTTGCTGCAATCACCATCTGCAGTGATTTTGGAGCCCAGAAAAATAAAGTCAGCCACTGTTTCCCCATCTATTTGCCATTTCAAATAGATTTGTATTTCAAATCCTGAAAGACGATACTGTGAAAGTGCTGCACTGAATATGCCAGCAAATTTGGAAAACTCAGCAGTGGCCACAGGACTGGAAAAGGTCAGTTTTCATTCCAATCCCAAAGAAAGGCAATGCCAAAGAATGTTCAAACTACTGCACAATTGTACTCATCTCACACGCTAGTAAAGTAATGCTCAAAATTCTCCAAGCCAGGCTTCAGCAATACGTGAACTGTGAACTTCCAGATGTTCAAGCTGATTTTAGAAAAGGCAGAGGAACCAGAGATCAAATTGCCAACATCTGTTGGATCATAGAAAAAGCAAGAGAGTTCCAGAAAACATCTATTTCTGCTTTATTGGCTATGCCAAAGCCTTTGACTGTGTGGATCACAATAAACTGGAAAATTCTGAAAAAGATGGGAATACCAGACCACCTGACCTGCCTCGAGAAACCTATATACAGGTCAGGAAGCAACAGTTAGAACTGGACATGGAACAAGACACTGGTTCCAAATAGGAAAAGGGGTACATCAAGGCTGTATATTGTCACATCATGAGAAATGCTGGGCTGGAGGAAGCACAAGCTGGAATCAAGATTGCTGGGAGAAATATCAATAACCTCAGATACGCAGATGACACCACCCTTATGGCAGAAAGTGAAGAAGAACTAAAGATCCTCTTGATGAAAGTGAAAGAGAGTGAAAAAGTTGGCTTAAAGCTCAACATTCAGAAAACTAAGATCATGGCATCCGGTTACATTACTTCATGACAAATCTAGACATTTTATTGAAAAGTAGAGACATTATGTTGCCAACTAAGGACTGTATAGTCAAAGCCATGGTGTTTCCAGTAGTCATGTATGGATGTGAGAGTTGGACCACAAAAGAAGCTGAGCACCTCTCTCCTGCCAAAGAATTGATGCTTTTGAACTGTGAGTTGGAGAAGACTCTTGAGAGTCCCTTGGACTGCAAGGAGATCCAACCAGTCCATCCTAATGGAAATCAGTCCTGAATATTCATTGGAAGGACTGACGCTGAAGCTGAAGCTCCAATACTTTTGTCCCCTGATGCGAAGAGCTGACTCATTAGAAAAGACCCTGATGCTGGGAGGGATTGAAGCCAGGAGAAGGGGGCGACAGATGAGATGTTTGGATAGCATCACTGACTCAAAGGACATGGGTTTGAGCAAGCTCCTGGAGATGGTGAAGGCCAGGGAGGCCTGGCATGCTGCAGTCCATGGGGTCGCAAAGAATGGGACACGACTGAGCGACCAACAACAACCCTCACCTCATCTGTCATCTGTCCTGATTCCACTCCTCCCTCAGCAGCCCCCCAACCACTAGTCCCCCTCTGAGCTTCCATCCCTCCATCTTCCTAGCCACCCCT
The DNA here is from genome assembly GCF_002263795.3 of Bos taurus. Taxonomy (NCBI): domain Eukaryota; kingdom Metazoa; phylum Chordata; class Mammalia; order Artiodactyla; family Bovidae; genus Bos; species Bos taurus. Next base: position 46,888,302 of record NC_037346.1, on the reverse strand, counting down.
GACGTTCAGTGCACCCTTAGCTGCCTGCATCACTGGGAGCCTCCCAACTGCTCCTTCTGATTGTCCCATCCCCCACAGCATATTTTCCATGTAATTCAGGAAATTCAGATGTAATTCAGGTCAGACCACTCCCTCTCCTAAAACTCTCCCCCACCTTCTCCATGTAATAAGACGACAGCCTAACTCAGCAGGCTTTATGAGGCCCTTGGTGGTCTAGTCCTCTTTCCAACTTCCTCCACCATTCTTTTTTGGTGACCTTTTCCCCACCTCCCTTTAGTTCTTCAAATGTCTAAGATTCCCTGCCTCAGGGCTTTTGTTTCTCCAGGTTCTTGCTTCTGGCTGCTACACCCTTACCCTGGGTCTCATCATTGCCCATGGCAGAGCTGAAGAATTGATGCTTTTGAATTGTGGTGCTGGAGAAGACGCTTGAGAGTCTCTTGGACAGCATGGAGGTCAAACCAGTCAGTCCTAAGAAAAGTTATGACCAACCTAGACAGCTTATTAAAAAGCAGACATTACTTTGCCAACAAAGGTCCATCTAGTCAAAGCTATGGTTTTTCCAGTAGTCATGTATGGATGTGAGATTTGGACTGTAAAGAAAGCTGAGCACTGAAGAATTGATGCTTTTGAACTGTGGTGTTGGAGAAGACTCTTGAGAGTCCCTTGGACTGCAAGGAGATCCAACCAGTCCATCCTAAAGGAAATCAGACCCAACTCATTTGAAAAGACCCTGATGCTGGGAAAGATTGAAGGCAGGAGCAGAAGGGGATGACAGAGGATGAGATGGTCAGATGGCATCACCGACTCAATGGACATGAATTTGAGTAAACTCCTGGAGTTGGTGATGGACAGGGAGGCCTGGTGTGCTGCAGTCCATGGGGTTGCAAAGAGTTGGATACGACTGAGCAACTGAACTGAACTGAACTGATTGGTATAAAAACAAACATAATTGAGGCTGCCTTCATTACCATCCTATTCATCCTATTCATTTTTTCTTTCTGGTTTTGTTTTTTTAATTTATTTTTTAAAAAACTTAATCCCTGGCTGCATGGTGCAGCTTGTTGGCTTGTGGGATCTTAGTTCCCTGATCAGGGATCAAACCTTGGCCCTCAGCAGTAAAAGCTCAGAGTCCTGATCATTGGACCACCAGGGAATTCCTCTCTTCTGGTTTTAAAATAAATCAAAATTAAAAACATTTTCAAAAGCCCCTAAAAGTATAATGGGCCCAAGTCACTGCACTGCAAAGGAGACTGTGCCCCATGCCTCATGAAGAAGCTGACTCTGGCTGAAGGCAACAACCTGAAACTCATCAAAAGCTTGAAGGTTTTATCTCCTCTTCACTGCTCTCTGGGACTTTAGAGAAGAAATGCAGATCAGTGCTTCCTGCTACAGACTCACTTACTAACACATGGTTATTCTCTCCAGGCAAAAGTTACCTGGGGACATACCACATATGTAACTGCTAAATATACAATATATGATAAAGTGTGTCTTACACAAACTAGTCTTGTAAATACAGAATAGCCTACAGAGGTTGGTTTTCAATGCTGTTCTCTGCAAGTTATAGTGGGGGCCGCTATAAGGGGCTGATAAGTTATAGGGGGCCGCTCGGGCTGCTGGATTATTTTTTATACCTGACTGACAGTTAAGGAAACTGAGAACCAGTAATGGGGCCAAGATGATGCAGAGAACAAATGAAACAGTGATCCCAGGATTTCAACCCTGGTCTGTGCTTTGGACAGACTGAGTTTGTGGTGCCTGAGGGTCTTCTAAGCAAAGAGATGTCAGGAGGCAGTTAGATAAACTAGTTCAAGGCTCAAGTGGGATCCTTAGCTTGTGACATAGATTTGGGAATTATCCGAGTGCTGGTGGCATTTAAAGATTCAGAGTGGAACAGCTTGTTCAATCTGTTGCAGCCTCTGTTATCATGAAACCACCCTGAGTGGGCCTCCTCCTCAGGGAGCTGGCAGCTTTGCTGTCCTGTGGGTTTTTACCCCTGCTCTCTTCCAGGTGTGTCTGGCTCCTGAGAAACATTTATGGGGAACCTTCTGTCCACAGTACCTGGGCTACCAGCACGGGCTTCCACCTCCAGTCCCACTACTTCTTTTTTGGGGTCATTGCACAGCATGTGGAGTTCCCTGACCAGGGATCGAACCCATGCCCCCTGCCTGCAGTGGAAGTCCAGGGTCCCAACCAATGGACTGTCAGAGGAGCCCTCCACTATTTCTTGCTGGATTAGATGCTAGAACTTGACTTTCTTTGCTTTGATGCCTGATCTCCATAGGGACCCGTCACCTGGGTGACATTCTGTGTCATCCAACCAGTAAATACTGAGCACCAACTGTGTGCAGGACGCCGTTGCAGATCCCGAGGATACCACTGTGAACAAAGCAGACAAAGTCTCTTGAACCCAAGGAGCTTACAGTCTAGAGGCAGGAGGCAGACAATAAGTAAATAATGGTTCCAGGTGTCATGAATACGATAAAGCCTCACAATGTGGTGTGAGGGCAGCGGAGGGTTCTGAGGAGTGGCAATGACACAGGGCAAGGCCCCTGGTGGGAAAGGAACCTCAGAGGGGAATGTTGGAGCTGAACCCTGAATGAGAAGAAGGCAGCAGTCATGAGAAGGTGGAGCCTGTGCGGAGTCCTTCCAGGAGCAGTGAGTCTGAGGTGTCCAGGCTGGGCGTGTCTGGAAGGCCCAACTGATAGGAGGGAAGAGAGGGGCTCGGAAAGGCAGAAAAAGCCATGGTGGGCAGGGGTCCTCCCTGGGTGAGAAGACCCAACCCAGGACTACCAAGGACACCTAACATAGGAAGGGAAAAAATAAGTCAAGAGAAGACCCCTCTTGGACTTCCCTGGTGGTCCAGTGGTTAAGACTCCATGCTTCCACTGCAGGGGGCCTGGGTTGGGATAGTTCTGCGTGCCTCTCAGTGTGGCCAAAAAAGAAAAGAAAAGACCCCTTTTTACTGAGAAAGGAGGAAGAGGGAGGAAGAAGAAGCAAGACAGAAGCAGCAACAGGACTGGGGCCCTTGTTAAAAAATTGTTAAGAATTTCAAGATGGCAACAGCAGAACATCTAACTTGGCGTGTGTCCTTCTGAGCAGCTGGCACGGTGCCACTCCACAGGACACAGCCCAGCAGACAGCCTTGGGAAGATGAAGGGCTCCTCCCTTCACCCCAGGCCGAGCCTTGCCGGCAGGGCCCCCAAACACAGAGTAAATGCGGTAGATTAAAATTTTTCTATTTTGATGAAAAAGTTGCAAATTGTACAGTGTTGCACAACCAACATAATGTAGCTGATTTCATGGACTTTTAAGAGCTGTCTTGATATTACACTTCTGACAGCTGCAGTATTCTCCTTTCCCCTGGAAGGCTTAGCGGGGGGTGGGGGGTTTGGGCGGCGCCTGTCTCCTCCTCATGCTCCACATGGAAGGGGACAGGATTAACCGCTGAGCAGGTGTGCCATGTTCCCAGGCAGGCACAGCTGGTTGGGGCCAAGAATGTTTAAACCCCTATATTATGTCAAATATCATTTTTATCAAACCTCCCCTCCTTAATCTTAGGCTAATTACCTTAACGATTAACACTAGTTGTCTGACCTTGGTAAACCGTTTACTGTCCTTGAACTTCAGATTTCCTCATCTGTAAAAAGGCGATGATTGTACTGATACTTCACAGGGGTGCTGTGAGGATTAAACATATGAAAAGCCTTTTAAAGAGTACTAAGGTTTAACCAGATGCTAGGTAGTGTTACTACAGATCCGCTCCATTGCTGCCTCCCCGGGGTGGACAGCACCAAGGCTGGATGGGAGCTTCTCTTCATAGCACTGACTCCTAGACTCTGATGTATTGTTTTTTTCCCCCCGTTTTCTAGTGTATTTTTAACAATCAACTTCTGATCTTCAGTTTTTCAAGCAGCAGCTTCCTTTCCTGGGGAGATCCCCTTGGCTTGTCAGTCATGCCTCAGATCACAGATCAATAATCCTCATTTATGTACCAGGCTCTTGTGAGTTGGGCTGCCTGCATAATTTTAATAGTCCCTAAATGAACCGAGAAGAAAGAATCCAGATCCTGGACCTGAGGGTTCTGAAGGAGACAAGTAATTATTCTTACTTGTTGCTTAGTCAGTTTGGGTAACTCTTATTAAAATGTGCTGAAGGCAGATACATTTATTACAAGAGTGAGCAATGGTCCCGGAAGCTTCTCTTTGTGATGCAGTGTTGCTCACGCTGAGGGGTAGAGATGCAGTGGCTGTTCCTCTGGTCTTGAAGGCTCTGCCCTCACATATCCCATGAAGGATGTCACCTCCTCCTGCCCACCCCACCTCAGAGGGCCCTTTCCCCCGCTCCCCGCCACCTCTGTATCCTTCCTACTGTGTTTGACTCTTCCTGGTACATCCTCACCTGATTCATTTTTTATGGGTTTATATTGTTGGGATCACCCCATCCAAACATGAGCTCCGAGAGAGCTGAGACTCTGCTCTGTGGGGTTTCCAGGCCTGGGGCTCAGGGCCTTTCACCAGCAATCAGATCCAGATAGAACTTATACTATTCTTTTGTTTTCATTGTATTTATTTTTTAAAGACTTTTGCTCATGATGAGTGATACTTATTTTACATTTATCATAGTGATATAAAGTTTCCTTTAAAAATAAGTTTAAAACTGTAAGTAATTTCAGGTGCCCACATGTCACAAAAATGGTGTTCTGTGGAAGCCTTTTAGGGACTCTGCTTGGTCTGTAATCCCATTCTGGCAACTGTATACACACACACACACACACCAGCATTAGGAGGTGGGTTATAGTCATTTCCTACAAGTGGACCAAACAGCAGGGAAGGTCCTTAGCCAGACTGGAGGGTTCTGGGGAGTACACACTTCCCAGGGCTCCCTAGGCCCCTCTTCCTTTCTGCCTGGGGGTCCATGAGACACCCCATGTCCTTCTACCTTCTGTTTTCTCCCTAAGCCAGCTTGAGCTGCTCGTGCTTGCAATCAAAGCCCTGTACACTACAGTCTTCTGAAGTTAAATACAAACTGGGTGTCGATGCATGTCTGTTGAGGGGGATGAGGGCACGGCAGGAAGAAGCTATTATTCAGTCTTCACGTATCTCTGCACGGCTGTGGGTCAGGTGTTTGCCACCTGGCTAAATGTTGAGAATACAAAGCTCCCCCAAGAAATTCATCATTTAGTGGGCTCCACTGTCGGTCTTAATCACCCAATAAATGTTGAGTAATGGGAAGCAAGGCTGAGGAGGGCGTGGGGTTCACTGGCAGCACCGTGCATCAGAGGGCTTTTCTTCCATCCTGCTCCTCCCCTCGGAGGCATTTCTCTAACAAGCTATTGCTGTCTTAAGGGTTTCAAGTATGGTTCCTTCTAAAAGGATATATATATATTTCTTCTTTCTTTCATTTTTGGCAGAGAAGGGAGGTGATATTTAAGGTTTAATGAAGAAATCCAAACTCAGAGAAAGGAAGGTGGGGAATGAATGTATGTGCTTTCTCAGTCGTGTCTGACTCTTGACAACCCCATTGGCTGTAGCCTACCAGGCTTCTTTGTCCATGGGGATTCTCTAGGTATGCAATCTGGGGCTTCCCTCAAGGTGAAGAGGCCAAGTTTGTGCCTTTGGTCAAGGTTACTGGCTACTGTGTCTCAGGGGGCGCCCCCAGAGGGTGGAATCTGACTGTGGCTGTTGGTCCCCTAACTTGGTCATGCAGTACATCCCACTGACTAGTCAACAGACAATCCATACCCAATCTTGAACCTAGAAATTCATTGGAATGGAGAGGCAGCTGTGATGCATCATTTCACCTTTTTCACTGGCAAAATTTATCACCAGCATTCCTCCCACCCCTCAACCCAGGTTCCCAAATCACAGAATTAAGATGCATATAAAAATGTGCAACGCATCGATGCAGCTCGGCTCTGAAAATAGCAGCTGTAGCCACAAACCAAAGAACAGGCCTTTGTGAAGAGTGAAAGAAGCTGTTAGTCGTGAGTTCATCTTTTAAGTCAGATATAAGCCCCCCCACCCCGCCCAACTACTAAAGTAACACCTTTAATCAAAGATAGGAATCAATTAGAGGAAAGCAGTATGTCCTAGCACATTAGATTTTCCTTTTCCTGCTAAATTTCCAAGGTCCTGATTTCCCAGCCAGAGCCCAGGAGATTATGAACTCACATGAAGGCAGCTAGAGGACCCATTGCAAAGCAATAGGTCTGGCAGCATCAGCAGAGGCCAGGTTCAAGATGAAGCACGCACACCAGGAGACGAATCACTTCTGAGCCATAAGGACCCAAGGTCTCCCGGGAAGAGTGTCACAACCTGACCCTGGGCAACGCCGTCAGGAACACAGCTCCTCTCTGATAGCCCTGGTGCACCCATCTCAAATCAAACTGTCCCTCATTTTTTAAACAATGTTGAATCTGTCTCCTCAGCCAAATTAACATCACTTAGGAAGATCAGTGAGTTTCAGAAACACTACTCTGCTAGACTTCAATCTAAACCACACAACTTTCTGAGAAGTTTCGTATGTCGAGCTACCTTCCCAGCCAACACAGCACTTTTCTTGCCTGAAGAGGGTCAAGAGAGTCAGACTGAAAGCCCAGGCAGCCTGTGTTTTCCTGAGTGGCACTGAGGTCATACTTTAATCTACCCTGACCATGTTTAATTGTCCGCTGCCCCTCATTAGTGATTCCAAGGCTGAAAAATTATGCAAAGTCCCTTACAGAGTTCAAGTTAGCCTGACAGATAAAAAGAGAGCTTGGCATATGGCTAAATGGCAAAGAGATGGGGGGTGGGGGCAATAGGAAGGAAAGATAAAGGCTCAACTTTTATATACCTAAACCCAAAGCACAGGCAAGTACTGGGATAAAGGAATAAAAACTGTTTCTGAGCTTCCCTGGTGACTGGGTGGTAAAGAGTCTGCCTGCCAACGCAAGACACACACTTGATCACTGATCTGGGAAGACTCCACATGCCACTGAGTAACTAAGCCTTTGCACCACGACTACTGAGTCTGTGCTCTAAAGCTCAGGTGCCACAACTACTGAAGCCCCTGCACCCTAGACCCCGGGCTCCACAAGCGAAGCCATCACAATAAGCCTGCGCGCCACAACTAGAGAATGGCCCCTGCCTGCCAGCACTAGAGAGAGAGCCGCACAGGAATGAAGACCCGGCAAAGCCAAAAATAAAATAACAGAATTACTTTAAAAGGAAAGGAAATAGTCACTCAGTCGTGTGACCCCATGGACTGTGGCCTGCCAGGTTCCTTCTGTCCATGGAATTTTCCAGGCAAGAATACTGGAGTGAGTAGCCATTCCCTTCTGCAGGGGCTCTTCCTGACCCAGGGATCAAACCCAGGTCTCCTGCATTGCAGGTGGATTCTTTACCATCTGAGCCAGAAAAATTAAAAAAGGCAATGATCAGGTGTACCAAATTAAGTGTCTCCAAACTAATTTTTCTCTCGTGAGAAAAGTTGCCTTTACTGAAGTGTGCAGACCACAATAAATAAAAGCCTTTTTATAACTAGTTGAAACTTCTTAAACTCCACCAAATTTTTTCACTTCTTGGCACACAGATATGCTAATTCTTTGGCTTTTCCAACACACCTTAAAAAGCTTCCCTAGTGGTCCTTGTTCATCTTGTTTCATCTTCATTGGAGCAAAGTTCTCGATTACAGCGTCTGCCAGCACCAGCTTGTCATGGTGGTGGTGACGCCAGCCAGCACTGTGGCAGGAAATCTCCACGGAGAGCCCTGTCACTGCCATGCGGATGACAACCTTGTTGGAGGTGCTCCCTTGGCTGGCTGGGTGTAGGTGACATAGAAAAAATGGTTATATGTGAGGGGATCAGCCCATTATGTTTAGGATTATGGGCATTGGTGATTGTTGAAAAGGGAACAAGTACAGACACAAAATCCTGCGGTGTTGGACTGGGATCAAAGGTATTCGTCTGAACTGATGGTTTTCAATACATATTTAAGTAGAGAAATACAGACTCGAGTATGTATATATACACATATCGCTGTACTTCATCCACTGAGGGGGCCAGGGAACAGGCACCCAGTGAGCACCCTTAGCTTGGTTTCTAAACACCCGGCTCTTCTAAATGAAACTAGACCTCCTTGCGGGGCATGGCTGGTTCAGACTGAGACAGAGAAGGTACACGATGAGCCTGGAACAACTTGTGCTTGAAGTGCTGGAATGGTTGTTCATTCATCCTTTGAAATGAAGACTAGATATACTAAACGATTCCCTTTGGCATCTCTGAAGCATTTACAACAGAAACAGTTTTTATTCCATCTTCCCAGCTCCTGTCTTGTGCTCTGCACCTTAAAAAGTGGAGTCTTTGCCTCCTTTTTGCACATGACAAAGGGTCACAGAAACACATGAAGGGGCTCCCAGTGGCCAAATCTGGGACAATGAGCATAAAAATCACAAAGTATCAAAATGATAGCAATGTACAATAAGCACTGAGTAAAATAGAAACCCATGAATCCGTAAGTAAACCGAGAGAGAAAAGGAAGCCTTCCTTACACAGAGCACCAACCGGTAAGTGTAGGAAGGATGTGGGATTCAAACACACTACCTGGCTACCATCATGATAGTAATTTAGCCAAGAAACAGCAACAGATGCTTAAACAATGGGGTAAAGTTTAAAGAGGAATGGGATATTTAGTCTCAAAGCACTACCTTACAAAATACTTCTTAGGAATTTTTCAGTGGAGAAACCCACCAGGCACCACCTCAATTAAGTGATCAAAGTTAACATCAACAATTTAAGATACTTCAAAATCAACATACTGCAACAGCAACACTTCTGATATCCCTGCCAACAATATGTAACTAAAACCAAATCATGAGGAAGGCACCAACAAACCCAATTTGAGGGCACTCTGCAAAGGCTTTAATCTTCAAATGTCAAGGTCATAAAAACAAACTTCAAGGATTGTTCCAGGCTGAAGGAAACTGAGACATGACTACTAAATGCAACACAATGGCTTTTTTCTTTTTTGATGATAAAGGATATTATTTGGACCCCATTGGGAAAACTTGGTTATCTGAGGCTGGGTGTTTCCATGTTAATTTCTACTTCTGATGGATATGTTTGGTGATCTAAGAGAATATCTTCAGTTACAGGAATTACACATTACAAAATATTACATAAGATACACTGTAGTGTTGGGACATCATCCTGCAACTTACTCTTAAAAAGGATTCAGGGCAGAATTCCCTGGTGGTCTGGCGGTTAAGACTGTGCTTCCACTGAAGGGGGCCTGGGTTTGATCCCTAGTCAGGGAACTAGATCCCATGTGTTGCAACTAAAAAAGATCCTATATGCTGCAATGAAGATGGAAGATCCCGTGTGCCACAACTAAGACCCAGAGCAGCCAAATAAATAAATACTTTCTTTAAAAAAAGAAGAAAAAAATAAATCAAGGGGGTGGGGGAGGGCAGCAATCACATTAAAAAAGTAACAGGGATGGAATGATCACATTCAGAAGTGAAATGCCTAAAATTCTCCCAATGTCTTTTGCGTCAAAAATATAAGAGCACGCGCACACACACACACAAAAGACAATTTGCTAAAAGTGAAGATCTTTTTAATGTTTTTAGACACAGGTTACTTAAGATGGGGGCGGGGGTGGGGGGAGAACACTACTTAAAATTCCAAGGAACTAAGGTTAAGCAGAGATCACAACCAAATATTTAATAGGGACACTCTATATTGATGCTTTTTTTCTGAGTCAGGAAAAGATCCAAAGACAGGCAATTCTTCCCAGCTTGCTTCCTTGATGATCACTGAGTGAGATTTTTATTTATCTTTCCAGGCATCAACTGCTTAGTCCACATATCTGAATCCTCAGATAATTTAATGCAACTCAGTCATTCACTTTATCATATAATACTTTCACATGGATATAAATTCCTGATTCCCATGAATAACATTTCAATTATTAAGTTACAAAATGGCAAGAAAGATTGAGATCGCCACATAAGAAAAAAACTTGAGAAAAGTGTATCACAGGGCTTCACAAATATGAAGCAAAACAGTTAGAATCTTGATATAAAATAATTCTTCCCAGGTTCAAATCTGTTTTGAATCCTTGAATGGTTCAATAACAAGACACCATTTGTGAATGTTCTTTTTAAAAAGCCCAACGAGCCTGTGAGTCAGCACAGATCCTGCCTCTCAGCCGGTGCTAGACCCAAGAGGCTTGCGATACTTGCACTGAATCCACACTCGGTACATTGTCAGTTGTTTTCCTCGATTCACTTGCAACCGGCGATCCACCAGGTTCTGAACCTTTTCCAGTCCAGCAGTAGTGAAAAGTGTGTCCAGTTCATCTAGTTTGGAAAGAGATATTTACATATTTTCCCCTGAATAAAAAGCACCGTGTCTACCACTCCCCATGCTAAATGGTACTCTGTGAGACTGCTGTCCTGCCTCATAGACTTTAAGTGGTTTGGGCAGTATGGTTTACCTACAATCGCAGTAGTGACTTGGTAGCAGCAAGTCCTCGTTTAGGCAGAGGAAGGCAAACCACGTGTGAAAGGTGGCCTGGAACGCACCGGGAAAGCCTTTCTAAGAGTCAGCTGATGGGAAAGAATTTTCTAGGGTTCTACGTACATCTTACAATCATATGCAAAAATTGATATGTTATGTCAAAACCATTTCTTTTTGTTTTTTTTTTAAAGGGAGAGGTTTCATCACTCACTAAAGGTTCAGCAAAGTATGTGACCTGAAGATGGCCCAGGGACAAAGTATTCATATGGCACCGGTGGAGGTGAAAACTGGCAGCAGGACAAGCAGCTCTGAGTTACACCTGGAACCCAGGGAGCAATGGGTTCACTTAAACTCAGGTGCACCTAAGGTACAACCCAGCTTCGAAGCAGAAACAGCTACAGTGCATTTTTGCAAAATGAGCATGTGTCCTGTTTTGGACAAAGTGATGGAGAGGAAGAGCAGGCAGCAGAAGAACAAGGCAGGGACCAAAGGCTCATATAAGCTGAGCCTACTGAGAGAACACTGAGTAGTTCCAGGTGGCTGGGGGTAGGCTAAGGGGTGGGGAAGGGCAGGGAAGAGGCTGCAAAAGGTAGGCGGGGCCAGATGACGTCACTTCTGAAAGCACACGGAGGAATATGGAAGCTAGTCCTGAGGGCTGTCAGCACAAAGCCAAGTGTTTTTGCGTCGTACCTTGTGTGAAGAAGTACACTCTGGTGCCATCGCCTCTTACATAGAAATTTTCAGACAGACACTGACCTGCAGAGTGATGTGGTAAAGACCAGAGAAACTTTAAAGCACTTCTGTCAATTTCACGGCCAATTAAATGTGCATCAAGATACCAATTTCTTGGGCAGAGAACAGATCCTTTTCTAAGCTACTCTGGTACTTTGCAGGAATCTGCAGTCTCTCTCCTACAAAGGAATGATGCTTTGGAGAACAGCAGCTCCAGAAGAATAATCAAACTTCAGTATCAGTGAACACATGTAATTCTCAGCCCCCTATTTTACAGTTCTGCTTCAGGATGAAAATAGCTTGTTTTCTCCCTTCCTCCATTAAATAAATAACACATACACTTTGTTTAAAAACAAAAGCAACTTTTAAGTGGCTTTCTGCCCCTTTAAAAACACATAGTAAAAATTCAAGGAATATAGCTAAGTTTAAGGAAATCTGAGACAGCCACTATTCCCATTTCAGTGACTGTCCTTTTGCATGTCTCTTCACGGTGTCCACATGCACACTCATAAATAGGATCCCATACAAACTGTTTTTTATCAAGGACACACTTCCCCTTCTGCTGCTAAGCCCCCTGACCTTCTCAGTTTAACAACCTGATGTGTAATCAATCCTTCTACGCCTTTTGAATGTCAAAGTAATCTTATTTATTTTTCCCTGCTGCTAAGTTGCTTCAGTCGTGTCTGACTCTGTGCGACCCCATAGATGGCAGCCCATCAGGCTCCCCCGTCCCTGGGATTCTCCAGGCAAGAACACTGGAGTGGGTTGCCATTTCCTTCTCCAATGCATGAAAGTGAAAAGTGAAAGTGAGGTCGCTCAGTCGTATCCGACTCTTAGCGACCCCATGGACTGCAGCCTACCAGGCTCCTCCGTCCATGGGTTTTCCAGGCAAGAGTACTGGAGTGGGGTGCCATTGCCTTCTCCGTGCTTTATTTTTCCCTATCTACTGTTAAACACAGGATTAAGTGTAAAATACCAACCCGCACAATGCTTTTCTCAGTTGGTCACACAGCCAAGTCCACCCTCCACGAGACCAGTGGTATGGGGTCCATCCCATGTGATAACACACATTACCCTGTGCAGAGGCAGTCACTTTGTTTCCAAGGTTTTGCTTATTACATACATACTATGTGCTGGTTCCTGAATAAATCCCCAGAGGATTGTTGGATTGAATGGATAACACCAGGTGCTTTTGAAAAAAAAGCCACAACTATTCCTATTTCTGCCTTCCATGGAGGAACATTGCTCTCTCTGAGTCAGCCAGCAATAGGTATCTCCTTGCTGTTTCCATTTTCTTGAAGTTTTGTTTTCGGCCATTTGGATACGCTCTTCAGTAAATCAACTCTAACACACTTCTCATCTGTTTTCCGGGTGGGTCACTGATCTTTTCCCTTATCAATTTGCCAGCAGTCCTATTTGAACATCATAGATATTAAATCTTTACTGTTCTATTAACTGAAATATTTGTCCTCAATCTGTCATTTATCTTTTAACTTTTTAATGGCATCTTTTGCCATATCACACTTAAAACATACCACTCTTATCATGTATGAAATGGCTCTCTGTATGGAGCTATATAATTCAAGAGTCTCTATTTTATTCCACTAATTTGTGAGACTATTCTGAGGGCAAAGCCATTGTTTTGATTATAGTGGGGAAAAATACCTTTTTTAAACCGAAGCTGAGCCATGTCATAGCGGCCATAATCTCGCAGAAGCATTATCCCCCCGGGCTTCAGAAGCCTGCTCAGCCTGTTGATAGCATTCTGCATCCTGAAGGGCAGCAGGGAACGAAGATCAGATCTCTTCAAGAACAGAGTCCCCTCCTAACACCCCCACCACCCCCCACAAAAAAGAACAGGTCCCTTTTCTCTGTAGCGTTATTTGGAAAAGCCAGTGAACTTCCCAACACTGACACATCAGCCCTGAAATCTTAGCTCCTATGCTCTTGTTTCAGTTATAACCTGAGCTCACGCCCAAATTCTAATGTACCTTCTACTGTCTGCTTACAACCATGGCTTCTATCCACTGCCTTCAGTATGAAGAGGGCTGCTCCTTCAGTAGGGATCCACTGTGCGGGAAGTTACATGCTCTCGTTCTGGCTCACTTCCCACTCCTCAGGGGAAAGTCATCCCCACGCTGGGCTCCCATGGATCTCTGAGAGGACCCTTGACCACCCAGTGAGGAAACTGCTAGTTGACCCACCTACCTGCCCACTAGGCTCAAGATCTCTGAATGCAGCCTGTCTATTTCCATCTGTTACATGAGGACTGAATCTCAAGAACTTTACAAGGTGACACAATCTGTATGCAAATAAGTACTCTGGGCAGAGTGCTCTACACTTCCGACTGCATTTTCCATATATAGAGTCTCAGCGTAGGTTTCAGCTTTAACTACTGAAGAAGTATAAATGCTTTGAACTTATAAAAACCACATGAAAGTCTGATTAAATACTGAATAACAAATTTTTTTTTGAATAATGTTTTTAATTTTAATGTTTTGTTTCAGTCCATGTCAGTTTAAAACTCGGTGGCTTCCTTGGTAGCTCAGCAGTAAAGAATCCGCCTGCCAGTGCAAGAGACATGAGGTTGAGCCCTGATTTTGGAAGACCCCACATGCTGCGAAGCATCCAAGCCTACGCGCCTCAACTATTGAGCCTGTGCCTCTTCTAACAAGAGAAGTCACTGCAATTAGAAGCCCGTATACTGCAACTACAGAGTAGTCCCTGCTCTGTGAAACTAGAGAAAAGTGCGAGCAGCAATGAGGACCCAGTACAGCCAATATATAAATAAGTGAAACTATATAAAATTTACAGCATGTAAGCTTCTGCAATTAATGTTTAAAACCATGCCAGGCTGTTTGGGCTGTCTTCCACTGCCCTTATTTCACACTCACAATATTCCTATCAGGTCAAGTGACACAGTGCTATCCTAGAGGAAATGTGGGCTAGAGAAAGTCAATCACACCCCACCCCCCAAAGCACCCCGACTGATGCCGCTTCCTTGAGACAATATTTCAACTTCATTGGGATGACTGGCTGCCTATGTCCAGGAGCCTTTAATGGTATCTTTTAAGGTAAACCAATCCACTTTCCTTTAATCTTGATTTTATGGAATTTTCCTTACTAGAGAAGTTTTCCAAAGAACTTAAATATCAGAAAACACTTGATGAGTTAAGTTTCACTGTATATTTTGTGCTGTTAATAAGCCTGGTTTATTTAAAAAGCCAATAATGAGATGTTCTTGAATAGCTGTGGCATTCACAGTTCTAAGATACCATGCTATGTGATCATTAACAGGAAATTTCTCCACATACCCACTAAGATGACTCCCTCATTCTTTGGAGATGTTAAACCATTATCATAAGAAGAATCAACCACTGCAGTCAACAGGCAGAGGTTTAGATGCTTGGAGTCCAACGTGGACTCCAAGACAAACTTAGAAAAGTGGTTGACAAGCTTCTATCGCTTAGAATGAAATAGCTTCTTCCTGTCTATCAGAACATTAAAATCATTTTTATTAAGGTTCCAACTCTGAGATCAAGGTCCCTGATCAAAGCTTTGTTTTTGCTATGCTACTGGTTAAGGGACTTAAAACTTACTTGTCTGGAACGATTGCTGAGAGAACAAATATAAGGATGATGACATCAAGACTATTCTCAGGCATTGGGTAACTCTTATCTTCATCACATAGATCATGAACAAAGGCAAAACACCGAGAAGGGTCATATGCCGAATTTGTCTGCAGACAGATGGAAGAGAGGTTAGAAAATGTTCATATAGCCTCAAGAAAAACCATCTTGCTTTAAACATAATCCCTGCTGCTTCCCACTGAGGGAGATAGCTCTTGCCATTACAGCAAACATTGTTACTCTTAGGGTAAGAACCAGGAACAACTCTAGGAGCCTGTGAAATCCAACTTGTATGTTTAAAATGGTACATTCCTGACTCCTTTACTTCTAGTCTTTATTCTGATGAGGAGTCAGATCTGAGGACTGGAAAAAAATGAGGAAGGTAAGTGACCAAAAGGGCAAGGAGAAACCTCATAAGTAGGAAAACAAAACATACTGAAAAAGCATGATTTAAAGCAACTCCCACTACAGCATATTACACAGATCACAGAATTCTCCAGGAAAATCTCTCTCTCCAGATGTGGAAGATTTCACCTACAATTTATTATCATTAAACTAATTTAAAAAGTCTCACTATTCATCAGGCATTGGCCCTTAAGGAGAGTTTCAGAATCTGAAATTCCCTGGTGGTCCAATGGTTAGAACTCAGCACTTCTACTGTCAGGGACTCAGGTTTGATCCCTGGTTGTGAAACTTAGACTCCGCAAGTCGAGTGGCAAGACAAAAACAACAAAAAAAAGCCAACCAGAAATATTGCCGATCCCTGAGCTCCTATGCTAGGAGCATCATACATGATTGTAACACACATTTTATGGTAACTTCCCTATCTCTCTCTCTCTTCTCTGAAATGTGATTTTGTTTCTCACTGCTGCTACTGCTGAGTTGCTTTAGACATATCTGACTGTGCGACCCCATAGACGGCAGCCCACCGGGCTCCCCCATCCCTGGGATTCTCCAAGCAAGAACACTGGAGTGGGTTGCCATTTCCTTCTCCAATGCATGAAAGTGAAGTCGCTCAGTCATGTCCGACTCTTAGCAACCCCATGGACTGCAGCCTACCAGGCTCCCCTGTCCCTGGGATTCTCCAGGCAAGAACACTGGAGTGGGTTGCCATTTCCTTCTCCAATGCATGAAAGGGAAAAGTGAAAGTGAAGTCACTTAGTCGTGTCTGACTGCAGCCCACCAGGCTCCTTCGTCCATGGGATTTTCCAGGCAAGAGTACTGGAGTGGGGTGCATTGCCTTCTCCATGTTCCTCACTGGTCACAGCTAATTAACAGGGCAAGTAGAGGGTCAGCTGAGCTGAGTCAATCAGACTTTCTGGGGACTCTGGAATCAAGACACTGTCATTTAGGTGAGGTTCTGGGAATATCTGAAGAGGGAAGACTTATAAGGGACTGAGAGGGGCAAGTATATTGGGCCATGTATAAAACCAGGAAAAACCTGTCAGAGAAAACCGGCTGCAAAGGAAAAAAGCAAGCAAAAGGCAAATGGGCAATGGGAGGGAAAACACTATGACCTTGAGGGAGGTGCTGTGAAGGGGGTGGCAGCATCTCACCAGTGTGTCTTTGGTACCTGATACTTTGTCAGGGCTGTTTTAGTCCTGGCTACACCATATGACCTTGAGATCTATGACATTCCCTTTAATTAGCTGCGTTTGTCTACAAGTTTCTGTAACTCAATCCTAAATGAAACAATCATTTCATTTCAATCCTTAAAACATGACTTTAGGAAGGTCAAGAGACCTGCCCAAAGTTCCACAGCAGGAAGCAGCAGGTTCCATCATCATGTTTGGCCAATTCCTCTACTCCAGGCTATTTCAGACCACAGCACAATAAGCAAATAGTTAGAGACCTTGATTTTTATGAGGTCCTTTTCCCCTTAAGTCAGTGAAAATTACCGATAGGAGCACTGGACTTACCTGGACCAGTTCTACAGCTGTGGAAGAAAAATCACAACAGTACACAAAGAGGCTTGGGTCACTGAAATGGGCAGGAAAAAAACACAGCAGAGGCATTAGATTACAAACTGGATTATGTCTATTCTCTATACTATGCAGCAGAGTTAAAATATCAAAGGCACCACATGTTAACAAAGTAACAGGTTTAACACTCACTACTTTCCCTGATGACAAAGATAACTTATAAGTCAATTAAGTCAAAACAATCCATAAATGGGTAGTGTAGACATCTAATCTCCTGTAACCCAGTTCCCCATAATTGCTGTTACCATTCGAATATAGTAAGAGTTCCAAGAAACAACAGTGCATCACTTTTTTCTTTGCTGACATGCTGTTAGACTTTACAACAAACCTTACTTGTTAGTTTGTAGAATTGGGAAGACTGTGTTTCCCACACCACAACCAACCTGTAGACAGAAATCAGAAATGAACTATTAATCACAAAATTCCCAAAGAGTTAATTCCCTAAAGTAAATAAATAATCAACAATAAACAATTTGTCTTACTGTATTAGGAAAGGTGTAGTGACCAGAGCTAGAGTAATCATGACATTCCCTGCCCGTGACCTCAGGAACCCTTAAAGAGGTAGCCACAGTAGACGAGGATATGGGCTTTTATTAGCAGCATGGGACCTGGTCTGGGAAAAAGAGCATGGGCCGCTTTTACTTTTTGAGTTTGGGCAAATGGTCCTGTAAACAGAGTATTTTCTTACTGAGCTCCACTATACCATTACTGGAAAAATGTTTCTAGTAGACTGGATTGAAAAAGTCATGAGGTGAACCACGGCAACACGGTCCTAAGTTCAGTGCTGGGTGTGGTAATAATGAAAATAGCACCATTTACTAAGAGCTTACTATGTGTCAGACACTATCCTCAGCCATTATATATACATTATCTCAATTAACCCCATAATAACTATGAGGCAGAAGTCCCACTCCGCTTGGGGAGGATCAGGGACCAACACAAAGTCATGCCAGAGGACTCAGTCCCAAAACTAATCAGCTTCTGGTGGGGTGTGTAGTCACTTTTGTGAATAGTCACTTTACAGTGCACACTTTTCTTCTTCAGGCCTAGCCGAGCCTCTACCACACATACAGACTGAGAAGACAAAAAATCTCCACACCTGAAAAGCAGACACCATCCTAACTAACCTCTCCATCTCATAACTGTATCAGAAGTAACAGAAGCTGTCTTCTGACCTGGGACTCTCTACTAGATGGCAGGGTTAGCAGGACACTACAACTTTTGGACAGAATATAATGTTCCCAGGTAGCACCTCAGGTGATCTATCTTTGTCATGACCAAGGCATCTGGTCTGCAACTAGGACATTTCAAAAGCTCAAAAATGCAGGTGATTCCAGGCCAACATAAAGGAGGTAAGTCTAGTCAGCTTCATCATCAGAAGTTACTTTGGGGCTCATCCTCTCTAGTGCCACCCTCTGTGCATAAGACAGCCTCGCTAACCCCACTGCCAGGACAATAAAGGGAGGTTACCTCGAGTATTCGGTAGGTGGCGGAGGATCCAGGAAACTCATTAGCACAGATTTCCAGGTGATGGAGCTTCTGAGTTACACTCTCTTCCGTAAGAGGTGGCTGTGTCTTATCTCCAAGGCTAACAGAAGAACAACGGTGCTGTTCTTCTATTGTTAAATCAGGTCCATCCTCACCGCTTCTATAGTATTCATATACTTCACTCCTCTTATTCTCTGAGAGCAAATTCTTCAAGTGATTTTGGCTAGGTGCCAGCTCTGGGAATTCAGTAAAAAGCCAATGTCTATCCTTGAAAAACCCGTTTTCATGGATTTTGTAGAAGTTGTTCCAATATTTGTTGGCATTAATCTCATAATCAGCTGTAAATATTTAAGAAAGAATTTTAAGAACCATCTCTCAGTTTTATTTGTATACAATATAAATTACCACCCTGCTTCACCAAATTTTATACCAAAAGTTATACTCAAGTAGAACCTCAGTCTCAGAGCTGGTGGTCATTTGATCCTATCACACTTGAATTTGCTCTGTATCTTTCCTTCCAGGGAGTTCAACTTCTGCCAGAAAACTTACTACCTATCAATTCTCCTCCCACATCTTTAGATGGCTCTTAACTATTAGAAAATTCTAATATTAAGCAAAAAATATGTCTAATCATTTCTGGTCAAAAGATCCTACTCTCTCTCATACAGAACAGCTCTTTCGTATTTGAGGATAATTATTTCCCTTTTTAAAACCTCTTTTACAAGCTAAATGCCCCAGGTTCTTCAGTTATTCCCCACGTGAAGTCAATGGTTATAGTACAGGTATGATACTCTATCTTCTTTACATTATATTCCTATGTCTGTGGTTCTTTAGTGTGGAGCCCAGAAATGAATTCACTACTAACAGATACCAAGCATGGAAACAGAAAATGATGACAAGAGGAAAAGTGTTTCGATGAGAAGATCTGATGATAGAGGACAGGACAGACTAAAGTATGGACTGTTTAAAAGAAACCTGTGTTGTTGAAGGTGATCAAGGCAGTCCTAGATTTCAGTTTTACTTTTTATTTTTGAGATAACACTGGCTTATAACTAGATTTTAGCTTTCTGCTCTTTGCCAATACAGGGCCTTGACTAGTGTAGTAGAACAAGAAAAACCTAAGAAATTGGATCTCAATTCCACCACTACTAACTAAACTGCTTACCTCTGGGCAAGGCACTTAATGTCCTGAAGTCCAAGTTTCTTTAACTGTAAAAAGAGGATATTGGACTATATGATTTTCAAAATCCCTCTCAACCTTAATTTGGTTTGATGTAGTCTTTGTCAAACTATGTAAGGTTAATATTCCATAACTGGACTCTTCTACTTGTTCAGAACTATTTCTGTGGGTACTACTCTGCAATTTCTAGTGCCACCTTCAACTGTCACTTAGAACACAGGCCCAACTAGTCCTAGTTTTACTAACTAGGTGTATTTTTCAGTGAAATCATCCACCTCTTCAGAAGAGGCCTCTTTTCCTTTGCCCAGACTTATTTCCACTCTGATTCATCCATCTTTCCTTTGCAGAAGCCGTACCACCTCATAGCCACCACACAAGGAAAAGACACATAACTCACGATTCATTAGCCAGCCGCCCCCCACCCCCCATTATTTAGAATCTGATCACTTGAATCCAGCTGTAATGGCAACATTTCCTCTGGCAAAATGTAATGACAATAGAAAGTATATCCTCCAAGACAATCATGTTGCCACAGGTCAGTCATATTGATATGGGTCTAGTCAACAGAATTAAAGACTTAAGTCACTAGAAAATGCTATCGAGATACAGTTATCCTCTTCCAAACAACAAATCAAAACCAAAACACCCTTTATGCCCTAACAAGATCTCAAGGCACAGCCCTTTCCCAGCCTTGCCCAACCCCTCGCCTTCTCGTTCTATCCCAGAGTTCTGTATCAGACTAGTAACAAAGACTCTCGGGGCCTCGGTTCTCTGGCCTCTCCGGAGAGCACGTCCAGCAGTACGCAGGCTGTCAATATCACTGAGGGTCCACCCGGGCGCACCTTGCTTCTCCTGGCACACCCGCTGAGTGCTGTTCTCCTGGACTTTCCTTTCTGCCTCCGCGGCCTGCTCCTCCGACCACTCCACGTTGTCCCTGGGAAAATTAAATGGGCAGCTTAGGCGCCTCAGGTTTTCGCCGCGGGCAGCGAGTCACCGGCCCCGCAGCGCCTCCTCCGTGGGAGGAGAGTGCCAAGAGTAGGCCCGCAGGACTCTGGTCGGCGGTCAGGGCCTTCTCAGAGTGCTCTGCGGCGCTGGGACTGAGGGCGAAGGGCAGGCCGGGCGAAGGGTAGGGCACTTACCAGGCATTGTGGTGAAAGACGCGAGCGGGGTCGCTCAGAAACCGGCTCCCGAACTGCTGCCTCTTCCCGCAGACGGCCGCAGGATCGCCTTCAGGGAAGGAGCAGTCCATGACACCGGAACCGGAAACACCTACTTTCCCCTCACGCGCGAACGCTCTGCAGGCCACACCCCTTTCGGAAATCGCCGGGTCTGGGCGGGAAAACACGGAGGCCGGGTGGGGCAGTCATGAGTCCCCCGTTGAGGCGGCGTTCCGGCTCTTCTTGGTGGGACGGAGCTATTTGGGAAGGAGACTCAGCGGGTTTTCGCCCCAGAGTCGTTAGTCCTTCAACAGGCGGGCGAGAAAGTGGTAGACGTTCCACTTGAGCCTCCTTTTAATTCTAGGATGCTTTAACAAGTTCCCAGTTTGTCTTAAGGAAGAATTTTGAATCACTTTAATAATTAGATAATTACCTAGCTTTACTGTAGAGCAATGGCCAAAATAATTGAGAAAAATAGCAAGCAGGGTGAGGAAATAGGGCAATTTTCCAGCTTTTCACGGTGTGGAAAAGGAAAGAAAAAAGTGTGTGTTTTATGTGCGTGTTTTGTGTATCCCCACACCGTTTTTCTGGAGAAGGATATGAAATGAATTTCGAGAACACGAAGTTTAACTGTCAAATCAAATATCCAAGGACAAGTTTAAAAGTGTAACCCCACCACCTAACTTTTTAAATTATCCATATGAAAGCTTATTTGTACAATCAGAATTGTAATACATACACATATACAGTTATATTAATACATTTTCAGCCTTACATTTGTTTCGATAATTGCTACAAACTTACAAAAGAAGAAAGTATGCTGTCAATATAAGATAAAGTTAATTGAGAAGATTTCCAGAAGAGGGATGACTACCATTTGGAAGAAGAGAAGGGATTAGCTGTTTAAGTATACAGTTCTAGGTTTAACACACTGGTAACCAGTGATAGCTTATTGCTGAATTCTTTCCATGGTGGTGGTGGTGGTTTAGTCACTAAGTCGTGTCTCACTCTTTTGTGACCACATGGGCTGTAGCCCACCAGGCTCTTCTGTCAGTGGGATTTTCCAGGCAAGAATACTGGAGTGGGTAGCCATTCCCTTTTCAAGGGGATCTTCCCCATCCACGGATTGAACCTGAGTCTGCGTTGCAGGAGGATTCTTTACCAACTGAGCCACCAGGGAAACCTAAGTCTTTCCATTGGCAAAACCAAAGGGAGCAATGATTCCATAACTTTCCCACCAAAAAAAAAAAAAAAAAAGGAAATAAACCCTAAGTCACAAATAAAAATACAGGAGTGAATAAAAAAGATGATAGTAAAGAACTTGTTTTATTTGGAAACAATATTGTTTTGCCATTCTCATGGTCTTTTGAAACATTTTAAACAAAAGCTCCTTTCCAAAAAGCAAGTACAAGAATTTTAATCTTTTCTCAAGGTCGGTTGTTTGCAGATAAGATGGTTGGTTCATGTTTATTCTTGATATCTTGCTCTGTCATCTACAGGTTTCTTTCTTTTCTCTCTCCCCACACCGAAAGATTTGTGGTGCCGGTCAACAGTCCTATTGCATATTTTCTTCCAGATAGCTCACCCTGTCTTCACTTGAAGTTACTAGCTATATTAGTTCCAATTAGAGTCATTTAAAGTGTCAAGCAAGTTGGGCCTTTAAATAAGATGTGACAAAGTATCCTAATTTTAACTTTTATTACAATTATCTTTGGTTGGCCTGTAAAACTCATTTTTCTCCATCTTTTGAAGCACCCACAATAATATTTCAGAAGGAATTTGGAAGATGTCTGTGAGTCCTTGGTGGTATCAGGCTGTAGAGTCAGCAAGAACTACCTTTCAGAGGAGCTAAGGGTCCCTCTGCTGGTGAGTAATGAGAATTCTCCCAGCTTAGTGGGTGGCAGGGGTTCAAAGCAGGGAAAGATTGAGAAATTTCATTCTGGATTATGGCCTTGAGTGTTAACCCTGGACTGAGGTAGTTAATTGTTTCAGGCTTTTCTTTCAGTTCCACTCAGTGGAAGGTTCTGGGCTGTGTAAGCATGTGCTCTGGAACTGAAGACTGGTGAAGGGAGCCTACTGTCCTAATTTGCTCTCTTTAACGTTTCATAGACCCTGGACAGCCTTTGTAGCAGTCCTATATATTGAATAAGTTGGTTTAACAATGTTAAATTTAAAAAAGATTTTGTGATTTTTTTCTTTATTGCAAATAAATATATGATTACTGTAGAACATTTAGAAGATATAGATAAGGCAGAAGAAGAAAAGAAAATATCATACCCCACCCTTAGTTTAGCACATTAGACACTTTGATTTCTATCCTTCCAATGTTTCTTGTTTATAGAAATAATTTTTAAGTTAAATAGTTTTAGAACAAACTACTTTGTGCCCCTCCCTGCTGTTTTACAGTTTCACTGAGGTAAAATTGACATACAATTAAATTTTCCATTTAAAATGTACAGGTTGATGAGTTTTCATGAGAATATGTATTTGTGCAACACCATCATAGTTAGGGGCTTCCCTGGTGGCTAACACGGTAGAGTCTGTCTACAATGCTGGAGACCTGGGTTCAATCATGATGAAGTTTTAGAACAACTCCATAAAGTTCTTTCATTCCTTTTAGGAGCTGTGGTCTGCTTTGCAATTGTGAATATTATTATTTTATTTGAAGTATCTTACGACATCATTTTAATGACCCTGGTATTGTTTTGGATAGTTATACCATGAGGTATCAGACAATTAGGCTACTTTGTTTCTTACTACTAAAAATTCACCATAAGAAAAATCCTTATAACTAAATCATTTTGTACATTCATTATTATTTCTTTAGGATTAATTTCTAGAAGTGGAAGTGCTGAGTCAATGGTTATAATTAGCTCTGTTACGAAGCTCTGTGTTGTTCAGTTACTAAGTCATGTCTGACTCTTTGTGACCCCATGGACTGCAGCATGCCGGGCCTTCCTGTCCTTTGCTATCTCCTGGAGTTGCTCAGACTCACATCCATTGATTTGGTGATGCTATCTAACCACCTCATCCTCTGTCGCCCCCTTCTCCTGCCCTCGGTCTTTGGTCAGAGCATTTTATCTGTCTGTTCGCGGTTACGTATCTAGGTCTGAGAACAGGATCCAGCTCACAGTATGCAACTCAGGAAATAACTGGTGGACTGGCTGAGTACCTGTTGCTATACTGTGTTCCATCAGAGAGATGCCAACTTATGCTGTTGTCAACAGTGTGTGGTGACTTAATAGAATGTATTTCTGTGAAGAATAATTTTAATAGAATCTATCCTAGATTTTCCAGGACAGATCTACTTAAAAATATTCTGTCCTGTTAGCCCAATGATTCAAGGAAATATCCCAGGAATTCTAATATTTTGGCATCCAAATGAAATCTCTTAGGTTTTCCTGATATACTCACACAGCCATACCAAAAAAAAAAAAAAAAAAACTCTTGTCAAACTGTAAATTTCATCTTTTGGATAGAAAATGTTATTTATTTTTGTCCCAATCATAAAAATTATAAAGAATGGCAAATATTTTTAGACAGTTTTGAATATTCAAGGTAACACAAAATTACTTCAGGCTTATTTCATTGAACAGTTTTGGGAGCCGGAAGGCAATGGCACCCCACTCCAGTACTCTTGCCTGGAAAATCCATGGACAAAGGAGCCTGGTAGGCTGCAGTCCATAGGGTCGCTAAGAGTCGGGAATGACGGAGCGACTTCACTTTCACTTTTCACTTTCATGCACTGGAGAAGGAAATGGCAACCCACTCCAGTGTTCTTGCCTGGAGAACCCCAGGGATGGGGAAGCCTGGTGGACTGCCGTCTCTGGGGTCACACAGAGTCAGACATGACTGAAGCGACTTAGCAGCAGCAGCTATTTTCATTACTTGTTCCTGGCATGTTATAATTTTACATTATAAGCCACTGTCTCCATCAGTGTGGAACATGTATTTTCCTTTTTCTAAAAGAGAAAAGGTAATGGATTATATACACTTAAATATGATAAAATAATAAATGTTATGGTATTTATATTTTTCCACAATAAAAAATTGCAACCACTCACCAAGAAAGACGATGTGAGATCAGTTGTTTTTCAGAGTAATCCAGGGGTTTAGGATTAGGATCCTTAGGAAAACCCAGATTTAATCAAGGTTCCCTGGGGGATTGCAAAATTATTCCCTGAAACTGAAAGGTCATCGTCATCTGCTGCTTCTGGCCTCTTTCACAAACAATAAAAAATAAAAAGGATGCCACTTAAGTCACATAAACTCAGATGCTTATTGTTGAGAGGGCTGTTAGGAGGTCAGAGGGCAGCCCTGTGTTAAGTACCATCTTTGCTTTTATCCTTCCTGCTGGGGCCCAGGCAGCTTTGAGGTGCCCCAGGTGGGGGCAGCAGAGTGCAGCTGGTTGCTAGAGAAATCACACCAAGGCATCTGCTGCTGCTGCTGCTAAGCCACTTCAGTAGTGTCTGACTCTGTGCGACACTATAGACAGCAGCCCACCAGGCTCCCCCCTCCCCAGGATTCTCCAGGCAAGAACACTGGAGTGGGTTACCATTTCCTTCTCCAGTGCATGAAAGTGAAAAGTGAAACTGAAGTCGCTCAGTCATGTCCGACTCTTAGCGACCCGATGGACTGCAGCCTACCAGGCTCCTCTGTCCATGGGATTTTCCAGGCAAGAGTCCTGGAGTGGGGTGCCATTGCCTTCTCCCCAAGGCATCTATTTACCAGTTAAGAATTAGGAAAGGGAAACCATACTATGACTTAAACTTTTTTACTGGTCAGAATTCAAAAGATGTCAACGTTTCCAGCTGCTGAGGATGTATTAGACGAAAGCAAGAATAATTTTGATATCTATGAAAAAGTAGTTTGTGATGAGCTGTTAAGAAAACGTAGTTTCATTGTCGAAAGCCCTTGAAGCCTTTCCGTTTTCTTTTTCTTCCTGTGTCTGTGTCACATTCACTGATATCTGAAGAGGACGAGAATACAGAGTTGTGGAGGGCATTCCTGTTCACGTGGGCATCGTATAACTTTAGGTCCTTCGGGGAAAGTAATTCTTGGCAGACATTCCAGGACCATGTATAAGTAGAAAAAGTGTCATAAAAGGACTCATTTTTACTCTCTATTCCAATCAAATCTCCTCGAATCTTCCGCCAGAGGTTGAGCATTTGTTTCCGGTGCTCAAGGGCAATTCCCAAGTTATAGGTTTCTGTAGCTCTCTTTACCTGCAGTGAGAGAGCAGTAGTTTATAGCAGTTACCTCAAAATATCTTTGGTTTCTGGACTGCAATTCTAGATACCCTAAAGGTTATTTTTTCAAGGTACTTGAAAGTCACTGAATTTATATATTAGGTAGTGCCTCTTGAGGACACATGAGTTAGTAGTTGATGGACAAAGGAAATGCATTTCTTAGGAGTAGTGAGATATTAAGAAATTTTATAAGAATTTAAAAACACGGTAGACTAAAACAAGGAGGAAATGTGGGATGGAGATGAGCTCTTAGTACAACAGAAGTGCCAAGGATGGCATTCTGTCCAGCCCAGGGCAGGGAGGGAGAAGATGCTGAGCTAAGGAGGTCCACAAGAAAAATGAAATGAAAATAGCTCAGCTGTGTTTGACTCTTTGAGACCCCATGGACTGTAGCCCTCCAGGCTCCTCTGTCCACAGAATTCTCCAGGCCAGAATACTAGAGTGGGTAGCTCTTCCCTTCCCTAGGAGATCTCCCCAACCCAGGGATTTGAACCCAGGTCTCCAGCATTGCAGGCTAATTCTTTACTGTCTGAGCCACCAGGGAAGCCTGGAGGTCCACAAGGATTTGATTAAATCTAGGGAGTAGGTGGCCATGGGAAAGTATTCCAGGGAAAGGAGACAGCATAACAAATGTCCCAAGGCAATTCATCCCAGAGCTG
This sequence comes from Bos taurus, assembly GCF_002263795.3. Classification (NCBI taxonomy): domain Eukaryota; kingdom Metazoa; phylum Chordata; class Mammalia; order Artiodactyla; family Bovidae; genus Bos; species Bos taurus. Next base: position 46,861,724 of record NC_037346.1, on the reverse strand, counting down.
GTAGGGGAGTCCAGGCCCTAGGGTATCACTAAAGAGTTAACTTTGAGGAGAGGCAAGTCAGGCCTAAGACTTGCTCTCAGTGAGGTTGGGGAGAGCCCTTTTGTCAGGGAAAGTCATGCTGTAGTGAGATACTGCTCTGTGGGAAGTGCAATGAGACCCTCAGTTGTGTGGAACAGAAAATACAGTTGAAATACGCTGCCATTGCCGAGAGGGAAGCATTCATTTCTTAAGCAGGACAGTGACAGGTTGGATCTTCTTAGGACCCATTCTCCATAGCAGCTGTGTGGAGAACCGGTGGAGCTGTGAGGAAGGGATAGCAGGTTGGAAGTTGTTGTCCACGTAAAGCCTAACAAGGGCTTCAGTTTAGGCAATAGCAATACGATGGAACGAAGGAGACAGATTTGAAAAATCTTTGGGAAAATGGGAGTAGCCAGATTAGGTGATTAGTAGATGTGGGAAGTGTGGAAAAAGCATAACTTAAGGATGGTTGCCAAATTCAGACTTAAATTGAAGGAAGTCAGGAAAACCACTACACCATTCAGGTATGACCTAAATCAAATCCCTTTTGATTATACAGTGGAAGTGAGAAATAGATTTAAGGAACTAGATCTGATAGAGTGCCTGATGAACTATGGATGGAGGTTCCTGACATTGTACAGGAGACAGGGATCAAGACCATCCCCAAGAAAAAGAAATGTCAAAAAGCAAAATGGCTGTCTGAGGAGGCCTTACAAATAGCTGTGAAAAGAAGAGAAGCGAAAAGCAAAGGAGAAAAGGAAAGATATACCCATTTGAATGCAGAGTTTCAAAGAATAGCAAGGAGAGATAAGAAAGCCTTCCTCAGCGATCAATGCAAAGAAACAGAGGAAAACAATAGAATGGGAAAGACTAGAGATCTCTTCAAGAAAATTAGATTTACCAAGGGAACATTTCATGCAAAGATGGGGTCAATAAAGGACAGAAATGGTATGGACCTAACAGAAGCAGAAGATATTAAGAAGAGGTGGTACACAGAAGAACTGTACAAAAAAGATCTTCACGACCCAGATAATCACGATGGTGTGATCACTGACCTAGAGCCAGACATCCTGGCACATGAAGTCAAGTGGGCCTTAGGAAGCATCACTATGAACAAAGCTAGTGGAGGTGATAGAATTCCAGTTGAGCTATTTCAAATCCTAAAAAGATGATGCTGTAAAAGTGCTGCACTCAACATGCCAGCAAATTTGGAAAACTCAGCAGTGGCCACAGGACTGGAAAATGTAAGTTTTCATTCCAATCCCAAAGAAAGGCAATGCCAAAGAATGCTCAAACTACCACACAATTGCACTCACCTCACATGCTAGCAAAGTAATGCTCAAAATTCCCCAAGCCAGGCTTTAGTAATATGTGAACTGTGAACTTCCAGATGTTCAAGCTGATTTTAGAAAAGGCAGAGGAACCAGAGATCAAATTGCCAATATCTGCTGGATCATCAAAAAAGCAAGAGAGTTCCAGAAAAACATCTATTTCTGCCTTATTGACTATGCCAAAGCCTTTGACTGTGTGGATCACAATAAACTGTGAAAAATTCTGTAAGAGATGGGAATACCACACCACCTCACTTGCCTCTTGAGAAGCCTGTATGCAGGTCAGGAAGCAACAGTTAGAAGTGGACATGGAACAACAGACTGGTTCCAAATAGGAAAAGGAGTACATCAAGGCTATATATTGTCACCCTGCTTATTTAACTTATTAACCTGCAGAGTACATCATGAGAAACACTGGGCTGGATGAAGCACAAGCTGGAATCAAGACTGCTGGGAGAAATATCAATAACCTCAGATATGCAGATGACACCACCCTTATGGCAGAAAGTGAAGAAGAACTAAAGAGCCTCTTGATGAAAGTGAGAGAGGAGAGTGAAAAAGTTGGTTTAAAGCTCAGCATTTAGAAAACTAAGATCATGGCATCCAGTCCCATCACTTCATGGCAAATAGATGGGGAAACAGTGGAAACATTGTCAGACTTCATTTTTGGGGACTCCAAAATCACTGCAGATGGTGACTGCAGCCATGAAATTAAAAGATGCTTACTCCTTGGAAGGAAAGTTATGAGCAACCTTGACAGCATATTAAAAAAGCAGAGATATTACTTTGTCCACAAAGGTCCGTCTATTCAAGGTTGTGGTTTTTCCAGTAGTCATGTATGGATATGAGAGTTGGATCATAAAGAAAGCTGAGCACCGAAGAATTGATGGTTTTGAACTGTGGTGTTGGAGAAGACTCTTGAAGAATCCCTTGGACTATAAGGAGATCCAACCAGTCCATCCTAAAGGAGATCAGTCCTGGATGTTCATTGAAAGGACTGATGTTGAAGCTGAAACTCCAATACTTTGGCCACCTAATGAGAAGAGCTGACTCATTTGAAAAGACCCTGATGCTGGGAAAGATTGAGGGCAGGAGGAGAAGGGGACGACAGAGGATGAGATGGCTGGATGGCATCCCCAACTCAATGGACATGAGTTTGTGTAAGCTCTAGGAGTTGGTGATGGACAGCGAGGCCTGGCCTGCTGCGGTTCATGGGGTTGCAAAGAGTCGGATGTGACTGAGCGACTGAACTGAACTGAACTGAACTGAAGGATGGCTCCTGGCCTTCAAGTCTCAGTGCCTAGGGAGATGGTAGTATGGAGTCCTCAAGGAAGGGCCAGTTTGATGTGTAAGATGATGAGTTTGGTTTTGGATGTGTCCAGCTTGATATTCTATGAGACAGCAGGGTAAACATGCTCAGCAGGTAATCAGTGAAATGAGGCAGTACTGGAAAGACGTCTAGGCCAGTGACAGTTAAGACTGATCAGGTGTATCGGTGGCAGCTGAAAGGAGAATCAGAGCGTAGGAAGATTGAGGGGAGGAACGGTGTTTTTTATTCTGTGGTATCTCCTAATCTCAGAACCTTGTTAACACTGGATAAATATTTACTGAACAAATGAATATGTTTAATAAGAAGAGCATAAGATGAGACTAGAAAACTAGGAAATATCAAGACTTAAGGAACTTAAATGTCCACTGACAGATGAATGGATAAAGAAGATGCGGGTTTATATATATACAGTGGAATCCTACTCAACCATAGAAAAGAATGAAATAAGGGCATTTCCAGCAACATGGATGGACCTAGAGACTATCATACTGAGTGAAGTAAGTCAGACAGAGAAAGACAGATATATGATATCACTTGTATATGATATCACGACTGAGCGACTCCACTTTCACTTTCACTTTATATGTGATATCATAAAAAGATGATATGGATTGACTTACTTACAAAATAGGAATAGGCTCACAGACATGGAAAACAAACTTATGGTTACCAAAGTTTGAAGGGGGAAAGGGGAGAGAGGTAAATTAGGAATTTGGGATTAACAGATATACACCACTATATATAAAATAGATAAAAAACAAGGACCTATTTTATAGCACAGGGAAGTATAATCAATATCTTATAATAACCTATAATGAAAAAGAATCTGAAAAAGAATATATTTATATGTGTATGTATAACTGAATCACTTTGATGTATACTTCAAATACTGTAAATCAACTGTATTTCAACTATAGAAAAAAAGGGTGAACCTCAGGAAAAAGAAGAGAGAGGAAAGATACAGAGATACACATAGAATTGAAGATGCAGTGTTGTAAAGGCTAAGAAAGTGAAAGTGTTAGTTGCTGAGTTGTGTCTGACTCTTTGCAACCTCTTGGACTGTAGCCCACCAAGCTTCTCTGTTCGTGGAACTCTCCAGGCAAGAATACTAGGAATGGGTAGCCATTTCCTTCTGCCAGTTCTTTACCATCTGAGCCACCAGGGAAGCCCCATTGTAAAGGCTAAGGAAGTAGAATGTGTCTCGGAGAGCTTCATCATTAGTGTCAAATGCAGAAGGGAGCTGGCATAAAATAAATACACCACAGTTTCTTTCCGGGAGACAAAAGTTGCTAAGAAGTGAGGGCACGAAAGCAGACACGCAGCACAGAGTTGTGGTTAAAGTGTGGATTCTTCACAATCCAACTTACCCAGGCTTATAATTCTGGTTCTATTACTTTCTAGCTGTGTGCCTTTGGGCAAACCATGTAACCTCTCTGTGCATATCAGTAGAATGACAAGGAGTAATAGTGCCTAAATCATAGGTTGTTGTGGTAAGTAAACAAATTAGTACCTATAAAGTACTTGTGGAGTACTTATAGAGCACCCTGCCTGGCACCTAGGAAGCATGATTAAACTACTATTATTCTTTTAGCTGCCATAATAAAGATTCAGTCACTCATCACAATTCCCTCCCTGAGTACAACCCTCACTGTGACTGCTGGTTTACTACCTTAACTAGTTGCTGTCTCCAGCATGAAACAAATGAGTGCCAGAAATGATGCTGGGTACAACTCCAAAGGAGAAATGATCTGGTCTTAAAGACAGAGAACAGAAAAAAAAATCTTGGTTTTATGGTTGAAGTGTGTAAGTGCTCAGTCATTTCCAATGCACTGCAACCCCATGCCCATGGGTCCATGCCCTCTGCCAGGCTCCTCTGTCCATGAGATTTTTTAGGCAAGAATACTGGAGTGGATTGCCATCTCCTCCTCCAGGGGATCTTCCTGATCCAAGGATAAAACTGGTGTCTCCTGTATTGCAGGCAGATTCTTTACTGCTGAGCCACCAGGGAAGTTCTATGGTTGTAGTAATGAAGTGGAAAACATTGTTGTCAATGGTTTCTGGGAAGGCATTCAACAGTGAATACTCACGTGTGGTTTAATAGCAGCTGCATCAGCCACTGTCCAGTTCTGCTTTCTCTTGAGCATTTGATCAATGGTGAGGATATCAGTTGAGTAGCCTGAGGTAGGGTCAACAGGTTTTATATTTGCTGCCTTTATAAACATTTAAAAAAGAAGGTTAGTAACATATTTTAGTTGAATTACATAACAAAGACAAAATACACAGAAATATACTGTATTATGAAAGGGTGTGTGTATGATTTATAAGATTATTTCTATACCACTTGTCAGTTGCTTCAGGGCACCTGGTATAGTGCCATGTGTAAATGGCACCGAGCAAACTCTCTTTCTTAATAGTGAACCCTAGTCACAAGACAAGTATAGACCAGAGGATGGTTTATGTTTGGGATGGATATAGGGAGTATAGAGAGGCACCAACTCATTCTCACGCAAACTTGCAAAGCATTGAAAATGACTGTACCCTCCACAGAGCACAACCTGGACTACTTCCAAAATTCTCACAGGGAACCAGCCATCTGGTTTTCCCTGTTCCTGGGCTGCTGAACAGTGTTGATGGAAATCATATAAATATGCAGATTGCGTTCTTTGAAAATGTGTATGGCCGAGGCTCATCCAGGTCCTCAGTACTGCTTGACATTACTTTTCTTCATTTGCAGCTCTTACAGCTCTCACAGAGGCTGCTGGAAAACCAAACCTTTAAACTCCCTTAGCTAATGATCTTGTCTCTTCAAGTCTATCTAACATGAATTCTTTTTGCTCTTCTTTCCACCTTAGGATTTCTCCATCCTTAAACTCATTTTTTCCTCCTTCCCTCTTATATGTGAGAGTTTTTCCTGATTTTCAAGGTCTCTTTGTGTATCTTTATTTATTCACCTCCCTTCAATTTACTTCTTTCCAGCGCTGGCTTCATGGGTCATACACCCATGAAGGTGTATGTAATTACACAGGGCCTTGTCAATAACCTCAGATATGCAGATGACACCACCCTTATGGCAGAAAGTGAAGAGGAACTAAAAAGCCTCTTGATGAAAGTGAAAGTGGAGAGTGAAAAAGTTAGCTTAAAGCTCAACATTCAGAAAACGAAGATCATGGCATCCGGTCCCACCACTTCATGGGAAATAGATGGGGAAACAGTGGAAAACAGTGTCAGACTTTATTTTTCTGGGCTCCAAAATCACTACAGATGGTGACTGCAGCCATGAATTAAAAGACACTTACTCCTTGGAAGGAAAGTTATGACCAACCTAGATAGCATATTCGAAAGCAGAGACATTACTTTGCCAACAAAGGTTCGTCTAGTCAAGGCTATGGTTTTTCCTGTGGTCATGTATGGATGTGAGAATTGGACTGTGAAGAAGGCTGAGCACCGAAGAATTGATGCTTTTGAATTGTGGTGTTGGAGAAGACTCTTGAGAGTCCCTTGGACCGCAAGGAGATCCAACCAGTCCATTCTGAAGGAGATCAGCCCTGGGATTTCTTTGGAAGGACTGATGCTAAAGCTGAAACTCCAATACTTTGGCCACCTCATGCGAAGAGTTGACTCATTGGAAAAGACTCTGACGCTGGGAGGGATTGGGGGCAAGAGGAGAAGTGGACGACAGAGGATGAGATGGCTGGATGGCATCACTGACTCGATGGACGTGAATCTCAGTGAACTCCGGGAGCTGGTGATGGACAGGGAGGCCTGGCGTGCTGCGATTCATGGGGTCGCAAAGAGTCGGACACGACTGAGCGACTGATCTGATCTGAGTTTAGTTTAATGTTTTACATTGCTGTTTTTAAATTTTTAACTATTTTTGGACAAGGGGCCCTACATTTTCATTTTGTACTGGGCCTAGCCAGTCATGTAGCCAGTCTTGCCTCTCTTCTACATCTTCAAACATCTTCAGTTTCTCTTTAGGCAGTGGTTTTCAGCTTTGGCTGCATAGTGGAACTTTAAAAAAATCCTGAGGCCAGGGCCCCATTCCCAGAGATTTGATTTAACTAGACAGAGTTGTGGCTAGGACAGCAGGACTGTAAAAGCTCTCCCTGGGGGTTCTGTTGTGCAACCAAGATTGAGAACCAGAGTTCCAAGGGTTCTTCTTCCTGGCTATAAAAGTGCTCATCTCTTACATCCTGAAACAGATATTTATAGACTCTGATTCTCCATCAAGCTATAGTTTCATGTTTTTCTTCCTGTTACAAAAACAGTTAAATTTTTGTAAGAGGATTTGATGCCCCCTCCCCACTGCTCCTTTGCATTATCAGTTTCTGAAGAGGCATGATAAAAATCTTCCACTGTGATTATGGATTTGCTTATTCATTTAATATTTATTTTTACCATGTATAATGCCTAAAAAGTCTAAAGCTAATCCTTATTATTCCGTTAAATATCACCTTATCTGTCAATCTGTTACATACATACAGATTCAAAATAGTTTTATCTTTCTGATGATCAAAAATTTTTTTAAATTGAAGTATAGTTGACTTTCCATTTCAGTTTCAAATGAACAAACAGTAATTCAACATTTAATAGATTATACCCCATACAAAGTTATCATAAAGTATTAGCTATACTCCCTGTACTGTACACTACATCCTTGTAACTTATTTTATACCTAGTGGTTTGTACCTCTTAATCTCCTTTACCTATTTTGCTCCTGTCCTCACCCTTCTCCCTCTTGGTAAACAGTTTGTTTTCTGTATCTGTGAATTTGTGTCTGTTTTATTTTTAAGATTCTCCTGATTATTAAAAACCATTAAATAGCATCTTTATCTTTATGTTTTCCCTAAATTTTCTCTCCCCACCACAATATATGGATAACAGCTTATTTTGATTTGTATTTGCCTGATATTTCTTCTTCTGTCCCTTTATTTTCAAGTTTCTGTGTCATAATTTAGGTAAAAGGATATAAATCTTAAAACTACTTAAAAAATAAATCAGCACTCTTTCTTTTAAACTTGAAAATAATTTTTTCTTCCTTCCTCCTTATTATTTTTTTTAAACTGGTGTCTTTAATCGTTTCTTGTGTTACTGATATATTTGGATTTTTCTGCCTATTTTGTTTTGTACTTTCTATTTTCCCATGTTCTCTCTTTTTTCTTATTTTTTTTATTCCTCTATGGTTTGGCAATATTCATTTTAGTTTTTACTTATTATCTTCACATTTTTAACATTTACAATTAATGCAACAAATTATAGATTTACTCAATATTATAAGCCTCTCCCCAAACAATAAAAAGAACTTAGCTTTCATTCTGAGCACCACCCTCCTCATCTTCCATGTTAGCATGGTGTAGTATTTTAGTTCTTATTGTCTGATACTCTCCAAACCAGTACTTCTGTTTTTATTTCAGTATATAAATGTTTAATTCTAATTGCTTCTTTGGATTTTCATTTTCCCGGGTATATGTAAAATTTAATAAAATGTGTATGCTTTTCTCTCTTTTATCTCTCATGTCTTAAGTCCCATGTTTTCTCCAGCTTTTTGGTCTTGGGCAATCTAATATGGAAAGATAAAGTCTCAGGGTAGTTTTAATTTGGATCTTTTACGAAGATGAGACTGAGTACCTTTTTATGTTTCTGAGAACTGTCTGCTCATATCTTTTGCTCATTTTTATAGGTTAGTTTTTTCTAATCACTTTGAAGCTCTCTGATGTATTAGAGAAGATAGCTCTTTGTATTATGAGCTGCAAATGTGACTTTTTTGCCATGTAGAATTTTATAATTATTTTTTAACTGTGCCACACAACATGCAGAATCTTAGTTCCCCAACCAGGGATTGAACCCATGACCTTTGCAGCAGAAGCATGTTGTCTTAACCACTGGACTGCTAGGGAAGTCCCTGAAACTTGAAAGTTTCATTCCTTGGTTTCTAATCAACATTTATAGTACATTAGATTAGATGTTATAATAGACCAGATTAAAATTATAGTATTATACATTTTTCAGCAATTTTAATGATTTTTTTAAATTAAATGAAATATTTATTGTTGTTGTTTAGTTGATAAGTCCAGAGAGGGCAATGCACCCCACTCCAGTACTCTTGTCTGGAAAATCCCATGGGCGGAGGAGCCCGGTAGGCTGCAGTCCATGGGGTCTCGAAGAGTCGGACACGACTGAGCGACTTCACTTTCACTTTTCACTTTCATCCATTGGAGAAGGAAATGGCAACCCACTCCAGTGTTCTTGCCTGGAGAATCCCAGGGATGGGGGAGCCTGGTGGGCTGCCGTCTATGGGGTTGCACAGAGTCGGACACAACTGAAGTGACTTAGCAGTAGCAGTTGCTAAGTCATGTCCATCTCTTGTGATCCCACAGTCTATAGCCTGCCAGGCTTCACTGTCCATGGGATTTCCCAGGTAAGAATACTGGAGTGGGTTGCCATTTCCTTTTATAGGGGATCTTCCTGACCCAGAACACCCATGTGTCTTCTGCATTGGCAGATGGACTCTTTGCCACTGAGCTATGAGGGAAGCCTTGAACTATTTATACCTGGACTTTAAATTTAGGAACATGGCTATGGAGTCTGGTTTGAAATATCATGACTGAAAATATTTGTCATTAATAAGCACATTACTAGTTCTGTTAAGTTAGAACTTAAAAAACTAAATATTGAACTGATAGGACATAATCCAAATCCCACCTGTGTTTTCCAGTCTTTTTTATGGAAAAAATAGTTCTCAAAGAAATTCAGAGGTTCCTTTCTCTTCAGCATTTCTAATTTCTGTATGTCCTTGAATGGCTTTCCCATTACCACTCCATCCACATTAGGAAACAGTGGAAAGATGGGTATTTTTGAATATGGGCTATCTGAAGGAGGATTGCATTCTGAAAAGATAAAAACTGGTATCATGAAAAAATGTAAGAAGAAATTCCCATAGAAGACATAAATGTAAAAAAAAAAAAAAAGACATAAATGTGGTGCCTAATTTACTCTTTGCCTATTCATCTCCTCAGTGGCCCTGCTACCCCTTCTTCATTCTCCTGCTCCCACCACCCCACCCATCCACAGACTTTCATCTTCATCCAGGTGTCTAGGGATTCAGGTAAAATGTACATTTGTTTCAAATGATATCTGTGTGACAGACCAGTCACTCAGAATAGGCTGTGGCCCTACTCTTAAAGTACTTGGCATCTAGTATTTATTTCTGACCAGTAATATACACATACATCCTTTACAATGGTGGGGAGAGGACAAATGACTCTTACTCTTGAGCTCGTCAAGAAATTTAAATAAATCCTTTTCTTTCATTATTGCAATCCGAGCAGCATTAGCGAAGGCAGCTGTGCTTGAGCTTGGAGGTGTGCATATGTCTGGCTTAAATCTCCTTTTTCCATAACCCGTAGTATCAGGGCTCCACACCATTCCTGAGGTGGTTTCCTGGAATTTTCTTCGGAAATAGCTAAGAAATAAAGATAATTTAAGAGATGGTTAAAAAGTGCCTGACTGTTGGACAGAAAGAAAAAAGAAGTTAATTTGCAAGTTATATATGCTGAATATGTTTAAGTTTAATTTGTATAGTCATTTAATATCATTTATGTGACATTTATAGAATATCTACTGACATTTTCCACAGACCATTTGATTACTTTATATATGCAGTCCCTGGGCTCTGGCTTCCTTCCTCTGCTCCAAGACTTCCCAGTCTTGTCTAGCAAAACACCTAGCAATTTTGATCTCTGACAAACCCTTAAGTGGTATCAACTTGACTATAAACATTAGTCATGCCTACTATTATATTATTTTGTGGTTTGTTTTCTAAAATTGAAGTGCAGCTTCTGTACAATATCATATGCTGCAGGTGTATAATATAGTAATTTTATGCTGGGTTTTAAAATGCAACATTTTTTAAATTAAAAGAAATTCTCATTGCAGAGAATCTGGAAGAGTTAGAAAAGTATAAAGAAAATGTTACCAGTAATCTTATTATCCACAGATGTCTACAGTAAATCACTACTGTAATTCTTTATAGTGTGTGTGTGTGTGTGTGTGTGTGTGTGTACATGTGTGTGCAGTCATGTGTATGAATGTATTTAGGAGATATGTTACTGTGCATTTTAGGTTATAAATTCTTTATGTACCACAGGCTACATATGGTAAAGGACTCTAATTCATAGCACAAACATTCCCAAAGGTATGTTTGGAATATCAGTGACAGGTCAGATTCCTTCTTGCTGCTGAGACACAGACTCCTCTTAGCAGCTGAGGTATGGATCTGGTTGCTCACTGCTTAGATGGAAAAATGTGTTTCTCACTGCTTTGCTGCAGTGGGGGCTTCAGTACCAAAGTGGAAGATCTCACAGTGTGCTGAGTGGAGGAATGTCCCAGAGAACAAGATATAGGACCTTGCTTCTCACTACTTCACAGGTTTCTTTCTACTACAGCATCAGGAGGCTTCACTTCTCTCTGGGATGGTGATGAGCAACCTTTCTTTTCCTCTCAGGAAGAGGGAAAGAACTTGTTCTAAATATTGGAGCTGCAGCAGTGGTTGGGTAGGAGATGTGCTGATCGTGTTCTGATTGGAATCTGGTTTGTAATCAGATACTTCCTTCCCTAACCTTTTTTAAAAAAATTTATTTTATATTGGAGTATAGTTGCTTAACAATGTTGTTAGTTACAAGTGTACCACAGAGTAGTTCAGTTATCCGTATCCATGTAGCTATTCTTTTTCATATTATTTACCCATTTAGGATACTACAGAGTATTGAGCAGAGTTCCCTGTAAGTCCCTGTGGTTACCTTTTTAAACTGTTTATTTTGTAGTGGGGTATAGCCGATTAACAAACAGTGTTGTGATAGTTTCAGGTGACAGCGAAGGCACTCACCCATACATACACACGCATTCATTCTCCTCCAAACTCCCTCCCTTCCAGGCTGCCACGTAACATTCACTGAACAGAGTTCTATGTGCTATACAGTAGGTCCTTGTTGGTTATCCATTTTAAATGTAGCAGTGTGTACATGTCCATCCCAAATCACCTAACTATTCCTTTCCCCTGTTCCTCGCCCCAGAAACCATAAGCTCATTCTCTGTTTGCGAGTCTGTTTCTGTTTTGTAAATAAGTTCATCTGTGTCATTTTTAAAAGATTCCACATATAAGCGTTATCATATCATACTTGTCTTTTTCTGCCTGGCTTACTTAGTAGGATAATCTCCAGGTTTATCCATGTTGCTGCAAATGTCATGATTTCGTTCTTTTTAACGGCTGAGTAATATTCCATTGTATATATGTATCACATCTTCTTTATCCATTCATCTATCAATGGACATTTTGGTTGCATCCATGTATACAGTGCTGCAATGAATGCTGGATATATCCTTTCAAACCAGGTTTTTCTCTGATATATGCCCAGGAGTGGGATTGCTGGGTCATATGGTAGCTCTAGTTTTAGTTTCTTAAGGAACCTGAATGTTATTTTCCACAGTGGCTGTGACCAACTTATAGCACCACCAGCAGTTTAGTAGGGTTCCCTTTTCTCCATTCTCTCCAGTATTTATTGGCTGTAGACTTTTTGATGGTGGTCATTCTGACTGATGTGAGGTGATATCTCAATGTAGTTTTGAGTTGTATTTCTCAATAAACTGTGGAAAATTCTGTAAGAGATGGGAATACCAGACCACCTCACTTGCCTCTTGAGAAGCCTGTATGCAGGTCAGGAAGCAACAGTTAGAACTGGACATGGAACAACAGACTGGTTCTAAATAGGAAAAGGAGTACATCAAGGCTGTATATTGTCACCCTGCTTATTTAACTTATTAACCTGCAGAGTACATCATGAGAAACACTGGGCTGGATGAAGCACAAGCTGGAATCAAGATGGCCAGGAAAAATATCAATAACCTCAGATATGCAGATGACAGCACTCTTATGGCAGAAGGTGAAGAAGAACTAAAGAGCCTCTTGCTGAAAGTGAAAGAAGAGAGTGAAAAAGTTGGCTTAAAGCTCAACATTCAGAAAACGAAGATCATGGCATCCAGTCCCATCACTTCATGGCAAATAGATGGGGAAACAGTGGCTGACTTTATTTTTGGGGGCTCCAAAATCACTGAAGATGGTGATTGCACCCATGAAATTAAAAGACACTTACTCCTTGGAAGGAAAGTTATGACCAACCTAGACAGCATATTCAAAAGCAGGGGCATTACTTTGCCAACAAAGGTCCATCTAGTCAACCACAAGGCTGTGGTTTTTCCAGTGGTCTATGGATGTAAGAGTTGGACCATAAAGAAAGCTGAGCGCCAAAGAATTGATGGTTTTGAACTGTGGTGTTGGAGAAGACTCTTGAGAGTCCCTTGGACTGCAAGGAGATCCAACAAGTCCATCCTAAAGGAGATCAGTCCTGGGTGTTCATTGGAGGGACTGATGTTGAAACTGAAACTCCAATACTTCGGCCACATGATGAAAAGAGCTGACTCATTTGAAAAGACCCTGATGCTGGGAAAGATTGAGGGCAGGAGGAGAAGGGGATGACAAAGGATGAGATGGTTGGATGGCATCACTGATCCGATGGACATGGGTTTGGGTGGACTCTGGGAGTTGGTGATGGACAAGGAGGCCTGGCGTGCTGCGGTTCATGGGGTTGCAAAGAGTCGGACATGCCTGAGCGACTGAACTGAACTGAATGATTAACAATGTTGAGCATCTTCTCATGTGCTTCTTGGCCATCTGTATGCCTTCTTTGGAGAAATTTCTATTTAGGTCTTCTGCTCATTTTTTGACTCATTGATTTTTTAAAAATTAATTAATTAATTTATTTTTGGTTGTGCTGGGTCTTCACTGCTGCACAAGCATTTCTCTAGTTGAGGGAAACAGGGGCTACTCTTGTTGTGGTACACAGGCTTCTTGTGGTGGTGGCTTCTCTTGTTGCTGAGCACAGGCTGTAGGATGTGTGGGCTTCAGTAATCGCGGCAGATGGGCTCGGCAGTTGCTGCTTCCGGGCTCTACAGCACAGGCTCAACAGCTGAGGCGTGTGGGCTTAGCTGCTCTGTTGGGCTTAGCTGCTCTGTGGCATATGAGATCTTCCTGAATCAGGGATCAAACCTGTGTCTCCTGCATTGGCAGGTGGTTTCTTTACCACCGAGCCACCAGGGAAGTGCAGGGTTGTTTGTTTTTTTCATGTTGAGCCACTTGTACTTCCTCTCCTCATCTTGAATCCATCCATCCACAATGTTCTCACTTGCCTCTAAATACAGAATAATGCTTGTTTTTCTCAGTGTAATTTAATTCCTACCAGGTTCTTTAAGGCTCATCTTTCTCTTCTTTCAAAGGAATCCCTACAGACTTGATGGCTCTGGTGTGGTCCTCAAACCAGCAGCAGCAGCAGCAGCATTGGGAACTTCCTAGAAATATAAATTCTTGGGCCTCACACAAACCTCCTGAATCAGAAACCCTGGAGTCCAGTGATGTGGTTTGACAATTGCTCTAGGTAATCTTGATGCATGCCCAAGTTTGAAAACTGTTGTTCTAGTCTACACTTCCCCTTCCCTGAAACTCTAATCTTTGTCTGATAATTGTATACCAGGTTATGTTTACAACTGTTTCCTTTCTTCCCTCTTTCCCTTCTTTCCTTCCTTCCTTTTTTCCTGTTTCAATCTTTCTTCACTAACACAGGTTTTCCTTATCTATCTCTTGATCTTTGGATGTAGATTCATACTTAAGAGTGAGAATAAATACTCTTAAAGGCCAACTGGAAGCTCTTTGGTGTGGTGGGTCTTATTGAGTAGGAAGTTTACTGTCAGGTAACTGATTGGAGCATTGTTTCATTAAGGGTCTTTTAATTGTGGTTGTCTGGGTTTTTTCTCTCTGTGGTTGTCTAGTCAATTTCTCTGGAGAGGGGTCCTCTAATATTTTATCTAGTATAAAAATCTAGCTGTTAATGGGATTTAGGGAAGGGGAAGGTGGCTGGTAGAGTCTCACCATTCAGTAAGTGGAATTGCATGTAACCCTGTTTTCACTGATACCCTCATCCTCAGTTATGTCTGATCTCCCTGAGCCCAAACAATCTTTCTGGTACAACCTCTTCAGAGAGTTAACTGCCAAGCAGTCACTTGGTTGTGTGGGGTTAGAGAGAGGAATCTAAGGGTCAACCTACTTCTCAATGCTACTTTCAACTAGTATTTGTATTCTGGGCTCCCTACACCTCTGCTTTATCGAGCCCATCTTTGCATGAAATGTTCCCTTGGTAAATCTAATTTTCTTGAAGAGATCACTAGTCTTTCCCATTCTGTTGTTTTCTTCTATTTCTTTGCATTGATCGCTGAGGAAGGCTTTCTTATCTCTCCTTGCTATTCTTTGGAACTCTGCATTCAGATGCTTATATCTTTCCTTTTCTCCTTTGCTTTTTGCTTCTCTTCTTTTCACAGCTCTTTGTAAGGCCTCCTCAGACAGCCATTTTGCTTTTTTGCATTTCTTTTCCACGGGGATGGTCTTGATCCCTGTCTCCTGTACAATGTCATGAACCTCTGTCCATAGTTCATCAGGCATTGATGCTGAAGCTGAAACTCCAATACTTTGGCCACCTCATGCGAAAAGTTGACTCATTGGAAAAGACCCTGATGCTGGGAGAGATTGGGGGCAGGAGGAGAGGATGGGGATTGGGGACGACAGAAGATGAGATGGCTGGATGGCATCACCAACTTGATGAACATTAGTTTGGGTAAATTCCAGGAGTTGGTGATGGACAGGGAGGCCTGGCGTGCTGTGATTCATGGGGTCACAAAGAGTCAGACACGACTGAGCAACTGAGCTGACTGACTGACACCTCTGCTGCCTTTAGAGGTTCCTAGTGTCTCAATTCCTGAGTGTTTCAAGTGTTCTGCAGTGAGAACTGGCTTGCTTCTTTACTGAAGCCATTCAAGTTTAAGCTTCTTCTGATCTCACTAGCCTGTAAACAGTCATTCATTTCCTGTCCAGCTTCCAATTATGTTGATATCATTTTTCAGCTCTTATTCCTGTTTTTATGCCCTCTAAGATGCTTTTACTATTATTTTAGTGCAATTTCAGAAGGGAGAAAAAGTTAAAACATGCACTTATTCTAGTATATTTAACATGACTGCTATCTTTTAACCCTCTAAACCTTGGCTTTCTTCCCATCACCCTTTTGGAACTGAAGTTCACTTATGATTTCTTAAACTACCAAAGCTAATTCCATCCATTCAGTCCTCATTTTACCTGGCCTCACTTTAGTATTTAATACTGGTATAAAACCTCTCCTGTTGAATTTATCTGTGACCTTGGTTTCTCTATTCCTTACTATCCTGGTTCTCTTCTTTTTTTTCAATTTGGCTGTGCTGGGTCTTAGTTGCAGCATGTGGGATCTTCATTGCCCAGTATGTGAGGATTAGAATAGATAATATGTATATTCTATGCTTATATACATAGGTGAAAGTGTTAGTCGCTTAGTCATGTCTGACTCTTGCAACTCCATGAACTATAGCCTGCCAGGCTCTTCTGTCCGTGGAATTCAGGCAAGAATACTGGAGTGGGTAGCCATTGCCTTCTCCAAGGGATTTTCCCAACCCAGGTATCGAACCCAGGTCTTCTGCATTGCAGGTAGACTCTTTACCTTCTGAGCCACCAGGGAAGCCCGTATACATAACACATAATGATAATAGTTAACATTCATTGAGGTCGTATGTTTGCTAAGCAGTGTACCTGCATTACCAGATGTCCTTACAATTGTCCTATAATTGTGTTACAGGTATTACTATTCTCATTCTACAGATGAGGAAACTGAGGCTCAGAGGTTAAGAATGTGATACATTTGTGTACCAATATCAGTGATTTAACACATGTATTTGACTTGGAATGAAGTGTAGAATGTTGCATACCCTCTGTTCTACATCTGATCGAGGTGGGGGACAGTATAAAGAGATTACCTGTTGAGGAGCAGAGGATATTTTACATTGTTGGTGGTATTCTATAATTTTAAATCTCTTTAAGTGGGATAGTAGAATTCTTTGAAAGAATAATGCTTTTCAAAGTAGAATGCTTTGAAAAGACTGATAATGGCAACATTTAATTTTTGCAATACCATGATAGAACTATACTGAGGAAATGTACCTCTAGTGACATTTGCTGGAATAAACACATTTGGGTGTGAGAATATTTCCTTATCCTATTCTAAAGTCTAATTTTGGCTCTGCTCCAGTCCAAAGACTACTTTGGGAGGTATGACATTGCTGCCCTTTGTCCCAAAGGACTTTTTCAGAGCTCCCGAGAGATCCAGAGTGAATGGGAGTATCTTACAATCAAACTCAGTTTCCAAGCTCACCCCAAGTCATTCCAGAACAGTCTTATTCCTCTGTAGTTTTCCAGCCCAGAGCAGGAGAAGCTGAACTTTTATTTTTTTGGTCATGTTGCTGGGCTTGCAGGATCTCAGTTCCCTTATCAGGGATTGAACCTGGGTCACCACACTGAAAGCCTGGAATCTTAACCACCAGGCCACTAGGGAACTTCCGAAGCTGAACTTTCTGGGCTATCTTAGGCTCTCAGTGGGGTCCTGAGATGGTCTGAATCAGCCTTGCAGTTTCAGAACTAGGCAGTGCTATGAGGTCTCATGTTGCGGCACATGAGTAGCTAGCTGCCTGCGCACCTTCTCCTTGTTTCGGGGCAGATCTGTGGAGATGTTAGGATGTCAGGGAGAGGCAGTTGCTTTGTAAAGTCCTCCTAAGTGTTGCTGAAGTCATTTTTGTTCCTTTGCCACCTACCTTACTATTTCCGATATTGCCTTTTTGGGTAAGGCTGAAGTCTCTATAAGCTTTGATAGGATTTCAAACAACAGGATCCCTGGGTTGCCAGCTAAATCTAAACAGGTCCCCTTTTCTGGAACTATGGAGGGGAAAAAAAAGATTCAAAATGCCTTCTGAAAAAAAATTATCATAAAAAGTGTTAAAGTGACAGTCATTTTACTGTATATACAATATTAAAACCAAGTCAAAAACTAAAGAATTATAAACAAACATTAGAAGTCTGTTCTGTTTGGCAGGAAGGTCATTTTGATTACTGAACAGACAAAATAATCATGGGATTTAAAATGAAATACTTTAGTTCAGTGACTTCTAAGTAAATGTAGTAATACATTTAACATAAACATGAATTATGTGTTAAGGACTATTGTTCCGTTCGTCTATGAAAAGGAACTGCTGATAAACATAACTCTGGTGTGCAGGCAAACCCTTGTTACTATAGCGATACTTGAAACAGTAACTTCTGTTTATACTAAGACAGTTCATAGCTTACGAAAGGATGTCTTTTTAAAAACTGTATACAGTATCTGGAATTTGGAATGTATTTATCTGGAAAACATGATATGAATAAGGTCAGATTTTCCAAGGCAGCTTGTTAAACTTGTAAACAAACCATGGAGAACTAATAGCCATAATTTGAGTGTATCTCCAAGTTGTTTAAACCTTGTGTGAGAACATGTTCTGGAACCTCCAGCAGACTCTCCTGCTCTCACACTGAGGGCAGAGGTTTATTGGGGTGAGGAAGATTTTTTCAAGAATAGTGAATTATCTATACCCAAATATGCATGAGAGAGACAGCGTTTTCCTAAAAATATATGAAATGAAAGTGTTGGTCACTTAGCCCATGGACTGTAGCCCACGAGGCTCCTTTGTCCATGGAATTCTCTAGGCAAGAATACTGGAGTGGATTGCCATTTCTTCCTCCAGGAGGTCTTCCCAACTCAGGAATCGAACCCAGGTCTCCTGCATTGCAGGCAGATTCTTTACTGCCTGAGCCACTGGGGAAGCCCCAAACATTTACAGTGCTATAGGTATACATTTTTCTTTTGTAAGAGTAGTACCTCCCAAAGTAGCACATGCATTTGGTAAAGAATTAAAGTAATATAAAGTGTAGGTCGCTCAGTTGTGTCCATCTCTGCAAGTCCATGGACCATAGCCTGCCAGGCTCCTCTGTCCGTGGAATTCTCCAGGCAAGAATACTGGAGTGGTATATAAATATAAAAGGTGACCAAAATTTTCTACACCACTGCCTGACGGTTCTCACTCAAGTCCAAAAAGCAGTGTCTCCTGCAGAAGGACTTGATGGATTTAAGTTAAAATTCTAAAACTGTATCAATTTCCTTAGCAAAATTTGTTTTAAGAGAAGCAGTACAAAAGTAAATCACATCCCAGACTACACCTGCCTGATTGGAGGTATAAAGGAACAATATTTACTATGCAGTGAATTGCAACTACCCCACTGCCATCTATTTAGCAACATACTTACCCACAGCCTTAAGGAAGCGGTTCTTATCTGTTAGCACCTTTAAAAAGTCTGAGAAGTTCACCTTCCCATCCTCTGCAACAGAGATCCAAGGGTCAGAACAAGGCTATATTCACCTTCCCATTTCACATATACCTCTATATTTTATTATTAGGCTATCCCTGAATTGTACCCCTTTCCTCTAAAATTAAAGGATAACAACTGCTATTAGAGTGTGTTTCAATGAAAGGATAAAAATTTGGGCAGAGTTAGTGGAAACAAGTGACACTTTAATTAAATGGTGACTGACTCCCATGAAGGGTGCTGCTGATTGACTGGGACACTGGCAGGTGAGTGGGGTGTGGTGGGAAAAGGTATTGTGCTGAATACTTATTCCACACAACATACCAGCTTGGGCTACTAACCACTAGTATCCAAAGAAAACACTACTTACATGCTTAAAAAAATATCAATAAAAGTGGTGTGGCATTTAAGATTCAATATAGGTAGCTCTAGTGATGGAAGGAAGATTTGTACCATTATGATTCAAACAGAAACAAAGGGCTTGGATATCCTTGCTAATGCAGGCAGATATGGTAGAGCATTCTGGGAAGAAGAAAACTAGACCTAACTACAGTATTCTTGCCTGGAAAATCCCATGGACAGAGGAGCCTGGTAGGCTGCAGTCCATGGGGTCGCTAAGAGTCGGGCATGACTGAGAGACTTCACTTTCACTTTTCACTTTCATGCATTGGAGAAGGAAATGGCAACCCACTCCAGTATTCTTGCCTGGAAAATCCAGGGGACAGAGGAGCCTAGTGGGCTGCCATCTATGGGTTCGCACAGAGTCGGACACAACTGAAGCGACTTAGCAGCAGCAGCAGCATCTTGATATAAGAGAAGTCACTTTAGGCCTAAGCCATTTTGTCATCTAAATCTGGCCACAGTGCTTGTCCTTGTAGAAGAATAAGCTATATTCTAGTGAAGTGAGTGAAAGTCACTCAGTCATGTCTGATTCTTTGTGACTCCATGGACCATTCAGTCCATGGAATTCTCCAGGTCAGAATACTGGAGTGGGTAGCCTTTCCATTCTCCCAGGGGTTCTTCCCAACCCAGGGATCCAACCCAAGTCTCCTGCATTGCAGGCAATTCTTTACCAGCTGAGTTACATAGTTAATTATTTTAAAGGAATGAAGAATGTAAAACCAAACAGGTATTACCAGGAGATAATATATCAGTTGTAAAGACTCCCACTTCAGTTTCTAAGGTAAAGATTAGCCTGAAGCACATTCTTGAGCTGTTTTGCAGGATCCAAACCCCCTCGAGCTCTAAACCACCAAACTACCCAGAGCCTCAGGATGGTAGATGCTGACCTTTGCTGACCAGCATGACCTCCATCAACTAGAGGCTGGGCTCTGTTTGACCTTTGCCCCAGTTCTATGCTGCATACTCCTTTGCTCAAGCCCCTCCATGAATAGGTATGCATCCTTAGCTTAAAAACCTCTCCAATATTGCAGTTGGGGAGAAATTGCTTTGGGAAATATCCTCAGTGTTCTCCTTACTTATTGCAAGTAATGAATCCTCCCTTCTTCTGCTCTTAGGCTTGGCTGTGTCTTTTGGCTCAACACCCAGTAAGAGGTGAGTCCAGTTTTTGAGTAACAGTAACAGGTTATTTTTGAAATTGTCAATGTCTTTCTGTTATTTCAAGGTACTCTCCAAAATGTATATTATGACAGGTAATCTGAATCTGATATTAAATACAAGTCACTTTTGGTTTCCACACAGGCTTTTTCAAAAACTAGCCCATTTTGTAGCTTTAATTCAATTTCATAACTTATACACATACCTCACTGATAACTTTAAAGAGAAACACATATATGTACTTTTGGCAAATAAATGAGGCTTACTTCTCATGTTTATTTTGAGAGAAACATTTCTCATGTTTAGTTTGAGAGAAAAATGTATTTATAAAAACCTTCTATAAAAAAATGACAAGTCAAACTCACGATCAATATCAGCACATCTTAATTCATTATGGACATCGTGCTTCGTTAGATTCATTCCCAACTTAGCTAAAGTGCACATCATTCCATGTAAATCAATACAGCCAGTTTTATCCTTGTTAAAGAAATTGTAGGCATCTTGGAAAGCTGGGGAAATAGAATTAAGTTAAGACAGTTATTTAAGAATAAACACATATTCTAATGGAACTGGGACAGACAATACTGTTGATTGGAGGTCATGTTCTGAAAACGCATTTAGAGAAATCTGTGTACTTAATAGGCATTTCTTATAAAGAACAGTGTCCTTCCATGAGATTTGAACTAGATTAAACTACTTTGTGGAAAAGCAAAATGTAGGCAAAAATGGCTTTTGAAAATTTTTCGCACTCTAATTCCTAGAACCTGTGAATGTATTGCTTTACATGACAGAAGGGATTTTGCAGATGTAATTAAGGTAGATTATCCTGGATTATCTGAATGGATCCCTTATGAAGCAAGAGAGATGTGGCAGAAGTGAGAGATTCAAAGCAGGTGGATTTGACAGGTTGTTGCTGGTTTGAAGATGGAGAGGGTAGGTGATGTGGAATTTAGGTAGACTTAAGGGACTGAGAGAGACTCCTGGGTATCAGCCAGCAAGGAAGTTGGGACCTGAGCCCTATGACTGCAAGGAACCCCATTCTGCCAAAAACCTGAACAAGCCGCTAAGTGGATGCTCCTCCAGAGCCTCCAGATAAAAGGCCAGGCTGGCCAACACCTTCATTTTGGCCTTGTAAGACCCCAGTGAAGAGGAACCAGGAGAGCCCATCTGACTTCTGACTTACATAGAACTGAGAGGTCTGAATGTTCTGTACAGACTCAAAGTTTTTTCAAAGAAGAACTCAAGGCATTAACTGGAGTCAAAATTAGGTATATATTTTCTAAAATTAGTAAAGTGTTAGTTGTTCAGTCCTGTTCGACTCTTTGAGACCCCATGGACTATATAGCCCACTAGGCTCCTCTGTCCATGGAATTCTCCAGGCAAGAATACTGGAGGAGGTTGCCACTGCCCTCTTCAGGGGATCTTCCCAACCCAGGGATTGAACTCAGGTCTCCAGCCTTGCTGGCAGACTTTATACCATCTGAACCACCAGGAAAGCCCCAAATTAGTAAATGAAGGGGTAAATCCAGAACAAGGTAGTCGCTAAGTGGCACCAGAATAAAAGATTTCATACTGCATTCGAGTTTTAGTACCTCTATGTACAAGAGTGATTAATTCTATAGAAATTATTTTTTTTAATTTAAATTTATTTATTTTAATTGGAGGCTAATTACTTTACAATATTGTATTGGTTCTGCCACACGTCAACATGAATCCGCCACAGGTGTACACGTGTTCCCCATCCTGAACCCTCATCCCACCTCCCTCCTCGTACCATCCCTCCGGGTCATCCCAGTGCACCAGCCCCAAGCATCCTGTATCGAACCTGGACTGGCGATTTGTTTCTTATATGATATTATACATGTTACTGCCCTATAGTTATGTGAAAAATTAACATATTTCTCCTTTGATATAAGGCAGGCTTCTCAAGGGCTGGAACTATCTCTGGATAGTTCCAGAAAAAAAAAAAAAAAACTATGTTTCTTTTTTTCCTCCCAATATTTCTGGCATGTAGTAGGCATTCATGAAGCTTAATCAACAAGTACTTACTACATGCCTTCTACGTGCCAGGTGCTGCTCTAAGTGCCTGGGATACATTAGTGCACTAAATAAAGCTTCTGCCCTTATACAAACATAGTAAATAGGTAAGTTAGAGAGCGTGTTAGAAGGTGGTAAGTGCTATGGAAAAAAAAAAATAACACAGGGTTGGGGGTTTAGGATTTCTAGGGATTGAAAGATAGGTCGCTTGTATTAAAAGGTAAGATTTGAGCAAAGACTTGAAAGGTGAGAGAGTGGGTATCTGGAGGAAGGGAAGAGAGAACTAGGCAGAGGGAAGAGCTAGGGCAAAGATCCTAGGGGAATGGGCCCAGCACATTCCAGGAACAGCAAGGATGCCAGTGTGGCTGGAGCAGAGTGAGCAAGAGGAAAGGGAGTAGGAGAGGTCAGAGAGGTGATGTTATGTGGGGCTGTGTTTAAAAATTTATTTTCGATTTTATTTCAGATTGATTTTAGATGTAGTTGCAAAGAGAGCACAGAGAGTTCCTGTAGATTCCTGTATCATTAACATCTAACATTACTATAGTACATTTGTCACATCACGAGGCCAACATTGGGATAGTACTAGTAACTAAACTGCACACGTTATTTGGATTCTACTGGTTCTTCCCTCCACTCTTTTCCTGTTCCAGGATCCTGTCCACACCACATTATTACATTTAGTTGTCATGTTTTTTGGGCCTCTTCTCTCTAACAGTTTATCAGTCTTTCCTTTTTTTTTTTTTTTTGCTGACACTCTTGCAACTTTTGAGGAGTGTTATTCAGGTGTTTTGTGGAAGTCCTTCAATTTGGGTTTTTCTGCTGTTTTTCTCATGGTTCAGTTCAGTTTCAGTTCAGTTGCTCAGTCGTGTCCGACTCTTTGCGACCCCATGAATCGCAGCACGCCAGGCCTCCCTGTCCATCACCAACTCCCGGAGTTCACTCAGACTCACGTCCATCGAGTCAGTGATGCCATCCAGCCATCTCATCCTCTGTCGTCCCCTTCTCCTCCTGCCCGCAATCCCTCCCAGCATCAGAGTCTTTTCCAATGAGTCAACTCTTCACATGAGGTGGCCAAAGTACTGGAGTTTCAGCTTTAGCATCATTCCTTCCAAGGAAATCCCTGGTTAGCCTGAGATTATGGGTTTGGGGAAGGGAAACCACAGAAGTGAAGTGCTGTTCTCATCATTATGTCAAGGCTATCAACATGACTTATCACTGATGAGGTAACTTCAGGTAAAAATCTGAGGTCTGTCAGATTTTTCCAGTGTAAATTTCTTTCCTTTCCTTTTCATATTCTACTCTTTGAAAGCAAGTTGCTAAGGGTAGTCTAGGTTAAAGGGACAGAGGGCCCAGGGGAATGGGGAATTAAGCTCCACCTCCTGGAAGAGGTAGTATCTATTAATACACTATTTGGATTTCTTTTGTAAGAGAGATTGGTATCTTCTTCATTTAAAAAACTCAATCATTTATTTTGTCATTTATATTTATATTAGGGACATCAATTTTTTTTAATGCTTTGAGTTATAATCCACTACTATTCATTTTATTGCTCAAACTGTTCCAGCTCTGGCTGTTGGGAGGTCTTTAAGGTTGGCTTCTGTATCCCTTGACACGCTCCTGTTCTTTTGCATTCTGAGCATCTCCTAACTTTCTGGCACTGCAAGATGTTCCATGTTCATCTTGTATATTCTCCGTCCAAGCCCTCAAATCAGCCATTTGTCCAAGGAACTCTGGTTCTTTGACAGGAGACTGACCCTGGAAATCACGATCTAGGTGCTAGGTATGCTTGCGGCTATGGGGGTGTCAGTGCTTCTGTCTTCTCAGCAAACAGAGCTAGCAAGTATATGCACATATACTAACCCATGTACATACACGTATCTCTATTTCTTGATCTAGCCATCTGCATCCATATTAAGCTAAACATGAGTTTATACTGACCTCTCACTCTAATCCAGTTCCACTGTTTCACTTTAGCCTTCTACCCTTGTTTATCTGAAACCTCTCACTCCAACAGAGAGAAACCTGGATCCCACCATCTACCATTCGGTCACTTACATATTCAACCTATGTATACATGTACAATAGTTTTAGAATTGTTCATCTATACCCCTATGAAACAACTTGTTAGATGTTTATACTAATTAGTTGTTTCATACTAATTAGAGCATGGTTCTCATTACCTCGCATTTGTGAAGGGCTCAACTTCCTTTCTTTGTGCTGTAATTGACATGGCAGAAGTCCTGGTAAATCTTTATCCCTGAGGAAAGAGATGTGTATTGAAACCAGCAAATATTAGTTCCATTCATCAGTTTTTGCTGACTGGAGTGGCTGTAAGTACCAAAATATATCGAGTCACACTACCTAAGGGTCCTGTTACTGTCAATTGCCAATAGCTACAGGATGGGCAGTGATATTGGTTATGGAGGTCCTCGTCTGCCCTAGACTTGCCCATCATCCTAACCCCTTAAAATTTTTTATTTCTTCCATTTTACAAGAGGAAACTGAGGCTCAGAGGGATTAAATAACTTGTCCTGAGTCATAAAGATAATAAATGGAAGCCCTGGGATTCAAATCCAGGTTTATTTGACTCCAGTGCTGAAGAATATAAGCCTTACACGATTCCTATTGTTAGAAATATAAGTTGTTTCAAATTTTTAATGTTTAAATAATCTTATTATGATGAATATACTTATAGCAAAACTTTTGCTTTCATGTTTATTTTACAACTTTGCCAAACTGTATTTTTACCAGCATATGGGGAGAGAGCAGTAGATTGATTTCTGCCGATCTCCCACCTCCCTCTGCTGCTCAGTGTCTCATGTCAACTGTATCTATCTATTAACATCTCTCATCAAGAGAGAACAGTTCTGGAAAGTTTGGAACCCTGGATGACCTTTTGTTTCCTCAGAAAATAAGATCTGAAAAAAAGGAGAAGATGAATACTTTGGGGATTATTTTATATATATCTGCAGTGATGTGTTATTATTTTAGGAACATAAAAATGTATTATGCAAAATTGGATTTTTAATAATATGGTAATTTAATAATAAATTTATAATAAACACAATTTTATGGATATATTTTATTTAAAATACATCTGGTTTTAAATTTTTTTCTATTTTTTAAAAATATATTTTTAATTGGAGGACAATTGCTTTACAACATTATGTTAGTTTCTGCTGAACAACCATGTGAATCTACCGTAAGTACACATATATCCCCACCCAACATTTAGTTTTGACACTCGTAGAACTAAAGGTTTTAAGAAATATGTAATCTCTCAGTTTTTGTGCTTTTACAATAATAAATTTAAAAAGTAAAACTAGAAGAAATATAAACATAGAAGTTAGATTAAAAAATTATGGTTTATGAATGTAGTTTCCTCTACAGTATCTAGTTAATTCGTCAGCTCATTTTTAAAGAGGGACCTGGGAAAAAAGAAGGTGATAAGGTCTCAAAGTGCACTAATCTCAACATTTTTGACACGGAGTTTTATCTAATTAGTCTTATTTTCACAGCTTTTACTAACATTGATTTCTTCTGGTGTTTGCTTTTTATTACTGACTTGATACCTTTACTCAGGTTATTTTATATTCATTGTTTATAATTCTAAATATAAACAGATTACTTTCGCATGATATAAATGATGCAGTAGATGGAGAAATATGAAGTTCTTAAGAAGCAAGAGGAAAGTAGAAGGCCAGGCAATGCAATCTTATTGTGCTCCGTCGCTCAGTTGTGTCTGACTCTTT
Source organism: Bos taurus (assembly GCF_002263795.3). Lineage (NCBI taxonomy): Eukaryota > Metazoa > Chordata > Mammalia > Artiodactyla > Bovidae > Bos > Bos taurus. The sequence goes on along the minus strand of NC_037346.1, from coordinate 46,835,345 downwards.
GTGACCCCACGGAGGCCACCAGGCTCCTCTGTCCTTGAAATTTTCCAGGCAAGAACACTGGAGTGGGTTGTCAGGCCCTCCTCAAGGGAATCATCTCATGTCTTTATTCAGTTCAGTTCAGTTGCTCAGTCGTCTCTGACTCTTTGAGATCCCATGAACTGCAGCACGCCAGGGCTCCCTGTCCATCACCAACTCCTGGAGTTTACCCAAACTCATGTCCATTGAGTCTGTGATGCCATCTAACCATCTCATCCTCTGTCATCCCCTTCTCCTCCTACTTGCAATCTTTTCCCAACATCAGGGTCTTTTGAAATGAGTCAGCTCTTCGCATCAGGTGGTCAAAATATTGGAGTTTCAGCTTCAAAATCAGTTCTTCCAATGAACACCCAGGACTGATTTCCTTTAGGATGGACTAGTTGGATCTCCTTGCAGTCCAAAGGACTCTCAAGAGTCTTCTCCAACAACCACAATTCAAATGTATAAATTCTTTGGCACTCAGCTTTCTTGATAGTCCAATTCTCACATCCATACATGACCACTGGAAAAACCATAGCTTTGACGACATGACATTTGTTGGCAAAGTAATGTCTCTGCTTTTCAATATGCTATCTAGGTTGGTCATAACTTTCCTTCCAAGGAGCAAGCATCTTTTAATTTCATGGCTTCAGTCACCATCTGCAGTGATTTTGGAGCCCCCCAAAATAAAGTCAGACACTGTTCCCACTGTTTCCCCATCTATTTGCCATGAAGTGATGGGACCGGATGCCATGATCTTCGTTTTCTGAATGTTGAGCTTTAAGCCAACTTTTTCACTCTCCTCTTTCACTTTCATCAAGAGGCTCTTTAGTTCTTCACTTTCTGCCACAAGGGTGGTGTCATCTGCATATCTGAGGTTATTGATATTTCTCTCAGCAATCTTGATTCCAGCTTGTGCTTCCTCCAGCCCAGCGTTTCTCATGATGTATTCTGCATAGAAGTTAAATAAGCAGGGTGACAATATACAGCCTTGACATACTCCTTTTCCTATTTGGAATCAGTCTGTTGTTCCATGTCCAGTTCTAACTGTTGCTTCCTGACCTGCATACAGGCTTCTCAAGAGGCAGGTCAGTGGTCTGGTATTCCTATCTCTTTCAGAATTTTCCACAGTTTATTGTGATCCACACAATCAAAGCCTTTGGCATAGTCAATAAAGCAGAAATAGATGTTTTTTCTGGAACTCTCTTGCTTTTTCGATGATCCAGCAGATGTTGGCAATTTGATCTCTGGTTCCTCTGCCTTTTCTAAAACCAGCTTGAACATCTGGAAGTTCATGGTTCATGTATTGCTGAAGCCTGGCTTGGAGAATTTTGAGCATTACTTTACTAGCGTGTGAGATGAGTGCAGTTGTGCAGTAGTTTGAGCATTCTTTGGCATTGCCTTTCTTTGGGGTTGGAATGAAAACTGACCTTTTCCAGTCCTGTGGCCACTGCTAAATTTTCCAAATTTGCTGGCATATTGAGTGCAGCAGTTTTACAGCATCGTCTTTCAGGATTTGAAATAGCTCAACTGGAATTCCATCAGCTCCACTAGCTTTGTTCGTAGTGATGCTTTCTAAGGCCCACTTGACTTCACATTCCAGGATGTCTGGCTCTAGGTCAGTGATCACACCATCGTGATTATCTGGGTCATGAAGATCTTTTTTGTACAGTTCTGTGTATTCTTGCCACCTCTTCTTAATATCTTCTGTTTCTGTTAGGTGTATACCATTTCTGTCCTTTATTGACCCCATCTTTGCATGAAATGTTCCCTTGGTAAATCTAATTTTCTAAAAGAGATCTCTAGTCTTTCCTATTCTATTGTTTTCCTCTTTCTTTGCACTGATCTCTAAGGAAGGCTTTCTTATCTCTCCTTGCTATTCTTTGAAACTCTGCATTCAAATGGGTATATCTTTCCTTTTCTCCTTTGCTTTTCACTTCTCTTCTTTTCACAGCTATTTGTAAGGCCTCCTCAGACAGCCGTTTTGCTTTTTTGCATTTCTTTTTCTTGGGGATGGCCTTGATCCCTGTCTCCTGTACAGTGTCACGAACCTCCGTCCATAGTTCATCAGGCACTCTGTCTATCAGATCTAGTCCCTTAAATCTATTTCTCACTTCCACTGTATAGTCATAAGGGATTTGATTTAGGTCATACCTGAATGATCTAGTGGTTTTCTCCACTTATTCAATTTCAGTCTGAATTTGGCAATAAGGAATTCATGATCTGAGCCACAGTCAGCTCTTGGTCTTGTTTTTGCTGACTGTATAGAGCTTCTCCATCTTTGGCTGGAAAGAATATAATCAATCTGATTTTGGTGTTGATCATCTGGTGATGTCCATGTGTAGAGTCTTCTCTTGTGCTGTTGAAAGAGGGTATTTGCTATGACCAGTGTGTTCTCTTGGCAAAACTCTATTAGCCTTTGCCCTGCTTCATTCTGTATTCCAAGGCCAAATGATGTATAGATCATTTGTATAGTATAGTAGTAGATATACTGTGGGCAGGAATCCCTTAGAAGAAATGGAGTAGCCATCATAGTCAACAAGAGTCTGAAATGCAGTACTTGGATGCAATCTCAAAAAGGACAGAATGATCTCTGTTCGTTTCCAAGGCAAACCATTCAATATCAGGTAATCCAAGCCTATGCCCCGACCAGTAATGCTGAAGATGCTGAAGTTGAATGGTTCTATGAAGTCTTTATTAGTTACGATTAAAAAAACATACTCTTGGCAGAATTCCAAACCTTATCTTTGCTCAAACATGAGAAATGTTGTTGTTTTTTTTTTTTTACTTAAAAAATTATTTTATTTTACAGAGTTTCAAAGGTTCAAAAAACTTTAGATTTGGAATGAACCCAGTATAGCTTCTCATCTCATGTAGGAATTCCCTCTACATGTGATATTATCTAATCTTTGCTTGACTACTTTCAGTAACAAGGAAGTCACCACTTCAAAAGGCAATTTGCAATAAAGGGTAAAGGAACAATGAGATCAAGGGATCTGGCTGCTCTAAGGTCTTGGGGCTCCCTGGTGGTTCAGCTGGTAAAGAAGCTGGCTGCCAATGCAGGAGATTTGGTTTCAGTCCCTGAGTTGGGAAGATAACCTGGAGAAGGAAATGGCAATCTACTCCAGTATTATTGCCTGGAAAATTCCATGGACAGCCAGACTCAGTTCATGCGGTCACAAAGAGTTGTTCACAAATGAGTGTGCATGTGTGTGTGTGTGTGTGTGTGAATGCATACACACACAGAAGGTTGTCTTACCCATGTCCCAATAAAGAAAGTTAGTAATACATTCTTGTAGCAAATGCACGGTTAAGGACATTAGGAGAAACACTCTCAAAATGACAAGGAAAATGGATAATTGTGAGAGAGGAGAGAGGCTTCTCGACTTATGATCGGATAAAATTTGCACCAGGCTTTTACTTTCAGTCATTAGTGGTTACTGTTTATTGGAATTTGTAGTAATCATACTGAGAAAAAGGCAAACCTCCCTTCCCAATTTTATTTTTAAAATTTCATTTTACTTTTTATATTTTGAGCCACTTGGCATTTGGGATCAGTTCTCTGATCAGAGATTGAACCCCCTTGGAGTCTTAACCAGTGGACCATCAGGGAAGTCCCCATTCCAACTTTAGCCCAAGGTTAGTCAGAGTTAATTTACAGATTTCATTTTACTGGCCATTTTTGAGCTACATACTCTTTTTCTGTATTCAGACGCTTAGGAGTTTATTATCCTCTAAATTCATTCTCCTTTAAACTGATACTTAATATGTCTTAATGTGTAACTGACAACCTCTAGCCCTCTGGAGTATTCTGTCCCAGCACACAAAAATAGCCTCTTGTTTGGAAGAACTCTTTGTTTCTCTTCTTTTTTGCTGAACCACACAGCTGTGGGATCTCAGTTCCCTGACCAGAGATCAAACCGGGGCCCTCAGCAGTGAGAGCACCAAGTCCTAACCACTGGACCACTAAGGAATTCTCCCTCTTTGTTTCTCTAGTCAAAAGGACATATATATATATATATATATATTTCATAAAAAATATTTATCTTCAATTCAGATGTTTTGTTTTATAATTAACTATCACAGAATGGATCCATGAGGAGGTTTCTCACTTGTTTCATTATAGCCTTTATGTATTTAATATATTCATCATAATAATTTTTATCTTAATATATAGATCACCTTAATAAATTCATAACTTACCTCCTACTGTGGAAGTTGGGTACTTTTGTTAAAGGATTCAGTTTAAATTTTGCTTTAATTTCAGAAACTGCCATGGGGCCAGTAACTCTGTCTGGAATTCAGAAGATACCATTAAGGATCAAATCACAGATTAATTTTTTTCTATACTTTTACAACTTTCCCAGCTCAGGACCTGGAGTTTGAAGTCCTGGGCCTCAAAGAATGATAATATGTACAAATGCAAGTGAGAGATATGTGCATGTTGGGAGTTGGAAGGCCATGTGGACAGGCCCCTTTAGTATCCCAAGATCTCTAAGCAAAATTTCCTGCCATTGCTCCTCCTTCATAGTGAAGTGAAAGTCGTTCAGGTGTGTCTGACTCTTTGCGACCCCATGGACTATACAGTCCATGGAATTCTCCAGGCCAGAATACTGGAGTGGGTAGCCGTTCCCGTCTCCAGGGGATCTTCCCAACCTAGGGATCGAACCCAGGTCTTTCACATTGCAGGCAGATTCTTTACCAGCTGAGCCATAAGGGAAGCCCAAGAATACTGGAGTGGGTAGCCTATGCCTTCTCCAGTGGATCTTCCTGACCCAGGAATCAAACTGGGGTCTCCTGCATTGCAGGTGGATTCTTTACCATCTGTGCTGTTAGGGAAGCCCCCTGAATATATTAGTATTATTCTGATCCTATATAAAAATAAGTGGTAAAGCATCCTGGAAATATTTAGAAAAAATTGTTTAAAGACAACATTTATTTTTCATCTCAAGACATTATAGCATTTGCAATTTGCTAGTTGTTAGTGTCTTGGATAGCTACCTGGTAGTAAGTAGCTTTTCCCAGAGGTTCCTTCTGGTCCAGCCCTGCCCAATCAGTTCTTATGAACCCACTGGTCTTTATTAAAAGTAAGAATATGTGTGGGATATAATGCTGTTTTGCTACCCTAGACCCTCCTGAATGGACTCTCAACCACTATGGTCTTCCTAGTCCTTCCTTTCTACTTCTGCATAGCTTATAAATCAGGACCTGTGGACCAGAAGCTGGGTTGGTAGGGTTTCCCCCTTTTATTGTTGATCTTTTTCTCTTTTTAATATAGAGTTCTGACTTAGGAATAGTAGACTATCACATACTATTAAACCATGAAGAAAAAGTCTCTAATATTTGGTTAGAATTCAATTTTCCAAAGTTTTTATCTCATTCTCTGGAAAACTGTTGTTTCTAAATAACTCAACTACATGTGCCCAAAATCTAGAAACCTACCACAGAGCTGGGAACTCTGGAGAGGCTTGACAATTTAGGCAGTTGAAAGGTGCTGTGAAATCATCCTCATGGCTCAAAATAACCATTACTTTAAAAAACTACCTTCAATCTCTCACTGAGATGATAGACTTTAAAATAAAGGACTCTTCATAGATTCCTATACAATCTGGATATTTACCTACTTCTAAGTGGTGCTACTTATAACTTCTGGGCTTCAATCAGATTAAGAATCCAATAAAGGGTTTGTTCCATCACACAACTGTGACCTCATTCACTTCTCAGGCTCAAGCCCAGGTGAGAATGACCCAAAAGCTCCTTCCAGCTTTAGAGTAATTGTGATTTCAATTCAATGTGCTTCATTCAGCACCTGTAGGTTATGTGTGGGTATGTAACAGAGTCAGAATATTTTGACACTAGTGGGATTTCAGGGAAGGGGGAGTTGTTGTTGTTTTTAATTCTGTATTAACATATTTTCACACTAAACAGTTGTGAATTGAAAGTTGTTCAAGTAAAAAATTTAAACCAATTGCTTTGGTTGAATTCTGATTAAGAACCATTTCATTAATTGTTTATATCCAGAAAGAAGGACAAAATCAAACTCATAGATTTGTAGTCTATGGTATTACTGAAAAGAGTGATTTTAAAAGAGCAATTAAAGAAAGCATTATAATTGTTTTAACTTTAGTATTCAAGATCCGACAGGTCTTGGCATTTAAATCATCTAAGCAGAGAATTGGAAGTGTCCCTAGTTTTCACAATGGCTAAGCACAGATACCTCTGGCAAAGGCTTAGCTTGAGCCCCTCAGGTTGTTTCAGGCTTCACTTGGCTGTAATTCTAGAGATTTTCTTTTCCTGCTCTGGGGGATTCATTTATTATGTGCATAATTTGACTTTTCCCTAGTCTTTCCAAACTTGGTACATTGCCTTTCATTCTGGCTAGGCATACAGAGGGAAAGAAAGACAAGGTTCAATTTATAAATTAAACAAATATTTAACTAGGGCCTACTATAGAGAGGGAAAGAAAGACAAGGTTCAATTTATAAATTAAACAAATATTTAACTAGGGCTTACTATGTTAGGGGCTACCAAGATTTAAAATGAAGATAATGACCACCATTGTACTTTCTGTTTCTAGGAATTTGACTACTCTAGAAATCTCATAAGTGGAATCATACAGTATTTGTGACTGGCTTATTTCACTTAGCATAATATCCTCAAGGTACATCTATGTTGTACAATGTATCAGAACCTCCTTTTAAGGATGAATAATATTTCATTATGGGGCTTCCCAGGCAGTGCTAGTGGAAAAGAACCCACCTCCAGTGCAGGAGACGTAAGAGACTCAGATTTGATCCTTTGGTTGGGAAGATCCCCTGGAGGAGGACATGGCAACCCACTCCAGTATTCCTGCCTCGAGAATCCCATGGAAAGGGGAGCCTGGTGGGCTACAGTCCATAGGGTTGCAAGGAGTTGGACGTGACTGAAGAGACTTAGCATGCATGCACATGTACAATATTCCATTATATATATCACACTTTTTATTTATTTATCTGTTGATGGACATTTGGGTTGCTTCCATCTTTCAGCTGTGATAAATAATGCTGCTGTGATACACTGGTGTTCACATCTCTCTTCAGGACCCTGCTTTCATCACTATAACACTCTTACCACCTCAACCTCTACTTCCTGCTCTGGATTACTGCAAAAGACCTCCTAACTGGTCTCCCTTGCTTCTGTTCTTGCTGCATCCACCCCTGCCAAGTTTGTTCTACACACAGGAACCAGGAAAATTTTCTAAAAACTAAGTCAGATCATGTGATGTCTCTGTTCAAGTCCTCAGTTTCCTATGTTACTCAGAGTATTAACAAAAATGGAACCTTTACATTAGCCTTCAGGGCTACTGCCCACACCTGTATCACCCCTTTCCCCCAACAAGGGACACCTCACTGCACAATCCTGAAACTGTACAGTGCATAGCCTGTGTGGTGGTCCCATTCCCTTCAAGACCTCATCTCCTCCTACATTGCCCTTGCTCACTCTGTTGCAGCCACAGTGGCCTCTTTGTTCTTTCTCAAGTATTCCGAGCATGCTGTTGCATGAGTGCTTTTGCACTTGCTCTTCCTTCTGCATGGAGTGTTCTTGCTCCAGATTTCTGCTCCCCAATCTCCTTAGCTTTTTGCTTAAATGCTCTTTATCAGTGAGGTCTTTCTTGATTACCTTCCTCCTTTTACAGTATCTCCTATACTCATTTTCTTTGCTTTATTTTCTCTGTAATCTTGGTCATACTATTATTTGTTTATTGTGTATATCTCTTCACTAGAAATTAAGATCCACAAGAGCAGTGAGCTTTGTCCCAAGCACCTGGACTAATACTTGGCACATGCTAGACTCTTACTGATGTTACGTGAATGGATACACACACCCCTTCATTGCTTCAGCAGACACCTGCTAACAGCAGGTACAGAAAATAAAAAGACTTATAAAATGTGATGTCTGGGTAGGGGATTAAGAGGTACAAACTGCTGCTGCTGCTGCTAAGTTGCTTCAGTCGTGTCCGACTCTGTGCGCCCCCATAGATGGCAGCTCACCAGGCTCGGCCGTCCCTGGGATTCTCCAGGCAAGAACACTGGAGTGGGTTGCCATTTCCTTCTCCAATGCATGAAAGTGAAAAGTGAAAGTGAAGTCGCTTAGTCATGTCTGACTCTTCGTGACCCCATGGACTGTAGCCTACCAGGCTCCTCCGTCCATGGGATTTTCCAGGCAAGAGTACTGGAGTGGAGTGCCATTGCCTTCTCCACAAACTACTATGTGTAAAGTAAATAAGGATACATTGTACAACACAGGGAATATAGCCAATACTTTATAATAACTATAAGTGGAGTATAATCTATAAAATTTTGGTTCACTGTGTTGTCCACTTGAAACTAATATAATATTGTAAACCATCCATACCTCAAAAAACAAAAAAAGAGATGGCATGCCTATCCTAAAGTAGCTGACAGGGAAGTGGGACAGTTTCATTCAAATTCAGATTTCTGTAACTGTGAGTGAATAGTGGTGACAATAATCATTGAAATTAATAAGGCGGAATACATAAGGAACTAAACCATTCTGGGGAGTAGACATGTATTATAATTTAGTTACATCAATAGTCATCTATTTAGAACCAAATGGGATGAAGGGCTGATTTCGCTTAATTTACTGGTAGGTGTATCTTCCATAGTTTAAAACTGGAGGACTGGTATGATATTTATCTGTAGGGTTGATGGTCCCAGGACATAAGCTGGGTTCCACAGCTTGAGGCACTGTATAGATGGAAGGTGCTTTGGGGTTAGGACTTATGTTTGGGGCCAGCCTATTGTTTATTATTTCTACCTACAGAGCCTGACAAGCAAACAGGCATGGATTTTGAGTACTTGTGGGTTTTGTTTTGTTTTTTAGCAAATATGTTTTTGGGTCAGTCCTGGAATTACAAAAGAAAGTAAACTATAATTCACATACCATAAAATTCACACTTTTGAAAGTGTACAATTTTGTGGGTTTTAGTATATTTACAAAGTTGTGCAACCATTACCACTACCTAATTCCAGAGCAGTTCCATCAGCCAAAAAGAAACCCTGTACCCACTAACGGCCACTCCCCATTCTCTCCTCCCACAGTGATTGTCTCCGGGCAACCGCTAATCCGTCTTTTGACTGCATAGATAGACCTACTCTGGACACTTGCCTATATATAAGTAGCGTTATGAATGTGTGGCCTTTGGAGTCTGTCTTCTTTCTCTTGGCATCATGCTTTCAAAGTGCATATATACTGTGGCATGTATCAGTACTTCATTCCTTTTTAGGATTAATATTAATATTCCATTTATACACATAAATATTCCATGTATGTGTATGCCACATTTTGTTTATCCATTCATAATTTGATGGATATTTGGACATATGTTTTCATTTCTCTTTGGCATATTGCTAGGAATGGAATTGCTTGGTCATATGGTTTCACGTTTTGGGGACTATGTTTCACATTTTGGGGACTGCAAAACTTTTCCACAGTAGCTGCACCATTTTACATTCCCATCAGCAATGCATAAGGATTCCAATTTTTCCACATTCTTATCAACACTTGTTACTGTCTTTTAAAAAATTATAATCATCCTAATGGGTGTAAAGTAGTCTCTCATGGTTTTGATTTTAATTTCTCTAAAGACTAATGATGTTGAACATCTTTTTATGTGCTTACTAGACATTTTTATATCTTCTTTTAGTAAATTTATATTTTGATAGAAATTTATCAAAATAGAAATTTACACTGCCCATTATTAAAATTGGGTTATTAGTCTTTTTCTGGTTGAGCTAACAAGGTTTCTTTATATGTTTTAGATATTACCTTTGTTTTTCTCACTCTCTTGACAGTGAAAACTTGTCAACCACAAAAGTTAGTCCTAGAATTTTAAAGCTGAAAGAGAACTGATAGATCATTCATCTAATTTACTTTTTTCAATTTATAGATAAGGACACTAAAGCCCAATGAGTTGAATTAATTTCTTTAGTGGCAGAGTTAGGAATATCTGCTTTGTATAACTGTACTGTAAATTGCATCAAATAGGTTACAATGTAATTAGAGATGATAACAATTCATCAGAGTTGAAACCATTAGAAAACAATATGAAACACCGACTATCATATGAGATGCATTGCATCATATACCATTGGGTTGGCCAAAAAGTCATTTGGGTTTTTCCTTAAGATGTAGTGGAAAAACCCAAATGAACTTTTTGACCAACCCAATAAAAAGGCAAAAGGAACTCAGAAAAACAAGTGGGGAAACAATGGTGTTCAGTTACCTGTCAACAAGTAGACAGAGGGTAGTAATTGACAAAACAACTAAGGAAAATAACCACAGAGTAAGAAATATAAGTCAAAATATTAAACTCCATCATTATAATGCCTTTGCCTGATGCCATCAGGTTTCACTCACCTTTGGTATCATCTGTGATTTTCATTAGTTTCTGTAGAGACCCCATTCCTTTTGATTAAAGACAAGATTCAGAGTCAAAATTATACAAATTTCTGAAGTGAATGAAAAGTAGAATAGGAAGATGTCATTTTATATTAATTTTTCCTTAGATGAGAGGGAAGCTGAAGAAAGTGTCAGTTGTATCTGATATACATCTTAATTAAAATTGCTTTCTTTCCTGATTTAATGTATAAAACTCAAAAGGCAAATTTTTTTGAAAAGCATCATAGAGTCAGCATTGAGGTCAAGACTATTCATTTATCATCTCTTGGGATGTAAAGAAGTGAAGTAACTTTGGAAACCTGTTTTGACTCAAGAGAAATGATCTGCTAGGCATTTCATTTTCATTAGTGCTTTGGTTGTGAACCCTTGACTAATCTATACACCTTTTAATGATATAGATATTTCTTTTTAGTGAATACTTCTGTGGAATGTGTGGGTACAATATATGTCATAATATTAACTATAGAACCTCCATCCCTCAGTGTACTCCATCCCATGGCCAGAAAAATAACCATCAAATACCTTAAAAGTACTGATTCATGTCTTTTTCCTCTCAAAATGTGGGGCAGTTTGGTTTTCTTAATGTGAGGAGATTAACTCTCAGGAAAAAAGGGCTCAGTTACTTAGGTTTGGTCTAATCTGGCTAGATAATGTCAATAATGTACTGTTATAATACCAAGAAAAGACAGGGCAGGTTATGGAAACATGGAAAATTCTGTGGTAACTTTAAGCTGTGAAGGTTGTACAGCGTAATGTATCATGCAGAAAGGAGTACACATAAAACAGATATATTGTCTTTATGGGAGAGGAGATAGTAATACTAATATGTGTGTGTGTGTGTGTACGTGTGTTGGTCGCTCAGTCATGTCCGACTCTGCGATCCCATGGACTGTAGACTGTGAGGCTCCTCTGTCCATGGGATTTCCCAGGCAAAAATACTGGAGTAGGTTGCCACAAAAAACATAATTTGTAGAATTAAGCAAAGCTTATCATTTCTTTCCCCTCCCCTCTCCCCTACTCCATTCTCTCATACTTCTCTCATTCTTCTCAGGCTCTTCTCCTGCCTAGACATTAGTTTGCTTAGAGACATCTTATACCATTCTTGGGTACTGCATGGAGAACCACAACTCTGACTGGGAATGTGACTTGGAAGATATCTCTGTTCCTGACAAGAAGCAGGCTTTATTTTTCTACACTATTTTTTTATAAATATATAGTAAAATTTCTCTATATTCCTAATATGTGTGATTAAAAAATTCTCACGTAGAATCCCACAACCCAAGCACCACTGAAGGTCAGAATGGAATTTTGAATGCTCATTATCAGATGACATAAATATTAGCAGGTCTTGAAGCTGTTCATGTAGACATGTCATTTTCATGTTCGTGCCTAGGTAACTGGAATCTACCTTTATGACTTAGAAAACTAGCAATGGTGAAATAGGAATTAGCAGGAAAGATTTTTAATGTGAAAAATGTTATTGTCTAAAAAGTAACTGTCTAGTCGTCTGAAATTTGAGGGTGAAAACTTAAATCATAGTAGTACATGTTCGAATGCACAAAAAAGTCAATGCAGGATTCAGAAATAAAATCTATTTCCTCAATATCTATGTCTATACAGAAATCTTGGACTTCCTTGGTGGCTCAGACGGTAAAGAATCCACCTGCAGTGCAGGAGACCCGGGTTTGATCCCTGGGTCGGGAAGATCCCCTTGAAAAGGAAATGGCTACCCACTCCAGTATTCTTGCCTAGGTAATTCCATGGAGAGATGAGCCTGGAAGGCTACAGTCCATGGAGTCACAAAGTTGGACATGACTGAATGACTAACACTTTCACTTTCATACAGAAAACTTAATAAGGGGAAATTGAATATTATTTGGTGAGCTTGTGGAACAGACATTACTGTTTAAAATTTCTAAAAATATTGAAATACACTTTTAAATGTCTAAATTTTCTTTAATGCACTGTAGACGTCACAGAATAAAACATACTTTGGTGACAGCAAGTGGAATGGGGCTTTTGTAATGACAAAAGCAAGTGGGTGAGCAGGGTGAGCATGTGAAATGTGTGTTTGATAGAGTCTGGAAGGGAAAGAAAAAAACAAAAATGCAACACCACTAGGAAAATCAGGGAAGTATGAGTGAAAGAAAAATAATTTATTAATAGAAATATAGAAGAGTTAAAAAAAAATAGAGAAAAATAAACAGAAAATTTTTGCACCTTGTTTTATGTCCATCCAGTGTCTCCTGGTTTATAGTCTATGGGAACTTGAGAAGAATTTATATCCTGCTGTTGTGTGAAAACTGTATAAATCTTAATTATGGTGAATTGGTTGATAGTGTTTTTCAGGTCTACTATATCCTTCTACTTTTGTCTTTTCATTCTATTAATTTTTGAGAGTTTGATATTGAAACTCCAACTAAAAATCTTAATTTATCTACTTAAGAAATAGCTGTAATATATAGTGGAACTATATGTAACTTTGTTCTGTATTTTCCAAAGTGAAAGTGAAGTCGCTCAGTCATGTCCGACTCTTTTCGACCCCACAGATGGTAGCCTACCAGGCTCCACCATCCATGGGATTTTCCAGGCAAGAATACTGTAGTGGGCTGCCATTTCCTTCTCCAGGGGACCTTCCCAACCCGGGGATTGAACCTGGGTCTCCTGCGTTGCAGACAGATACTTTACCGTCTGAGCCACCAGGGAAGTATTTTCCAAGTCTCCTGTAAATGTGATATTACAAATTTATAATTTAAAAAGAAAAAAAGAAGTGAAAGAGGAAGAAGAAGGGTGATGGAAAGGTAAGCAGACACCACCATAAAATTGTGCTGTCTCAGCTTTGTAAATGTTTTTTTAAACAACTGATTCTGATTTGGGTGGCTCACTTATGACTCACAGAACCGTTTCTTCTGAGTGGCCTGGATTGGGAGGGTTAGCTCAAGAATAACTGTGATACAACTGCTTGGGTTAGTGAGTGTTTAATTATTTGAAAGCAAGAGACTAGAACCTCTATTAGTCAATAAGCACTTATTGAGCATATACTGTGTACTCAAAAACTGAGCCTTGCTGAAAGCAGGAACTTTGCTTGTCTCTTTTTAATTTTTGAACTTTCATTTTTACAGTTGCTTGGATACTCAGTAAATGCTTATTAATGAATTCTGATGTTATACATGGCCATGGAGGATTGCTTCCAGTATCCCTAAATTCAGCAGCATGACTTTCAATGCACGATTAAAGGCTACCAAGTAGACATTTCTGAAAGTTTTCTGGCACCAGCTACAGAAACAGCAATAGATGAGATCAAGTGGACTTATTCAAAGAGATGCTTTTTTTTTTTCTTTTACAAATAGTAAAATACAACAGCCCTCACTTGGAAAGTTTAAATGTGGGTACCCAGAATTTAAACTTATTTTCTCTAAGATTCATTTTATAGATACTTACATTAAGTACCTTAAGTTACTTTTCAATCCTTCTTTTTGAAACACAGTCTTTCAGAGACAATTCAATTTTTAAAAATCATATTCATTGAAAAATGCTGGTGCAGAGAGCAAATTAAAATTACTTAATAATCAAGTACAGATTGAGGTTGTGTATGTGTTCAGGAAAAGAGGGCAGAAGACAAGTTTTACTTACCTCTACTGATCAATTTCACAGTATAATTTTCAAACTTTCCATTAATTGTTTCTATGTAACTATAGAACATAGTATTGTGGCACTGGGAAAATTATTTTAGACATAAATGTGATAAAAGACCTGCACATTAAAAGTACTGAGATTATGTATTAAATTTCAGAGGCATCCAAGAAGAGATTTTAGGCCAGCAGACACACCCATCAATAGGTAAGATTTTAACATTAAAAAGAAAATGGGAAAGTACATTGAAAGTGAGACTTTAAAGCTAAATGCACAAAAGTTGTGTATGTATAATGAAAAAAATTTGGGGTGGTGAGATTATAGATTATCACTGGTGATAGAATTAAGGATTATTCAAATATTTTTCATTCTTTTATTTTGTGACTATAGAAATTTTCTATTCTATGTATTAGTTTTTTTTAATTTATTTTTAATTGAAGAATAATTGCTTTACAGAATTTTGTTTTTTTCTGTCAAACCTCAGCATGAATCAGCCATAGGTATACATATTATGTACTAGTTTTATAACCAAGAAAACACATGAAAATAAATGCACAGCATCAGATTATCAATTACTAACAAAAAATTTCTACTCACGTTTAATCTTCTTCAGGCCATCCATTATTGAATGCACTTTAACCTTCCCATGTTCTATAAAACATTTTGAATCAGATATAGAAGCCATGTAAAAGTTATTAAAGCAGATAAAAGTTATGAAATTATTAAAACAACATGGCAGATTGGAACTTCTTCCATGAATTAGAAGAACTAGAGATACTGTTTTGCCTTGGAATTGGATTATCTCTCAAGTGAGTATGATGGAAAAAAGTATAGATCAATGAGAGAACTAGCTCGACTTCCTTAATGCAGTTCTTCTTTTCTGTGTTTCAAGGTATTAAACTTCAAAGGTGATACATGGGAAAAGGGATATTACAGAAAGAACCAGGGCTTGAGTCTGGCAGTATGTTTTTCAGACTCAGATCAATGACATTTTATGAAGAGACTATGTTGGCAAAAGCTCAGAGTTGGAATAGGGAGAGAAGGACTTGCTCTGTTTTTTGTTCTGACAGGTATTTCTTGAGAATCAACCCATTTGAGATGACAGTGTATTACTCCCGAGGATACATTGTATGCTTCTCTGACTTGAATGATCTTCTCACACTTGTTCAACCATAAGGTCTTCTCCAGGAAACCCCAGTCCTGACTAAATGCTCCGTTAGCACCTTCTGCATACATTTATTACATTATATCAAAATCATTTTATGTGTCTGTCTGTTCTGTTGGACCATAAGCTCTTTGAGGACAAAGGCTTTGACTCATTCATCTTTGTGTCTTTAGTACTTGGCATAGAGCCTAGCACATAGGATCCCTTCCTTTAACAACTTAACAATTTGTTGGGAGATAGTATAAGTTTGACCTAAGAAAGAGTGCTAAGGGGGAATCAGTCTGAGTAGTGGAGGACACTGATGGAAATGTGGAGGGGAACAGGACCAGAAAAACAGGAAACAGTGGTTGATACCTGAGAAGTTAATGCAAATGCATGAGAAATCTAGAGATTTAAATATTGTGTCTAGGACAGAATAGCACTTGCATGAGAAAAGACTAAAAATAAGCTAGAAGAAGAGCAGCTGTGAGACAAGTGGGACTGAATGTTTCTTTCATGATGTCATCCCGTGTGAGAAGGGGCAAAAAGAAACCCTGAGTGGCACCTTCAAGAATTCTGGCAAGGAAGTAATTTTTGGTGTCTATAAAATATTGCACACTCTTGTTTCAAGACTAACAGCATATATCTCTTTCTCTCTTCCTCTCCCCAAACTCTGAATATATTTTCAGTCTTCCCTCCTCAGCAACAAAGTGGGAGGCTGGAACTTGAGGAACAGAAACAAAAGTGAAAATTCCCCTAAAGCAGGAATTGTAGCAGAATCTATGAGAATAAGGACCTATTATTTAATTTTAAGCAGTTTCAGTAAAATAAGCTACCAACCCAGCCTTGAGTTGAGAAATGATGGAATTAGCATCCAGTGGAATAACAGAATTAAAAAAAGACAAGAGCATAGTAGAAGGAATGCAAAGCAGAGAATTCAAAGTGGCAAGTCAGAACTATGGGTTAGTAGGACAAATATGTGTCCTTCCCCTAACCTACCCAAAAGTCCCTGGATATAGGAGAATTTCTGGGTTTCCTCTATACATGATAGTATCACAAATTGGTTCAGTGTTGGAAAAATTGCTTGCTATGTGGGGAAAGACCCCAAGTTGGATCCTTGTCTTACCATATGCAGAGGTATATAGCTGAATTAAAGATCTAAATGTGAAAGGTAAAACCATATAGTTAGAAGTATTGAAAAACAAAAAAAAATTAAGTGTTGCCATATTTGGTGTTCATTACTGAGGAAGTGAGTAGGTAAATTTCAGTAATTGTATTGAAGGGATATTTTGCAACAGCCAGAATTAGACTGGTTTATAGAAACATGGGTCTCAAAAAATTATTAAAAATTTGTATAAAGTATTTGTCTGCATTGGTTATTCATTGCGTCATGAGGGGTTTTGCATTTCAGCCCACAGACTCTCTAGTTGTGGCTCGTAGGCTTAGAAGTTGTGGTGCACAGGCTTAGTTGCTCTGCCACATGTGGGATCTTAGTTCCCCAACCAGGGATTGAACCCATGTCCCCTGCATTGCAAGGCGGATTCTTTACCACTGGACCAACAGGGAAGTCCCTCAAAAACATAGTGCTGATTCACATCCACTAGGATGGCTAGAATAAAAAAGTCAGATAGTAACAAGTATTGATTTGGGAGTGGAGGAATCAGAACCTTTTTACATTTCTGGTGGGAATGCAAAATGATGCAGCCATTTTGGAAAACAGTCTGTTCCTCAAATGGTTAAATGTACAGTTATCTTATGACCCCGCAGTTTCACTCCTAGGTATGTACCCAAGAAAAATGAAGTACATCCACACCAAAAGTTGCACACAAATGTTGATAGCAACCGTGTTCATAATAGCCAAAAGGTGGAAATAATCCAAATGTCTATCAACTGATGAGTGGATAAATGAAATGAGACATATCCATACAGTAGAATATTATTTGGCCATTAAAAGGAATAAAGTACTGATAAATGCTGCAACATGCATGAATTTTGAAAATGTACTAAGCAAAAGAAGCCAGTCACAAAAGACCATATATTATATGATTTCATTTATATGAAATGTCCAGAAAAGCACACCTATAGACACAGCATGTAGATTAATGATTGCTTAGGGATGGAAGGGTAGGGAGTGAAAACTAAAGGTACAGCGCTTCTGTCTGAGGTGATGGAGATGTTTGAGAATGACTGTGGTGACAGCTGCACGTATCCGTGAATGTTAAAAACCACTGCACTGTATACTTTCAGTGAATGAGCTGTATGTTATGTGAACCATATCTCAATAAAGATATTAAAAATGTTGAGTGATAAAAAGAAATAGTTTTATAACACGATACCACTTAAATAAATTAAATACCACACACATTGAATTTTCAAAGGGATATACATATATCTAAATAAATCTGAGGAAAGTGGGTTGGTAGGATAAGTATTAGATATAATAGAGAATGGACTTACGATGGGGGAAAAGAAATAGAAGTGTAAATAGGAGGTAACAGGAAAAATATAGTAAGTCCTTTACATACAAACCTTCAATTTGCAAACTTTCAAAGATTTGAATATGCGTTCAAATGTCTAATTATGTAAGTTAGTTCACAGGTCTGGGGTATATTGTCATATGCATACATCCTCGACAAGTGGCTGTGTTTTTGTGTACTTTACTGTACAGTACTGTACAGAGTACAGTAGTATAGCATCTTTATTTCAAATCCAGCATGTCTGGAAGCAAGCATAAAAGCAATTGTGATATAGCTGGTACTGTACTGTACTTTTCCAGGTAGTGTATATAAGATTAAAAACGTTTTCTTTATTTTTTGTGTTTGCTTGTTTTCTATATATTATTTATGTGAAAAGTATTATAAACCTGTTACAGTACACTACCATATAGCCAATTGTGTTAGCTGGGCACCTAGGCTAACTTTGTAGGACTTACAAACAAATTGGACTTACAAACACGCTCTCAGAATGGAACTCGTTCATGCATAGGGAACTTACTGTAATAAAACACAAAGGTCCTTTCATGGAACAATGGTGATACTGCGCTATACTGATGAATTTGATTAACTCAACTGTGCGCATCTGATATTTAAGAAAAAGTTCACTTTTCTCCTGCGAAAGAAGTCTAAGGTCTTGGTAAGATACAAAGGAAGAAAGATGTAGCAGTCAGCTGGAAACACTGCAACAGTAGT
Organism: Bos taurus; assembly: GCF_002263795.3. Taxonomy (NCBI): domain Eukaryota; kingdom Metazoa; phylum Chordata; class Mammalia; order Artiodactyla; family Bovidae; genus Bos; species Bos taurus. The sequence goes on along the minus strand of NC_037346.1, from coordinate 46,816,904 downwards.
GACAGCAAATAACCCAGACAGCAAGGGTTCTCAGACATTTTGGTCTCAGAACCTCTTTATATTCTTAAAAAATTCTGAATATGGTAACATACTTTTTAGTGAAAAAATATATATCAATTGAAAATGAAAAATAGAAATAAGTTTCCTAAAAAATTTAGTGGGAAAAGTGAAAAGAAAGTGAAGTGTTAGTTGCTCAATTGTGTCTGACTCTTTAATAAAGGCAAATAGTGTTTTATTGTTATTTTAAAAATAGTTGTGATCTCATGGACCCCCTGAAAGACAAAAGTGTTCCTGGATTATGATTTGAGAACTGCTAGCCTGGAGAGTTGATAGCTCGCGTAATGGTCAAGTATGGTCGAGGGAGGGAAGGAATTAAAACTGAGAAGACTGAAAAATAAGCCCTGGATTGTTTCTACACTAGGAAGTTAGAAAAAGTGGAGCTGGGAAAGGAAGTCATTGATTATTTCCGATTCTGAGAGCTATTTCAGTAGTTGGGGACTACATGAGGGGGGAAGCCATTTGCAGGGATTCAAAGACAGAATGTAAAGTCTGGAAGCAGAAACAGCACCTCAAGACCACTTAGGAAGTGGCTGAAAGAAATGAGGGATGAATGAATGGTCATAATTATAAGGCAGAAGAACCAGAACCAAGTCAAGATTAGTTTTTAAAAGGAATGGAAGAGTATATGCTACTTTATAAGTAGAGAGAAGTAGATGAAACCAAAAGTGTTGAATTATGAAATAAATAACTTTTCTACAAATATTGCATCATTACATTGTACACCTGAAACTAATACAATATACCAACTATCTCTCTATAAAAAATATTTTTTGAAGAAGTGGGAGAAAATCAGGTCAAGAGGAATGGATTTGGAAGGGGTATGAAGAACCTCTTCAACTGAAGAGAAGAGAGGGAGATGGTGTATCTTCCTGAATAAGAAGAAATGATAAACTGGAAAAAATAGAAACTGATGTTTGCAATAAATCAGTTCAAATTTATTAAAACCATGGTTTGAGAACATAATGGTTGTATTTTATTTCCTATTGTCAGTTGGGCTTAGCACATGTACTCCCTTCCTTACCATTTTAGTTCCTAGACATATTCAGTGATCAAATAATGTTTGTTATTTGAATAAATCAATATACAATCTTTGCATTCAAAGCCAGAGCTGTGCATAAGCTTTCTAGATATACCATTCTAGTTAGAACTGCCCCCCCCCTGCTAAAATGCTACTCCCTAGATCATCTTTTTCTTTCTTAATTTGTATCAGAACAACAAAGAGAGTAATAGAAGTAAAAAGACTAAGCTAAAGTAATTATAAAATGCAAAGCCAGCAGATAAATCATGCAACTAGACTCAATAAGTAATAATAAAAATCAATAAGCAAACCAACCAGTCCCTAAGTACCCTGCTTTCCTTAATACTCTCCTTAATACTCATTTTTATTTGCTAATTTCAATTACTCCAATATTTTTCCTTCTTGTTTTGGGGATGGAATCATGCCTTCAGGTACATAATAAATTGGTTGTACTTGTGACTTAAGAAATGAAAGGCCAGGCACAATCTTAATATATCGTTTCTCCACCTTTTAGATCCTTGACAGGCCAAGTGTGGACCTTGGATCAGCTATGTTGCCACTATCTGGGAGCTTGTTAGAAATGCAGGATTTCTTAGGCTATACTTCAGACCTGAATCACAATCTGCATTTTCAAAAGATGCCCAGGTGATTCATATGCATATTCCAGTTTGAAAAGCATTGTTCTAAGTGATACAAAAGATAAGGATCATTTCTAAGGATCTTACATACAAGATAACTTCTAGGAAGACAACAGAATTAAAAAAAAAACAAACAACTCACCATTGAATATCAAATGAGGCATCAGTTTCTTCATTTCTTCTTCATTGAGCTCAATCCCCTTGCTCATTAGAAAGTTGTCTAAGTCCGGGATATCAATCACCTCTCCTTAGAAAAGGTGAGAAATAAGTTGCAGAAATATTATATGACTATCTACAAAAGATTAAAAACACCATTTGTGCTTACATATAACATTACCTATATGTATCCAGAATAATCAGGAAAATCAGAAAAATTCCTGTTTTAAGTTCTGGTTCAGAAAATCAATCAGAAAGTGGTTACAAAAAAGAATTTGATGATGGGTTATTGCAAAATTGAATGTAGCAAATTAAGCTATATATAGGTTTTTTTTCTCTTCCTCCCACCCTACAGGGAAATTAGGTTTTTTCTATAGACCAGTATTTAATTTATTAAAAAAAAAGTTTGAGAAGTCTTTGTGTAACACAGGGTGCTCAACCCAGTGCTCTGTGATTTACAGGGAAGGAGGGTGGAGTAGATAGGGGTGGTGGGAGTAAAGTTTAAGAGAAGGGGATATATGTATACTTATGGCTGATTCATGTTATATGGCAGAAGCCAACACAACATTGTAAAGCAATTATCCTCCAATTAAAAAAAAAAGTTAACGTAGTATGAAAAAGGAAAAGGGGGAAAAGGAAATGTTTGCCTATAGTTTGCTTCTCTGAGCACTTAGCATTTCAAGAATTTCATTCATCTCAACATAGAAGTAATTTTTTTCTCATTCATTGTAAAAATAATGTAATAACATTTAAGATTATTATAAAGTGGGAAAAATATAATTACACCACCCTACCACAAAACCATTTTTAGTTTTTCATAGTCCATTTCTGGTCTTTAACAATAAAGCTATATTTTTATAATGTGGAAATCTAACATACATATATCTTTGTATTCTGCTTTTCCCACCTAGTGTAATTTAATTACTTCATAAATTGTTTCCAAGTTGCTACATAATTTTTACAGTTAAAATTTCAACACATGATATCCCATAAGCCTAACTTACCATGGTTGATGTGGTAATTCCCATAACTGTTAGATATTTAGGCTGTTTCAAATTTCTCTGAAGGTCTTTAGGAAGAGATTTTTTTTTTCTTTTATTCAATTAAATTATTTCCAGAGGATACATTTCTACGATTGGGGCCATGGGGAAAAGGAATAGTTCTGTGGCTCCTGAGATCTATAACTATGTTGAAGAATTCTTCGGGGGAAATTTCAGAGAATTTAATGGATATTGACATATAAGCCCATATTAAATGTAATTTACTGAATTTTAGCAGCATCCACAAAAATGGAACACATATGAAAGAATTTAAACATTTAGAAGGGAATATATTTTTCTTCACCAATTGCAAAATATTAAGATGCTATTTATAATATCTTTTCATCATAGCTTGCAACTCACCCTTGATGTAACTGATAGCATCCATCAAATCATTCAGACCAACTGTACTATTACCTGTAAGGAAAGGGAAATAAACTTCATAATCAGAGAAGCTAATGTTACTGAGATTCACACTTAGGATGCATAAAGTTCTGAAAGTATGAATTCAGTCATCTTTTTTTCTAATTTTCCTTAGAATTTTATGAACTTATCCTTAGAGATAACAGTATTAGAAACAAAGCTTGCAGTCTGTAATAAATCATTCTTTTATTTTCCTATTTGCTTTTAGAGGCTACTAGAATAAAGCTAAATTAATAAGTGATTGGTAGGACTTTCCTGGTGGCAGGTCTGGGGAGATTCTACATGCCGTGGAACAACTAAGCCCATGTGACACAACTACTGAGATTATGAGCCTAGAGCCTGTGCTCCACAACAAGAAAAGCCACTGCAATGAGAAGCCCAAGCACCGCAAGGAAGAGTAGCTCCCACTTCATGCAACTGGAGAAAGCCTGCACACAGCAGCAGACCCAGCATAGCCAACAATAAATAAAATAAATAAATAAAAATTTAAAATGAAGTGTTTGGTTACAAGAAAGTGTAGGGAGACAGGACAAATAAACCTAACCCTGAGTATTTATCAACAAACACTTTGCTTCCCTGGTGGCTCAGTGGAAAAGAATCTAACTGCCCATACAAGAGATGCAGGTTTGATCCCTGCATTGGGAAGATCTGGAGAAGGAAATGGCAACCCATTCCAGTGTTCTTGCCTGGGAAATCCTATGGACAGAGGAACCTCATGGGCTACAGTTCAGTCCATGGGGTCACAAAAGAGTCGGGCCTGACTTGGTGACTAAACAACAAGCACTTAGGAGTACCTTTTGTGTGCAAGGCACTTTGCTAGGCTTCAGGGATACGGAAGTAAACACACTGGCAGAGTTCTTGCTGTTATGGAGTATACAATCTGGTGGAGGGAAACAGACGATGAGCAGGTAAACAAGTGAGCAGAAAGGTACTGTTTTTTTGAGGTATTGTTAAGATGCTATCAAAGATGAAACAGTGCAAAATAAAAAGCAAAAAAAAAAAAAAAAACCTATAAAGAAAAAAAGTTTAAAAAAAGATGAAACAGGGCAATATAAGTAAAGAGTAATAGTGGGTGGGATTGCTTTAGACAGGGGGGCTGAGGAAAGCCCTCTCTGATGTGTATCTATTTGGGTTGAGGCCTGAATGATGAGGAGAGTCATGTGAAGAACTGAGAGAAGAACATTCCAAGCAGAAAAATGGTATGTGCAATAGGCCTAAAATGGGAATGAATTTGACACGATTGAGAGATAGAGAAAAAGCCAGTGTGAAAGGTGCCAAATTATGCAGGGCCTTGTAGGCCATGATGATAAAGCTTGGATTTTATTCTGGTTGCAATGAATGTCTGGAGGCCTAGAAGAAGGGGAGTAATTTATGATTTCAGCTTTCAAAGGATCACTTTGGCTGGTGTATGCCAGATGGGGAAATTGGAAGAATGAGGACCAGATAGTAGTCTGTATTAGTGGCCCAGGAAAGAGATGGTGCTGGCTAGGGCTATGGTTGCAGCAGTAAAGATGGTGATAATGCGTGGATTTTGGACCTATTTCTCAAGTACAGCCTAGATTTGAATGTGGAATAAGAGGGGGAAAAAGAATGAAATCTAGTCTTTCCTCCCCCTTCCCTCCAAAAACAGCAACAGGATAGATGAAATGACATTACTGAAATGGGGGCGGGGAGGCGGAGGAGAGGGCTTGAGACTTTTTAGGGGAATTAAAGAAGTCCATTAAATCTGTGGTGCCTTTTGGACATCCAAGTGGAGATATCAAATAACTAGTTTGATATACCGTTCCTGACTTAGGGAGGTTGCCCTGGAGATATAAATTTGCTTTTATCAGCTCAAAGACAATATGCCGCCCAATGAGACTGGATGCAATCTCATAAAAAGAGGATGTAGATTTTCAAAAAAGAAGCTAAGGGTCTAGCCCTGGGGCACTTCATTATTCAGAGATCTTGAAGGGAGGAAGAATCAGAAAAGGAAACTGAGAAGAAGTTGTCAGTGAAAAAAGAAGAAAATCAGATAGATATGGAGCTTTGAAAGTCTGAAATAAAAAATGTTTCAATAAAGAGGGGATGGTCACTATGGCCACAGCTGAGATATCAAGTAAATAAGAACAGAAAATTGATCATGAAGCTTGTTAAGAGATAGGTCACTGATGATTGAGAGTTGGTTCAGCTCCCTGGCAGGGAAGCGAGCAATGGAGAGTGAATGGGAGGTTAGGAAGTAAAGATAATGAGTAATGACAGCTTTTTGAGAGGTTCTGCTGTGAAGAGGAACTAATCTAGTAGTAGCTGGCCAGGGACAAGAGGAATAAGAGACACAACTCCCTGTCAATGGAATGCAGGGATCTAGTAGAAAGGGAGAAACTGATGATGCAGGAGAGAGAGAGCAAAATCACAGCAGTTAAGTCTTTGAAAAGGTAAGTGGAAATGAGATTCAAGGCACAAATGGAAGGGTTGGCTCACAGTGGGAGCAGAGATTCCTTTATAACAAGATGAGAGCAGGGTATGTGGGCATAGATATAGGTGGGTTCATAAATATCAAGGAGGAAAATGAGGTTATTTTTATCTAACTGAATCTTTTTCCTCTATGAAGTCTGAGATGAGGTGTTGGAAATTTGAAGAGAGAAGGGGTGAAATTATCTCTGAGAGTGAGAAAAGTGAATTTAGTTGGAAAAGGTAGTAGGGACTTTGGCTTCATTAAGGACTGACTTGATATTCATGGCCAATGTGTTTAAGTGAGTTCTATTCATGCAGTTTTGTGATTTTCTTCAACATTAAAGCTTTTCAGGAGCAAGCATAGAGTAAGGCGATGGCTGGGTTTTTGCCAAGCAAGTTTATTAGGAGTTTTGAGAGTTTTTAAGGTTATATAATGTTGAAGTATTGAATCTAATTTAAGGAAGCAAACAAGGATATATGGGGAGGAGTTGAATAATGGAAGACTGGCTGAATTAAGGCACTGAAGGCCTCCATAAGGATGGGGACTAGCTGGAGTTGGATTTCTACATTCTGTTCGGCTACACCCCATGTTCAATAGCACCAATTCTTTATATTCAACTGGTAAATGGAATAATGTCACAATAATGTGGAAGTTGTATTAGTTCATACATAATTTTTCCTAAGTAAGAGAATCATAATTATAAACCTCAGCAGGAAAAAACAACAACAACAACAAAAAAACCCTGGACTGGCTATAGTAGGGGCCCTCTCAGCTCTATTTTAATAAAATTAAAAAATAAGTGCCTATAATGTATGAGGGGGAATCAGGTTCATTGACTCAGAATTCTATTTCCATCTACATTATTTCAGAGCTGCATGTCAGCTTTCCAACTCTTTTTTTGGGTTGTGTGTATGTGTGTATTTTTGAATGGCTTCCAGCTGCTCTGAGCTATTTACCTGGGCTTTTCAAACTTCTTCACACAGTATCAACTATTGCTTTTGTTAGTGCTCTGCTTAGAAATTGGCATAGATTTTGAATGGGCTTTCCCCGTTTCCCCCATAAGCTCAGTTACTTCAGTGTACTTTCACAGAATGGGAGATTTCTCCGGCATTCCTACATTGTGTTATGGTAGAACAGCTTGCATAGTAAATGAAGGATAATGGGTAGACAGTGGATACATAAAATAAATATTTTCAGGGTGATGAAGTATTAGGCAAGGACAAGATTCAGGTCATCAAAGAAAAAGATGATTGAAGTTAAAGAGGTCAAGGAACAGCAGGTCAGGATGTTAGATCGGTGATCTATATCAGGAGTTCTTTTTTTTAATTTTGGTTTTTTGGTTCTTTTTGGCTGCACTCTGTGGCATGTGGGATCTTAGCTCCCTGACAGAGGTCTAACCTGTGTCCCCTGCAATGAAAGCATAGACTCTAACCCACTGAACTGAAGGGAAATCCCATAACAAGAGTCTTAATCTGGGGTCCGTGGATCCTGTATATATAGATTTTTTTCCATTCAAGCTGAAGGACTCCCTGTAAAACATCTTTATATTCATTAATCACTAACTTAAATTTAGCATTTTCTTTAATTATTCATGTAGTCCACAAACCATAGTAGTAGTAGAAGAACCTGTGACTTTGTTACTATTGATAATAAAAAATCACTACCATTATCATATCACATGACAGTCGAGGCAAATATATTGAAAAGTTACTTATACTCTTCACTACTTTAAAATGACAATAATTATTAGACCTGGTACTAGAGTTTGTTCAGTTCAGTTCAGTTCAGTAGCTCAGTTGTGTCCAACCCTTTGCAACCCCATGGACTGCAGCATTCCAGGTCTCCCTGTCCTTCACCACCTCCGGAGTTTACTCAAACTCATGTCCATTGAGTCAGTGATGCCATCCAACCATCCCATCCTCTGTCATCCCCTTCTCCCACCTTCAATCTTTCCCAGCATCAGGGTCTTTTCCAATGAGTCAGTTCTTCGCATCAGGGGGCCAAAGTATTGGATTTTCAGCTTCATCCTCAGTCCTTCCAATGAATATCCAGGACTGATTTCCTTTGGGATGGACTGGTTGGATCTCCTTGCTGTCCAAGGGACTCTCAAGAGTCCTCTCCAACACCACTCAAAAGCATCAATTCTTTGGTGCTCAGCTTTCTTTATAGTCCAATTCTCACATCCATACATGGCTACTGGAAAAACCATAGCTTTGACTAGACAGACCTTTGGTGGCAAAGTAATGTCTCTGCTTTTTAAAATGCTGTCTAGGTTGGTCATAGCTTTTCTTCCTAGGAGCAAGCATCTTTTAATTTCATGGCTGCAGTCACCATCTGCAGTGATTTGGAGCCCCCCAAAATAAAGTCTGACACTGTTTCCACTATTTCCCCATCAATTTGCCATGAAGTGATGGGACCAGATGCTATGATCTTATTTTTCTGAATGTTGAGTTTTAAGTCAACTTTTTCACTCTCCTCTTTCACCTTCATCAAGAGGCTCTTTAGTTCTTCTTCACTTTCTGCCATAAAGGTTGTGTCATCTGCATATCTGAGGTTATTGATATTTTTCCCGGCAATCTTGATTCCAGCTTGTGCTTCTTCCAGCCCAGCGTTTCTCATGATGTACTCTGCATAGAGGTTAAATAAGCAGGGTGACAATATACAGGCTTGATGTACTCCTTTTCTTATTTGGAACCAGTCTCTTGTTCCATGTCCAGTTCTGACTGTTGCTTCCTGACCTGCATACAGGTTTCTCAAGAGGCAGGTCAGGTGGTGTGGTATTCCCATCTCTTATGGAATTTTCCACAGTTTATTGTGATCCACAGTCAAAGGCTTTGTCATAGTCAATAAAGCAGAAGTAGATGTTTTTCTGGAACTCTCTTGCTTTTTCCATGATCCAGCGGATGTTGGCAATTTGATCTCTTGTTCCTCTGCCTTTTCTAAAACCAGCTTGAACATCTGGAAGTTCATGGTTCACGTACTGTTGAAGCCTGGCTTGGAGAATTTTGAGCATTACTTTGTAGTGTGTGAGATGAGTGCAATTGTGGGGTAGTTTGAGCATTCTTGGGCATTGCCTTTCTTTGGGATTGAAATGAAAATTGATCTTTTTCAGTCCGGTGGCTACTGCTGAGTTTTCAAAATTTGCTGGCATATTGAGTGCAGCACTTTCACAGTACCATCTTTTAGGATTTGAAATAGCTCAACTAGAATTCTATCACCCCTACTAGCTTTGCTTGTAGTGATGCTTCCTAAAGCCCACTTGACTGCACATTCTAGGATGTCTGGCTCTAGGTGAGTGATCACACCAGAAATTGTTTAATGTATTAATAAGTACTAATACTTTCTTCCACTAATGTTTTCATAAATTGCATTTTTATTAGCTTCTCGGTAATTTTATGTATTTCATTTTATGCATTTAAAAATATTATTTTTCAGAAGGGGTCCAATTCATCAGACTGTGGAAGAGGTCTATGGCCTCTGATCTATACAGAGGATATTAAAGTTGCCAGGAATAAGAACAGGAGAAGTGGAGAAGGAAGCCAGTGAGCTCAGTGCTATTTCATGTAAAATGTTCTAAGTTGTATTTTTACCTTATGTATTTATATGAAGGTCATAATTTGGAACAAATATTTATTCTTTTAGGACTTATATAACAAGCAATATTGATTCATAGATCACAGAATTTCCTTTTCTTCTTCAACATTTTCTCCATCTTCCCTGTCATCTTCACCACTACCACTGTCATCATGACCAACATTTACTGAGTATTCTAGACACCGAAGTAAGACCTTTATATGCATTATCTAAATTATTTCAGGGCAAGAAGTTACCATAGAAAATAATTTAATTCAACCCCTTGTTTTACAGGTGAAGAAACTTAGATTCAGTAGGGTTAAATTGTCAGCAAGTTAGTGATGGAATAGGGACCACTCAGTCAGTTCAGTCACTCAGTCATGTCTGACTTTTGTGACCCCATGAACTGCAGCATGCCAGGCCTCCCTGTCCATACCAAACTCCCAGAGTCCACCCAACCTATGTCCATTGAGTCGGTGATGCCATAAAACCATCTCATCCTCTGTCGTCCCCTTCTCCTCATGCCCTCAAACTTTCCCAGCATCAGGGTCTTTTCAAATGAGTCAGTCCTTTACATCAGGTGGCCAAAGTATTGGAGTTTCAGCTTCAGCATCAGTCCTTCCAATGAACACCCAGGACTGATCTCCTTTAGGGTGACTGGTTGGATCTCCTTTCAGTCCAAGGGACTCTCAAAGGTCTTCTCCAACACCACAGTTCAAAAGCATCAATTCTTCGGCGCTCAGCTTTCATTATAGTCCAGCTCTCACATCCATACATGACCACAGGAAAAACCATAGCCTTGACTAGATGAACCTTTGTTGGCAAAGTAATGTCTCTGCTTTTTAATATGCTGTCTAGGTTGGTCATACTTTCCTTCCAAGGAGTAAGCGTCTTTTAATTTCATGGCTGCAGTCACCATCTGCAGTGATTCTGGAGCCCCCCAAAATAAAGTCTGACACTGTTTCCACTGTTTCCCCATCTATTTCCCATGAACTGATGGGACTGGATGCCATGATCTTAGTTTTCTGAATGTTGAGCTTTAAGCCAACTTTTTCACTCTCCTCTTTCACTTTCATCAAGAGGCTCTTTAGTTCCTCACTTTCTGCCATAAGGGTGGTGTCATCTGCATATCTGAGGTTATTGATATTTCTCCCAGCAATCTTGATTCCAGCTTGTGCTTCCTCCAGCCCAGCGTTTCTTATGATGTACTCTGCATAGAAGTTAAATAAGCAGGGTGACAATATACAGCCTTGACGTACTCCTTTTCCTATTTGGAATCAGTCTGTTGTTCCATGTCCAGTTCTAACTGTTGCTTCCTGACCTGCATACAGGTTTCTCAGGAGGCAGGTCAGGTGGTCTGGTATTCCCATCTCTTTCAGAATTTTCCACAGTTTATTGTGATCCACAATAAGGAGTGGCAGCTGCACTTTACTGGAGCAGCCGTGAAGAGAGACCCCATGTCCAAGGTAAGTGAAACCCAAGTAAGATGGTAGGCAGTGAGAGAGGGGATCAGAGGGTAGACAGACTGAAACTACAATCACAGACAACTAGCCAATCTGATCACATGGACCACAGCCTTGTCTACCTCAGTGAAACTAAGCCATGCCGCATGGGTCCACCCAAGATGGACGGGTCATGGTGGAGAGGTCTGACAGAATGTGGTCCACTGGAGAAGGGAATGGCAAACCACTTCAGTATTCTTGCCTTGAGACCCCCATGAACAGTATGAAAAGGCAAAAAGATACGACACTGAAAGATGAACTCCCCAGGTCAGTAGGTGCCCAAAATGGTATGGGAGATCAGTGGAGAAATAAGTCCAGAAAGAATGAAGGGATGGAGCCAAAGCAAAAACAATACCCAGTTGTGGATGTGACTGGTGATAGAACCAAGGTTCAATGCTGTAAAGAGCAATATTGCATAGGAGCCTGGAATGTTAGGCCCATGAATCAAGGCAAATTGGAAGTGGTCAAAGAGGAGATGAGAAGAGTGAACATCAACATTCTAGGAATCAGTTAACTAAGATGGACTAGAATGGGTGAATTTCACTCAGATGACCATTATATCTACTACTGTGGGCAGGAATCCCTTAGAAGAAATGGACTAGCCATCATGGTCAACAAAAGAATCTGAAATGCAGTACTTGGATGCAGTCTCAAAAAGGACAGAATGATCTCTGTTCGTTTCCAAGGCAAACCATTCAATACCACGGTAATCCAAGTCTATGCCCTGACCAGAATTAGGGACCAGACCAGACCTCAGCAAAAAGAAATACCATATATTATAGATCAAGCATGTAGGCTAGATTCACCAGGGAAAGGGGATGTTTTTTCCCCCCAAAGTACTGCCAAATGATTTTCCAAGAGCAATGGCAACTTTCACCCAAATTTATCAGTAAGTCCCTTTCCCCATACTCTCACCAGAACTAAATGTTCTCAGTCTTATTAATTTTTACCTGAGAACTGAAAATATTCCCATGCTTTGCTTTATTTTGTATTTTCATGATTACTGGTGAGGTTAAATATCTTTTCATATGTTATTGGACTTTTAGATATCCTCTTTTATGAATATTTGCCTATTTTTCTACTGTCAGTATGTTTTAATCAATGTATGAGGGCTTTTTATGCCTTAGGGACCTTACCATTTTCTCCTAGTTCATCATCTGACTTTTGACTTTCTTAAATGTTCCTTTATTACCATGTTCCCTTATGAATGAAATTTAAAATTTTATTTTTCTTTAACTCATTAAGTGTGTGGTATTCCCAGGCATGGCTGAGTCCTGCAACGACATTCCCAATGTATTTTTTAAAAAGTGTTTTTGGAGATGATATTTCTTCTTGAGTCAAGATTAAGTCTTTCTATTACACTTACTTTATTATTGTACTAAAAAGGCTACTTACAGTAGTTCTAATACAAGGGCTCAGTGCTTCTCTGAAGAACATAAAGATGTCTGACACTCACCATCAGCTGACAGTTGGGTCATTAGTTCCTCAAGTTCCTCATCTTTGAGTTTAACTCCCATGTTTTCCACAAAAGATTCCAGTTTTTTTATTTTGACCCTTGGTGCTTTGGAAAGAAGAGCATGGAAAAAAACAAGAGTATTGACACTTAAGAGTGGAAACTGCCAATCATGATCATGCATCAGAAACCTCATTGGACAATACAGTGCAAGGGCACAAAGAAACTATTAACATATATCTCTCCCAAGATTTAGATTTGCCTGTAAGATTCAGATTTGAAAGAAAGAAAAAATTCAGAAAGGTAACCACTGAGACAAAGCTAAACTGTAAACAGTGTTTATCTGTATGGAGAGGGATTAGATCACTGGGAAGTGGGAGACTTCCACTTTAAAAAAATGAGATCTAATTGGCATGTAACATACTAATTTCAGGTACACAATGTAATTATTCAATATTTGTATATATTGCAAAGTGATCACCACAATAAATCTAGTTCACCTCCATCACCACACATAGTTACATATTTTACCCCCTTGTGGTAAGAACTTTTAAGATCTACTTTCTTAGCAACTTTTAAATATAAAATAAGGTATTCTTCACCACAGTCACCATGTTGTACATTACATCCTTGTGACTTGGCTTTTACTTCTTTATATCAATTTTTGTAGGTGGTAGAATTAATTTTCTTATAATTTTGTGTTTAATATTTTTTCTAATTAAAAATATAATTGTTTACATTGAATTAGTATAGAAAGTGGAAATAGGATATCTTCCTTAATGTCTATCCAGGGGACTCTGTTTCATTTTCCATGAGAGGTCATTTAGAGAGGAAAAGGTAAGCCTGGGGCTTCCCTGGTAACTCAGATGGTAAAGAATATGCCTGCTATGCAGGAGACCTGGGTTCAGTCCCTGGGCTGGGAAGATCCCATGGAAAAGGGAATGGCTATGCACTCCAATATTCTTGACTGGAAAATCTGGAGGAGCCTGGTGGGCTACAGTTCAGGGGGTCAAAAGAGTCAGACGTGACTGAGCGACTTACACTTTTACTTTCAGGTCAGTCTAATGATTTTTGATTGAAATAACCACCAACTTACGTGGTTCTATCCAGAAAACAGTGTTAGAAACTTCCTACAGTAATATACTTTAACTTGTATCTTAAAGGGCAGTGCACCCAAAGAAGAATGATAGGTTATGAGTCATAACAATGGATCAATATATTGGCAGGAAGTAAACTTGGAATATTTAAAAGAAAATACTAAGGACTTTATTTTTACTTGTCCTTTCATCATACTTTTCACTCACCTTTGAGGGCCTTCACACTTTTTAGCAATCTATTCTTAAATACTTTTCCATCAGCTGTAATATAAGACACAATTAAGAATATAGGTTAAACGATGGAAATATTAACAAAGACAGCACAGAGACAACATAGCATCCATAATTTCAGGAGAAAAAGAAAAAAAACTCCTTTCTCATTTGTTTAGAAGTTATTCTGTTTTATCCTCAAGTAAGAATGAAACCAAAGCTGAAGGAAGCTTTCATTGATATAAATCTACCTATTCTTGGGAAATAGATGGGGAAACAGTGGAAACAGTGGCTGACTTTATTTTTTTCTGGCTCCAAAATCACTGCAGATGGTGACTGCAGCCATGAAATTAAAAGATGCTTACTCCTTGGAAGGAAAGTTATGGCCAACCTAGATAGCATATTAAAAAGCAGAGACATAACTTTGTCAACAAAGGTCCATCTAGTCAAGGCTATGGTTTTTCCAGTGGTCATGTATGGATGTGAGAGTTGGACCATAAAGAAAGCTGAGCACCAAAGAACTGATGGTTTTGAACTGTGGTGTTGGAGAAGACTCTTGAGAGTCCCTTGGACTGCAAGGAGATCCAACCAGTCCATCCTAAAGGAGATCAGTCCTGGGTGTTCACTGGAAGGACTGATGTTGAAGCTGAAACTCCAATACTTTGGCCACCTAATGTGAAGAGCTGAATCATTTGAAAAGACCCTGATGCTGGGAAAGATTGAAGGCAGGAGGAGAAGGGGATGACAGAGGATGATGGTTGGATGGCATCACCAACTCAATGGACATGAGTATGAGTAAACTCCAGGAGTTGGTGACGGACAGGGAGGCCTGGCATACTGCAGTTCATGGGGTCGCAAAGAGTCAGACATGACTGAGCAACTGAACTGAACTGATCTGTTGAATTAAAAATAGTCTTTCTTCTTTGTTTCTTCCTTTTCCCTTCCTTCTGTTTCTCCTTTGACTTCCCTTTTTGACTTCGTCATGATTTAGATTAGGCATTGCTCCCAGAGAGATGGGATAATTTAGCCCTTATGGTGGGATATTAGTGAAAGATAGCATCACTGACTCAATGGACCTGACTGAGCAAACTCTGGGAGACAGTGAAGGACAGGGAAGCCTGGTCTGTTGCAGTCCATGGCGTCACACGACTTAGCAACTGAACAACAAAAGATGTCAATTTTCTGTATTAAAATGTTAGGAACAAGATTTCTTCTTGTGTGAGGATTGCATTTTACAATTTAGGTTTTATTGGACAATACACATATATAATTTCACCAGTTTTCACACACAAGCCCAGGCTGAGCTAAATCCTCACCATGAACTGGCAGAGTTTTCAGCAGCTCCTTTTGCTCCTCAGTAGTGAGTGCTAGCCCCATTCTCCTCATCACATTGTCCAGATCACTGACAGTAACCTTCTCTCCTTTGGAAAGATGGGAATTGTTAATATGTAACAATTTTAGGACTCATTTTAGGAAAAGACTCTGATGCTGGGAAAGACTGAAAACAAAAGCAAAGGGGGTGGCAGAGAATGAGGTGGTTAGATAGCATTACCAGCATGAATTTGAGCAAACTGTGAGAGACAGTGGAGGACAGAGGAGCCTGGCATGCTGCAGTCTATGGGGCTGCAAAAAGTCAGACACAACTTAGCGACTGAACAACAACAGCGATTTTAGGAATGGACTAAAGATTTCAAACTATGAAACAGATTACCTATGTGGCATCATCTTTAATTAGATGAGCACACTGACTATGAAATTTGTTAAACTATGTGGATTCAAAGGACATGTGGGTGGGTGGATTGAGTCAGAAATAGAATTCATACTTTTAAATCAAGCAAAAGAAAAGTTTTTATAATTCCAGATATAAGTCAACAGCCATTAAATTTCCTGAACTATTGTGTCTTTAGACACAGTAACTGAATTTCCTAGCTACCCTACAAAAATTTACCTTGAGATTGGACAGTGTGGACCTATATTTTGGGCTTCCTGGGTGGCTCAGCTGGTAAAGAATCTGTCTGCAATGCAGGAGACCTGGGTTTTTGGTTGTTTAAACAATGGTGAAGTGGAAAACATTATTGATAAAAACACCACATAATATAGCTCTATGTGGGAAAATCCCACATCAGATTATAAAAGAAACATTTAACATTAAATTTGTAGGGAGTCAATTGCAGCTCAGTCGCTCAGTCATGTCTGACTCTTTGTGACCCCATGGACTCAGCATGCCAGGCTTCCCTGTCCATCACCAACTCCTGAAGCCTGCTCGAATTCAGGTCCATCGAGTCAGTGACGCCATCCAACCATCTTGTCCTCTGTTGTCCTCTTCTCCTCCTGCCTTCAGTCTTTCCCAGCATCAGGGTCTTTTGTCAATTTAGCATGTCAATAATAGCCCAAAAAATGACTGTTTAAAAACATCTTTTTTGAAAAAATAAAGCATTAAGGTCTTACTTAATAATGAATTCCCTTTCCCCCTAACTGCTTACTCACCAATGAAAGCTTTTGCATCATCCATTGCCACATCCAAATCAACCATTTGAGTCTCTGTCAGAAAAGACAATTCAGGCACAATTCAAAACTTAGAGAAAAAGGTTATAAAACATTTAAGTTGTAAGTTGTAAACAATTAAGTTGTAAAGTATTGGAATTCATCTATTTTTCATGATTTTCTTTAGTAACTTTTTTAACTCAAAATACACAAGAAACAGGAAAGATCAAAATGTTAGCATGAGCATTCATTTAATTAATATCACTTTCTGTATAGTATCAAATAATCCTTAATGTAAAGAAGCAAGTTTAATAGCAATCCCTTCTAATAGAGGGATTACTATTAAATCTATTTATATAAATAGTATAAATCTAAATCTATACTATTAAAAGAGGCCTCTCCCTTTTTTCAAACCCAATAACTGGAACATATTTCAATGGTCAAGATAGAATCTGAAACCCTGAAGTCATTTATTTACATAAGCATCTGACTCTTAAAGCTTAACAGTATGCTATCTTCCCACTCTCTAAATTTTGCTTATGTTCCCCACCACCAACCTTCAGGACTGTAAACTATATGAGAGCAGGGACCATGCCTTAATTTCCTTTATACTACCAGGCATAATTTGTCTACCATTCAGGGTTTTGCATATAGTTCGTGCTAGCTAGACAAATGAATTTCAGTGTGCAAAAATAGTCACACTTTTGGACTAGAAAAAAATTTTGACTGTGTTATTGAATGAAGGATCCTAAAAATAATTTATTGGTAATAATATCTTTTCTGGTAGGAATCATTTTGAGGACTCCTAGCTAATATATAGGGACCATGATTACCAGCATTGTTAAACCTAGGAGAGTGAAGTTTTAAACTGAAAAATGGGCTAAAACTGTTTCCTCTGTTAAGGCCAGAAGCTAGGCTAAAACTGTTTCCTATGTTAAGCCCAGATATAGGTAAGGGTAACGTAGAAGATGTTTACTGGTGGCCGCAGCCTACCTTAGCTATACCTGCCAAGCCCTAGCTGAGAACAGAACACTGAAGGAAGAAGAGCAATTTGTTCACTTTGATCGGCATGTACTAGCTCTGCTGAAAGATGTGCTATTTAGCTTTCTTACAGAAACCTGCCTTTTTTTTTTTTTTAATTCAAGGCCACTGGCTTTGTTAGACCCTAATAAGGGAATCTTGGACTGGGGCTCATCCCTTAGCAATTTCTTCCTAATGAATTATCCTAACTTTGCCTTTTTGACACTTTTATCAAGGTTAATTGGTCTTATTGGGTCATTAATGAAACTTTATCTTACTTAAGAAAAGGTATACATGGGAGGGAGAGAATGAGGGAAGGAAGGTGCGTGCAAAATGATAACCTCTGTTAACTTTAGCCTGTATTTGTTATATTGTCTCCATTTTTATATATGTTTTAAATATTTCATAAGTTTTCAAAAGAGATTAAAAAAGAGGTTTGCTTTCAGAAGCTTTTATGTAGAAACCCTAAGGTTCCCCCTAGGTACAGTGGTATCTGAAACACTTACCATCAACCGGCAGATGGGTCAGAAAATCTTCATAGTCCTCTTTCTCAGGCTGAATTCCCATGTTCTTCATTAGAGTGTCCAGTTTATTGACACTGATTTTTTTCCCTTAGGAAAGAAGAGGATGTACATAAGAAATATAAGCAAGTCCAAGAAGTGGAAGATTATGTCTTTAAGTGGATTCTATCTTTGAGTTTGACCCTAAGTGGAGGGTGAAACACTAGCCATTTAAGTGAACCCAGAGAGTTAGTATTGGAGTCAAGAAGAGAAAATGCTCTCTTAACACTGTGCTGTAGCTTTTAATTGAAGTAATCATGGGTGAAAAAGAAGAACTAGATAACCATATGAACTGTGATAAAGATAACCAACCTAATGAAATAAAGATTTCAAACTTGCTACATGTTACTAACAATGAGTTCTTCAAATGTACTTATACCCAAAGAAGAATAGTAGGTTACCCGGCCTAAATTCAGCATCAGTACATCAGTGGAACATTAAAAGAGCAAAATTCTAATCAGACATTTTAAAAAGTAGATGCAAAACACAATAAATTTTAGATGCTATTCTCATGATTCTTACCTTTGAGAGGTTTCACACTATTCAGTAATCTTTTCTTATATACCTTTCCATCTCCTGAAAGATATGGTAAAATTCAAGTCAAAAGAAAAAGGACAAACTCTTGTCATTTTATAAGACATTTTACACAATTCACCTAAAAAATTATTCTATTTCACTTTCAAATTATAACAAAAGATAAGGATTGTTCTCAATCTATCCTTTATGTAGAACACACAGCAGTAGTTGATGCAGGCTACACACACACACACACACACACACACACACGATTCCTTCTTCTCATTCTTCTCTTCTTTAATGGCACTTTGACTCCTCTGCCTTTTTCTTTTTTCCTTGCCTATGCTCTAGGCCCAGGACGTATTCCTACAAGTATATGTTTAGATCTAATGATAGATCCTAAAAAGGGATGACATTAAAGACAGGTAGCAACCCAAGAAGTAACATAATACAGAAATGAAAAAAAAAATTGTTCTCTAAACAAAATCTTTTCATAAATGGAGGTGAAATTCAACAGAGACAGAGAACAATGGACACCTACCAGCCTAACTCATCCCCACAGGTGTTATCTGCCTCTGGGGAGAGGCCTCCATTCTGTGGCAGGAGTGTCTGCAGAGTGCACAGAACCCTCAGCACCTGGCATATGCAGGCAGTCATCTCCATTACAGTCCATCTGCTTCTTCCTGCATTTCTATCCTGCTTTCTTGGGGCCAATATCCTAAGAATGTTGCATTTCTCACAACTGGCCCCTGAGAGCAGCTGGGCGGGGGGATGCTAGACACAGTGAGTAGTCACAGCCTCAGGTGTATGTGGGAGGATTCACAGGAGGCATTGAGCATTTGCTGCCCAGGGTGCCAGTTCTGCCGCTAGGGTCACTAACTTCCTTAGTGATGTGTAGGCTCTCTTACAGGGACAGACTTTGTTTTCTTGGGCTCCAAATCACTGCAGATGGTGATTGTAGCCATGAAATTAAAAGACGCTTGCTTCTTGGAAGAAAAGCTATGACAAACCTAGATAGCATATTAAAAAGCAGAGACATTACTTTGCCAACAAATGTCCTTCTAGTCAAAGGTATGTTTTTTTCCAGTAGTCATGTATGAATGTGAGCATTGGAACATAAAGAAAGCTAAGTGCCTAAGAATTGATGCTTTTGAACTGTGGTGTTGGAGAAGACTCTTGAGAGTCCCTTGGACTGCAAGGAGATCCAACCATTCCATCCTAAAGGAAATCAGTCCTGAATATTCATTGGAAGGACTGATACTGAAGCTGAAGCTCCAGTACTTTGGCCACCTGATGTGAAGAACTGACTCATTAGAAAAAACCCTGAAGCTGGGAAAGATTGAAGTCAGGAGGAGAAGGGGATGACAGAGGATGATGGTTGGATGGCATCACCGACTCAATGGACATAAGTTGAGTAAGCTCTGGGAGTTGGTGATGGACAGGGAAGCCTGGCGTGCTGTGGTCCATGGGGTCACAAAGAGTCAGACATGACTGAGTGACTGAACTGAACTGAGGCTCTCTTGCCTGGGGAACAATGAGGGATGGGAACTATGGGGCAGGGGAAGAATGTCTATATGTTGAGGTCTCTGGAATTAGGCAGGAGGTACAGTTGAAGCACAGGCTGGCCTCTAGGGTCTCTGTGGGTGAGTCTACACAGGTGCCCAGGAGGTGAAACTTTTGAGGAACTAACTCACTGGGACACTGACCAATCAGAATGGGTACTGACAATATAAGCACATGGTCGAAAATGTTCCTGGCTCTTACATGTTTATAATTTAGTTGCTGGACTGTGGGAGAGCTACTGGGGGAGGAACTTAGGATGTGGGGTGCATTTTCAGAGGACTACCTAACGATTTAGCTGTGTAGCTATTAAAATAAAAAAATATTTAATCACTGAATGAATAGAAAAGAGAGAAGTCTCTCACTTCCAAATGAAAACACAAGTAACAGTAACAAAGTTTCTTCTGTCTCATCTGCATTTTTCTTAGGGGGTTTCTCAGGACACTGGACAATTCTCACTCCAAAGCCCACAATATCACATTTCCCTGAGCACCAGGATGGGACGTTAACTACTCACTAGAGATTGGCAGAGTTTTTGACAGCAGAAACTGTTCTTTTTCAGTGAGCTGGAGTCCCATGTTTCCCAGCACAGTTTTAAAGTTACTGGCTTCCACCTTGTCTCCTTTGAATAGATGGGAATTGTTTCAGGTGATAATATTAAGAAGTCTAATTATTCTAAATTATAAAAAAATAATTCAGTACAACCTTACTTTTAACTGCAGGATGAAGTTTAAATACATGAGCTGACTTCACTTACACAGAGTTATTGTGAAATCCATTACTTGAAAGGCTTTTTAAATTCAAATCAGAAGATAGATAACATTTCTATCCTGTGTATGGGTCAGTGTGGCATAGAGTAACACAGAGGCACAATGACTCGTAATGGTAAGTAGAGTCTACAGGCAAGTAATATCTCTGTTACTGCTTCTTAACCTGAATTATGGAACTGACTGTTCAAAGAGATCACATTTCCTGATGCAAAAACTTCACATTAAGATTTATTGTGTTCACCTATATTTTGATTTTTTTAAACACTAGAGAAATGAGAGCACATTACTGGCCAAAACACTGGACAAGTTAATATTCCTTATGGAAGGGGCCACACTTTCTCTAAATCTCTAATAACCTAAACTATTGTCAACAAGTCAAAATTATCAATAAATAGATAAAAGAGCAGAGTGAACTTACTAATGACTGGACAGAGTAAACTACTGCTGTAAGTAAGTAATTCTCCATAAAACATCAAGACCTCAATTTTATAACATCTGATACAAATTCTTACTCACCTGTAAAAGTGTTTGCTGCATCCATCAACACATCCAAGCCAACCTCTTCATCTTCTGTAAGAAATTCAGAATTTAGATTCAGGTATTTGTACCAAGTGGCTCAGTGGTAAAGAATCCACCTGCCAATTCAGGAGATACCGGTTTGATCCCTGGGTTGGAAGATCACCTGGAGGAGGCAACGGCAACCCACTCCAGTATTCTTACATGGGAAATCCCATGGACAGAGCAACCTGGTGGGCTATAGTCCATGGTGTCACAAAAGCATTGGACAGCACTTAGAGACTAAACAACAACAATAACAAAGATAATAAAGTATCTTTAACAAAGATAATTGAAAAATTAAATACACAAGTCTCTTCAATAAGTAGTCTGGGAAATCTGAACCATTTTCTTAAACCACATACCAAGATAAACTCAAAATGGATTAAAGACTTAAATGTAAGCCCTGAAATGATAAAACTCCTAGAAAAAAACATAGGCAGTAAGCTCTTAAACATTGGACTTAGAAATATATATGTATTTTTTGGATGTGTCTCCTTAGGCAAGGGAAACAAAAGCAAAAATATTCAAATAGAATTACATTAAACTAAAATGCTTCAACAAAAAAAAAGCTAAACAAAATATACTAAATTAAAAAGATCTTCACAACCCAGATAATCACGATGGTGTGATCACTCACCTAGAGCCAGACATCCTGGAATATGAAGTCAAGTGGGCCTTAGGAACCATCATTACAAACAAAGCTAGTGGAGGTGATGGAATTCCAGTTGAGCTATTTCAAATCCTGAAAGATGATGCTTGTGAAAGTGCTGCACTCAGTATGCCAGCAAATTTGGAAAACCCAGTAGTGGCCACAGGACTGGAAAAGGTCAGTTTTCATTCTAATCCCAAAGAAAGGCAATGCTGAAGAATGCTCAAACTACTGTACAATTGCATTCATCTCACATACTAGTAAAGTAATGTTCAAAATTCTCCAAGCCAGGCTTCAGCAGTCTGTGAACTATGAACTTCCAGATGTTCAAGCTGGTTTTAGAAAAGGCAGAGGAACCAGAGACCAAATTGCCAACATCTGCTGGATCATCGAAAAAGCAAAAGAGTTCCAGAAAAACATCTATTTCTGCTTTGACTATGACTATGACAATGACTATGACTATTGACTATGCCAAAGCCTTGACTGTGTGGATCACAATAAACTGTGGAAAATTCTGAAAGAGATGGGAATACCAGATCACCTGACCTGCCTCTTGAGAAACCTGTAGGCAGGTCAGGAAGCAACTGTTAGAACTGGACATGGAACAACAGACTGGTTCCAAATAGAAAAAGGAATACATCAAGGCTGTATATTGTCACCCTGCTTACTTAACTTCTATGCAGAGTATATCATGAGAAATGCTGGGCTGGAAGAAGCACAAGCTGGAATAAAGATTGCCAGGAGAAATATCAATAACCTCAGATATGCAGATGACACCACCCTTATGGCAGAAAGTGAAGAACTAAAGAGCCTCTTGATGAAAGTGAAAGAGAAGAGTGAAAAAGTTGTTTCAAAGCTCAACATTCAGAAAACGAAGATCATGGCATCTGGTCCCATCAGTTCATGGGAAATAGATGGGGAAACAGTGGAAACAGTGTCAGACTTCATTTTTTTGGGCTCCAAAATCACTGCAGATGGTGACTGCAGCCATGAAATTAAAAGACGCTTACTCCTTGGAAGGAAAGTTATGACCAACCTAGATAGCATATTGAAAAGCAGAGATATTATTTTGCCAACAAAGGTCCGTATAGTCAAGGCTATGGTTTTTTCAGTGGTCATGTATGGATGTGAGAGTTGTACTGTGAAGAAAGCTGAGCATAGAAGAATTGATGCTTTTGAACTGTGGTGCTGAAGAAGACTCTTATGGGTCCTTTGGACTGCAAGGAGATCCAACCAGTCCATCCTAAAGGAGACCAGTCCTGGGTGTTCATTGGAAGGACTGATGCTGAAGCTGAAACTCCAATACTTTGGCCACTTCATGCAAAGAGTTGACTCATTGGCAAAGACCCTGAAGCTGTGAGGGACTGGGGGCAGGAGGAGAAGGGGACAACAGAGGATGAGATGGCTGGATGGCATCACCAACTCGATGTACATGAGTTTGGGTGAACTCCGGGAGTTGGTGATGGACAGGGAGGCCTGGAGTGCTGTGACTCATGGGGTCACAAAGAGTCTGACATGACTGAGAGACTGAACTGAACTGAACTGAAAATGCTTTTGTACATAAAAAGGAACCATCAACAAAATGAGAAGGCAACCTACTGAATGTGAGAAGATATCTACAAATATATATCTAGTAAGAGGAAGACTCTACACATGGACATCACCAGATGGTCAACACCAAAATCAGATTGATTATATTCTTTGCAGCCAAAGATGGAGAAGCTCTATACAGTCAGCAAAAACAAGACCAGGAGCTGACTGTGGCTCAGATCATGAACTCCTTATTGCCAAATTCAGACTTAAATTGAAGAAAGTAGGGAAAACCACTAGACCATTCAGGTATGACCTAAATCAAATCCCTTATGATTATATAGTGGAAGTGAGAAATAGATTTAAGGGCCTAGATCTGATAGACAGAGTGCCTGATGAACTATGGACTGAGGTTCGTGACATTGTACAGGAGACAGGGATCAAGACCATCCTCATGGAAAAGAAATGCAAAAAAAGCAAAATGGCTGTCTGGGGAGGCCTTACAAATAGCTGTGAAAAGAAGAGAAGCGAAAAGCAAAGGAGAAAAGGAAAGATATAAGCATCTGAATGCAGAGTTCCAAAGAATAGCAAGAAGAGATAAGAAAGCCTTCCTCAGCGATCAGTGCAAAGAAATAGAGGAAAACAACAGAATGGGAAAGACTAGAGATCACTTCAAGAAAATCAGAGATTCCAAGGGAACATTTCATGCAAAGATGGGGTCAATAAAGGACAGAAATGGTATGGACCTAACAGAAGCAGAAGATATTAAGAAGAGGTGGCAAGAATACACAGAAAAACTGTACAAAAAAGATCTTCATGACCCAGATAATCACAAAGGTGTGATTACTGACCTAGAGCCAGATATTCTGGAATGTGAAGTCAAGTGGGCCTTAGAAAGCATCACTACGAACAAAGCTAGTGGAGGTGATGGAATTCCAGTTGAGCTATTCCAAATCCTGAAAGATGATGCTGTGAAAGTGCTGCACTCAATATGCCAGCAAATTTGGAAAAGTTAGCAGTGGCCACAGGACTGGAAAAGGTCAGTTTTCATTCCAACCCCAAAGAAAGGCAATGCCACAGAATGCTCAAACTACCCCACAATTGCACTCATCTCACATGCTAGTAAAGTAATGCTCAAAATTCTCCAAGCCAGGCTTCAGCAATATGTGAACCGTGAACTTCCTGATGTTCAAGCTGGTTTTAGAAGAGGCAGAGGAACCAGAGACCAAATTGCCAACATCCGCTGGATCATCGAAAAAGCAAGAGAGTTCCAGAAAAACATCTATTTCTGCCTTATTGACTATGCCAAAGCCTTTGACTGTGTGGATCATAATAAACTGTGGAAAATTCTGAAAGAGATGGGAATACCAGACCACCTGACCTTCCTCCTGAGAAATTTGTATGCAGGTCAGGAAGCAACTATTAGAACTGGACATGGAACAACAGACTGGTTCCAAATAGGCAAAGGAGTATGTCAAGGCTGTATATTGTCACCCTGCTTATTTAACTTATGTGCAGAGTACATCATGAGAAACGCTGGGCTGGATGAAGCACAAGCTGGAATCAAGATTGCCAGGAGAAATATCAATAACCTCAGATATGCAGATGACACCACCCTTATGGCAGAAAGTGAAGAGGAACTAAAAATCCTCTTGGTGAAAGTGAAAGAGGAGAGTTAAAAAGTTGGCTTAAAGCTCAACATTCAGAAAATGAAGATCATGGCATCTGGTCCCATCAGTTCATGGGAAATAGATGGGGAAACAGTGGAAACAGTGTCAGACTTTATTTTTCTGGGCTCAAAAATCACTCCAGATGGTGACTGCAGCCATGAAATGAAAAGACGCTTACTCCTTGGAAGGAAAGTTATGACCAACCTAGATAGCATATTGAAAAGCAGAGACATTACTTTGCCAACAAAGGTCCGTCTAGTCAAGGCTATGGTTTTTCCAGTGGTCATGTATGGATGTGAGAGTTGGACTGTGAAGAAGGCTGAGCGCCGAAGAATTGATGCTTTTGTACCGTGGTGTTGGAGAAGACTCTTGAGAGTCCCTTGGAGTGCAAGGAGATCCAACCAGTCCATTCTGAAGGAGATCAGCCCTGGGATTTCTTTGGAAGGAATGATGCTAAAGCTGAAACTCCAGTACTTTGGCCACCTCATGCGAAGAGTTGACTCATTGGAAAAGACTCTGATGCTGGGAGGGATTGGGGGTAGGAGGAGAATAGGACGACAGAGGATGAGATGGCTGGATGGCATTACTGACTCGATGGACGTGAGTCTGAGTGAATTCCGGGAGTTGGTGATGGACAGGGAGGCCTGGCGTGCTGCAATTCACGGGGTCGCAAAGATTCAGACACGACTGAGCGACTGAGCTGAACTGAACTGAACTGAAGGTGTTAATGTATCTATTAATAATAAATACATTGCACAGAAATAGTATAAACAGTTGTCAAGTTAAATAAAGCAATACAACACAATGCTGGCATATTGTTGGTACAAAGAAATGTGTTTAAAACTCATGACTTTCATCCTTGAACAATGAAATCTTGCTCTAGAAAAAGATCTTCTTTCTAGTCCTTGGGGTTCCATGCTATTACAAAGGAAACTTGAAACCAGCCCCCATGCCAGGCAAGATTCTCCAGTGAAGAAAGAAGAGACTACTCCCCTTCTTTTCTTCAGTCTGAGTCCTTTCATCTTAGCCCTGATTCCATTCCAGTTATGCTATTTTAAAAAAAAAGGTCAGTCTATATTCTTATGTATGTATCTTTATATAATCTTTTCCTAATTCTTTTTTATCTTTCCTTTATCTTTCTTCCTTATCTTACTCAATTGGCTGAAACCGTGTATCTAACTTTCCTGTAATTACTTCAATTATGTCCTAAAAAGGTATTTTCTCTCTGTTCTCTTTCCCCCCACCCCATTTTTTGTTCTGAGGCAATCCCATGATCCACAGTCCTCTGATTCACACTTTTATTCTCTATCTCCCTTTCACCTACCACATCAGATCAGTCTTCCCAATATATTACCAGTGTGGCTCCCTAAATAAGACCCTTATTATCTGGATTTTTATAAGGCTCTGTCATCTGAACTTCAGCAACAGCCTCTACATTGTATCTCTGCTTTCAGTTTTCTCTTCTGAACACGTCTTTCCTCACTGCTTTCAGAGTGAGCTGAGTCATCATCTACAAGATAAAGGCATCCTAAAGGCTCACCAGTAATTGGTAGGTGGGTCTGCAAGTCCTGGATTTCCTTTGCTTCAAGTTTGAATCCAGTGTTTTGTAGAACATTACTTAGGTCACTGACAGTAACCTTGCCTCCTTAATAAAAACAAGAGAAAATAGATAAGAATGTCATGAAATGAAAAATTCAGACTGTTAACACTTACCTAGAAATAAAAGCACAAAAGAGCTTTACACCAAGTTGTGTGGAATAAGAAACAAAATATGATCCCAAAACTAACTGGGAGAAGTTTATATTGGGGGGAAAAATGTAAAGAAAGAGTTTGGCAACTCTGGTAAATTAGACAATGACAACAACCAAATCATGTCATTCTGGTCAAAAAGTAAGATCTGAAACTTCCTACAGTAACAATAAATTAGCTTCTTAATGTAATTTATACTACAGAAAAACTAGTTAATGAGGCAGGCTTTCTAAATACAAAATGACAAGAAGAAATCACAGAAGGAATGACTGATATAAACACATAAAAATGAAAAATGTCTGTGTACTGAAGTACAACATAGTGGACAGAAAGTAATTTGGTGGCTGCCTAGGTCTGCGAGAGTTATAGGGAATGGGGAGTGACTGCTAATTAGTGCAGTTTCTTTTTGGTAATGACAATGTTCTAAATTAATTGTAGTGACGGTTGCACAACTCTGTTACTATACTAAAAAGTGTTGAATTGTACATTTTAAATGGCTAAATTACAAGGTGTATAAATTATATTTTAATAAAACTGTTGTTAAAAAATACAACATAATAAAGTAAAGACGCAAACAACCAAATGGAAAAATATTTTCTATAGACATGACAATGTGCTAATATCCTTATAAAGAAGTCATTGAAATTAATAGGAAAAATGCAAAGATGCCATAGGATAGTGGACAAGATGCCAGACAAATAATTAAAAGACTGAAAGATATAAACCATTTTCAACTTCACCAATAAATAAAATACTCCATTTTTCATCTGTGAAATTAACAAGGCTCAAAAAATGTGAAACAGTATATAGTGGCCAACACATGACAGTAATGGGTGCTCTTATTCATTTATATACACCAAAGAGTTAAGATCCTTTGACCTGGTAATTCTAGTTGGAAAGCTCTATCTAAAAATGATTTTAAAGTTGAATAAATATTTATGTATAAAGATCACATATGCATAATAGTAAAGCATTACAGACTACCTAAATGTTCAATAAGAAAAGAAAAATCAAACCAGCTTTACAGCAAATGTTAAAGGGACTTACATAGTCAAGAAATACAAGAAAAGAAAAAAGATCTACAAAATCAACCACAAACAATTAAGAAAATGGCAATAGGAACATATATATCAATAATTACTTTAAATGTAAATGGGTTAAATGCTCCAACCAAAAGACACAGGCTGGCTGAATGGATACAGAAACAAGACCCATATCTATGCTGTCTACAGAAAACCCACTTCAGACCTAAAGACACATATAGACTGAATATGAGAGGATGGAAAAACTTATTCCATGCAAATGGGAAGCAAAAGAAAGCTGGAGTAGCAATCTTCATATCAGAAAAAAAAAGACCTTAAAGTAAAGAAGACTACAAGAGATAAGGAAGGACACTACATAATGATCAAGGGATCAATCCAGGAGGAAGACATAACAACTGTAAATACCTATGCACCCAACAGAGAAGCACCTCAGTACATAAGACAAACACTAACAGACATAAAAGGAGAAATTGACAGTAACACAATAATAGTAGGAGACTTTAACACCCCACTCACATCAATGGACAGATCATCAAAACAGAAAAGTAATAAGGAAACACAAGTCTTAAATGATACATTAGATGAGATGGATCTCATTTTTATCTTCAGGACATTCCATCCAAATGCAGAAGAATACACCTTCTTCCAAAGTGCACATGAAACATTCTCCAGGATAGACCACATCTTGGGTCACAAATCAAACCTCAGTAAGTTTAAGAAAACTGAAATCATATCAAGCATCTTTTCTGACCACAGCACTATGAGACTAGATACCAATTACTAGAAAAAAACTATAAGAAACAGAAACTCATGGAGATTAAACAACACATTTCTAAATAGCCAACAGGTTACTAAAGAAATCAAAAGGAAAAAAAAATTCTAGAAACAAATGACAAGGAAAACATGGCAACTCAAAATCTACAGGATGCAGCAAAAGCAGTTCTAAGAGGGAAGTTTACAGCAATACAATCCTACCTCAAGAAACAAGAAAAACATCTAATAGACAACCTAACTTCACCTAAAACAACTGGAAAAAGAAGAACAAAAAACCTCCAAAATTAGTAGAAGGAAAGAAATCATAAAGATCCAAGCAGAAATAAATGAAAAAGAAGTGAAAGAAACAATAGTAAAGATTAAGAAAACTAAAAGCTGGTTCTTCGAGAAGATAAATGAAATTGACAAGCCTTTAGACTCATCAAGAAAAAAAGAGAGAAGAATCAAATCAACAAAATTAGAAATGAGAAAGGAGAAGTTATAACAGACAATGCAGAAATACAAAGGATTATAAGAGACTATTATGAACAACTATATGGCAATAAAATGGATAACCTGGAAAAAATGGACAGATTCTTAGAAAAGTTCAATCTTCCAAGACTGAACCAGGAAGAAATAGAAATTATAAACAACCCAATTACAAGCACTGAAATTGAAGCTGGGATCAAAAAATCTCCCAAAAAACAAAAGCCCAGGACCAGATGGCTTCACATGAGAATTCTATCAAACATTTCAAGAAGAGCTAATGCCTATCCTTCTAAAACTCTTTCAAAAAATTTCAGAGGAAGGAACACTTCCAAAGTCATTTTATGAGGCCACCATCACCCTGATACCAAAACCAGACAAAGACAACACAAAAAAAGAAAACTATAGGCCACTATCATTGATGAACATAGATGCAAAAATCCTCAACAAAATTTTAACAAACAGAATTCAGCAGTACATCAAAAAGCTCACACACCATGATCAAGTTGGGTTTATTCCAGGGATGCAAGGATTCTTCAATATACACAAATCAATCAATGTGATACACCATATTAACCAATTGAAAGATAAAAACCATATGATCATCTCAATAGATGCAGAAAAAGCCTTTGACAAAATTCAGCACCCATTAATGATCAAAACTCTTCAAAGAATGGGCATAGAAGGAACCTACCTCAACATAGTAAAGGCCATATATGATAAACCTAGAACAAACATTATTCTCAATGGTTAAAAACTGAAAACATTCCCCCTAAGATCAGGAACAAGACAGGTGTGCCCACTTTCACCACTATTATTCAACATAGTTCTGGAAGTCCTAGTATAGCAATCAGAGAAGAAAAAGAAATAAAAGGAATCCAGATTGGAAAAGAAGAAGTAAAGCTCTCATCATTTGTAGATGACATGATACTGTACATAGAAAACCCTAAAGATCGTATCAGAAAATTACTAGAGCTAATCAGTGAATTTAGCAAAGTTGCAGGATACAAAGTCAATATACAGAAATCACTTGCATTTCTATATACTAACAATGAAAAATTAGAAAGAGAAATTAAGGAATCAATCCCATTCACCATTGCAATAAACAGAATTAAGTATCTAGGAATAAACTTACTAAGGAGACAAAAGAACTGTACACAGAAAATTATAAGACACTAATGAAAGAAATCAAAGACAACATAAACAGATGGAGAGATATTCCATGTTCCTGGGTAAGAAGAGTCAATATTGTAAAAATGACTATATTACCAAATACAATCTACAGACTCAATGTGATCTTTATCAAATTACCAATGACATTTTTCAAAGAACTAGAACAAAAAATTTCACAATTCATACAGAAACACAAAAGACCCTGAATAGCCAAAGCAGTCCTGAGAAAGAAGAATGGAGCTGGAGGAATCAAACTTCCTGACTTCAGAGTATATTACAAAGCCACAGTCATCAAGACAGTATGGTACTGGCATAAAAACAGAAATATACCAATGGAACAAGGTAGAAAGCCCAGAAATAAACCCACACACCTCTGGATACCTTATTTTTGACAAAGGAGGCAAGAATATGCAATGAGGAAAAGACAGCCTCTTCAATAAATGGTGCTGGGAAAACTGGACAGCTACATGTAAAAGAATGAAATTAGAACACTTTTTAACATCATACAGAAATATAAAATCAAAATGGATTAAAGACCTAAATGTAAGACCAGAAACTATAAAACTCTTAGAGGAAAACATAGGCAGAACACTCAATGACATAAATCAAAGCAAGATCCTCTATGATGCACCTCCTAGATTAATGGAAATAAAAACAAAAGTAAACAAGTGGGACCTGTTTAAACTTAAAAGCTTTTGCACAGCAAAGGAAACTATAAGCAAGGTGAAAAGACAACCCTCAGAATGGGATAAAATAATAGCAAATGAAACAAATGACAAAGGATTAATTTCCAAAATATATAAGCAGCTCATACAACTCAATACCAGAAAAACAAAAACAAACAACCCAATCAAAAAGTGGGAAAAAGACCTAAACAGACATTTCTCCAAGGAAGACATACAGATGGCTAACAAACACATGAAAAGATGCTCAACATTGCTCTTATTAGAGAAATGCAAATTAAAACTACAATGAGATATCACCTTACACTGGTCAGAATGGCTATCATCAAAAAGTATACAAACAATAAATGCTGGAAAGGGTGTAGAGAAAAGGGATTGCTCTTGCACTATTGGTGGGAATGTAAATTGATTCACTATGGTGGACGGTATGGAGATTCCTTAAAGAACTAGGAATAAAACCACCATATAACCTGGCAATCCCACTCCTAGGCATATACCCTGAGGAAACCAAAATTGAAAAAGACATGTATCCCATTGTTCATTGCAGCATTAATTACAATAGCTAGAACATGGAAGCAACCTAGGTGTCCATCAACAGATGAATGGGTAAAGAAGTTGCAGTACATATACACAATGGAATATTACTCAGCCATAAAAAGGAACACCTCTGAGTCAGTTCTGATGAGGTGGATGAACCTAGAACCTATTATACAGAGTGAAGTAAGAGGAAGAGAAAGATAAACATCATATTTTAATGCATATATATGGCATATAGAAAAATGGTACTGAAGAATTTATGTACAGGGCAGCAATGGAGAAACAGACGCAGAGAATAGACTTATGGACATGGGGAGAGAGGAGGAGAGGGTGAGATGTATATAGAGAGTAACATGGGAACTTACATCACCATGTGTAAAATTCCAATGGGAATTCGCTGGGATGGCTCAGGAAACTCAAACAGGGGTTCTGTGTCAACCTGGAGGGGTGGGATGGGGAGGGAGATGGGAGGGGGGCTCAGGAGGGAGGGGATATATGTATACCTATGGCTGATTCATGTTCAGGTTTGACAGAAAACAAAAAAATTCTGTAAAGCAATTATCCTTCAATAAAAAAATAAATAAATTTTAAAAAGAGAAAAGAATAATCAAGTAAATTGTGTATGTGTAAATACAACATGATGATATAGTCTTAAAAATGATGTTTACAAATAATTTTTCAATGATATAGTGATGACTGGGCACACATGGACACATGTCTTTTTTCCACTCACCTTTGAAAGACTTCACACCCCTTAGTAATTCTTTCTTAAACACCTTTTTATCAGCTGTAAACAAACAAACAACAACAAAAACAAAAAGCATGATTGAGTTTCTGATGATTCATAAGAATCAGTATTTACTTTCAGAAAGGGAAAACTTAAATTTATCAAAGTTTATTCTCAATGAAATAAAAAGTACTCAGAAAATTCAGTGCAGTGAATCTATCCACTGGACAGAATAGAAGACCACGGCTAGTGACATCCTACTTGGCTGAATCACACGTAGCTTTTTCTTTACCATTTCTCCTCTCTAATTTGGCTTTATTTTTCTTTCTTCATTTTCCTATCCTCCTTCCCTTTTCTCCTCTTACAGCTTAGACTTTAGATTTCCCCTAAAGAGATGAAAGAACATGTGTGTCCTCTATGGGCCTTCTGTCTAAAGAGGTCCCAGTTTCCTAAACCAAAATCTAAGTGAAAAGAACAGGATTTCAAAAAAATGCTAAGATAGAATCTTTAAACAATATTTTTAATTGACATAAAATGTTTCAAATGTTAGAATTTCTTATACAAAACCCTACAACTAACCTTCCCTGAAGTTCTGTTTAGGAGGGCAGGAACTTGAGGAAACGTGCTCCCCACAGTCAAGGTACCTGCCCAGCAGAGTTTAGTACAGTGCTATGTACAAAACAGAGCTTCAGTAAATGTTTGTTGAAGGAATACATTTTTAGACTTCAATGATATAGAACACACTTAAATGCTTACCAGAAACGGGCAGAGTTTTTATAAGCTTCTTGTGTTCCTTTTTTGTGATCTCTATTCCCATGTTTTTAAGAACATTTTTCAGGTCCTCAGTGTGAATCTTCTCTCCTTTAGAAAAGGAAATGTGTACATATTAAACATCCTTATCAGTTGTAGGGGAAGGAGTAAGGTACAAAGAAGGCTTGTTCAGCTCTTCAGAATCAAGGAGGGGAGTCAGACATTTTTCTTTCAACCTAAGTAAAGAAACTTTTATAATGATAAGACAATAATATGCATAAAAAGTAAAATAGGAATTGTATAATCTCAGTAACTTAGATACTGTTTGACAGCTAATGTAAACAATTAAATCACATAACAGTGGTGTTATTTTATCTTTTCTCTTCTTCCTTCTCTGTCCCCTCCTCTAGGCCTTCCTCTTCTTCATCTTTCCTTTCTTCTGTTGCCTAAAGTATAGAATTAGTTTTAATAATGATAACAAAAATTGACTTATAAAAATTTCCACCTTGAATAAAATTATATTTATACAATTATTAATGCATTGCAAGTTGAAAAAAAGATATGAAAAACCAAATAAGAAGGTCAGAGAAGGCAATGGCAAGCCACTCAAGTACTCTTGCCTGGAGAATCTCATGGATGGAGGAGCTTGGTAGGCTGCAGTCCATGGGGTCGCTACTAGTCAGACACGACTGAGTGGCTTCACTTTCACTTTTCACTTTCATGCATTGGAGAAGGAAATGGCAACCCACTCCAGTGTTCTTGCCTGGAAAATCCCAGGGACAGCGGAGCCTGATGGACTGCTATCTGTGGGGTCGCACAGAGTCGGATGCGACTGAAGTGACTTAACATATATAATCAGTTCAGTTGCTCAGTCGTGTCTGACTCTTTGCGACCCCATGAATCGCAGCACACCAGGCCTCCCTGTCCATCACCAACTCCCAGGGTTCACTCAGACTCACATCCATTGAGTCAGTGATGCCATCCGGCCATCTCATCCTCTGTCGTCCCCTTCTCCTTCTGCCCCCAATCCCTCCCAGCATCAGAGTCTTTTCCAATGAGTCAACTCTTCGCATGAGGTGGCCAAAGTACTGGAGTCTCAGCTTTAGCATCATTCCTTCCAAAGAAATCCCAGGGCTGATCTCCCCTATATAATAGGAATTTCCAAAAGTGAAAAAGGAGAAAAGAGGGGTGAGGTAATACTGAAACATAAGGACTGAGGGTTTTCAGACTTGATGAAAGGCATAAATGTTCAGTTTCAGCAATCAGAAGTTCCAAGCAGGAAAAATTAAAGAAGTCTACACTTGGCCACATGATAATGAGAACTTCAAAGATAGAGATACTCTTAAGAGTTACAAGAGAAAAAGAGACTATCAAAAAGCATTGAAGATTTATAGTTGATTTTTTAATAGCAAAAAATAGGGCCAGAAAACAGTGTGTATGAGTCTACCTATCTATTTAGCTATGTATGTATGTTCTTCTGTTTTCCCCCTTTTAAATTAAAATACAAATTTTATTATAGGCTAACTTTACAGCTTAGTCTCTAAATAACAATGTTCATATGGGGCTGTAACTAAATTTGGGAAGTAATTAACATGACCCAGAGATAGTATGACTGTCTCCCAGAGATAGACCGTTGGAACTTTGCTGCTTCTTATTCTGGGGAGAGAGTAAAGACAACTTTCACTTGTATGAAGGATAGCTGCATCTTACTAGTTGGAAACTAAGAGAGGTTTTTTGTTGTTTTATATGGAAACTAAATTCAAATATATGTAGAAGAGTCAAAGTAGCTGAGTAGACAAAAGAGATTTAGGAACTAATTCTCAGTGCTCCGGCCCTACCCTTCTGTGCTCTGCTTTGTGTGTGTGTGTTAGTCAGTCAGCCATGTATGACTCTTTGTGACCCCATGGACTGTAGCCTGCCAGGCTCCTCTGTCCGTGGAATTCTCTAGGCAAGAATACTGAAGTGGGTTGCCATTCCCTTTTCCAGGAAATCTTCTGACCCAGGGATTGAACCTGGGTCTTCTGCATTGCAGGCAGATTCTTTACCATCTGAGCCACCAGGGAAGCCCTTATGTGTGGGACTCTAAATCACATTTCTGTTTTGCCAGCTGGCTCTATATTAAATTCTGTGAATAGGGGATGCTGGAGAGTCTGTAGGCTGGCAGATGAAGGTAGTTCCTGAAGCAGTAGGTGAATCAAGTTTTCTGGTTTTCAGCCTTGTGGAACCAGTTTCATTACACTTTTTTCAGACATAGTAGCTGAATGCATGTGCGTATGCAAAGTTGCTTCAGCCATGTCTGACTCTTTGTGACTCTATGGACTGTAGCCTGCCAGGCTCCTCTGTCCATGGAATTCTCCAGG
The DNA here is from genome assembly GCF_002263795.3 of Bos taurus. NCBI lineage: Eukaryota > Metazoa > Chordata > Mammalia > Artiodactyla > Bovidae > Bos > Bos taurus. Next base: position 46,781,722 of record NC_037346.1, on the reverse strand, counting down.
CAAGAATACTGGAGTGGGTGGCCATGCTCTCCTCCAGGGGATCTTCCCAACCCAGGGACCAAACCTGTGTCTCTTATGTCTCCTGCATTGGCAGGCAGGTTCCTTACCACTAGTACCAACTGGGAAGTCCACAGTAGCCGCACATGTCAGTATTCTAAGGTAAAATGACCATCTACACGTCTAGACTTAGTCAAACCATGATCAAGCATGAATGTAAAATAAAGATTTTTCAGACAAAGACTGATTCTTGTTGAAACTACTAAGAACAATTTACTTGAGGAAGAGTAAAGTCAACCCCCAAAAAGTAGAAGAAATAATGGTGAGCAAAGAAAGTGATCAGATCAGATCAGTTGCTCAGTCCTGTCCGACTCTGCGACCCCATGAATCGCAGCATGCCAGGCCTCCCTGTCCATCACCAACTCCCAGAGTTCACTCAGACTCATATCCATTGAGTCATTGATGCCATCCAGCCATCTCATCCTCTGTCGTCCTCTTCTCCTCCTGCCCCCAATCCCTCCCAGCATCAGAGTCTTTTCCAATGAGTCAACTCTTCGCATGAGGTGGCCAAAGTACTGGAGTTTCAGCTTTAGCATCAGTCCTTCCAAAGAAATCCCAGGGCTGATCTCCTTCAGAATGGACTGGTTGGATCTCCTTGCACTCCAAGGGACTCTCAAGAGTCTTCAACACCACAGTTCAAAAGCATCAATTCTTCGGCGCTCAGCCTTCTTCACAGTCCAACTCTCACATCCATACATGACCACAGGAAAAACCATAGCCTTGACTAGACGAACCTTTGTTGGCAAAGTAATGTCTCTGCTTTTGAATATGCTATCTAGGTTGGTCATAACTTTCCTTCCAAGGAGTAAGCGTCTTTTCATTTCATGGCTGCAGTCACCATCTGTAGTGATTTTTGAGCCCAGAAAAATAAAGTCTGACACTGTTTCCACTGTTTCCCCGTCTATTTCCCATGAAGTGGTGGGACCGGATGCCATGATCTTCGTTTTCTGAATGTTGAGCTTTAAGCCAACTTTTTCACTCTCCACTTTCACTTTCATCAAGAGGCTTTTGAGTTCCTCTTCACTTTCTGCCATAAGGGTGGTGTCATCTGCATATCTGAGGTTATTGATATTTCTCCCGGCAATCTTGATTCCAGCTTGTGTTTCTTCCAGTCCAGCATTTCTCATTATGTACTCTGCATATAAGTTAAATAAACAGGGTGACAATATACAGCCTTGATGAACTCCTTTTCCTATTTGGAACCAGTCTGTTGTTCCATGTCCAGTTCTAACTGTTGCTTCCTGACCTGCATACAGATTTCTCAAGAGGCAGATCAGGTGGTCTGGTATTCCCATCTCTTTCAGAATTTTCCACAGTTTAATGTGATCCACACAGTCAAAGGCTTTGGCATAGTCAATAAAGCAGAAATAGATGTTTTTCTGGAACTCTTTTGCTTTTTCTATGATCCAGCGGATGTTGGCAATTTGAGTTGGCAATTTGATCTCTGGTTCCTCTGCCTTTTCTAAAACCAGCTTGAACATCAGGAAGTTCACAGTTCACATATTGCTGAAGCCTGGCTTGGAGAATTTTGAGCAGTACTTTACTAGCGTGTGAGATGAGTGCAATTGTGCGGTAGTGTGAGCATTCTTTGGCAGTGCCTTTCTTTGGGGTTGGAATGAAAACTGACCTTTTTCAGTCCTGTGGCCACTGCTGAGTTTTCCAAATTTGCTGGCATATTGAGTGCAGCACTTTCACAGCATCATCTTTCAGGATTTGGAATAGCTCAACTGGAATTCCCTCACCTCCACTAGCTGTGTTCAGAGTGATGCTTTCTAAGGCCCTCTTGACTTCACATTCCAGGATGTCTGGCTCTAGGTCAGTGATCACACCATTGTGATTATCTGGGTCGTGAAGATCTTTTTTGTACAGTTCTTCTGTATATTCTTGCCATCTCTTCTTAATATCTTCTGCTTCTGTTAGGTCCATACCATTTCTGTCCTTTATTGACCCCATCTTTGCATGAAATGTTCCTTTGGTATTTCTGATTTTCTTGAAGAGATCCCTAGTCTTTCCCATTCTGGTGTTTTCCTCTATTTCTTTGCATTGATCGCTGAGGAAGGCTTTCTTATCTCTTCTTGCTATTCTTTGGAACTCTGCATTCAGATGTTTATATCTTTCCTTTTCTCCTTTGCTTTTCACTTCTCTTCTTTTCACAGCTATTTGCCTCCCCAGACAGCCATTTTGCTTTTTTGCATTTCTTTTCCATGAGGATGGTCTTGATCCCTGTCTCCTGTACAATGTCATGAACCTCATTCCACAGTTCATCAGGCACTCTATCTATCAGATCTAGGCCCTTAAATCTATTTCTCACTTCCACTGTATAATCATAAGGGATTTGATTTAGGTCATACCTGAATGGTCTAGTGGTTTTCCCTACTTTCTTCAATTTAAGTCTGAATTTGGCAATAAGGAGTTCATGATCTGAGCCACAGTCAGCTCCTGGTCTTGTTTTTGCTGACTGTATAGAGCTTCTCCATCTTTGGCTGCAAAGAATATAATCAATCTGATTTCGGTGTTGACCATCTGGTGATGTCCATTTGTAGAGTCTTCTCTTGTGTTGTTGGAAGAGGGTGTTTGTTATGACCAGTGCATTTTCTTGGCAAAACTCTATCAGTCTTTGCCCTGCTTCATTCCATATTCCAAGGCCAAATTTGCCTGTTACTTCAGGTGTTTCTTGACTTCCTACTTTTGCATTCCAGTCCCCTGTAATGAAAAGGACATCTTTTTTGGGTGTTAGTTCTAAAAGGTCTTGTAGGTCTTCATAGAACAGTTCAACTTCAGCTTCTTCAGCGTTACTGGTTGGGGCATAGACGTGGATTACTGTGATATTGAATGGTTTGCCTTGGAAACGAACAGAGATCATTCTGTTGTTTTTGAGATTGCATCCAAGTACTGCATTTTGGACTCTTTTGTTGACCATGATGGCCACTCCATTTCTTCTGAGGGATTCCTGCTCGCAGTAGTAGATATAAGGGTCATCTGAGTTCAATTCACCCATTCCAGTCCATTTCAGTTCGCCGATTCCTAGAATGTCGACATTCACTCTTGCCATCTCGTTTGACCACTTCCAATTTGCCTTGATTCATGGACCTGACATTCCAGGTCCTATGCAATATTGCTGTTTACAGCATCAGACCTTGCGTCTATCACCAGTCACATCCACAGCTGGGTATTGTTTTTGCTTTGGCTCCATCCCTTCATTCTTTCTGGAGTTATTTCTCCACTGATCTCCGGTAGCATATTGGGCACCTACTGACCTGGGGAGTTTCTCTTTCAGTATCCTATCATTTTGCCTTTTCATACTGTTCATGGGGTTCTCAAGGCAAGAATCCTGAAGTGGTTTGCCATTACCTTCTCCAGTGGACCACATTCTGTCAAATCTCTCCACCATGACCCGCCCATCTTGCATTGCCCCACGGGCATGGCTTAGTTTCATTGAATTAGACAAGAAAGTGATAAGCATGTTTAATTTTTGTGGAAGGCTGCATTTAAATTGCTCTACTCTTGCTTTTAATATACTCACTTGGCAAAACTCCATTCCTGGTTAAAAGAAGTATCTGTTTATTCTGTGTCTGCAGCCATGAAGCTGCACTAGAGTTGAAGTTAACTATGCTGTTTTCAATTTAAATTGATGATCATGAAGCTCAAGTAGGTCTTTATTTCTGTTGGGCAATCACACTATACTCGGTTGGTCCATTAACTTTCCCACTCTACTTGTTGACTGCTTCACATCATTTCTCTTTCAAACCACCACTTCCTTCTTTTCTATTTAATCACAACTTCTTTTATCTCTCTAATTAAAGAAGTCCTTATGGCAGAAACTGAAGAAGAACTAAAGAGCCTCTTGATGAGGGTAAAAGAGGAGAGTGAAAAAGTTGGCTTAAAACTCAACATTCAGAAAATTAAGATCATGGCATCTTATCCCATCACTTCATGGCAAATAGATGGGAAAATAATGGAAAAAGTGAAAGATTTATTTTCTTGGGCTCCAAAATCACTGCAGATGGTGACAGCAGCTATGAAATTAAAAGACGCTTGCTCCTTGGAAGAAAAGCTATGACCAACCTGGATAGCATATTAAAAAGCAGAGACATCACTCTGCCAGCAAAAGTCCATCTAGTCAAAGCTATGGTTTTTCCAGTAGTCATGTATGGACATGAGAGTGGAACTATAAAGAAAGCTGAGTGCTGAAAAATTGATGCTTTTGAACTGTGGTATTGAAGAAGACCCTCGAGAGTCCCTTGGACTGCAAGGAGGTCCAACCTGTCAATCCTAAGGAAATCAGTCCTGAATATTCATTGGAAGGACTGATGCCGAAGCTGAAACTCCAATACTTTGGCCACCTGATGGGAAGAACTGACTCATTTGAAAAGACTCTGATGCTGGGAAAGATTGAAGGCAGGAAGAGAAGGGGATGACAGAGGATGAGATGGTTAGATGGCATTACCAACTTGATGGACATGAGTTTGAGTAAGCTCCAGGAGTTGGTGATGGACAGGGAAGCCTGGAGTGCTGCAGTCCATGGGGTCGCAAAGAGTTGGACGTGATGAGTGACTGAACTGAACTGAACTGAAAGAAGTCCTAATCACCAACCACCAGGAAATTCCCTATTCACACTGTTTCTAAATCTTATCCTCTCAATTTCTCTTAAACATCATTCAGTTAGGCTTCTTTCCACTTTCACCACCTACAACATCTCTCTCTTTTTCAATTTCTCTTTTTGATATTACCAGTGGTCTCCATGTGGCTATACACAATGGTCAATTCTCAGCCCTTATCTTACTTGGATTATCAGCAGCATTTAACTCTGTTGATTTGCCCTCTAATCTGATACGGCAGATGCTATAGATGCACTGACCAAATCTCTTTAACCTTTGCCATTTTAATGCACACTAGCCCAACCTTCAATTGCCAGTATCTCTGTCTGAAGGATTTCTTTGTGTACGTTGTGTTACAAAATGATCACCACAATAAGTCTAGTTAACATCCATCACAGTGGCTCCTTTTAAAATATATCAAAATTCAATTACTTTTTTTTTTGGCAGTGACTCCAGGCAAGTGAGGGATCTAGTTCTCACCCCACCCAAGACCAGGGGTCAAATCTGTGTCCCCTGAAGTTGAAGCCCAGAATCTTAACCACTGAACTTCCAGAGAAATCCCTAATTTTCATCACCTTATTGTTATCCAAAGTGAAAGTGAAGTCTCTCAGTCGTGTCCGACTCTTTGCGACCCCGTGGACTATAGAGTACCAGGCTCCTCCATCCATGGGATTCTCCAGGCAAGAATACTGGAGTGGGTTGCCATTTCCTTCTCCAGGGGATCTTCCCGACCCAGGGATCGAACCCCGGTCTCCCACATTGCAGGCAGACACTTTAACCTCTGAGCCATCAGGGGAACCCCATTGTTATCTAACCTGGTATTAAAAACCATCATCTTTAATGTGGATTACTCTAAAAGCCTCTTAAATGGTTTCCCTGTTTCTATTTTTGGTTTCTTTCCTCCACTTCCCCACCTCCACTGCTTCATCCCACCATCTGTTCACACAGAATCCAGAAAGATCTGATGAAAGATTAGGTCAGATTATATCATGCCTCAGCTCTAAATCCTTCAATGGCTTTCCATTTCTCTTAGGAAAAAGCCCAAGACCTGGCAGGGCTTTCATGGCGATGGCTGATCTTGTACCCATCACATCTCTCTTCTCATCTCCTATTACTGTTTTCCTTACTTATTCAACTTCAGCTACATTGGCCTTCTTGCTGTTTCTTTAAAAGCCCAGATATGCTCCCCGCTTTGGGCCTTAGTTCTTATTTCCTTTGCCTGCAACACTCTTTTTCCAGAAGTCCCACATGGCTGAAACTCATACCTTCTTCAGGTATTTGCTCAAATGTCACCATCTTAAAGAGACCCGATTCTCTATTTAAGACCATAACTGCTCCTTTTCCCAACATACTTTGCTCTCCCAGTCTCCTTTAGTGTAGTCTACTTTTCATTCTTCTCTACAGAATTTACCACTTTCAAACAGGAAATGGCAACCCGCTCCAGTGTTCTTGCCTGGAGAATCCCAGGGACGGAGGAGCCTGGTGGGCTGCCATCTATGGGGTCGCACAGAGTCGGACACGACTGAAGTGACTTAGCAGCGGCAGCAGCAGCAACATACTATACAATGTACTTATTTATTATGTTTATTGTTTACTGCTTATTTCCTCTGCTAGATTGTAAGCTCTGTGGGGGAAGTTATATTTGTTCAGTTTACTGATGTACTGTAAATGCCTCAAACAATGTCTGGCATGTATTAAGTGCTGAATAAATAGTTGTTGAATGAATAAAGAAAGGAAACACTATTATATTAAAAACACAGTTCCATATAAAACTTCAAGACCAAATAATAATTGTAATATCTCACTCACCTGTAATATTTTTAACTTTATCCGTCAACACATTTAAATCAATCTTCTCATTATCTTGAAGATAAAAAAAAATTTTTTTGGAAAAATGATATGAAATCCTTAAATTATGAAGCAAAATCCCCAAATTCAACCATTTGAAAACATTTCCCTAGAAGTTTATTAGCTTTTAATGTCAGAGATCATAATTGTAATTAAAACAGTTCCTGCATTTTACTGTATCAAAAACCACACAGCACAGTGGACGAGCAAGGTTTAAAGTCCTCTCCTTTCCTTTGAGACACTTTTTTATTAGGTTAGTCTTTCTCAGACAGGAGTTTGAAACTTATTGAGAATGTAAAAATTTTGCTTAAAAATTATGTCTCCATTTCACCAGTGTTGGCTTTCCCTTTGGGCTTATGCTCACCTTGGCACCAAGTGATGCCCTTAAAGGACAGAGTGCTGGTGTGCATGTCTGTGCTCGTAGCTTGCTGACACAGTCATCATCACCTTGATGTATTTGGCTAAACTTCCAAGTTATATTTGTTCTGTTTACTGACAAAATTTTTGTTCTGCAGTACCCATGCTCAATGGAAAGACTTTTTCATAGACCATTAACTTAGTTTCTTTAGTCAGTATTTCTCAAAATAAAACCAGAAGCTACTGGATATCAATAGATACATTTTAATGAGTTTATAAAATTCCAAGTTTGAGAAACACTAAATTGGGATGTTACAAAAGTAATTAAAGGATTATTGTTGCTAAGTTGCTAAGTTGTGTCCGACTCTTTGGGACCCCATGAACGGACGCATGCCAGGCTTCCCTGTCCTTCACTATCTCCCAGAATTTGCTTAAACTCATGTCCATTGAGTGGGTGATGCCATCCAGCCATCTCATCCTCTGTCGCCCCCTTCTCCTCTTGCCCTTAATAGTAAAAAGATGCCATTACACTAACAGGCAAGACTCAGTTTGCAACCTTAAAGCTGTCCATGGACAAGCTCATTCTCCACTCATGACTTGGTCAAGGGTGCCAATTCATCACTGCTCAAATGTGTTTGCATTCTTGTATTATTTTTAATATTCCTCAGATTTTAAGTTCTCCCAAGGGTGAGATACCAGTTTAATGGTTTGTTCAAGAGTGATGTTCCATAAATGCTTTGTTGTTGTTCAGTCACTCAGTCATGTCCAACTCTTTGCGACCCCATGGACTGCAGCACACCAGGCTGCCCTGTCCTTCACTATCTCCCAGAGTTTACTGAAATTTATGTCAATTGAGTCAGTGATGCCATCCAGCCATCTCATCCTCTGTTGCCCACTTCCCCTCTTGCCCTCGATCTTTCCCAGAATCGATGGGGGGAAAAGGTTATTGTGAGATTATATAAAATCATTTATGCAAAACTTTTGAAAATTGTGAAGCACTATAGAATTTTTTTTTTTTAATTCCACTCAATTTAAAAAAAGAAAAAAGAATGAAGGTACCACTTACTTGGAAAAACCCATATTCATTGACTTGGGTCAATCTTCCATTTTTACTACTTCCCCAGGGGGGCAAGTGCCTTTCAAAATTTCCTGATTAATTGTTCTCAGCTCTACTAGTATAAGAAAAGTCTCCGTTCATTTCAGTTCAGTCACTCAGTCATGTCCTACTCTTGGCGACCCCATAAACTGCAGCATACCAGGCCTCCCTGTCCATCACCAACTCCTGGAGTCCACCAAAACCATGTCCATCGAGTCGGTGATGCCATCCGACCATCTAATCCTCTGTCATCCCCTTCTCCTCCTGCCCCCAATCCCTCCCAGCATCAGGGTCTTTTCCAATGAGTCAGCTCTTTGTATCAGGTGGCCAAAGTATTGGACTTTCAGCTTCAACATCAGTCCTTCCAATGAACACCCAGGACTGATCTGCTTTAGGATGGACTGGTTGGATCTCCCTGCAGTCCAAGGGAATCTCAAGAGTCTTCTCCAACACCACAGTCTAACACATGCCAAATTTAATGCCAATTGGTAACTTCACTATACATCTTCTTAAGATCATTAATTCTGTAGTTCGTGGCAATATTAGCAGAGTGGTTGAAAGACAGTTTCTGGAGCCAGATTGCCTGTCTACCACTAGCTCTCTGACTCTAGGCAAGCTACTTGTTTTCTCTGTGCCTTAGTTTCCTGATATATAAATTAAGCATTAAAATGAAACTTATAGAGTAGTTTCGAAGATGAAATGATATAGTAAACTGCTTAGAACAGTGCCTTGCACAAGTCAGGACTATGTAAGTGTTGCACACTGCTATTTGATGCTGGATTAACAGTAGGGACTCGAGGATTGAAGTATTGACACTAGTTCTCTGAAATCTACAAAATCTCTAGTTCAGTAAATCCTCCACAGTCTTAAAAAAAAACACAACAACCCAATGATTAAAAACTTGAGTATTCTTGTTAGACCTTGGCAGTTCCTATGGAGAGTAACACTTGTCATCTGTATTGGGCAGCCTTCTTGGTGATCTTTCCTGAGTGATAGTTACTTGGCTTCAGCTGTGCTGAAGGCCTCATTCTTTTTCTTCTTTTCATATGTTATACATCATATCTTCAGTCATTCCAGCCCTGACACTGGCCTCATATCCAAAGTTTTGCTAAGGGGTATATTGATATCAAAACTCTCACCATCAACTGGTAGGTGGTCCTTTAGTTCCTGGATTTCTTCCTCTGTGAGTTCAATTCCCATGTTTTTAAGGCAAATGTCCACTTTATCTGAAGATACCTTTGTCCCTTAAGAAAGAAAGGGATGGATATTAGAAATATTTCTAGTGATGTAAAGAGTGGATTATTTTAGCTCATACTGAGGCGTCAATAGTTATAGACAATAAAGAGCAAAGAACAAATGGCTGAAGAAAACATGGTCTTGGTGTCTAAGTCAGAAATTCCTAAACCTTGATCTCTGGTATTTGGAAAACTTTTAAGAGAAGAAACTGAGGGGTTGGAGGTGTCTGATGTGTGCGTGTGTGTGTTAGTTGCTTAGTCGTGTCTGACTCTTTGCAACCCCATGGAGACTGCGGCCCACCAGGGCCCTCCATCCATGGGATTCTCCAGGCAAGAACACTGGAGTGGGTTGCCATTTCCTTCTCCAAAAGAAACTATAGAAAGAAAGAAAGTGAAGTCACTCAGTCATGTCCAGCTCTTTGAGACCCCATAGGCTGTAGCCTACCAGGCTCCTCCAGCCCATGGAATTTTCCAGGCAAGATTACTGGAGTGGGTTGCCATTTCCTTCCAGGAAGTATCTGATAAGTCATGACAAAGACTTAAAATTAACCTTTATAAACATGTCTGTACAGTAGGATTTGAAACTTGCTAAACTGATGGAGAACTATCCATCCATCCATCCTGTCCATGGATTTACTCTATCATAATCCTATACATTTAATAACACACATTTCTAGGTACTGTCTCTGGAAAGTCAATATCAATATGACTGAAAGAGGCCCAGTAATCTGAATGCCAAATCTTACCCTCTTCCCCAGTTATTCTGGTATACAACTTTATTTGGGAACCAAAGCTTTGGGTTTACTGTAGTTAAACAATTTTGGTGAATGTACAGTACCTAAGGCATATAAAGAATAAATACTGAATTAATAACTCAGACAGCAGGATTAAAAATCTGAAATATGTAAAATAGAGTTTTTGAAAATAAGAACAAAGCTCAATGTCCTCAGTTTTAATTGCCTTTTCATCATACTTCTCACTCACCTTCAAGAGACCTTAATTCTTTCATCAACCTGTTCATATACACTCTTCTTTTGGCTGCAAGAAAGGGAAAAATCCAAGGATCAGACAGCAGTGTAGATATTTTAAAATAGAATAAAATATGCATAATTTTAGAAATACAAAGACTTGCATGTTTTATTCAAGATATTTTTATTATTTCACTTAAAAGCCTAAAACTCAGGAATGGAAACAGCTCTCAACTTGGTAAAATCATTTTGGTGGGGAGGGCGTGAGACATTCTGTAAATAGTGCATATTAGTCATGTAAGTCCATAGTCTCAAGTTTCCTTGAAGGTCACTGTGATTTTTTTTCCCCACTGTGATACTTTTAATGCTCACCATCAACTGGAAGATTGTTCAGTAGTTCCATGCCTTTATCTTCTGTGAGCTCTATCCCCATATTTTCCAGAAAATTTTCCAGGTTACTATTATCAACTTTCTCACCTTTAAAATGTAAAACATGGTAATGATTGACAATTTGAAGAATGATGATTCTTTATTATTAAAAAAATCCCTATACTGTCTTTGTCAATTTAGCAATGAAGCAAACCTGGCAAGAATGCAAACTACTGCTAAGACATGATCTTAGGGCATTTTGGCTAAACAAAAGTGATCAAAGTTAGGCTGTGAGTCAGTAGATGGAAACATTCATCAGTAAATAGGTAGAGTGAGAGAATATATCAATAAGGAAATAACTGCTATGAAAATAAAATTTTAGGCATGCATTAAAATCCCGGTTTTGTAGTTTTTTTGATCATGTGTCATGGAACTATAACAGGCTTTTCTCCAGGGCCTTCTTTCTTTTTACAAAATTTGTTTATTTTTTAATTGAAGGACAATTGCTTTACAGAATTGTTGTTTTCTGTCAAACCTGAACATGAATCAGCCATAGGTATACATATATCCCCTCCCTCTTGAACCTCCTTCCCTTCTCCCTCACTATCCTACCCCTCTAGGTTAATACAGAGCCCCTGTTTGAGTTTCCTAAGACATACAGAAAATTCCTGATGGCTATCTATTTTACATATGGTAATAAAAGTTTCCATGTTGCTCTCTCCATACATCTCACCCTCTCCTCCCGTCTCCCCATGTCCATAAGTCTGTTCTCTATGTCTGTTTCTCCATTGCTGCCCTGCAAATAAATTCTTCAGTATCATCTTTCTAGATTCCGTATATATACGTTAGTATATGATACTTATCTTTCTCTTTCTGACTTACTTCACTCTGTATAATAAGCTCTAGGTTCCTCCAACTCATTAGAACTGACTCAAATGTATTCCTTTTTTATGGCAGAGTAATATTCCATTGTGTATATGTACCACAACTTTTTTATCCATTCATCTGTCAATGGACATCTAGATTGCTTTCATGTTCTAGCTATTGTAAATAGTGTTGCAATGAACAATGGGATACATATGTCTTTTTCAGTTTTGGTTTCCTCAGTCTGCTAACTTCATCAAGCTTTTGACAGACATGGACCACCTTCTCCCTCAAGGTTATTATTCTAACCATATTTTTTATTTGTATCATTTCCTTTCTCAAAAGGTAAGGATCTCAAAAATGTATACCCTCTCTATATTCTGTTTTACCATTCTAATTTTTCTTCTCATTCAGTTCAGACAGTTCAGTCGTTCAGTCATGTCTGACTCTTTGCGACCCCATGAATCGCAGCACACCAGGCCTCCCTGTCCATCACCAACTCCTGGAGTTCTCTCAGACTCATGTCCATCGAGTCAGTGATGCCATCCAGCCATCTCATCCTCCGTCGTCCCCTTCCCCTCCTGCCCCTAGTCCCTCCCAGCATCAGAGTCTTTTCCAATGAGTCAACTCTTCACATGAGGTGGCCAAAGTACTGGAGTTTCAGCTTTAGCATCATTCCTTCCAAAGAAATCCCAGGGCTGATCTCCTTCAGAATGGACTGGTTGGATCTCCTTGCACTCCAAGGGACTCTCAAGAGTCTTCTCCAACACCACAGTTCAAAAGCATCAATTCTTCGGCACTCAGCCTTCTTCACAGTCCAACTCTCACATCCATACATGACCACAGGAAAAACCATAGCCTTGACTAGATGGACCTTTATGGCAAAGTAATGTCTCTGCTTTTGAATATGCTATTTATGTTGGACAAAACTTTCCTTTCAAGGAGTAACCGTCTTTTAATTTCATGGCTGCAGTCACCATCTGCAGTGATTTTGGAGCCCAGAAAAATAAAGTGTGACACTGTTTCCACTGTTTCCCCATCTATTTCCCATGAAGTGATGGGACCAGATGCCATGATCTTCGTTTTCTGAATGTTGAGCTTTAAGCCAACTTTTTCACTCTCCTCTTTCACTTTTATCAAGAGGCTTTTGAGTTCCTCTTCGCTTTCTGCCATAAGGGTGGTGTCATCTGCATATCTGAGGTTATTGATATTTCTCCCGGCCATCTTGATTCCAGCTTGTGTTTCTTCCAGTCCAGTGTTTCTCATGATGTACTCTGAATATAAGTTAAATAAACAGGGTGACAATATACAGCCTTGACGAAATCCTTTTCCTATTTGGAACCAGTCTGTTGTTCCATGTCCAGTTCTAACTGTTGTTTCCTGACCTGCATATCGATTTCTCAAGAGGCAGGTCAGGTGGTCTGGTATTCCCATCTGTTTCAGAGTTTTCCACAGTTTATTGTGATCCACACAGTCAAAGTCTTTGGCATAGTCAATAAAGCAGAAATAGATGTTTTTCTGGAACTCTCTTGCTTTTTCCATGATCCAGTGGATGTTGGCAATTTGATCTCTGGTTCCTCTGCCTTTTCTAAAACCAGCTTGAACATCAGGAAGTTCACAGTTCACATATTGCTGAAGCCTGGCTTGGAGAATTTTGAGCAGTACTTTACTAGCGTGTGAGATGAGTGCAATTGTGCGGTAGTGTGAGCATTCTTTGGCAGTGCCTTTCTTTGGGATTGGAATGAAAACTGACCTTTTCCAGTCCTGTGGCCACTGCTGAGTTTTCCAAATTTGCTGGCATATCGAGTGCAGCACTTTCACAGCATCATCTTTCAGGATTTGAAATAACTCAACTGGAATTCCATCACCTCCACTAGCTTTGTTCGTAGTGATGCTTTCTAAGGCCCTCTTGACTTCACATTCCAGGATGTCTGGCTCTAGGTCAGAGATCACACCATCGTGATTATCTGGGTTGTGAAGATCTTTTTTGTACAGTTCTTCTGTGTATTCTTGTCATCTCTTCTTGATATCTTCTGCTTCTGTTAGGTCCATACCATTTCTGTCCTTTATCGAGCCCATCTTTGCATGAAATGTTCCCTTGGTATCTCTAATTTTCTTGAAGAGATCTCTAGTCTTTCCCATTCTGTTGTTTTCCTCTATTTCTTTGCATTGATCACTGAGGAAGGCTTTCTTATCTCTTCTTGCTATTCTTTGGAACTCTGCATTCAGATGCTTATATCTTTCCTTTTCTCCTTTGCTTTTCACTTCTCTTCTTTTCACAGCTATTTGTAAGGCCCCCCCCAGACAGCCATTTTGCTTTTTTGCATTTCTTTTCCCTGGGAATGGTCTTGATCCCTGTCTCCTGTACAATGTCATGAACCTCATTCCACAGTTCATCAGGCACTCTATCTATCAGATCTAGGCCCTTAAATCTATTTCTCACTTCCACTGTATAACCATAAGGGATTTGATTTAGGTCATACCTGAATGGTCTAGTGGTTTTCCCTACTTTCTTCAATTTAAGTCTGAATTTGGTAATAAGGAGCTCATGATCCTTCCTATAGTGCCCTTTTGCACTCATATGTCATTAAATTTCAATTTCTGTATATTGTCAATCTCTTTGTAGACTCTTACCTTCTTTCTTAAGTTAATTTCACCTTTTCCTAATAGACTTTTCTATTATTATTATTTATTTTAATTTTTTATTTAGAGAAAACTGCTCATTATTCTATATCCCATTTCCTTAGGGCTTTGCATTCTCCTGGATTTTGGTTGTTGCTTTCTAACTATGCTGAAACCTTTCCTCTTTTGAGATTTATGAAACACTTTCTTTTTATTGTCACTTAATTGATTTCTTGGTTGTGTCAGGAGCTTATATCCTATTACTCACAGTCTTTCTCTGCACTCAAACTCCTGGCATCGTTACAGTGAATTCCAGTCTTTATTCAGAGGGCTCATTCAACAACTTATTCTCCAGATCTCTGATCTCCTTATCCTCAGACTTATCTCATAAATTCTATAATAGTTAACTGACATGGACATACCCTTGACTTTGCTATCACCTGGAAGTTTTTAAAATCTTAAATTCAGAACTTCATATTTGCCCACCTCATTTACTTCCTTACTCCTACCACACATGTTATAATCTCTGTAGAGCCCTTCATTCTACCCCCTCACTTTTCTCTAAGTACATAATTTCCATTATAATTTCCATTTTCACTTCCTTCCCTATCTGCCCATACTCGACCACCTAATCAATCTCTTGACTACACCTTTCATGTCTTTATGCTTTCATTCTTTTGGCACATCAGCCTTGAGAAACCCCTAACTTGGTCCACCTGAAGAATACCATAATCATGGGAAAAGTTACTTATTTATGATAACTGACCTTATTTGACTCTTGGCAGTTCTCTGCAGTGCTTTCGTATATTTCTCTAGTTCCTATTTTCTACCAAAGTAATCTGAAACCAGCAATGTCCATGCATGCTAAGTCATTTCAGTTGTGTCTGACTCTGCAACCCTATGGACTGTAGCCCGCCAGGCTCCTCTGTCCATGGGATTCTCCAGGCAAGAATATTGGAGTGGGTTCCCATGTCATCCTCCAGGGGATCTTCCCAACCCAGGGATTGAACCCATATCTCTTATGTTTCCTTCTTTGGCAGGTAGGTTTTTTTGGGCCACCTGGAAAGCCCAAAATCAGCAATACTTTTTTTGAAGTTCCCTACCCAGCGTCCGAGGTCAGGGGCGGCGACGAGAGGAGTTACCCTACGTCCAAGGTCAGGGGCGGCGAGGAGAAGAGTTACCCCGCGTCAGAGGTCAGGGGCCGCGGCCGGGAGGAGATACCCCATGCCCCAAGCCTGAGGCCAAGGGCGGAGGTGGGGAGGAGCAACCCCACGACGGAGGCCAGGGGCGGTGGCTGGGAGGACCAACCCCACGTCCAAGAAGCCGTGGCTGCATGGGTGCAGGAGGGCCTAGAGGAGCTATCCCACATTGAAGGTCATGAGGGGCGGCGGTGAGGCGATAACCCTCGTCCAAGGTAAGGAGCAATGGCTGCGCTTTGCTGGAGCAGCCGTGAAGAGATATCCCACGCCCAAGATAAGAGAAACCCAAGTAAGACGGTAGGTGTTGCAAGAGGGCATCAGAGGGCAGACACACTGAAACCATACTCACAGAAAATTAGTCAATCTAATCACACTAGGACCACAGCCTTGTCTAACTCAATGAAACTAAGCCATGCCTGTGGGGCAACCCAAGACAGGCGGGTCATGGTGGAGAGATCTGACAGAATGTGGTCCACGGGAGAAAGCAATGGCAAACCACTTCAGTATTCTTGCCTTGAGAACCCCATGAACAGTATGAAAAGGCAAAATGATAGGATACTGAAAGAGAAACTCCCCAGGTCAGTAGGTGCCCAATATGCTACTGGAGATCAGTGGAGAAATAACTCCAGAAAGAATGAAGGGGTGGAGCCAAAGCAAAAACAATACCCAGCTGTGGATGTGACTGGTGATAGAAGCAAGGTCCGATGCTGTAAAGAGGAATATTGCATAGAACCTGGAATGTCAGGTCCATGAATCAAGGCAAATTGGAACTGGTCAAACAAGAGATGGCAAGACTGAATGTCGACATTCTAGGAATCAGCAAACTGAAATGGACTGGAATGGGTGAATTGAACTCAGATGACCATTACATCTATGACTGTGGACAGGAATCCCTCAGAAGAAATGGAGTGGCCATCATGGTCAACAAAAGAGTCCAAAATGCAGTACTTGGATGCAATCTCAAAAACAACAGAATGATCTCTGTTCGTTTCCAAGGCAAACCATTCAATATCACAGTAATCCAAGTCTATGCCCCAACCAGTAATGCTGAAGAAGCTGAAGTTGAACAGTTCTATGAAGACCTACAAGACCTTTTAGAACTAACACCCAAAAAAGATGTCCTTTTCATTATAGGGGACTGGAATGCAAAAGTAGGAAGTCAAGAAACACCTGAAGTAACAGGCAAATTTGGCCTTGGAATATGGAATGAAGCAGGGCAAAGACTGATAGAGTTTTGCCAAGAAAATGCACTGGTCATAGCAAACACTCTCTTCCAACAACACAAGAGAAGACTCTACACATGGACATCACCAGATGGTCAACACCGAAATCAGATTGATTATATTCTTTGCAGCCAAAGATGGAGAAGCTCTATACAGTCAGCAAAAACAAGACCAGGAGCTGACTGTGGCTCAGATCATGAACTCCTTATTGCCAAATTCAGACTTAAATTGAAGAAAGTGGAGAAAACCACTAGACCATTCAGGTATGACCTAAATCAAATCCCTTATGATTATACAGTGGAAGTGAGAAATAGATTTAAGGGCCTAGATCTGATAGATAGAGTACCTGATGAACTATGGAATGAGGTTCGTGACATTGTACAGGAGACAGGGATCAAGACCATTCCCAGGGAAAAGAAATGCAAAAAAGCAAAATGGCTGTCTGGGGAGGCCTTACAAATAGCTGTGAAAAGAAGAGAAGTGAAAAGCAAAAGAGAAAAGGAAAGATATAAACACCTGAATGCAGAGTTCCAAAGAATAGCAAGAAGAGATAAGAAAGCCTTCTTCAGCGATCAATGCAAAGAAATAGAGGAAAACACCAGGATGGGAAAGACTAGGGATCTCTTCAAGAAAATCAGAGATACCAAAGGAACATTTCATGCAAAGATGAGCTCGATAAAGGACAGAAATGGTATGGACCTAACAGAAGCAGAAGATATCAAGAAGAGATGACAAGAATACACAGAAGAACTATACAAAAAAGATCTTCATAACCCAGATAATCACGATGGTGTGATCACTGACCTAGAGCCAGACATGCTGGAATGTGAAGTCAAGAGGGCCTTAGAAAGCATCACTACGAACAAAGCTAGTGGAGGTGATGGAATTCCAGTTGAGTTATTTCAAATCCTGAAAGATGATGCTGTGAAAGTGCTGCACTCGATATGCCAGCAAATTTGGAAAACTCAGCAGTGGCCACAGGACTGGAAAAGGTCAGTTTTCATTCCGATCCCAAAGAAAGGCACTGCCAAAGAATGCTCACACTACCGCACAATTGCACTCATCTCACACGCTAGTAAAGTACTGCTCAAAATTCTCCAAGCCAGGCTTCAGCAATATGTGAACCGTGAACTTCCTGATGTTCAAGCTGGTTTTAGAAAAGGCAGAGGAACCAGAGATCAAATTGCCAACATCCACTGGATCATGGAAAAAGCAAGAGAGTTCCAGAAAAATATCTATTTCTGCTTTATTGACTATGCCAAAGACTTTGACTGTGTGGATCACAATAAACTGTGGAAAATTCTGAAACAGATGGGAATACCAGACCACCTGATCTGCCTCTTGAGAAATCTGTATGCAGGTCAGGAAGCAACAGTTAGAACTGGACATGGAACAACAGACTGGTTCCAAATAGGAAAAGGAGTTCGTCAAGGCTGTATATTGTCACCCTGTTTCTTTAACTTATATGCATAGTACATCATGAGAAATGCTGGACTGGAAGAAACAGAAGCTGGAATCAAGATTGCTGGGAGAAATATCAATAACCTCAGATATGCAGATGACACCACCCTTATGGTAGAAAGTGAAGAGGAACTCAAAAGCCTCTTGATGAAAGTGAAAGAGGAGAGTGAAAAAGTTGGCTTAAAGCTCAACATTCAGAAAACGAAGATCATGGCATCCGGTCCCACCACTTCATGGGAAATAGATGGGGAAACAGTGGAAACAGTTTCAGACTTTATTTTTGGGGGCTCCAAAATCACTGCAGATGGTGACTGCAGCCATAAATTAAAAGACGGTTACTCCTTGGAAGGAAAGTTATGACCAACCTAGATAGCAAATTCAAAAGCAGAGACATTACTTTGCCAACAAAGGTTCATCTAGTCAAGGCTATGGTTTTTCCTGTGGTCATGTATGGATGTGAGAGTTGGACTGTGAAGAAGGCTGAGTGCCGAAGAATTGATGCTTTTGAACTGTGGTGTTGGAGAAGACTCTTGAGAGTCCCTTGGAGTGCAAGGAGATCCAACCAGTCCATTCTGAAGGAGATCAGCCCTGGGATTTCTTTGGAAGGAATGATGCTGAAGCTGAAACTCCAGTACTTTGGCCACCTCATGCGAAGAGTTGACTCATTGGAAAAGACTCTGATGCTGGGAGGGATCGGGGGCAGGAAGAGAAGGGGACCACAGAGGATGAGATGGCTGGTTGGCATCACCAACTCGACGGACATGAATTTGAGTGAACTCTGGGAGTTGGTGATGGACAGGGAGGCCTGGCGTGCTGTGATTCATGGGGTCGCAAAGAGTTGGACATGACTGAGCAACTGATCTGATCTGACCCCACTACTGTGCCTTTTTTTTTTTTTCCCAGTAGATGATTTTGTTTTCCACTTTATGGAGAAAACTGAAGCTTTGAGGTAAATTCCTCTGAATTTAACTCCACATTTACACAGATTCTCTTTCTGACTTGAGGTCTGACTGACTCAGAGAAAAGAGGTGGTTTCAGATTCTTACCCACATATTCAACCGCCTAGCATTCAATTTCCCATAGATGTCTCACAGGAATCCCAAACTCAATATGACCAAAATGAAGACTATATCTTTGTTCCTAAGTCTGTTTTGCTGAAGTTTTTATTTTGGTAAATGTCATTACCACCTACCCAACTACCCAACTACCCAACTCAGAAACTAAGGAGTCATCCTTCACTCCATCCTTTTGCTTTATTTCCATAGCTCATGAGTAGCCAAATCCTATAGATTCTACATCTGTAACATCTCTTACATATGCCCCTTTCTTTCAAGTCTCATAAATAATGTTTAGTTCTGCCCTTTATTGTCTTTGGCCTGAACAGTTACAATCTGCTTCGTAACTAGTCTCCCTGACTCTATTCTAGCACACAAATCTCCATCCATCATTTATTCTTCAGCTTGAGTAATCTTTCTAATTTGCAAATCTAATCACATAGTCCCCTGTTTAATACCCTGGAATGACTCCCCACTCAGCACAGAACGAAATTCACACTCCTTTATTTGGTATCCAAGGTCCTCCACAATTTGTTTCCTATATTAGTTTCCTGATGTTGCTATATGTTACAAATTACCAAAATCTTGGTGATCTAAAACAACATGGATTTGTTTCTTGTGCAGTTCTGGGGGTCAGAGGTCTGAGTCAGTCCCACTGGGGTAACATCAAGATATCAGCAAGGCTGGCTCCTTCAGGAGGCTCTAGAGAGAGAATCCGTTCCCTTGCATTTTCCATGTCTGGAGGCCACTTACTTTCCTTGGTTCATGACCCCTCTTCCATCTTTAAAGTCAGCAGTATAGCATCTGGCTTCCATTGCTGCATTGCCTTCTACTTTTTCTGTCATCAAATTTCACTTTGCTTCCTTCTTCTAAGGATATTTGTGATTACATTTAGGGTCAGCTGGATAATCAAGGATATTTTCTCCATCTCCAGATCATCCTTAGTCACATTTCCACATATATGGTCTTTTGCCATATAAGGTAACAGCCACAAGTTCTGCCCATCCCACTCTGTCTGGCAAAACTGACTCACCTTTCAAGGATCAGCTCACTGTTGCCCATACTATTAAAGCATTCACCAGTTTCTCCTCCTCAGGTTCAAGTGACCATTCTGCTCTTCCTTTGCTTTGTATAGGTTTTAAACAAAGCACCTATAACATTTTATTGCACTGCTTTATAGTTTTTCCCTTGCCCCGACTACATAAGCTCCTGGAAGTTTGGTTTTTATGTATCTATACTTAGAATATAGTAGATGCTTAACAAGGAGTTAATAAAAATCTAACTTACCTGTAAAAAAGTTTCCTTCATCCATTACCACACTCACGTCTACTTTCCCCTCATCTGTAAGAGAAGACAGAATTGTATGCATAAAGACAATAAAAGAGAGAAATGGAAGACAGATATAAGTTATACGCTGAAGAAAAACATGAAATTCAGCAAATATTATGGTTTGCTTTAGAGTTTTATCCTATTGTCATTCCAAATGGATAGTGTGGAAAGACAAACCTCTTGATTATAAGGAGGATACTTAACTCACACTTCCAACTTCACTTTTATTCTATTAAGATAAACTTTACATGGTAGAATGGTGGACTGACATTTAAAAAGTCACCTTCTCTACTTTCAGATCTGGAAAAATTCTTTTTTTTTTTTATTGATGATAAGGTTAATAAGCATCTTAAAAGGGGCAAATGCTCAAGTAGGAAAGATTTGACTTGGAGCATTGAAAATACCTACTTTGGGGGACTTCTCTGGCAGCCCAGTGGTTAAGACTCCATGCTTCCACTGCTTGGGTTTGATACCTGGCTGGGGAACTAAGATCTTACCTGTGATGCAATGTGGCCAAAACAAAACAAACCAAAACAACTTATTTTTTTGCTCAATCCACAGGTAACACTTAGCTGTATTCGGGGACTATCCATACTCAGTATTTAAAAAAAAGAGCTTCGATCAACCTGACTGAACTTTAATAAGCAGTTTAAAAATCTTTATTTGTATTTTCCTTTTAAATGGGGGTATTTAGAAGGAACAGCCTGATGGATGAACAGTGTCTCACAGGAAGCTGTCTGTTCTCATGTATTTCAGTTAGTTCTACAGAAGACTCATGAATAGCCTGAAACAGGTCTCTAATGTTATTTCCTGTGGGCTCATTGACCTCAGAATTGGTACTCCAGGAGTTGGCTGATACGTCCATGATCAAAACCACTGTTGTGGCATTCTAGTAACATTTAAAATACCTAGAAAATACGATAATAAATATATCTACATCCTTTTATAGGCAGGTCAAAAATACTGGGAAACTATGTATTTCCAGTAATAAAGAAAAAACTATCCTGTGGAAAATGTCCATTTCTCTGGCCAGAGCAAAGGCATACTTAAGTGGCATTGTGTCGACATGAATATATATGGGTCATTATAATTACCAGTAACAAAATCTACTATTAAATGCCTACTATGTGTTAGGCCCTATCCTAGAAACTTACAACATTTAGGAAAGGTAACTATTACATTCTTCTTCTTTTTTTAAGAAACTAAGACTCAGGGGGATTAATTTGAACAATCTTGCACAGACAGAGCTGAGATTTAAGTCTGTGTCTTATTCCAAATTTCAAATTCTTTCCATAATTCCATATAATCAGTAGAGCCAGTGGGATAAAGTCCAGGTTTTTACTGTTTTTCTCAAAGGGCTCTGTTATCTTGCAAACTTTTCCCAGTGGATACTTGTGGGCCTCACTATTAGGGGTTACTCTAACACATGCTAGGTGTGACAGTTATAAAGGAAAATTATTTTGGAACTATTTCTTCATTTTGAACTTGTTTCTCGTAGTTCAGAATTCATCCTAGCTAAATTTTTTCCTGTCTTTTTCTTAAGACTACTTTCCACCTTAGTCTATTTGCTTACTTTCAAACTTTCCTTATCAAATATTCCCTCCATTTATTTATTTATTTTGCTTCTCCTTTTGGTCTGCTAATAATCTTTACTCCGCTCTGGCACAATGCTAAACTTTGCTAAATCTGTGGACAGCTAACTTCCTAGGGAAAGTCAAGTAAGATAAATTATCAGAGTACTCATTTCCAAACATCTTTATACATATTTCTAGTTCAAAGTCCTATAGATATCTCAAATTCAAAATGTGTAAAACTGAAACTATTCTTTTGATATCGTAACCTGAATCTTTCCTGAATTCTCAAATTGGCTATGATACAGTTTATGATTTAGTCACAAGGAGATGTCTGCTTCCTAAAAAAAATGTTTTAAAGCTAAACTTTATTATTAGTTTTGGCCACATGGTATGTGGGATCTTTGTTCCTGGCCAGGGATGGAAACCATGGCCTCTGCATTAGAAGTGTAGAGTCTTGACCACTGGACCTCCAGGGAAGACTCTAAAATTTTTCTTCTTTTTCACAACTCACCTGTAATCAGTCACTTAAGCCCTATCCATTTTAATTTTAAAATGTTTCCCAAATCAGTCCATGATGACTAATCCATCACTAACTTCCCTTCACTTGCCCAGGCCCTTATCACCTCTTGTTGGAACATAGCAATACGTTTTAAATTTGAGTCTTTCTTTCCAATAGTGCCCTCTATGTTGCCATCAGCACCGACTTCCAAAAGTGAAATATTCTAGATACACTACTGCCTATAGCATGAAGGCTAAAATTGAAGAGAGAAACAGACAAGTAAAGTATAATACTTGGAGAGTTCAATATCAAATTTTTGATAATGGCTAGAACACCTAAATAGAAAAACAGTAGAATAAAGAAGACAAACAATATTATCCATCATAAAACATCCTCCAGGATACACCATTATGCTAGGTCATAAAAACGTCTCATTCAGTTCTGAGATCACAGGAAGTATGTTCTCTGACTACAGTGGAATTAATTCAAAATCAATAGTAGAAGGAAATTTAAGAAAATATTTGGAAATTAAAAACACATTTTAAGATAACCCATGGATCAAAAAATCACAATGGGAAATTAGAAAGTATTTCTAGTTGAATGAAAATGAAACTGTATGAAAACTTTTGGATTACAGTTGAAAACAATTGTTAGAAAAAAAGAAAAATCTGAAATTAATAATCTAAATTTTCATTTTAAGAATCTAGAAAACAAAGAGAAAACTAAATCCAATGTAAACTGAAAGAAGGAAATAATAGAGATTAGAAGTGAAATCAATAAAGTGGAAAGCCAAAAATCAGTAGGGAAAATTGATGTTGGCTCTTTGGAAAAATCAACAAAATTGTCAAATTCTTAGCTAGACTAGCCAACTAAAAAGAGATAAGACAGATCAAAATCAGGAGACCATCACTAACTTTACAGAAACTAACAGGATTATAAAGAAATACTATAAATAACTTCATGTCAACAAAATTAGACAATTTAGATTAAATGGGCAAATTCCTAGAAAAGGCACAAATTTCCAAAATAACTCAACAGAAAGAAGGCTAAAACTCTAATGCCTGGTTTAAGGTTCTAGTCTTGGCAGCCTTCCTTTCCAGCATGTTTTCTGCAACTTTATGACATGAAGTGTATATCCTGCTGCTGCTGCTGCTAAATCTCTTCAGTCGTGTCCAGCTCTGTGTGACCCCATATCCTAGCCATAGAGAAATACTTGCTAGTTCCCTAACCATGTGATCTTACATGATTTTATGCTTTTTCATGCACTGCTTTTCCTCATCTAGGATTTTTTTTTAATGAAGAATTTCTACACACCTGATAAAGTTTTCTCTGATCCTTTTCTTGGCAAACTTAGCTTTTTCCTCCTTTAGAATTTTAATGAAAACATTTTTATTATTCTAACACAACCACATAGCCATTATGAGGACCTGTTAACATGCAAGCCTCTTTACTAGACTGTGAACTTTTGAGGACACTGTCACTTTTATATTTCTAATAGCTTATGTATATCATCCTTCATTTTTATATTTTTAATAGCTTATGTATATTAGGCACTCAATAAGGTCCACTGCACAAACTGATGCATTCTTGAGGACTGGGCCCTTATCTTTTGTTTTTTAGTATATCTGCACAACTTTAAATATACTCTCAGCAATTCTCACATATGAATCAAAAATTCCACCAGG
The DNA here is from genome assembly GCF_002263795.3 of Bos taurus. Lineage (NCBI taxonomy): Eukaryota > Metazoa > Chordata > Mammalia > Artiodactyla > Bovidae > Bos > Bos taurus. The sequence goes on along the minus strand of NC_037346.1, from coordinate 46,757,683 downwards.
AGCAGCTCACCATCCATGGGCAAGTTGTTCAGCAGGTCTTTATGTTCTTCTTCTTCTATCTTAAAGCCCATATTTTCCATGAAGGAGTCCAGCTTATTAACATTAAGATCCACTCCTTAGGTAAAAATAAAATGGGAATGAGAAAAACAAACAATAATGACAAAGTGAAAAGTGCTGGACATATCTATGCATTAATTAGAGAGTAAAAAATCAAAGGAACAATAAAGTTATTTAAGAATCAGGAACAGAGAGTAAGGACCTAGAACCACTCATTTCCGTAGCAATAGCATCAATTATTTTGGAAATTTTTTGTCTTTTTTTTTTAAATTTTATTTTATTTTTAAACTTTACATAACTGTATTAGTTTTGCCAAATATCAAAATGAATCCGCCACAGGCACACACGTGTTCCCCATCCTGAACCCTCCTCCCCCCTCCCTCCCCATACCATCCCCCTGGGTCATCCCAGTGCACCACTAGACATTAAAAAGATCATTAAGTTTTTAATTTAAATTAACGGGTTGCCGGTCGAGGTTCAATGCGTGGTGCTGCATGCTTGGGGCTGGTGCACTGGGACGGCCCGGGGGGGGGGGTTGGGGGGTGTGGGGAGGGGCGAGGGAAGGGGGTTCGGGATGGGGAGCACGTGTGTGCCTGTGGTGGATTCATTTTGATGTTTGGCAGAACTAATGCAATTTTGTGAAGTTTAGAAGTAGGATAAAATTAAAAAAAAAAAAAAAAAAGAATCAGGAACAGAACTTATGCCTCATTTTTGTCCAGAGGATTTGATTATAGTTCTTACGCAACATTTATAAGGAAGAAATTAAAAAATTAGGCAAGTCTGGTGAATTCTGGTAAGAAACTGCCTTTATAGTTATATTCAGAAAATAGAACTTGAAATGCAATGATAGAAACAAAAATAATTTCTTCAAAGCTAGTTATGTTCAAAGCAGTAAACAATGAGACAAAAACACTTAATAAATGAACATGTTAGACTGACAAATTTGTCACCACCAAAAATAAATGTAATTTTTTTAAAAAGCAAGTGCAAAACGTGAGGAGTCCCAAGTTCATCTGCGTTTTCGCTCACCTTTGAGAGACTTTATGCTGTCCAGCAGCTTATGTTTGTACAGCTTTCCAGCAGCTGGAACATAAGGAACAATACAGTAATTGATGAAATCAGCTGAAATAATTAAAAAATCCTGGCAATTTAAAAAAGAACATTCTTATAATTTTACTCATTTTTTCTATTTATATGCCAGCTAAGAGACAAATGGGGAAAAACTTTTAAGATAGTAGATCGACTCACATTTTTTTTTTTTAAATGAAACAATTATTAGCGGTACCTTGCCACAACTTTCTCATCTCTCGCTCTCTTTTTTCATCTGATTTTTCCTTTTCTACTCCTCTGCTTAAGCTCAAGCATATTAATGTTCCCAAGGATAGCATCAGATATTGTAGGACTCACGAATGAATGAATAGTAGCTGATTCCTGAGCTAACAGAACGATGATGACAGGTTGTCTTTGAATGGTAGCATTGAACATTTCTCCATATTTTCATGTGACATCAAATGGATATTGTTTTAGATATTTTCATTGACAAGCCAATGAGAATAAACTCTTCTGCAAAGAAATCCCATAGTGAAATGTCATCTGTTATCATCCCAGGCTTCATATTTTACAGAAATTCAAAGATTGATTTCTATTTTAGATGGGGAACTAGCATGGATATTTGACACCCTCTCCAGAAATCAGCCCAGGAAAAAGCTGAAATAAGAGTGAAAACTGGATTTTAGGAACTAAATGAAAAGTCACAGCAAAAGCTCTTGGAAAATGGAAAACTGTACTGGTGTGTGTGTGTGGTTTTACAGCCTGCATTGGAAGGCCTACTAGAGGTGACAGTTAAAGGACCAATGGGTGAAACATTACAAATGTCTGTCCTTGTCTTTATTATGATTCCTAAGTTACCATTGTCTACCCCTTTCACCACAGAAAGTAGCAGGAAAAGCCTAGACTACAGGTGAGGGATCTGGACGGTACTATCAGGGCAGTACATAGACTTAGAGACTTTAGGAGAGAGGATCTAATTTACACAGGTGAAGATGCACAATCTCCTTCAGATATTTAATCATCCTCTTCTCAACCTTGAGGGCTGATGGACTGCAATCTAGACTTTCTTCCAATTTTGTTTCTTTCTGAGTTTAAAGGTGAAACTCTGACCAGAGATGCTGCTTGAAAGTATCAACTTGGGAATATGATCAACAATGCCTGGGTCTCTCTGCCTTGGGGTTCATCCATTCCCTTCTCTTTAAACCCAACAGAGGCTGATATAGACTGGAGCCTAACCTTAGACCCTTACTGAAGGCGCATTTCCAAACACGTAATGATACTCCAAGAGAGAAAGAACTTATGGGACCAAAGTAAGTAGCCATCTGAGATGTACAACTACTTAAAAAGTAAACAAATTGGATAACACATACCATTTGAATCAGAATTATTGGAATAAAAGGACCAGGAATTTAAAGTAAGTGTGGCAAATATACTTAAGGAAAGAAGATATTAGATAATATAATAAGAATAATAAAGTATAAAAAGAATCAATGGAAATACTAGTTATAAAAGACTAGGTATAAAACATTTAATGGCTGAGTAATACCCATTGTGTATATGTACCACAGCTTTCTTATCCATTCATCTGCTGATGGGCATCTAGGTTGTTTCCATGTCCTGGCTATTATAAACAGTGCTGCGATGAACATTGGGGTACATGTGTCTCTTTCAATTCTGGTTTCCTCAGTGTGTATGCCCAGCAGTGGGATTGCTGGGTCATAAGGCAGTTTTATTTCCAGTTTTTTAAGGAATCTCCACACTGTTCTCCATAGTGGCTGTACTAGTTTGCATTCCCACCAACAGTGTAAGAGGGTTCCCTTTTCTCCACACCCTCTCCAGCATTTATTGCTTGTAGACTTTTGGATTGCAGCCATTCTGACTGGCGTGAAATGGTACCTCATACTGGTTTTGATTTGCATTTCTCTGATAATGAGTGATGTTGAGCATCTTTTCATGTGTTTGTTAGCCATCTGTATGTCTTCTTTGGAGAAATGTCTATTTAGTTCTTTGGCCCATGTTTTGATTGGGTCATTTATTTTTCTGGAATTGAGCTGCAGGAGTTGCTTGTATATTTTTGTGATTAGTTGTTTGTCAGTTGCTTCATTTGCTATTATTTTCTCCCATTCTGAACATTTAAATACAGAAATATAATAGATGCTGCTGCTGCTGCTGCTAAGTCACTTCAGTCGTGTCCGACTCTGTGTGACCCCATAGACGGCAGACCACCAGGCTCCCCTGTCCCTGGGATTCTCCAGGCAAGAACACTGGAGTGGGTTGCCATTTCCTTCTCCAATGCATGAAAGTGAAAAGTGAAAGTGAAGTCGCTCAGTTGTGTCTGACTCTTAGCGACCCCATGGACTGCAGCCCACCAGGCTCCTCCATCCATGGGATTTTCCAGGCAAGAGCACTGGAGTGGGGTGCCATTGCCTTCTCCGATAATAGATGAGATAGAGTACAATGAAAAGAGGTGAAAAATTAATTAGTGGGCTGTCCAACCAGATTGAGGCACCCTCAAAAGGTAGCAAGGAAGGATAAAAAGGTAGAAAATGGAAAGTTAGAAGATATGAGTATAGAAGTAAGAGCGCTAATCTTTGAGTAATGGGCATTCCAAAAGAAGAGAAAATAAAAATAGCAAAGAGAAATTATTTGAAGAAGTAATGAATTAAAATTTCCAGGATCAGAGAGAGATTAAGACCTTCTAATATAGAAGGCCTCATACAGGTTAAAATAGAGGAGATAAAGAAAGTCCCAACCTGAACACATAATCAGTTCAGTTCAGTTCAGTTCAGTCACTCAGTCGTGTTCGACTCTTTGGGACCCCATGAACTGCAGCACGCCAGGCCTCCCTGTCCATCACCAACTCCCGGAGTCCACCCAAACCCATGTCCATTGAGTCGATGATGTCATCCAACCATCTCATCCTCTGTCGTCCCCTTCTCCTCCTGTGCTCAATCCTTCCCAGCATCAGGGTCTTTTCCAATGAGTCAGCTCTTAGCATCAGGTGGCCAAATCACTGGAGTTTCAGCTTCAGCATCAGTCCTTCCAATGAACACCCAGGACTGATCTCCTTTAGGATGGACTGGTTGGATCTCCTTGCAGTCCAAGGGACTCTCAAGAGTCTTCTCCAACACCACAGTTCAAAAGCATCAATTCTTCAGTGCTCAGCTTTCTTTATAATCCAACTCTCACATCCATACATGACCACTGGAAAAACCATAGCCTTGACTAGACAGACCTTTGTTGGCAAAGTAATGTCTCTGCTTTTGAATATGCTGTCTAGGTTGGTCCAGGAGCTGACTGTGGCTCAGATCATGAACTCCCTATTGCCAAATTCAGACTGAAATTGGAGAAAGTGGAGAAAACCACTAGGCCATTCAGGTATGACCTAAATCAAATCCCTTATGACTATACAATGGAAGTGAGAAATAGATTTAAGGGATTAGATCTGATAGAGTGCCTGAAGTACTATGGATGGAGGTTCGTAACACTGTACAGTAGATAGGAATCAAGACCATCCCCAAGAAAAAGAAATGCAAAAAAGCAAAATGGCTGTCTAAGGAGGCCTTACAAATAGCTGTGAAGAGAAGGGAAGTGAAAAGCAAAGGGGAAAAGGAAAGATATACCCATGTGAATGCAGAGTTCCAAAGAATAGCAAGGAGAGATAAGAAAGCCTTCCTCAGCGATCAATGCAAAGAAATAGAGGAAAACAACAGAATGGGAAAGACTAGAGATCTCTTCAAGATAATTAGAGATAGCAAGGGAGCATTTCATGCAAAGATGGGGTCAATAAAGGACAGAAATTGTAGGGACCTAACAGAAGCAGAAGATATTAAGAAGAGGTGGCAAGAATACACAGAAGAACTGTACAAAAAAGATCTTCATGACCAAGATAATCACGATGGTGTGATCACTCACCTAGAGCCAGACATGCTGGAATGTGAAGTCAAGTGGGCTTTAGGAAGCATCACTATGAACAAAGCTAGTGGAGGTGATGGAATTCCGGTGGAGCTATTTCAAATCCTGAAAGATGATGCTGTGAAAGTGCTGCACTCAATATGCCAGCAAATTTGGAAAACTCAGCAGTGGCCACAGGACTGGAAAAGGTCAGTTTTCATTCCAATCCCAAGAATGCCCAAACCACAATTGCACTCATCTCACACGATAGTAAAGTAATGCTTAAAATTCTCCAAGCCAGGCTTCAGCAATACGTGAACCGTTAACTTCCAGATGTTCAAGCTGGTTTTAGAAACGGCAGAGGAACCAGAGATCAAATTGCCAACATCTGCTGGATCATGGAAAAAGCAAGAGAGTTCCAGAAAAATATCTATTTCTGCTTTATTGACTATGCCAAAGCCTTTGACTGTGTGGATCACATTAAACTGTGGAAAATTCTGAAAGAGATGGGAATAGCAGACCACCTGACCTGTCTCTTGAGAAACCTGTATGCAGGTCAGGAAGAAACAGTTAGAACTGGACATGGAACAACAGACTGGTTCCAAATAGGAAAAAGAGTACGTCAAGGCTGTTTATTGTCACCCTGCTTCTTTGACTTATATGCAGAGTACATCATGAGAAATGCTGGGCTGGAAGAAGCACAAGCTGGAATCAAGATTGCCAGGAGAACACATAATAGTGACTTTAAAAATATTGAATAAAAAGGTAAAATTCTAAAGTTCTCAAAGAGAAAAGTAATTCATCTATAAAGGAAGAAAAATCAGATTTCTCAACAGTGATTCTAGATGCTGAAAGGCAATGGAGCAGTTATTATTTGAAATATTAAAAGAACTTTGAACTTACAAAATGTTACTTAAGTGTAAGGGCATAATAAAAAATATTCTCAGGTATTCAATGTTTAGCATTAATCCTACAGAGACTCATATTGAAAATAGTTTTAAAAGTAAGCTCTCAACAAGTAAAGCAAATGTAGGAGATAATACAAGAGGTATGGGAAGAAAAAAAATCTTCAGATATTTTGGTTAAGTCTGTTGCAGATTTACAAAAGTCTAGGTACAGATTGCTTCCCTGGTGGCTCAGGTGCTAAAGAATCTGCCTGCAATGCCAGAGACCTGGGTTTGATCCCTGGGTTGGGAAGACTCCCCTGGAGGAGGAAATGGCAGTCAACTCCAGTATTCTTGCCTGGAGAATACTCATGGACAGAAGAGCCTGGTGGGCTACAGTCCACGGGGTTGTAAAGAGTCAGATATGACTAAGCAACTAAACGCAGCTAGGTACAGAGGAAAAGGAGAAAGGATATTATCCATAATAACTGACTCTTACATCCTGGATAAATATCAATATGATGGAGATAGGAAGCAAGTTAAGTTGACAAATCGGTCATGAAAGGGTGCTAAAATCTTTGTCTTAACTGGGGGAAGATACAGATTGACAAGTTTAAGGAATAATTAGGGTAAATGGCCATGAATATGTCTCAATAAAGACAATCACTATAACTTTTAAACTTCCAGAAGAAGATTCAAGGAATATAGTGGAAATTATAAAGGTTGAAAAAAGTAACAAAAATACTGCAAACTATGAAATATGATAGCAGAACTATGTCCTATGTTACAGTAATTATAAATGAGTTAACTCAACAATTACAAAATATAAACTGTCAGAGTATGTTGAAAAACAAAATCAAATAATATGTTGTCTACAAGAGACACAGAGTAAAAAGACATAGAAAAGTTGATAACAACAGCATGGATATGAACCAAGACAAAGCTGGGGTAGCAATCCTTTTTCCTAAATAGGAATTATGGCAAAATACCTCAAAGGATAAAGAAGGATGTTATTTATCTATAAAAGGATCAATAGAACAAAATATATTTTCACCATAAATATGTACGCACCTAACAACGAGGCCTGCAACTATTAATATATAAAGCAGCAACTGACAACTGCAAGGAGAAACAGTATAAGTATAGTTGGAGGTTTTTTACATCCCTATTTAGAAACACATACCAAGCCAACAAAAATAAAATACATATTGAAGATTTGAACAATACAATTAATGTTTAAGCACAATTACTAACAGAATGTATATATTTTGGGGAGAGCACATAGAATACTAAAGAAAACAGACTATGTTTTCAGTAATAAAGGTATGCTAGAAAAATTCCCAAGGGATCAATATCACATATAATGTATTTTTTGACCAGAATATAATAAAATTAAAATTTAATAACAAAAGAATTGCTAAACATTAGACATACCTCAAGAAGATAAGAGTGTACATCTTTGACTCAGTCCATGAAAAAAACTTTGTGTCTTTACCTCACAAAAACTCCAAAGTAAAAAAAAAACAAAAAAACCCAACAACCCCAAATCTTGAAAGTACAAGGAACTTCAAACAAGCCTTTCTCTCTTTGCTCTGTCATTACTGATAACCTGACTCTGCTTCTTTTTTTTAATTTATTTATTTTTAATTGAAGGATAATTGCTTTACAATATTGTGTTGGTTTCTGCCATATATCAACATGAATCAGCCATAGGTATACATATGTTCCCTCCTCCTTGAACTTCCCTCCCACCTCCCACCCCATCCCACCCCTCTAGGTTGTCACAGAGCACTGGTTTGAGTTCCCTGATTCATACGGCAAATTCCCACTGGCTATCTATTTTTACATATGGTAGTGCCTATTTTTCCACACTATTCTCTCCATTTGTCCCAACTTCTCCTTCCCACCCCCACTGTGTCCACAAGTCTGATCTCTATGTCTGAGTCTCCACTCAGTCAGTCAGTTCAGTCGCCCAGTCGTGTCCAACTCTTTGCGATCCCATGAATTGCAGCACGCCAGGCCTCCCATCCATCACCAACTCCCAGAGTTCACCTAAACTCATGTCCATCGAGTCGGTGATGCCATCCAACCATCTCATCCTCTGTCGTCCCCTTCTCCTCCTGCCCCCAATCCCTCCCAGCATCAGAGTATTTTCCAATGAGTCAACTCTTCCCATGAGGTGGCCAAAGTATTGGAGTTTCAGCTTCAACATCAGTCCTTCCAAAGAACACCCAGGACTGACCTCCTTTAGGATGGACTGGTTGGATCTCCTTGCAGTCCAAGGGACTCTCAAGAGTCTTCTCAACACCACAGTTCAAAAGCATCAATTCTTCGGTGCTCAGCTTTCTTTATAGTCCAGCTCTCACATCCATACATGACCGCTGGAAAAACCATAGCCTCGACTAGACAGACCTTTGTTGGCAAAGTAATATCTCTGCTTTTCAATATGCTATCTAGGTTGGTCATAACTTTCCTTCCAAGGAGTAAGCGTCTTTTAATTTCATGGCTGCAGTCACCATCTGCAGTGATTTTGGAGCCCCCAAAAATAAAGTCTGACACTGTTTCCACTGTTTCCCCGTCTATTTCCCATGAAGTGATGGGACCAGATGCCATGATCTTCGTTTTCTGAATGTTGAGCTTTAAGCCAACTTTTTCACTCTCCTCTTTCACTTTCATCAAGAGGCTTAGTTCCTCTTCACTTTCTGCCATAAGGGTGGTGTCATCAGCATATCTGAGGTTATTGATATTTCTCCCAGCAATTTTGATTCCAGCTTGTGCTTCTTCCAGCCCAGCGTTTCTCATGATGTACTCTGCATAGAAGTTAAATAAGCAGGGTGACAATATACAGCCTTGACGTACTCCTTTTCCTATTTGGAACCAGTCTGTTGTTCCATGTCCAGTTCTAACTGTTGCTTCCTGACCTGCATGAGTCTCCACTGCTGCCTTGCAAATAGGCTCATCAGTACCATCTTTCTAGATACTGTACATATGCGTTAATATATGATATTTGTTTTTCTGCTGAGTCAGTTTCTTGCTTTCAGACTTTCACATGAGAATCAGTCACTAGCCTTTGATATTACCCAATGGTCTTTCTTCTATAAAATGTGAGATTTTTTTCTCTTCCCCCCATACTTTTGCCCTTTCTTGTTTTTCCATTATGATTATATCACACTTTTGGGGGGTTGGTAATTGAGATTAACTGCTCATTATTATGACTATATAAATATTATAACTAAGCCACATAATGGATACTTCCCATTCCATAATAGGTTATAACTATTAATACATTTCCTTTCATATTGAAATTTTTGTCTTTCTTGCAGTTAGTGATTGACTTTTTTTCAGTTTTTTTATTGGCGTAAGATTAATTTACAATGTTGTGTTAGTGTCTGCTGTACAACAAAGTGAATCAGCTATAGGTACACATATATCCTTTCCCTCTTGGGCCTCCCTCCCACCCCTCATTCCACCCACCTAGGTCATCACAGAACACTGGGCTGAGCTCCCTGTGCTGTGTAGCAGCTTCCCACTAGCCAGCTACTTTACTCAGGCTGGTGTAAATATGTCAGTGCTACTCTTTCAATTTGTCCCACCTTCCCATCCCCCCGCCCCCGCCCCCCACCCCACCGTGTCCACAAATCTGTTCTCTCTACTGAGTCTCTATTTCTACCCTGCAAATAAGTTCATTAGTAACAATGTCTTATTTTGCTTAGTTTCCAATGTGTCTATGTAGTTAATTAATCTCTAACTCTCAAACAGAACTGAAAAATCTCCTCTCAATATGTTCAAATAATGTTAGATATTCTACCAGTCTCTAGACTATCACTTTTTTTGGAGACAATATTCTTCTGCTCTAAATTAAACAACTTCTCTCATCTTTTTTAAAAATTAATTTTTATTGGAGTATATCTGCTTTACCATGTTGTGTTAGTTTCTGTTGTACAGCAAAATGAATCAAGTATACATATACATATATCTTCTCTTTTCTGGATTTCCTCCTTCCAATTTAAGTCATCACAAAGCACTGAGTAGACATCCCTGAACTATTCTGTAGTTTCTCTTTAGTTATCTATTTTATACTCTCTCTAGTCTCGATGCACAGCTGTTATGTTGAGATTTTCCTGTATCATTTTTCTGAAAATTCTCTTAATTTCACTCTTTTTTATACTTATTTCAGCAAAATATTTTATTTATTATTTTTCAAATTGACGTATAATTGCTTTATAATGTTTCAGGTGTACAGCAAAATGATTCGGTTTGCATACATATATATTACATATTCTTCCCAGGATTTTTTCCTTTATAGGTTATTATATTAGATATAGATCCCTGTGCTATACAGTAGGTCCTTGCTGTTTATATATTTTATATAAAGTAGTGTGTATCTCTTAATCCCAAATTTCCAATTTATCCTTTCCTCTCTCCTTCCCCTTAGTAACCACAAGTTTGCTATGTCTGTGAGTCTATTTCTGCTTTGTAAATATGTTCATTTGCATAATTTTAAAATATTCTATGTATAAGTGATATGATTGGTATTCTGTCTGACTTACTTTACTCAATATGATAATCTTTAGTTCCATTTATGTTGCTGCAAATGGCATTATTGCATTCTTTTTTATGGTTGAATAATATTCTATTGTGTGTGTATATATATATACACATATACACTACATCTTCTTTATCCATTCATCCGTCAGTGGACATTTAGCCTGCTTCCATGTCTTGGCTACTGTAATAAATAGTGCTGCTATGAACATTGTGGTGCCTGTATCGTTTTGAATTAAAGGCTTCATCTTTTCTGGATATATGCCCAGGAGCAGGATTGTAGGATCATATAGCAAAATTCTATTTTCAGTTTTTTAAGGAACCTCCATTGTGTTTTCCACAGTAGCTGAACCAACTGACATTCCCACCAACAGTGTCGGAGGGTTCCCTTTTCTTTACATCCTCTCCAGCATTTGTTATTTGTAGACTTTTAATGATGGTCGTTCTGACCCGTGTCAGGTGGTACCTCTCTGTAGTTTTGACTTGCATTTCACTAATTAAAAATTACTAACATCTTTATTATATATTTTGAATATTTTAAAGCGTTTTCATCTTTTCACATCCATCATTTTATCTTTACCATCATCATTGTACAGATGGATTATATCTGAATTATTGATTTGTTAGCCAAATTAACAGAGCATTTCTCCACATAATGTGAATACACCGTGTTTTCTATAGTGTTGGATTTTACATGGTCGGTTGTGCCTCTTTGCTTTCAACACTTTTAGGTTTTGTTACCTTCTACTACCGAAACCTTTCAGCACTGTTTTAATTGATATACACACTGTGAAGAGTCTCCAATAGTGTTCACAGTTTCCTTCGTACTTCCACAGCAGTGCACACTTATGAACACAGAGCACTTACCATTGTGTATACTATTCGTTTCTTTTCTTTGTTTTTTTTTTTGTGGGGGGGGCGAGGATGTGCTGTCTCTACCTTGAGTACTTTTAGGTGCTGGACTTTGGTTTGTTCATCTCTGTGACTCAGAGCCTATTATAATGTCTAGTACCTAATGGCAACCAATTCACTTTCACTGAATGGATGAATACTTCATTGGTAAATGAAATGCTCACCATCGAGTGGCAAACTTTTCCTCAACACAGAATTCTCCTTCAGTTGGTCTCTTAACCCTATGTCTTTCAGAAGATTTCCCAGATCGTTATGGTCAAGAACCTCCCCTTAAAAAATAAAACAATGATAAAAGGTCAAACTTTAAATAATAATAATAGTAATAAAAATACAAATAATACCAATACCACTACCACTACTACTACTACTATCAACTGTTTGTGCAGCATCATCCACAAATATAGGATAAAAAGCAATAGAAATATTAAGTATTGTTTAATTACTTAGAATTAGAAGGGGGATTCAGAAATAGTTTATTTGTGGTAAATGGAGTTCTTCAATGTTGGGAACAAGTAACAAATACACCACACAGAAAATCATTTATTTTTGATAATAATCAAATATTTCTGTAACAGCTCATTAAATTTTCTGGTGCAAATAATTCTGCCAGCATGTAATCTTTGCTCTATTGTTTTATTTTTGCCTGAATTATGAGCTTCTTCTCAGTGGTCAAATTACTACATGTGTAATTTGCCTTGCCATTTTGCTTTTAGAACAGCAGGAAAATAATAATATTATTGAGAAATACCAAAGCATAAAGGGTTTATTATTGAGGCATTATACTGTAGCCTTTAAAATAAGAAGTAGGCAACAATTAATTATAATAATGAATAACATTTAGCTTATAAAGCTGTCTTTCCAGTTATGTACACATTACCAATTAAAACAGATATAGTAGCAGGATTAATATATCATGGACAGGCTAACAGAAAATACTTTAAAAATAACTTCTTTTGTTAAGTATTGAGATTTTAAAAATTATTCCTTATTATTTCTTCTCACTCACCTAGAAGTTCTTGTACTTCATCTAGAAGTCTATCCAGTTTAACTCTTCTCTCAACTACAAAATAAAACAAAATTTAGATATAATCCTGCTATGACCTAAATCATGTCCCCTTAATTTCATATGTTGAAGCCCTATTCCCCAGTGTGACTGTATTTGGAAATAAAGTCTTTAGGAGGTAATTAAGGTTAAATGAGGTTGTGAGGGTGGAGCCATAATCCAATAGGACTGTGGCCTTATAAGAGGAAGATTTTTTTTTTTTCTCTCCACCCTGCCGTGTGAAGACACAGTGAGAAGGCAGCTGTCTGCAAGCTAGGAAGAAAACTTTCACCAGAAACCAAATAAAATGACACAGTGATCCTGGATTTCCCTGCATCCAGAACTTAGAGAAAATAAATTTCTCTTAAGTCACACAGACTATGGTATTTTGTTATGGCAGCCTCAGCAGACTAATACAGGTCCCAATTATATAAAATTCTTAAACTGTGGAGTAAAATGTAAGAATTTTGCAGTTGCCAAGAGTTTTTTTTGTTTTTTTCCTTCTAGTTAGATGTTTTATTTGACTCTTTGCATTCCTATGGACTGTAGCCTGCAAGGCTCCTTTGTCTGTGGCATTTTCCCGGTAAGAATACCGGAGTGAGTTGCCATGACCTCCTGCAGGGGATCTTTCCAACCCAGGGATCGAACCCATGTCTCTTATGTCTCCTGCATTGGCAGGTGAGTTCTTTACCACAGTGCCACCTGGGAAGCCCTATATAAGCATAGGCTTGGGGGAAAAAAGACTCTAAGTATGACAAACACATTATTCCATTTATTCACCTTTTACTTTTTGTATTCCTCACTCATTAGAGTGGGAGAGAAAAAAAACTCATTCCTAATTTTGTCTTGTTTTCTGTTCCAGCTTTATAGCTGACCAAATTGTAAGATATTAAAACTGTACACTGTGATTATTTTGTATATATACATTGTGAAAAGTTGCCCCCATCTAGTTAATTAATATCTCTCACTATATAATCTATCCATCTATTAACTATCTATCTATCTATATGTTTTTGGTGAGAACATTTAATTCTATTCTCTTAGCAAATTTCAATTAAGCAACACTCTGTTATCAACTACAGTTACCATGTTTTACATTAGATCCGTTGATCTTATTTATCTTACAGTTGAAAGACATTTCCTGGAGAAATTTGGGCAGGAGAAACAACATGATTAGTTTCTTGTTTTAAAAACAGCGCTGCTGGGACTTCCCTGGTGGTCTAGTGACTGAGACTCTGAGCTCCCAGTGCAGGAGGTCCACAGTCCCACTGCTGGTCAGGACTAGATGCTGCACACCACAGCTGAAGATCCTGCCTGCTACAACCAAGACCCAGCACGGCCAAATACGTAAACTTTTGTTTTTAAACAATATGTCTCTGTTTTTTAGGATTTGCTCTCTATAGGCTTCTGGCTTTTTCCAAGAAATTAACAAGTATACTTCAGATATTTCTACAGAGAAATAAAAAAAAATTTTTGCAGGGCACTGGGTACTTGAAGTGCTTACCATCAATTGGCAGGTGACTGCATAGTTCCTCAATGTCTTCCTCATCAAGTGGGAATCCCAAGTTCTTAAGAGCATCATCTATTTTATCGATATTAACCTTTCCTCCTTATGAAAAAAAGGGATAAGAATAAAGGAAAACTGTGATTATGCTAAAGAGGAAAAAATGCCTGGTCATATCAATCAATCAACATAAATGGAAGCAAAAAGCAATGACACCATAAAACTCTTGACGTGATTAAAAAGAATTAGTTGAGGAATTAGAAATAGAAAAATTCTTTTCAGTGTTCCAGGAAACACTGTTACAGCAATTTACAAGGTGAATTTACCTAGAAGAAAGAGGTGAGTATTAAGACTAACAAATTATAGCAGAGACAATGCACATATTATTACCATTTAGTAAAATTCAAAATTTGCCACACTGACAAAATAATGTAGCTATTTCTTTCGATTGTGTACAACTAAGAATGTCAGCTCATTAAAAAACTAGACTAATACAATTAGCAAGCCAATCAGTGAGAAATAAAAGAGATTGTAGAAAAGTAAATGCAAAAGCTTGAAGATCTATTTTTTCTTTCTTGGCAGTTTTCTCACTCACCTCTGTATTTCTTTACTCCATCCATCAACCTGTTTTTATACACCATTTGATTTTCTGTAAGATAAGAGTCAATTTAGTTCATAATTAAGTGGAAACTCAGAAAGTACTATTTAATTGTTTGTAAATTTTTATAAATTTTTAATTAGTTAAAATCCCAAGAAGGAAACAAAGAAATGAACAAGATTCTCAAGGTTAACTATACATTCTATGGCATCTGATGTACTTTTAGCGAAACTCTAACATGTAAAACAGATTTTTTCCTTTTATTTTTTTTTCTACAGTGTACCTTTCTTCCTTTCCTCAGCTCTTCTGACTACCACCTTTCCCTACTTTTAGTTTTAGAATTGTTATAGATGTTGGTTCCAAAATTTAAAGCTATTTCTCTGTAACAGCTGCTGCTGCTAAGTCGCTTCAGTCATGTCCGACTCTGTGCAACCCCACCAGGCTTCCCCATCCCTGGGATTCTCCAGGCAAGAACACTGGAGGGAGCTGCCATTTCCTTCTCCAATGCATGAAAGTGAAAAGTGAAAGTGAAGTTGCTCAGTTATGTCCGACTCTAGCGACCCCATGGACTGCAGCCCACCAGGCTCCTCCGTCCATGGGAGTTTCTAGGCAAAAAGTACTGAAGTGGGGTGCCACAGTACCCTACAAAAGAGCATTACACTCCAAGTAAGGATTTAAATGGTAAGAACTGAATATTATATATCAGAATTGGTACTTTTGACATTAATTTTTCTCTTAATTAAAAAATGAGATACAAATGAAACAGAGCATTGTGTAAATTTAAGGCATGAAACATATTGATCTGATACATTCATATTGTAATATGAGGGCCATTGTATCATTAGTAACACCTCTGTCATTTCACATAGTTATCATTTCTTCTTGTGCTGGGAACAATTAAGATCTTTTTTATAATACAGTTTTGTTGTCTATAATCACTATACTGTGCATTAGATCTCCAGGACTTATTTATCTACTGGTTTCAAGTATGTATCCTTAAATAATATCTCTCTCATCCTTCCCCCTCAACCAGCCTCTGGAAACCACCATTCTACTTGCTCTTTTTTTGAATTAGTTTCTCTAAAGATTTCACATAGAAGAGATTATCATCCAGTATTTGCATTTCTCAGACTTAATCTCACTTAGCATAATATTTTCAGAGTCTGTTTTGTTGCAAATGGAAAGATTTCCTCTTTACTCATGACTGGATAGTACTCCATTGTATATAATATACTATATTTCCTTTATACATTTATTCACTGATGACCACTTAAGTTGTTTCCATATCTTAGATATTGCAAATAATGCTGCAGTAAGCATGGCAGTGCATATATATCTCTTTGATAACCTGTTTTCATTTCCTTTGGATATATGCCCAGAAGTGGGGTTGCTGAATCATATGACAGTTCTATTTTTAATTTGTTGGGGAACTTCATATTGGTATCCATAGTGGCTGAACCAGTTTATAATCCCACCAACAGTGTACAGGGTTCCCTTTCTCTATATCCTTGAACACACTTGTTGTCTCTTGTCTTCTTGATATAAGCCATTCTTATAGGTGTGAGATAGTATCTCATTGTGGATTTGATTTGCATTTTCCTGATTAGTGATGATTACCACTTTTTCATGTGCCTGTTGGCCATCTGTATGTCCTCTTTGGAAAAATGTCTAATCAGATTCTCTGCCCACTTTTAAGTTGGATTTCTTTTTTGTTATCGAGTTGTATAAACTGTTTATGTATTTTGGATATTAACCCCTATCTGATACATGGTTTGCAAACATTTTCTCCCATTTCACAGGCTGCCTTTCCATTTTGTTGATTGCTTCTCTTTCAGTGCAGAAACTTGTAAAGCTGATGCAGCCCCATTTGCTGAGTTTTTTGTTGTTGTTTGTGCTTTTGGTGTCATATCCAAAAAAATTCTTGCCAGGACCAATGTTGAGGAACTTCCTCCCTAGGTTTTCTTCTATGAATTTTATGGTATTAAGTTTTAACATTTCATTATTTGACCCATCTCAATTTAATTTTGTGAAGTGTAAGGTCGAGGTCCAATTTAATTCTTCTATATGTGGTTATCCAGTTTTCCCAACATCAGTTGTTGACGAGATAATCCTTTCCCCATTTGATGTTCTTGGCTCTCTAATTAAATATTAGTTGACTATTTATGCAAAAGTTTAGTATTAGGCTGTCTATCCTGTTTTGTATATATGTCTATTTTTATGCCAGTACCATACTGCTTTAATTACCTTAGCTTTGTGGTATAGCTAGTGGTCAGGAAGTGTGATTCTCCAATTATGTTTTTCTCTCTTATGATTGCTTTGGCTATTTGGGGTCTTCTGTAGTTCCATATAATATTTAGAACTTTTTTCTATTTCTGTGAAATAGAAATTTCAATTTAAATAGAATTGCATTTAATTTGTAGATGGCTTTGAGTAGCATGGAATTTTTAACAATATTAACTTCCAATCCATGAACACAGGATGTCTTTCCATTTGTTTATGTCTTCTTTGATTTCTTTTGATGAAATCTTGCAGTATTGTACAAAATTTTCATGTTCTTAGATAAATTTATTCTTAAGTATTTTATTATTTTTGATGCTATTGTGAGTGGGATAGTTCTCTTTACTTCTTTTCCAGATGTTTTGCCGTTAGTGTTTAGAAGTGCAGTTGATTTCTGTGTATTGATTTTATATCCTGCAATGTCACTGAATTCATTGATTAAATTCAACAGTCTTTTAGTTGAGATTTAGTTGGGATTTTGAATACACTGGATCCTTGAAAAATACAAGTTTGAACTGCAGGGGTCCACGTACATGTGAATTTTTCTTCTTTTAAACTAGTGCTTCCCTACTGGCTCACTGTAAAGAATATGCTTGTCAATGCAGGAGACATGGGTTCAGTCCCTGGGTCAGGAAGATTCCATGGAGAAGGATCTTCTCCATGTATTCTTCTCCAGTATTCTTGCCCGCAAAATCCCATGGACAGAGGAGCCTGGTGGGCTACAGTCTATGGGGGTCACAAAGATTCAGACATGACTTAGTGACTGAACAACAATGAAACAACAACATACATCTACTACAATACTACATGATCCATAGTTGGTTAAAACTGAGGATTGGAACTGTGGATTTAGATGACCACCTGTAAAATTAGATTTTTCAACTGCGGGGAGGGTTGGTGTTCCTAACTGCCATGTTGCTCAAGGGTCAACTGTATATATATATATATATATATATATATATATATATATATATATATACACACACACATACATACATACACACATAAGATCATATTACCTATAAATAACAATTTTATTTCTTTCTATCTTATTTGGATGCCTTTTATTTCCTTGTCTCACCTGATTGCTCTAGCATATTCATCAGGGATATTGGCCTATAGTTTTATTTTACTGTGATGTCTTTATATGGCTTTGCTATCATGATGCTAGCCTTGTAGGATGACTTTTTTTCTTCCTTCCTCTTCAATTTTTCAGGCAGCATTTGAGAAGGATTAGTGTTAATTCTTATTTAAACATTTTGCAGAATTTGCTAGTGAAGCCATCTGGTCTTGTTGGTTTTCTTTTTTGAAAAGTTTTCTCACTACCGATTCAATAGGTTTACTTGTTATTAGTCTGGATTTTCTATTCAATATTTCTTCTTGATTCAGTCTTGGTAAGTTGTATGAGTCTAAGAAGTTATCCATTTCTTCTAGGGTATCTAATTTGTTGCATATAATTTGCTTCTGATAGTTTCTCGTGATCCTATGTATTTCTGTAGTGTCAGTTGTAATTTCTCCTTTTTCATTTCCTTATTATGAGATGTTTTTCAATTTTTCTTAGCTTTGTTAAAGTTTTACTGATTTTTGTCTATCTTTTGAAAATCCAACTCAGTTTCATTAATATTTTTTATTGTTCTTATGGTCTCCATTTTGGTTTTTCATTGTGATCTCTCTTATTTTCTCCCTTTTGTTAACTTCGGGCTTAATTTGTTATTTTTTCCCTAGTTTCTTGAGGCGTAAATCTAGGTTGCTTATTTGTGATCTTTATAATTTCTTATTACATGTGTCTGTCACTCTAAAATTCCCTAACAAAAGGTTTTAGTATGTAGTGTTTCCATTTTCACTTATTTCAATATATTCTTTGATTTCCCTTTTGATTTCTTCTTTGACCCAAGAATATGTTGTTTAGTTTCTACATATTTGTAGATTTTTCCACCTCCTCATGTTGTTGCTTTTTAGTTTCCTATCACAGTGTTTATACAGTGCATTTGCTATAATCAAAGTCGTCTTAAATTTTAAGAATTGTTTTGTGTTCAATCATATGATTTAACCTTGAGAATGTTCCATATGCACTTAAGGAGAATGTGCTTTCTGCTGTTGTTTGACAGAATGTTCCATAGATGTCTGTTAGGCCCATTTGGTCTAAAGTATGGTTCAAATCCATTGTTTCCATTTTGGTTTTCACTCTAGATGATTATCACTCTGGATATCTAACCATTGTTTAAAGTAAGGCATTCAAGTCCCATAATATATTAGTAGTATTACTGTCTGTTTCTCTTTTCAGATCTCTTGGTATTTGGTTAATATATTTCAGTGCTCTGATGCTGGATGTATACATATTTCTGATTGTTATATCTTCTTAATGAATTTACCTCAATTATGCATCATGACTTCCTTTGTCTCTTGTTATCAGTTTTGGCTTAAAGTTTATTTTGTTTGATACAAGTATGACTACTTCCACTTTCTTTTGGTTTCTATTTGCATGGAATCTCTTTTTACATTTCTTTACTTTGAGTCTATGTGTGTCCTTAAAGCTGAAGTGAGTCTCTTGTAGGCAGCAAATAGTTGGATCTTGTTTTTAATCCATTCAGCTATACTTTGCCTCTTAATGGTGAATTCAATCCATTTACATTTAGAATAATTGCTGATATGTAAGGATTTACTAATGCCATCTTATTCATTTGTTTTCTGGGTATTTTGCAGTCCATTTTTTCCCCCTCTGTTTCTGCCTACCTTTTAAAATAGGGTATTTTCTGTAGTGATATGCTCTGTTTCCCCTTTGACTGTCTTTCATGGGTCTACTCTAGGTTTTTGCTTTGTGGTTACCATGAGACTTCCATAAAACATCTTATAGATAACAGTTCATTTTGGACTCAGCAAGTTGCCTCTGATTGCCTGCAAAGACTGCAATCTTTTACATTTCATTTTCTCTTTTGCATTATTAATGTCATAATCTACCTCCTTTAAAATATGTATATTTGTTAACAATTTATAGTAGCTATAGTTATTTTTGGGGGGCTTCCCTGATGGCTCAGATGGTAAAGAATCTGCCTGAAATGTGGAAGACCTGGCTTACATCCCTGGGTTGGGAGGACCCCCTGGGGGAGGGTATGGCAACCCACTCCAGTATTCTTGCCTGGAGAATCCCCATGGACAGAGGAGCCTGGTGGGCTACAGTCCACGGGGTTGCAAAGAGTTGGACACAACTGAGCGACTAAGAATAAGCACAGCATAGTTATTGTTTACTGTGCTTTCTTTTAACTTTTTTACTATAGTTCAGTGCTTAACACACCATGCTATTTTGAAGAACTGGTTTTCTAAGTCTGACTGTGTATTTTTCACCTTAGTGTGTTGTGTACATTTGTGTGTTTTCATGTCACTGGGTAGTATGTTTTCATTTCAGCTTGAATAACTCCTGTCAGCATTCCTTGCAAGGCAGGTTTAGTGGTGATGGACTCTCTCAGCTTTAGTTTGTCTGGGAAAGCCTTTATTCCTCCTTTGTATGTGAAGGATAACTTTACCAGATAAAGTATCCTTGGCTGAAAATTTTTCTCTTTCAACACTTTGCATATGTCATTCTATGCTCTCTTGGCTGTAGTTTCTGCTGTGAAATCCACTGATAGCCTAATTGGAGGGCGGTGGTCCTTTTCAGTTTTTTCCTGCTGCCTTTAAGATTTTTTCTTTATCATTAAAAAAACTGAGATATAATTGACAGAAATTTATATTAGTTTTATGTGTACAACCTAATTTGATATTTGTATATACAGCTGACCATTGAACAACATGGGTTTGAATCGCACATGTGTGCAAGCTCAGCTGCTCAGTCGTGTCTGACTCTTTGCGACCCTATGGACTGTAGCCTGTCAGGCTCCTCTGTCCATGGAATTTTCCAGGCAAGAATACCAGAGTGGGTTGCCATTTCCTTCTCCAGAGGATCTTCCCCACTCAAGGACTGAACCCAAGTTTCTTACATCTCCTACATAGGCAGGTGGATTCTTCACCACTGAGCTATCTGAGAAGCACCTGAACTGCACAGATGTACTTAAATGTGGATTTATTTCTTCCTTATTTTTTAAATTGTGAAAGTACGATAACACGTTTATAGGAGACTTGAAAAATATAGAAGAAAGCTACATATAGTCCCACTATATATTACAATTATTTTTTAAGTAGATAAATTAGGATTTTTAGTCAGAGTTTCAATATCAAACTCTCAAAAATTAATAGAATGAATAGACAGAAAAATAGAATACAGTAGAGCTAAAAAACACTATGAGCCAGTTCAACATAAGTAAGATTTACACAATTTTCACACAATAACAGGATATGAATTCTATTCAAGTTCCCATAGGCTATAAAACCAGGATACACTGGAACATATTCAGGGACATAAAACAAGGTGCAAAAATTTCATGGTCTAAAGGTACTGAAATCATTCAGAGTCTGTTCTCTTATCACTGTGAAATTGTTAGAAATCAATATCAAAAGATACTGCGTGTGGATTTTTTTCAATAGTAAATATTACAGAACTACATGATCCATGGTTGATTGAGTCCTCTGCATGGGGGGCTAATTATAAATTATACACAGATTTTCAACTGCATGGAGAGTTGGTGCCCATAATGCTCATATTGTTCAAGAGTAAACTCTGTTGTGAAAAGATCATCACAATAAGTCTAGTTAATATCATTATTTCTGACAGTTTTAATATGTGGCTTGGAGAAAGTCTCTCTGCAGTGAGATGATAGGGTGATCTATTAGCTTTGTGGCCTTGTATGTCCAAGTCTTTCTCCAGGTTGAGGAAGGTTCTCAGCTATTATTTCTTTAAAGAAATTTTAAAGAAATTTTTAATTTCTTTAAAAAAGAAATATTTTTTTTCCTCTTTATGGAATCCTGATTATTCCAATATTTGTCTCTTGATGGAATTCCATAGCTCACATAGGCTTTCTTTGCTCTTTTAAAGTCTTTGTTCTGTCTTCTCTTCTGTGTTATTTCAAAATTCCTGTCCTCCAAGTCATTTTTTTCTTTTCTCCATCTTGTCTCCATGCAACTGATGCTCTCTACTGCTTTCTTCATCTCATTCACAGAATTCTTCGGCTCCAGAATTTGTTTGGTTCTTTTTTATAATTACTTCTTGGTAAAGAGCTTATATTGTTCATATATTTGATTGCTGATGTCACTGAATTTTCTTTCTGAGTATTTTTGTATGAATTTCTTAAAAATAACTATTTTGAATTCTTTAATCAATTAGATTGCAATATTCATGGTTTTGAGCTTGGCTGCTTGAGAATTACCATTTTTCTTTGTAAAGCTATATTCCCTTGATTTTTCATTATCTTTTTAGCTATGTGTTGTTGCCTTTGCATTTGAAGTAGAAGATATCGCCTTAACTTTTCTTGTTACCTTCAGATGGGGTATTATGTTCTATGGTGTTACTATCTGAATTTTTCCATTGTCTTTGTGAAGGTATGCAGGCTTCCCTCTTGTGGCCAAATTTTGGCAAGAATACACAGAAGAACTGTACAAAAAAGATCTTCACGACCCAGATAATCACAATGGTGTAATCACTCACCTAGAGCCACACATCCTGGAATGTGAAGTCAAGAGGGCCTTAGAAAGCATCACTATGAACAAAGCTAGTGGAGGTGATGGAATTCCAGTTGAGCTATTTCAAATCCTGAAAGATGATGCTGTGAAAGTGCTACACTCAATATGCCAGCTAATTTGGAAAACTCAGCAGTGGCCACAGGACTGGAAAAGGTCAGTTTTCATTCCAATCCCAAAGAAAGGCAATGCCAAAGAATGCTCAAACTACCACACAATTGCAGTCATCTCACACGCTAGTAAAGTAATGCTCAAAATTCTCCAAGCCAGGCTTCAACAGTACATGAACAATGACATTCCAGATGTTCAAACTGGTTTTAGAAAAGGCAGAGGAACCAGAGACCAAATTGCCAACATCCGCTGGATCATCAAAAAAGCAAGAGAGTTCCAGAAAAACATCTATTTCTGCTTTATTGACTATGACAAAGCCTTTGACTGTGTGGATCACAATAAACTGTGGAAAATTCTGAAAGAGATGGGAATACCAGACCACCTGACCTGCCTCTTGAGAAACCTATATGCAGGTCAGGAAGCAACAGTTAGAACTGGACATGGAACAACAGACTAGTTCCAAATAGGAAAAAGGAGTATGTCAAGGCTGTATATTGTCACCCTGCTTATTTAACTTATATGCAGAGTACATCATGAGAAACACTGGGCTGGAGGAAGCACAAGCTGGAATCAAGATTGCCGGGAGAAATATCAATAACCTCAGATATGCAGATGACACCACCTTTATGGCAGAAAGTGAAGAAGAACTAAAGAGCCTCTTGATGAAAGTGAAAGAGGAGAGTGAAAAGGTTGGCTTAAAGCTCAACATTCAGAAAACGAAGATCATGGCATCTGGTCCCATCACTTCATGGGAAATAGATGGGGAAACAGTGGAAACAGTGTCAGACTTTATTTTTCTGGGCTCCAAAATCACTGCAGATAGTGACTGCAGCCATGAAATTAAAAGATGCTTGCTCCTTGGAAGGAAAGTTATGACCAACCTAGATAACATATTGAAAAGCAGAGATATTACTTTGCCAACAAAGGTTCGTCTAGTCAAAGCTATGGTTTTTCCAGTGGTCATGTATGGATGTGAGAGTTGGACTGTGAAGAAAGCTGAGCACCAAACAATTGATGCTTTTGAACTGTGGTGTTGGAGAATACTCTTGAGAGTCCCTTGGACTGCAAGGAGATCCAACCAGTCCATCCTAAAGGAGATCAGTCCTGGGTGTTCATTGGAAGGACTGATGCTGAAGCTGAAACTCCAATACTTTGGCCACCTCATGCGAAGAGCTGACTCATTGGAAAAGACCCTGATGCTGGGAGGGATTGGGGGCAGGAGGAGAAGGGGACAACAGAGGATGAGATGGTTGGATGGCATCACCGATTCGATGGACATGAGTTTGAATGAACTCCGGGAGTTGGTAATGGACAGGAAGGCCTGGCCTGCTGCGATTCATGGGGTCGCAAAGAGTCGGACACGACTGAGCCACTGAACTGAACTGAACTCAAAATTCACCAGGCTGGCTACTGTAAATCTTTTGTTTCCCAGGAGGTAGCACTATAGCTCTTGTGGTTTTTGCCTTGCTCACAAACTGGTTCCTGGTCCCACTGGGGACCACCTTCCTTCGCTGCACTAGAAGCCGGCAGCAGACTGCGTGTGGGGTGGGGGGCGCTGTAGTACTTAGACCTTGGGGATGCCTGAGAACCCCGTAGAGAGATCCCTGCGTGTGGTACTCCCAGAGGCTCATGGGTAGACTTCCTCCTGAGCTCTAGTCCTTTTATTTTTGAAACTCTTTTTTGCCTTTTCTCCAATATCCTCCCCCAGAGTCACAGAGCTCCTGCTTAGTTCTAGTGGGTCTATTGGGGAATAGTGGATTTCTCTGGTGGTCCTGCTTTGCTGGAGTAGCCAGGTACCCACACAAACCTTTTTGTTGTTGTTGTTCTATCCAGTGATGTGCTGGGGCTTCCCTTCTGGAAAGCTAGACTTCTGCAAGTACGCTCCTGTATGTGTGCCTGCATGGCTCAACAGTCACCCGATTTTTGCCCAATTTTGACAGTGGTGAGAGGGGTCTAGGCAGTTTTGCTGTTTCTGTCGGTTCTACGGCCCAGACAGAGGTTGTTCAGTGGGCAAGACTCTTCCAGGGTCCTTGGGAATAATGTGCTAGGTGCCAAAATGCCCACAAAGGCACTTTGGTTCATGCGTGGATGTCTAATTCATTGATTTAAAAGGGGAGATAAAAAGGAGGAATGATTTACATGCCACACTGCTGATGTCACCTCTTCAACTTTTAATATGATGTTAAACAATTATACTTCTAGAATTTAATGCACATAATGCATAACTCTACGATTCTCCAAAATTCACTGCACGTCTGAAATGCTTACCATCCAATGGCAGTGCGTCCAATAGCTCCTCACTTTCACTCTTTGTTAATTCAATACCTATATTTTCCAGATAAAATTGTGTGTCCTTGGCATTGATCTTATTACCTTTAAAAAGATGGGAGACATGATAAGTGAACATTTTCATATATAACAATTATAAATTTAAAAATTATAATAAAACAATAGCATCTTAACTTGCTACAGATGTAACTGCAGAGGAGAAAGGATACAATGAAGCTTTTGTAACTGCAGAGCATCACAAGAAGGAATTAAAGTAGATGTTTCCTTTAAGCCTTGCCAAAAGAATGCTTCAATTAGTGCTCTTAAAACAATGAGGACAAGCCAGCCAGCTTATAATAAAATAGACTTCTTTTTAAAAAATGATACCTCTAAAACTGTAGATAATAAAAAAAAATATATATATATATATACTTAAAAACAAACATCAGTATATTGGTAAAATGAGATGTGTGTAATTTCAGAATATTCAGTTCAGTTCAGTTCAGTTCAGTTGCTCAGTTGTGTCCGACTCTTTGAGACCCTGTGAACTGCAGCACACCAGGCCTTCCTGTCCATCACCAACTCCCAGAGTCCACCCAAACCCATATCTATTGTGTCGGTGATGCCATCCGACCATCTCACCCTCTGTCGTCCCCTTCTCCTCCTGCCCTCAATCTTTCCCAGCATCAGGGTCTTTTCCAATGAGTCAGCTCTTCGCATCAGATGGCCAAAGTATTGGAGTTTCAGCTTCAGCATCAGTCCTTCCAATGAACACCCAGGACTGATCTCCTTTAGGATGGACTGGTTGGATCTCCTTGCAGTCCAAGGGACTCTCAAGAGTCTTCTCCAACTCATAGTTCAAAAATTCTTCTTCACTCAGCTTTCTTTATAATCCAACTCTCACATCCATACATGACCACTGGAAAAACCATAGCTTTGACTAGATGGACTTTTGTTGGCAAAGTAATGTCTCTGCTTTTTAATATGCTGTCTAGGTTGGTCATAACTTTCCTTCCAAGGAGTAAACGTCTTTTAATTTCATGGCTGCAATCACCATCTGTAGTGATTTTGGAGCCCAGAAAAATAAAGTCAGGCACTGTTTCCACTGTTTCCCCATCTATTTGCCATGAAGTGATGGGACCGCTGGATCATGGAAAAAGCAAGAGAGTTCCAGAAAAACATCTATTTCTACTTTATTGACTATGCCAAAGCCTTTGACTGGGTGGATCACAATAAACTGTGGAAAATTCTGAAAGAGATGGGAATACCACACCACCTCACCTGCCTCTTGAGAAGCCTGTATGCAGGTCAGGAAGCAACAGTTAGAACCAGAAATGGAACAACAGACTGGTTCCAAATAGGAAAAGGAGTATGTCAAGGCTGTATATTGTCACCCTGTTTATTTAACTTATATGCAGAGTACATCATGAGAAACGCTGGACTGGAAGAAACACAAGCTGGAATCAAGATTGTGGGGAGAAATACCAATAACCTCAGATATGCAGATGACACCACCCTTATGGCAGAAAGTGAAGAGGAACTAAAAAGCCTCTTGATGAAAGTGAAAGTGGAGAGTGAAAAAGTTGGCTTCAAGCTCAACATTCAGAAAACGAAGATCATGGCATCCAGTCCCATCACTTCATGGGAAATAGATGGGGAAACAGTGGAAATAGTGTCAGACTTTATTTTTCTGGGGCTCAAAAATCACTCCAGATGGTGACTGCAGCCATGAAATTAAAGGACGCTTACTCCCTGGAAGGAAAGTTATGACCAACCTGGATAGCATATTGAAAAGACATTACTTTGCCAACAAAGGTCCGTCTAGTCAAGGCTATGGTTTTTCCTGTGGTCATGTATGGATGTGAGAGTTGGACTGTGAAGAAGGCTGAGCGCCGAAGAATTGATGCTTTTGAACTGTGGTGTTGGAGAAGACTCTTGAGAGTCCCTTGGACTGCAAGGAGATCCAACCAGTCCATTCTGAAGGAGATCAGCCCTGGGATTTCTTTGGAAGGAATGATGCTAAAGCTGAAACTCCAGTACTTTGGCCACCTCATGCGAAGAGTTGATTCATTGGAAAAGACTGATGCTGGGAGGGACTGGGGGCAGGAGGAGAAGAGGACGACAGAGGATGAGATGGCTGGATGGCATCACTGACTCGATGGACGTGAGTCTGAGTGAACTCCAGGAGTTGGTGATGGACAGGGAGGCCTGGTGTGCTGCGATTCATGGGGTCACAAAGAGTTGGACACGACTGAGCAACTGAACTGAACTGATGGGACTGGATGCCATGATCTTAGTTTTCTGAATGTTCAGAATATTGGAATATATAATTAAAATATGATATGTACATATGGCAAAATATCTTGATTTTATATCTTGTCATCATCACTTCTCACTCACCAGAAAATAAACTTGCTGTGTTCATCAAGGAGTTCAAAGGAACTTTTCCATTATCTGAAATACAAAGGATAATCAGATACAGATAAAATATTTATTGCTATTAGGATTAGGATCACTTTTTCCATGAAATTTTCTAAGTTGTCATTATTTACATAGAGAAACTTTTGTTGATTTTTAAATGTTTTTCTTATATCCAACTATCTTATAGAATTCTAAAGAAGGTGTTTTAACATGCTAAATCAGATCTTTAATGCTGTTCCTAAATGGTCTTTTTAATCTAAAAGATATCTCTCTGCTGCCATATTATTGGTCTCAAATCAGATATCACTGACTATTTCAACCTGATACTCGTATTTGCTAAATGGAAATATGATCATCTCTCTTTGTATATTGCCTGTCAAACAATTCCAAATCCTGTTTACCTTCTTACTTTGTCAATCTCTGACCCTTTTCAACATCTCTTTCAATAGCTTCTGCTATTTTTTTCCTGAAGTGTTTCTTTGTTTTTCCTAGTTGAATCTTAATCTACCAATGCCCTTATTGGATCTCTGACAATACTGAGAATAATAATCAGAAGCCATATTTCTCCTCCTTGAAAATCATAACTCTATAAGAATTTCTTACTTTCTAAATGAAATTGAACAAGTATACTCTGGGATGCTACAAGAAGACTTCAAAGGCTCTTCTGAAAGGAGTCGCAAGTGGTAAATTAAATACTCACTGTCAATTTCCAAATAGTTACGTAGATCATTTAATTCTTTATTTTCAAGTTCATAGTTCAGGTTTGTCAAAGTGGTTCCTAGTTTATTTTCTAAAACATATCCTCCTTGATTAAGAGATGAAATGAGAAATGATTAAAATCATGCCTAAAATAAAAATGATTTAGTTAAGTGTTATGCACCAAACCCTAATGGGAGGGAGAAAAGCAAAGTTGCAATGCAGATGTTCAAGGAAAATAGAAAACCAAGGTAGCAGAGGGTAGGGTGGGGACTGTGAAGACAAAACATCTCCTTTACATGTTATGAGGCACTCTGCTAAAGTTTGTCATAGACATCTAAAGCAAATGAATGAGACTTATTAGTCATCATTCATTTATTATCAATAATAGAGAAACATGTCTGAAATGCTAGCCACAATTCTGGCTACTGAGTTTGAAACTTGTCATTATAATAGTAAATTATCTCCCAGGAAATAACCTAGTGGTTATCTAAACTTGAACTGTAAGTCATAAAGGGGAATAAAAAAGATTAATAACCTAACTGTTCAATATAATAGGAGAAGGCAATGGCAACCCACTCCAGTACTCTTGCCTGGAAAATCCCATGGACGGAGGAGCCTAGTAGGCTTCAGTCCATGGGGTCGTGAAGAGTCAGACATGACCGAGCAACTTCACTTTGACTTTTCACCTTCATGCACTGGAGAAGGAAATGGCAACCCACTCCTGTGTTCTTGCCTGGAGAATCCCAGGGACGGCAGAGCCTGGTGGGCTGCCATCTATGGGGTCGCACAGAGTCGGACATGACTGAAGTGACTTAGCAGTAGCAGTAGCAGTTCAATATAATAGCGCAGTTAAGAAAGTGAAAGTGAAGTTGCTCAGTCGTGTCCGACTCTTTGCAATCTCATGAACTGTAGCCTACCAGGCTCCTCCATTCATGGCGCTTTCCAGGCAAGAGTTCTGGAGTGCTTTGCCATTTCCTTCTCTAGGGGATCTTCCCATCCTCAGTCATGTCCGACTCTTTTCAACCTCATTAACTGTAGCCTACCAGGCTCCTCTGTCCATGGGGTTTTCCAGGCAAGAATTCTGGAGTGCTTTGCCATTTCCTTCTCCAGGGGATCTTCCCATCCCAGGGATCGAACCCAGGTGTCACGCATTGTAGGCAGATGCTTTATCATCTGAGCCACCAGGGAAGATCCCCTGTAAAGGGAGCAGTTAAGAATGTAGGTTCAAATCATGATCCTCCCAAGTTCAAATGGAGTGACTTTAGGCAAATGAGTTAGCATCTCTCATCTGTAAAATGGTACCTGACTTAGGAAAAGTATCTAGTGTGTGTGCTCAGTCACTCATTTGATCTGACTCTTTGCAACCCCATGGACTGTAGCCCTCCAGGCTCCTCTGTCCATGGGATTCTCCAGGCAAGAATACCGGAATGGGCTGCCATTTCCACCTGCAGGGATCTTCCCAACCTAGGGATTGAATCTGCACTTCCTGTATCTCTTTACCACTGATCTGGTGGATTCTTTACCACTGAGCTACCCGGGAAGCCCAAAAGAAGCTAACTTACAGATTTCTGTGAGGTTTAAATGAGTTAGTAGATGTAAAGTATTTAGAACAGTGCTTGGCACTACACTCAAGAGAAATTAGCTACTACTACCATTGAGTAATTAAAAGGACTTCCAAAAGGAAATACAAAGGTCAAAAACTTCATTTTCACTTGACTTATTATTCTTAACACTCACCTTGGAAAGTCTTTAAACCCTGTAGCAACCGTTTTTGATAGTACTTCCTGTCATCTACAAGAGAAGTCATTATTGTTAACACAGAAATGTGATACAGCAATTCATAAGAAGAGAATAGATTATTTTATAAAGACAATAATGTTACATTATTTGCCTTTTAGATGTATCTAATTTCTCATCCACACATCCTTATCTTCCTTGGTTTTAAGAATAAAGTTAAGGGGTAGAGAAAGTTCTAAACTTTCTTTACTAGGCTGAAATTTTCAGTCTCTCTGATTTGACCTTTTTTAACATCACTTCCTCTTTTCCCCCCTTATTTTTCTATTAGACATTTCAAGATTAAAATCCTAAATTAATTTAAAAAATCAATTTAAAAAATCTTTATTCATTTATGATGTTCTCAAGCTCAATCCCAATGGAGTAAGCTCTATCTCTGACAATAGCCTCCATGAAGGCAAGAACTTCTGTGTTTAATCCTATAACCTAAGAAGTGCTCATTAAACATGTTGAATATAAATATACACTGAATAAATGTTTAATGATTCCTACCTACCCCAACAATAAATACACTCACACTAAGCTCCTCTGAGGACAAAAACAGTATCATAAATACTCACAAGTAAGTGGTAGAGTTTTAAGTAGCTTCCAGCGTTCCTTAGGTGTGAGTTCTATCCCTATGTTTTTCAAAACACCATCTACTTCATCAGCATTAATCTTGGCTCCTTGGAAAAGATGAAAATAATGACTGATGAAAAACTTAAGCATGATGAATGAGTCTAAATTATGAACATCATCTAAGTTTAATTGCAGGATTAAGAACAGGGCTGGCCAATGCTAAGTCAAGACTAAGGAAATATCAGATAGAACTCAATCTTAATTCTAGAGAGAAAATTTTTTTGAATACGCTAATAATAATGGGATAAATCAACACTCTGAAATGGTAGCTGTATAGAGGCCTAAAACAATAATATAAATGGCTATAGAAGTAATTCTGTAATGACAGTGTTCATATTACTTTTAATTTGCCCATGTGATAAAAAAAAAAGTTAAAGTGTTAGCTGCTTAGTCATGTCCAATTATTTGCAACCACAGGGACTATAGCCCACCAGACCCTTCTGCCCATGGAATTCTCTAGGCAAGAATACTAGAGTGGTAGCTATTCCCTTCTCCAGGGGATTTTCCTGACCCAGGAATTGAACCTGGGTCTCCTGCATTGTAGGCAAATTCTTGACTGTCTGAGTCAGCAGGAAAGTTCCTGTGTAATGTTATTTATAAAAAGATTTATGCCAATGTTTTTTTTCTGCCACTTATTGTGGTAACATAGATTTTTAGCTGTTTAAACAATGTAAAAGTGATATGCATTATTGAAAATATTCAGAGAATACAAGATATTTTACCAAGACATGATAAATAATAGTTGTGCTAAAAAGTATACACCCCAAACTAATGTGGATCACAGAATGAAAGATACCATTGATATACTAAAAGAATTAACAATGTCAGTATGATAGGAATAAAATATTTAAAAGCAAAACAGAAAACCATCAGCATTTTGTTAAAATGATTTTTCTGTATAAACTTTCACTCACCTTTGAATGACTCAACATTTTCCATGAGAGTATTTGGTTTAACCTTTTCATCTATAGGATAAAGTACAAGTAAGACACAGATTTTTCATTAGACCCAGAAAGTGTTACAAAGACCTTATATTGTAGAACAAAACACTGAAATTCAGAAGTTTACCCTAAGTTGTTCTATAAATAAACCCCAGCTGGGCATGGAATTGAAGAATTAAGTTTTATAAATGATAAATATATAGAATAGAAGACAAAATTATAGTATAAAATATTAAATTCTATACACAATGGTGATAGGAAGTTTTAAAAACATTGCTTGACTTACTCTCCACTTGGCCTATTCTACTTTAGAATCTAGGAGTACCATGATGCTTGACCACCTTACTGTTAATATTACAGGATTCATACACAATAAAAATTGCAATACCAATGTATTCACCTGCCTAAAATATTGTAGCTGGCTACTTCCACATGCAACCCTTACACAGCACTTTCTTCATGTTTCCAACTCCACACCCACCAAAACTTCCAATCATTGCTGACTCCTTCATCTAATTTGTATACTTCTGTAGTTGTTCAGTCGTTCAGTCATGTTCGACTCTTTGTGATTCCATGGAATGCACGCCAGGCTTCACTGTCCTTCACCATCTCCCAGAGTTTGCTCAAACTTATGTTCATCGAGTCGGTGATGCCATCCAACCATCTCATCCTCTGTGGTCCCCTTCTCCTGCCTTCAGTCTTTCCTAGCATAAGGGTCTTTTTCAATGAATCAGCTCTTCGCATCAAGTGGTCAAAGTATTGGAGCTTCAGCTTCAGCATCAGTCCTTCCAATGGATATTCAGGACTGATTTCCTTTAGGCTTGGCTGGTTTGATCTCCTTGTAGTCCAAGGGACTCTCAAGAGTCTTCTCCAACACCACAGTTCAAAAGCATCAGTTCTTCAGTGTTCAATTTTCTTTCTTTTTTTTTTAATTTTTATGATTTTATTTATTTTTAATTTAAATTTATTTATTTTACTGTGGTCCAACTTGTACATCCATACATGACTACTGGGAAAACCATAGCTTTGATTCTATGGACCTTTGTTGGCAAAGTCTCTCTGCTTTTTAATATGCTGCCTAGGTTTGTCATAGCTTTTCTTCCAAGGAGCAAGAGTCTTTTAATTTCATGGCTTCAGTCACCATCTGCAGTGATTTTGGAGCCAAAATAAACATAATAAAGTCTATCATGGTTTCCGTTTTTCTCCCCATCTATTTGCCATGAAGTGATGGGACCAGATGCCATGATCTTAGTTTTCTCAATGCTGAGTTTTAGCTAGCTTTTTCATTCTTCTCTTTCACTTACCAAGAGGTTCTTTTGTTCCTCTTTGCTTTCTGCCATAAGGGTAGTGCCATCTACAGATCTGAGGTTATTGATATTTCTCCTGGCAATTTTGATTCCAGCTTGTGCTTCCTCCAGCCTGGCATTTCTCATGATGTACTTTGCATATAAGTTAAATAAGCAGGGTGACAATTTACAGCTTTGACCTATTACTTTCCCAATTTTGAAGCAGTCTGTCGTTCCATATTTGGTTCTAACTGTTGCTTCTTGATCTGCACACAGGTTTCTCAGGAGGCAGGTGAGGTGATCTGGTATTCCTATCTCTAAGAATTTTCCACAGTTTGTTGTGATCCACACAGTCAAAGGCTTTAGTGTAGTCAATGAAACAGAAAGTGAAAAGTGAAAGTGTCAGTCACTCAGTCGTGTCTGACTCTTTGCTACCCCATGGGATTTTCCAGATAAGAATACTGGAATGGGTTGCTGTTTCATTTTCCAGAGGATCTTCCCAACCCAGGGATCAAATCTGGGTCTCCCACATTGCAGGCAGATTCTTTACTGTCTGAGCCACCAGGGAAGCCCTAATGAAGCAGAAGTAGATGATTTTCTGGAATTCTCTTGCAACTTTATGGTGATTTAAGAGACTTTTACATTTTTTTTTTCCCTGACTGGTTTTTAAATTTCTTCTTTGGCTTTTTTTTTCTTTCTTTCTTTTTTTTTT
Source organism: Bos taurus (assembly GCF_002263795.3). Classification (NCBI taxonomy): domain Eukaryota; kingdom Metazoa; phylum Chordata; class Mammalia; order Artiodactyla; family Bovidae; genus Bos; species Bos taurus. The sequence continues at coordinate 46,724,466 of NC_037346.1, read as the reverse complement.
TTTTTTTGATGTTGTCTTTTTTTTAATTTTTAAAAAATTTACAATATTTTATTGGTTTTGCCATACATCAACATGAATCTGCCACGGGTGTACACGTGTTCCCAATCCTGAACCCCCCTCCCACCTCCCTCCCCATACCATCCTTCTGGGTCATCCCAGTGCACCAGCCCCAAGCTTCCTGTATCCTGCATCGAACCTGGACTGGCGATTTGTTTCTTATATGATATTATACATATTTCAATGCCATTCTCCCAAATTATCACCCCCCTCCCTCTCCCACAGAGTCCAAAAGACTGTTCTATACATCTGTGTCTCTTTTGCTGTCTCGCATACAGGGTTATCATTACCATCTTTCTAAATTCCATATATATGCATTAGTATACTGTATTGGACGGAGAAGGCGATGGCACCCCACTCCAGTACCCTTGCCTGAAAAATCCCATGGATGGAGGAGCCTGGTAGGCTGCAGTCTATGGGGTCACTAGAGTCGGACACGACTGAGTGACTTCACTTTCACTTTCATGCATTGGAGAAGGAAATGGCAACCCACTCCAGTGTTCTTGCCTGGAGAATCCCAGGGACAGGGGAGCCTGGTGGGCTGCCGTCTATGGGGTCGCACAGAGTTGGACACGACTGAAGTGACTTAGCAACATACTGTATTGGTGTTTTTCTTTCTGGCTTACTTCACTCTGTATAATCGGCTCCAGTTTCATCCACCTCATTAGAAGTGATTCAAATGTATTCTTTTTAATGGCTGAGTAATACTCCATTGTGTATATGTACCACAGCTTTCTTATCCATTCATCTGCTGATGGACATCTAGGTTGCTCCCATGTCCTGGCTATTATAAACAGTGCTGCGATGAACATTGGGGTACACGTGTCTCTTTCAATTCTGGCTTTTTTTTCTTTAAAGTGCTTCTCTGTTTCATTTCTCTACCTGCTTCTTAGGTCTGTCAATTTTCTCACTGCCATCAAAATTTAGCCCTTCAGGTGGGAATCACTGTTTAACAGATTACTGATCTTATTTAAACATTAATAATCTGAGATAATAAAATTTCTCAGATGAACACATCTGGAAGTTTTATTAGAGGAGCTCAGTTTCCCTAAAGCCATGACTACATGCTCACCATCAACTGGCAGGTGGTTCCTCAGGTCCTCAACTTCCTCATTCTCCAGGTCATAACCCAAGTTTTCCAGGATGGTTTCCAGTTTAGAGACATGACACTTCCCACCTTAAGAAAGAATGAAGTGATAAAAAATAGGAACTGGTATTTAAAAAAAAATGCTGGTTATATTCATGCACCAATTGCAACTAGATGAAACAAATCTATTGCATAATGACCAAAAAAAAAAAAAAAAACTATTTATGGTTACATGTGAAATGTCTTCAACACTTTCCACAATAAAGACATACTGTGGAAGTCAAGAATATATTTGTGGTTCATTTCAGGGGCCCTTTCCATAGTTTTCAAGAAAGGTGTATTTAGAAGGAACTTAATTATATATTATGTAAATTATATACAATTTTATTTATATACTAATCCCAAATGCTATTTTTATGTATTATAAGTTTCATATGTATATATGAAACTTACTGTGTCAGAGAACTATAAATGATCACATTAGATGTAATTGCATCTAAAGGAGACCTATAGGTTAATGGGATAATAAGATCAATGATCTAATTATTGTGGAATGATAAGCCTTTTGAAAATTAAGGTAAAATCTGCAAGTCTTAGTTTTACTTTCCTTCTTATTATGATTCTCACTTACCAGGAAAAGCCTTGATGTGATTGAGCAAATCATTTTTCTCTACCTTTTTATCATCTGTAAAATAAGACACATTTAAGGTAAGATACAGTTACATGGACAGTAAAAAAAAAAAGGTAGTAAGAACATAATTTCATAATTACATACTTTAAAAATTTGTCTTAAGTTATATTCCTACATTTTCTACATCCACGTTCTTCACTGAAACAGATGTTACCTCTTTCCCGACTCTGAGTTCTCCTTTTTCTTTCTCTGTGTGTACTAAGTCACTCCAGTCATGTCTGACTTTTTGCAACCCTATGGACTGTAGCCTGCTAGGCTCCTCTGTCCATGGGATTCTCCAGGCAAGAATACTGGAGTGGGTTGCTATGCTCTCCTCCAGGGGATCTTTCTGACCCAGGAATCCAACCCATGCCTCCTGAGTCTCCTGCATTGGCAGATGGGTTCTTTACCATAAGCACCACCTTCTTGCTAATTTAAGACTTTTCTTTCACATTGCCCTACTAATGCATCATTCATTTCTGAGTAATATTTAAAAAAAATTTTATTTTATTGAAGTATAGTTGATTTAAAATGTGCTAATTTCTGCTGTAGAGCAAAGTGATTCAATTGTACATACATATATTCTTTTTCATATTCTTCTCCATTATCAATTATTGCAGGATATTGAACATATTTCATGTGCTGTACTGTAGGACCTTGCTGCTTATCCATTCTGTATGTAATCGTTTGCCTCTGCTAATCCCAGACTCCCAATCCATCCTTTCCCCTTTGCCACCTCACCCTTGGCAACCACAGTTTGCTCTCTATGTCTGTGAGTCTGCTTCTGTTTCGTAGATACATTCATTTGTGTTATATTTCAGACTCCACATATTAGTGATGTCATATGGTATTTGTCTTTCTTTTTCTGATTTATTTCACTTAATGGCAGGACTCAGGTTTGATGCTATAGCTTTTCAAAATGAGAAACCTAAATGTTAAAGGCCTAATTTCTTTACAGCTAAAGATTGGTATTTTTGTGTTTTAGATTTTTATACAAAACTAGAATGGCCCATTTTTATGACGTTCTCACAATGAAGTTTATACAAGCACAGAGATACATACACAGATACATACATCAAATACCTACCAGCAAATGGCAATATTTTCAACAGCTCCCAGATTTCCCTATTTGTGAGCTCTATTCCCAGGTTTCTTAGTGTTTTCTGTATGTCTTTGGCTTCAACTTTTTCTCCTTTAAAAGATGGGAATGGTTACAGATGAGAATTGCTTACTGACTCCAAACGATGAAGTGTCTAAAGCTTGTACAGGGTTTTCTACAGTTTTCGGAAGTTATTTCTTTAATTCTAAACAAAATACTTATTTCTAATGCTCTTAAGGACCTCAAAGAAGTTAACCCAGCTCATGGTAAAGGGATATATAGGAGGCAAAGTGATCTAAGTTATGTACAGGCAGCTACCTCATCTAAATTGTATTAACCATCAGGTAGAATTTGTGTTTCTCTTTGTCTGAATTACAAGATGAATTATCTTCATTAACCACATTATTTGTATTTCTATCAAAATTTCACTCTAACATTTACTGGGTTACAGTAGACATGAGATAAGTATTTTGAATGAATGAATAGGTGAGTTGGCCACTGAAATAAATCACAAAATAAAAAAGTTTCAGAGAATACAGAACTTGTTATAGAGAAATAGTGATATGTTTTGCTAAAACATAAATAATCCAATGTAATCTTCATGTCATTAGAATCAACTTTAATTGTTACAAAAACAGAAGTTAAAAATCAATGACAAAATAAGAAAACAGCTTTACATCTGTATGTAAACATGGAGTATTTGCATTTTAGTTTTATATCTTTTCACAAAATGTATTGCTCACCTGTTATTTTCTTTATTTCTTTTAGCAGTTTATGCAGATCAGTCTTGCCAAACACTAAAGCATAAGCCACAATTTAGACAGACACAATTGTAGACTGATTTAAAAAGATTATTAAAATATTTAAGCATTAATTTCATTATTTATTCTCTTCTCCCTCTTAGTATCTCAGTCTCTGCGTGCATGCATATGAAAATTTCCCTCCTCAGGTTTGTTCTGGTGGCTTTACACCATCTACTGTATCAGATTCCAGCAATAAGGATAAAAACTTTCACTTTGGAACTTTAAGTCTACCTATTTCCCCACTTAACACTACCCCATACTGTAACCCCCAAGGTAGCTTAATCCACTGCATTTGTTTGTAGTAGTAATGTTCATTACATAATCAAAGACTATGAGAGTCTTTAAATTACAAAATATGTCTATTTATTCTGTATCCCATCCAGACAAGTTAGGGATGCCCATAGTAATATTAGACAGTTTAAAATTAAACAGTAGAATGGAACATAATGAGAATTATCTCTTCAATCAGTATAATTTCCCAGAATTGCAGATGTAGTACATTTTAGGCCAAGAAAAAAAAAAATCTAGAACTATGCACATTATTCGTATTTTCTTACCAAAAAAACAGAATACTATTTATTACTATGGAATCTTATTCTTCCTTTGGGGTAGTTTCCAGTACATTCTCCCCATACATTTAGTTATCAGATTTATGCTTTGGGGTCTCTTGCTACATATAGCACAGTATAATTTTACATTAAATTTCCACATTGGTGATAACGATCAGGTAACACCTACTGATTAACACAACTGAAAATTCTTGCTGAGAGTCTTGAGTAGTTGCTAAATTAACATATTATCTAGTTAATTCTATTTCTCACTCAACAAGCATTTATAGGTGTCAAAGATCTGCACTCATTGTGCTCTTTACTAAGGGATACAACAGCCCATGGGGTTGCAAAGAATGAGACACGACTGAGTACACACACACACACACACACACACAATGGTGAGCAGCATAGACATGGTTCCTATCCTCACAGAGCCTTCATTTATTATTGATTTCACTAAGTCTAGGTGGAGAAGGCAATGGCAACCCACTCCAGTACTCTTGCCTAGAAAATCTCATGGATGGAGGAGGAGTCTGGTAGGCCGCAGTCCATGAGGTCTCAAAGAGTCGGACACGACTGAGCTACTTCACTTTCACTTTTCACTTTCATGCATTGGAGAAGGAAATGGCAACCCACTCCAGTGTTCTTGCCTGGAGAATCCCAGGGACGGCGGAGCCTGGTGGACTGCTGTCTATGGGGTCGCACAGAGTCGGACACGACTGAAGCGACTTAGCAGCAGCAGGTGAGAAAAGGCTTTTGATCTTTCTTTTAGCTTTCCCATCAGAGAGAGCAAGGAAAATCCATTCTGGTTTCACAGATTCAACACCAAAGGTATAACAACTAATTATGTATAGAAAGATAATGTGATTCATTGAAGAAAGTAGAATACTATCTGGGTTTACAAATGCTTATCTTTGCTCTTTATGTACATAATGAGGGTGTCTCTAGCCTGAGGATTAAAAAGCTTTACACCTTCCAATTTTTAAATGGGAATCTCAGCCTGCATTCAGTTATTTAAATTTGATCAATTAAATTAACTAGGGTAGCTTTTCAAAATGCTTTTACTACCCATAAGTATTTATTTCCTCCTCTCCTTGAACTTCACTAAAATGATAGGAAAGTAATAATAAATGTACTCAAAAGACATTTATGGGAGATGAAATCCTCATGAACAAGAGACTTCACAAACATTTGAAAATTAGAAAGCAAGTAGGAGAGTGGTAACTAATTCAGCAGAGCTGAGGAAGAAAGAAAGAAAGTGAAAGTGAAGTCGCTCAGTTGTGTCCGACTCTTTGCAACCCCATGGACTGTAGCCTACCAGGCTCCGCTGTCCATGGGATTTTCCAGGCAATAGTCCTGGAGTGGATTGCCATTTCCTTCTCCAGGGGTCTTCCCAACCCAGGGATCGAACCCGGGTCTACCGCATTGTAGACAGACCCTTTACCGTCTGAGCCACCAGGGAACTTAAAAGCCTATGAGGGGACACTAATGAAAAGCGGCATAATTCACAAAGAAGAATCCTAAAAAGTTTCAAGATACAGAGTATCGGGTTAGGTGTAGGAATGAACATCAAGGGGACTGCTAGCAAATTAGTACACACAGGCAAGTTAACAACATTCCCCTCCTCTGCTAGTTATTACCCTTTCTTGTATTCCCATTTTGTCCAAATTCCACTCCACCATCACTTCTCCTCTCACCCCCCTGCCCATTCCCTGAAAACCAGAAATTTATTCTCTAGAGACATGGACACAGAGAAATTCTGGACTCTGGAAGGTAGGCACAGTAAATGTTAGGCAAGAGGATTAAAATGGGGCATTATATGAATGTTAATAAACTAAAGTGGAAGGGAGGGAGGCTCAAGAGGTAGAAGATATATGTATACTTATGCTTGATTGGGGCTTCCCTGGTACTCAGCTGGTAAAGAATCTGCCTGCAATGCAGGAGACTCTGGTTTGATTCCTGGGTTGGGAAGATCCCTTGGAGAAGGGAAAGCTATCCACTGCAAAATTTTGGGCTTCCCTGGTGGCTCAGACGGTAAAGAATCCACCTACAATATGGGAGACCTGGGTTCGATCCCTGGGTTGGGAAGATCCCCTGGAGGAAGGCATGGCAACTCACTCCAGTATTCTTGCCTAGAAAATCCCCATGGACAGAGGAGGCTGGTGGGCTACAGTCCATGGGGTCACAAAGAGTCAGACACAATTAAGCTACTAAGCATGCGCATGCTTGATTCATGCTGTTGTACAGCAGAAACCAACAGAACGTTGTGAAGAATTATCCTCCATTAAAATAAATAAGTAAATAAAAAGAGTACTTCCCTGGTGGTCCAGTAATAAAGAATCCACCTCCCAAATGCAGGGTATATGAGTTTGATCGCTGGTCTGGGAAGGTCCCACAGGCCGTGGGGAACTGAACCCACAAGCCACAACTACTGAGCCGGTGCTCTAGAGAGCCTGTAGTGCTCAAAAAGAGTAGCCACTGCAATGAGAAGCCCGCGCACCGTGCAGAGAAAGTCTGCACACAGCAACAAAGACCCAGCACAGTGACAAATAAATAAATAAAATAAAGGAAGATAAAATACTGCTGTTTAAGGTTCTTAATGTAGACAGAGATAAGGTCAGGGATGAATAATGTGAGCGCGTGCCAAAACACAGGGGAAGGGATAAGGAAACTGGTAATTTGCAAGTGTATAAAGGAATTGTTGGTTTGAAACCTAAGGAGCTTCCCAGGTAAAATCTGAAACCAGCCACCTGTACACTGAGGGCAGGGGAAGACCAAAGTAAGAGCAGACCACTCCAGATGGGTGGCTGAAAGGTTTCTAAGCAAGGAAACTTACATATGAGGCTTGCCTTTGGTGACCACAAGACAAGTAGGTCTCTGCACTGCCCGCCAGAATCTTAAAAGTTTATATAGAGACTTTAACTGGGTTTAGTCATGTATACCGTCCAGATGGGATTCAACAACACATTGCTCTCTCAAGGCTCTTTGCTTGAGCACAACTCTCACTGTGGGAACAGTGGACACGGTGGGTGTTCTAAGCACAAGGGGGGCAGTGAGGATCCTCCAATTGCTTTGACTCCAGTTTGCAGGTCAACTGGCAGCCATGTTCTCTCAATTACCCGCTCCAACAGGAATGTATAGGCAGGTGATATGATTTTTAAAATAAATGTAAATCATATACTTAATCTGAAATTAGAAACCTCTTCTCTGTGGGTAATAAGCCCTTCTTCAGTTTCTTTCAAGTAAAGGGTTAAACTCCTATAACTCACTGTAGCACATGTACCATCGTGCATACTGAGATCACTGAAAACACACCAAGTCAAAATAGTCTCTTATGTTAGGACTGGGCTCTTCTCAAAGATTTAAAGAGTGATATTATCACCAAAACAGATTTAGTGCCAGAAATTTTCAAACATAAGCTTATAAGTCTAAATTTCTTTAAAAGGTCTAATATCATCTGTGATGCTCACCATCAACTGGTAGGTTTTGTGCCAAATCTTTGAGCTTGTTATCTGGGAATTTGATTTTCATGTTTCCCAAAACGTTTTCCAGATTACTGACATCAACCTTCCCACCTACGGAAACATTTGGGAACACGAGGGAAATTTAATGACTTCTCCAATAGAGAAAATTTCAGTCAATTTCCATACAACCAGGACTATCAGCAAAAATATCACTGATCCAAAATGTTCAAGTGCACAATGTGAACAAAATAGAATTAGAATTGTAATTTCTGCATGGTCTTGAGGACAATCTTAACAAGGTACAAATTCATTCTCCAGTGAGTTACACTGAAGGAATGCCCAGAACTACTGCCAATTCTTTACTTCACATTTTCTATATAGGCCCAACTTTAGATTTGCTTTGCAAATAAATTTAATAAAAGCCAAAGTTTACTAAGCAGGAAAGACTATTTGAAAAAAGCACATACATTCAAAACAAATAAAAAATAATCACATAAAAAATTATGTGTGAGGTGGTAAGATCCGCAAGAGAATAATTAGACAATAATATTACTGCAAATGTAAGGCAGAAGAATCTTATTTATCTTTCTTCTCATGCTTCTTACCATTGAAAGATTTCACACCATCTAGCAATCTATTTTCATATATATTCCCATCATCTGTAAGAAAAGGCACAATCGACATCACAGATAAAAGGATATAGAAATTGAAGAGAGACAATACAAAGGTATAATTTCACAAACATGCTTTAAAATGATTTGTCTTAGAAATAACTTTGATTTTTGCCCTCCAGTGACTTTGAAACTATGGACAAAAGAAAACTCTCTGAGTGCTGTGTCTGGCTGTAGAACCAATAATTAGCAGCAAACACCTTAACTGGAACATGAACACGTCTTTCCCTCACTTTTCTTTGACTTTTTTCTTCATTCTCCTACTCTTCTATTTCTCCCATCCTCACTTTCTTCCTTACATTTCTCAGTTTAACTTTTAGTTTTGAGGGTGGAACCAAATATAATAAAAGGAATTTTTGTATCCAATGGCAGGATTCAAGAAAATAGAGTTGGTATTTAGAGTTTCCCAAAGAAAGAATTACACTTTCCAAAGGAAGGACAAAGTTACACTAAAATTTCTTACATTCTTTTTTCTGTGGTTTTTAAATTAGGATATCTAGCAGGTATAGTGTTTTTTTTTTAAGTTGTTTTAAACACCTAAGACTAACCCTTCTCAAAGTTCTAATCTTGTTTGAAATGCTTACCATCAACTGGCAGGTTTTTCACCAGTTCCGAGTATTCTTTAGGTGTGAATTCTATCCCGAAGCCTTCCAGAATATTTTTCAGATCTTCTACATTAATTTTTTCTCCTTCAAAAACAGAAATGGTGAGTATAGTTGACAATATTAATAACTATCTAACTACTTAAAGATATGAAACAAAATCGTTCATGTTTATACATCACTATCCCCAGCTGCTAGGTAAAAGATAAAGGCACAGTAAAATCTGCCTAGTGGAGTCAAGAGTGGGAGAGAATTAGAACTTATAGCCCTAAGGGAAGACTTGCTTTCATAACACTGAGAATAAGAAACCACAGTTCTCAGTGTACTGAGGATTTAAATAGTCGCTTTGTAAACTAGAATGGAAAGTTAACCTAATTTTGCTCTGCTTTTCCCAAAACTGCTAAACTGTTTGACCATTATCCTAATTTTTATCATTTCACACAACGGCTATTTTAGTGCTGCTGCTCCTGCTAAGTCGCTTCAGTCATGTCCAACTCTTTGCGACCCCATGGACTGCAGCCTACCAGGCTCCTCCGTCCATGGGGTTTTCTACAACAGCAGAATTGAGTAGCTGCAACAGAGACTATATAAGCTACTCAATTCTGCTGTTGTAGCACTAAAATAGCCATTGATAATAGATAAAAGAAGACTGTGACTGTGTTCTAGCAAAACTTTCTTTATAAACAGAGGGCTAGATTTGGTCTATGAGCAGTAGTTTGTTTGTCCCCGATACTGATTTTTTACTTTTCAGTGGTGAAGATCTGAAGTATATTATTAGAAAATATTTTAGAAGATATAGGAATTGCTACTAATATAGACTGACTTTGGACAATTAGACACAAACACGTATAATAACAATAAACTGTGGAAAATTCTCAAAGAGATGGGAATACCAGACCACCTGATCTGCCTCTTGAGAAACCTGTATGCAGGTCAGGAAGCAACAGTTAGAACTGGACATGCAACAACAGACTGGTTCCAAATAGGAAAAGGAGTACTTCAAGTCTGTATATTGTCACCCTGCTTATTTAACTTATATGCAGAGTACATCATGAGAAATGCTGGGCTGGAGGAAGCACAAGGTGGAATCAAGATTGCCAGGAGAGATATCAATAACCTCAGATATGCAGATGACACCACTCTTATGGGAGAAAGTGAAGAAGAAGTAAAGAGCCTCTTGATGAAAGTGAAAGAGGAGGGTGAAAAAGTTGGCTTAAAGCTCAACATTCAGAAAACGAAGATCATGGCATCTGGTCCCATCACTTCATGGGAAATAGACGGGGAAACAGTGGAAACAGTGTCAGACTTTATTTTTCTGGGCTCCAAAATCACTGCAGATGGTGATTGCAGCCATGAAATTAAAAGACGCTTACTCCTTGGAAGGAAAGTTATGAGCAACCTAGACAGGAAGTTAAAAAGCAGAGACATTAATTTGCCAACAAAGGTTTGTCTAGTCAAGGCTATGGTTTTTCCAGTGGGCATATATGGATGTGAGAATTGGACTATAAAGGAAGCTGAGCACAGAAGAATTGATGGTTTTGAACTGTGGTGTTGGAGAAGACTCTTGAGAGTCTCTTGGAGTGCAAGGAGTTCCAACCAGTCCATCCTAAAGGAGATCATCCCTGGGTGTTCATTGGAAGGACTGATGTTGAAGCTGAAACTCCAGTGATTTGGCCACCTGATGCAAAGAGCTGACTCATCTGAAAAGACTTTGATGCTGGGAAAGATTGAGGGCAGGAAGAGAAGGGGATGACAGAGGATGAGATGGTTGGATGGCATCACTGACTCAATGGACATGGGTTTGGGTGGACTCTGGGAGTTGGTGATGGACAGGGAGCCCTGGTGTGCTGTGGCTCATGGGGTCACAAAGAGTCGAACACGACTGAGTGACTGAACTGAACTGAACTTGAAACAACACCCTTGTAACTACCACCTAGGTAAAGAAACAGAAGAACGTTGATAGCACTCCAGAAGTCTATCTTTCTCAAGCCCTATTCACAGTATTCCTTAAGAGGTAATTATACCCTTAGTTTTTGGACAATGATTTCATTTTTCTTTTGTTTAACATCAAAGCACTGATGACTTTATTTACATGAATCATGAACATTTTGAAGGCATTTCTATTTAGAGAAACATTTTCTTTAACTGTATAGTATATGAGAGATTTTTAGGATGGTCTCTGAAAATGAACTCAAAGGAACTTTTGTGTAAAAATAAAATGATGGTTTGGGTTTCAGTTATTATATATCAATACCTAAACCTAGAAATCAGTTTGGAAGGAAACACGAAAGTTCCAGAATTGGGTTAAAACTATTCACCTTTAATCGTTTTCCCCAAACTTGGTTTGATGTAGATTGGTCATAAGTACTATTATGTAGCACATAGTCCCACACTTTCTTAAATGGAGGCTACTAAATATAATTTAGTATTTTTCTAGGTATTCCAGTGTCTTTGAAATTAATGAGAATGACTGCATTATGCTATACTAACTATAATACAAAAAAAATTTTTGGAGCTATTTACTTTAAATTTTTTTCTTGGAGTATAGTTGATTTGCAGTGTTTTATTACTTTCTATTGCATGGCAAAGTGAATCAGTTATACATATATCCACTCTTTTTCAGATTATTCTCCCATATAGGTCATTACAGAGTTGGACAATGATTTCTTGCTTTTCTTTATACATTTATCATCTAGTTGGCATGCTTAATCACTGTTATTTAGCTCTGCTTCTTTTCAAATCTTATAAATGAAATCATACACATATTAGTTTCACTGACATATTGGGAGAATAGGGGCTCTAGGAGAGGTCCACCCTGGGAACAGGTCATAGGGGATATATTATTTGTACAGAACTTAGAAATAATAATAACACCAATTAAAAGTAAGTCTACCTTTTACTATCACTTCAGGCTCGCATTTCAAATAATGTCACTACCAGACTAGACTGTTTCCACTGCATCTTCCTATCTTTGAATACCACTTTTGTGGCTGGTTGATTTTTTTAATTGAGATGAAATTCTCATAATGTAAAAGTAACTATTTTAAAGTGTGCAATTCAGTGGCACTTAGTACATTCACAATGTTGTGAATCAACTCTCTCTAGTTTCAGATATCTTTATTGCCTGGAAAGGAAACCCCATGTTTAATAATCATCACCCATTGTACCCTCCTTTCAGTTCCTAACAATCATGAGCCTACTTTCTGACCCTATGGATCTATTACCTCTTCCTATTAATGGAATCATATAATATGTGACCTTTTATGTCTGGATTATACTACTTAGCATAATGTTTTTGAGGTTAATCCACATTGTAAAATATATCAGTACTTAATTTCTTCTTCTTTTTAAGAAGAGATTGATACAACAGATGTGTTCATCTTTTTAAGTTAAAAAAAATTGTTTTTTTTTGGCTGCTCTAGGTCTTCGTTGCTGTGTGCAGGCTTTCTCTAGTTGCCGTGAACATTGGTCACCCTTTAGTTGTGGTGCATGGGCTTCCCACTGCGGTGGCCTCTTCTGTTGCAGAGCATGGGCTCCAGGCATGTGGGCTCAATAGTGTGGTGCACAGGCTTAGTTACTCTGTGGTATGTGGGAATCTTCCTGGACCAGGGAGCAAATATGTATCCCCTGCATTGGCAGGTGGATTCTTAACCATTGGACCACCACAGAAGTCCTCATGTCTTTTTGAAGCTAAATAATATTTCATTTTATGAACCAAATTGTGTCCATTTGGTATTTATATGTTGATGTTCTAATTCTTAGTACCTTGTAATGTGACTGTGTTTGGAAGTAGGAGTCCTCTGCATTGGACTGAAGCTGATCCTGTTGTGTTGCTGTTAGTGGTTAAGCCCTACTCTTCTTTATTCCTAGCTGTCTCTGTATATCTCAGCTTTGCACCTCTCTGGGTCTCTGGGTGGAATGAAAGCAAAGCAAGTCCTGTGATTTTTGTTCATTTGTTTTTGCAGCCGAACCATGTGGCATGTGGGATCTTAGTTCCTGACAGGGATGAAACATGCAGTGGAAGCCTGAAGTCTTAACCGCTGGAACTGCCAGGGAAATCCTCAAAGTAGGTCCTTTGTGAAGTTCCCTGAAAGGATGGAGAAGCTAGTCATCTACCCTATTTTTCTCTTCCTGCTAGGAGAACTCTTTCTATCTGGGGAGTTCCCTCTAAGTGCTGACAGTGCCACCAAGGGGATGTGCTGATACAGGCAAAATCAATTGTTCTTACCCCTTTAACACAGTTATTCTCAGGTTTAAACTCCACTGGGTTGCTTTAGTTTCTTAAGTGGACTCCTGAGCTCTCCTAGAACTGCTCTGTTGGTGGATATCTAATTAACTGTTGATCTTCGTGGAGAGTGTGGTCCCCTACTTTATCATCTTGGTGATATCAAACTCTAAATGCAACTGACTTTTATATGTTGATTTTGTATCCTGCGACTTTACTGAATTTATTAGTTATGAGTTTTTGGTGGAGTCTTCGTAGTTTTGTATATATATATCTTATATATATATATATATATATATAAAAGTAAGATCACCTCATCAGCAAATAGAGACAATTTTACTTCTTCCTTTCCAATTGGGATCCCTTTTAATTTCATTTTCTTGCCTAACAATATAAATATTCATATACAGGAGACGGGATAAATAAATTATGGCGTATTTGCAAATAGAACATTTATATAACAATGAAAAGAAACTACAATAATAAACTACAAAATCATAAATACATAATTATCTTTAAATAAAAAATGAAATATAGAACTTGTTTTAGGGTTAGAATGTTATTAGGGTTAGGATTAGGGAATACTGCACATTTATGATAGCATTTTTATAGTGTTGAATGAAGCAAAATGAAAACACTATGTCTGTTGCATTATCACCTAGATAATAAAGCTATGATTTTTCAAAAGAAGAATAAGCAACATAAAATTTAGGATATACCTGTCTCAAAAAGTGGGAAGGCAGGGTGATGGAATAGGAGAGTTAGGATTTTAATCTTATAACTTTTAACTTGCCTGTAACTGCCTTAATATCACTCATCACTTTTTTCAGAGGAACATTTCCATCAGCTGTAATACAAAGCATAAAAATTCAGACAATGACACAGAACTTAGAAAAATTGTGACCCAGACCGCAGTGAAAGTCTATATATTCTACTAAATTATTTGTGTTCACCTTAAATTTATATTTCCTGTTGAATGCTTGATTCATTATTAGTAAGAAGAACAACAGTGTTTGTCCCTTGTCCTTCTAACACAGTGTCTGACTATGACAAATGTATTATTTAGTTCTTAGGTCTTCAGATGCTTTCTTACAAGCATCGTAAAAATGCCATTTATAAAGAGTCAGGGTTTTTGTTTGTTTTTTTGGTGAACCTTATATCTGGCACTGATCCTAAGGTAGGGGCTTTGAATCTTTCATCTATTCTCAATCAGCTTTCCTTTAATGTTTTCAACTTATTTATCTATCTCTAAATGGTGATGACATGTGGTTGTTAGATACTTGAAGAAATATTAAGGATGTTCCACTACTCCCCATTATGGATATCTTTCTCTCAGTCATTTCTGGCTCTCTCTGTTATTCATTCATTCATTAATCCCTGCTCCCAAGTTTGTTTCTCCCAGCCATTCTCTGAGCTGATAAAACCATTGTGAATATCCCCTCAAAATTACTGATAGTTGAGCAGGATGACAATTTCAGATGAATAAAAATGACAAAAGATAGGATTTCTTCTTAGTTTAAGACTAGTTCTTCAAATTCTTAAAAATTTCTTTAACTCCTCAAATCAGTCTAGTTTTAGAAATTCAATGCTTACCATCAATAGGCTGCTTTTCCACTACACTTTTAAGTTCCTTATTTCTGAGCTTGATCCTCATGCTCCCCAGAACTGGATTCAGATTATTGACATCAACTTTTCCACCTTAGGAAAAAGACATAAATGTGCAAAAAACTCAATAAAGATACAATAAGAAAAATACTTCTTGTCCTGATGAGTTAAACCAGCTCTCAGCTCTCAATATATCTGGCTGCTGGTAAGAGTGTTAACTAGAATTACTTTATTGGCAAGTGGTTTGGCAATAACCATCACAATTCTTTAAAATGTTCATAACTCTTATCCCACTAATTTCACTTTTAGAAATACAGAAAAAGCTCATGTCAAAGGGGACAGGTAAATGTTTATTATAATCTTACTCATAATAAGTGGAAAAAGAAAAAAGTACCCTGAATTTAAATATCTAAAGACAAGAGATATTGTGAAGTAAACCATTGTATTTTCATTCCACAGAAAGTTACATAGCTATAGGTGTTACAAAAAATGGGTATCACAGGAAAAAAATGCTTTTTAAATAGGGTGTAATTATATCAAACAATCATTTAACTTATATGAATTAAAATCACATGCCCAGTATAAATGAACAATGAAATAATTCACATGATTCTCCCTGACATTCCAGGAGCCACAAGCACTTAAGTAGAGAAAACTCCAGATGAACATCAATTTACTGTTCCATCAGATGGACTAAATTCCACTAAGCCTATCATACTGTGAGCATCTTCACTCAGTGAGATTCTAGTATGAGATATATTTTTGTACATTATGGCTCTTAGGCAAGCCAGCTACTTCAGCTAATTGCTTTACTGTAGGAATAACAATCTATTCCATATCATTGGAAGAAAAAGTGACTATACCAGACTTATCAAGACTAGAATGTTGGTTTCTTTTATGGAGTCTTCCAATGAGATTTTAGAGCAATTTTGACTATATGAAATTTTTGCTATTTTAACATTAAAGGGCTTCAAAATACAAAGAGTGGCAATGATTCAGCAGTAGCAATATGAGTGATGAGTTTTTCTTTAATTTTTATATTTACTGGGAATGACACCTTTTATACTGAAAAAAGAAAGGAAAACTAATAGATCATAGCTGTGCATTGTGATGGTTATTTTCAGCACTATGAAAACTAAAACTCCAACTTGACCTACTCAAGAGTACACAAAAAGAGAACTGTGGAGATACTTAGGACTGGTTCCTTTGAATCTGACCTTGGGATCAAGTCTACACAGCATACACTCAAACAAAACAAAACAAAACTATAGCGTCAACATTTAAAAGGGCTGGCAGAGGAATCATGATCCAATGACTAGGAAAAAGTAAATACAAAGATTGAGAATCTCAGTTTTGTGTACTTTCTCCTTACATTTATTACCCACCTTTAAAAGACTTCAAAGCTGCTAGCAGTCTATTCTGAAAAACTTTCTTATCACCTGTAAGAAAAGGCATAGTTCAGGACAGAGAATGACTCACAGATAGAACTTAAGGATCAGACTTTCCTCTTTGTGACTGACTTTATAAATCTACCCATATTTACCTTCAAATTATGATGAAGCTAAGCAATGAGAAAAGGTGGCATTATGGTATAGAGTGGTAGTCTGGTGTAAAGGTTAAGAGTCCGGGTTCAGATTCTTGCTCTGCTACTGACTAACGTTGTGACCTTAGGCAAATAACTTACCCTTTCTATGCCTCAGGTTTCTCCACTGTAAAATAGGGATAAGGTGTCATCATTGTGTGTGGTGAGGACAGAACTTGGCTCATCATAATCAATTCTGGTATTATTAATAGATCTACTTACTCTTTCACATCCACAGCAACTACCAGTTTATATGCTACAGAGCTAAAACTCACCATCTTTTCCTATTCTATTTTAAATTCTTTTCATTCCTTTTTCCTATCACATTTCTATTCTGTTTTCTTTACTTCTTCCAGTTCAAGTTTGACATGTCAGTGGCCTAATGAGTAACAGCAGGAATTTGCTTCATCCTATTTTCTCTTTTTCAATAGCACTTTCTTCTCTAAAAGCAGGTGGTTATTCCTCTGTGTTCTGCATCTCGATTCACTTCCTGCAGGTGTTCTCTTGTTTCTTGAGAGAGGAATCATAAACGCAGGAAGGCCTCTGCCAGAAAATGTCTTCGCTAAATAAAGAGAACTCTGTCCTGCAGAAATTTGAGTTTTTATATCTTCCAAACTTTTGCATAATTAACCAATCCTCTGAGAAACAGGAGAAAACCTAAAACCAGAAACACCCACCAGAGACAATTCTGACCATCAAAATATCCAGGGAAATAGGTGGAAAACCTGACAACAAGGATCTGCTTGATTAGAGAGAGGCCAAATCCTGAAATGGCCTCATACTTTCCTGCAGTTGAAGTGGCCAGGAAAGCAGACAGGAAATACCCAATCTAGTTTTAAAGAAGAATGCCATAAAAAAGTTCACATGAAAATCCTGTTGTTGCCTAAACTAAGTTGGTCAGCATTATCGAAGTCATCCTGACCCACAAAATACTCATCTCTTCCAGAAACTGAAGGGATAGTAGTTTCATGCTTGATTCTCTTGCCTTCATCATAACTGGGTAGTGTTGTTCAGTTCAGTCACTCAGTCGTGTCCAACTCATTGCGACCCCATGAACCGCGGCACGCCAGGCCTCCCCATCCATCACCAACTCCCAGAGTCCACTGAAACCCATGTTCATTGAGTCGATGATGCCATCTAACCATCTCATCCTCTGTCGTCCCCTTCTCCTCCTGTCCCCAATCTTTCCCAACATCAGGGTCTTTTCCAATGAGTCAGCTCTTTGCATCAGGTGGCCAAAGTATTGGAGTTTCAGCTTCAGCATCAGTCCTTCCAGTGAATATTCAGGACTGATCTCCTTTAGGATGGACTGGTTGGATCTCCTTGCAGTCCAAGGGACTCTCAAGAGTCTTCTCCAACACCACTGTTCAAAAGCATCAATTCTTCGGTGCTCAGCTTTCTTTATAGTCCAACTCTCACATCCATACATGCCCACTGGAAAAACCATAGCCTTGACTAGAGGGACCTTTGTTGGCAAAGTAACGTCTCTGCTTTCTAATGTGCTGTCTAGCCAGGTAATATAATAACACGGAGGCTTTGCAAACTCAGACTCATCTTTGTACTCAAAGTATTCTGCATTCTCTGCAGAGATGCTGCTTTGAGGTGGAAGACTGTAACCTGCAGCCTGTTCAGGTTTCTTCAGGCTCTTCTTCATGATGCAGCTGCTGGTACTGGATGCTACAAAGCTCAGGCTTGAAGATGTTGTTAACTTCTGAACTGATATAATAATACAGAAAACTCTAATTTCTTGGCAGCTGGTACAAGATTTACTTACAGGGATACATAGAACTTTGCTGAGAAGATGCTTTGTCGAGCAGCTATCAGAAAGATGTTGAGCTTTTGTACTTAAAGGAAAAAAAAACTTTCTTCTGAGGGCTTTTTTGATGCTTACTGAGAGAGACAAAATGTAAATTCCACTCCTTCCTCCCCTTTTTCAAAATCATCAGTAACATCTTACCTCCTCAACACTGATTTTTTGGAAGAGGATTCTTTTGACAGTTGATCTCTGTCCTTGAGTTCGCATAGAGAAATAGAGACACTGTTCATAAGAAAGCAAGAGCTGTAGGGTGGGGGCAGGTAAATATGAACACATGACACTTTAAAGTATAAACATCATAAATAGAACCATAAAACTCAATGCTTTGGGGGTCACAGTAACCCAAATGCAGCTCACCATCAATTGGCAGTAATTTTAGCAGTTCCAGACATTCCTTATCATTGACTTCTATCCCCATGTCTCCAAGAACATTTTTCAGATCACTGGCATTAATCTTTTCTCCTTTGAAAAGACAGAGTGTTTATAGGTGAAAACTTTAGAAATTTTATTCAATGTTTTAAAGAGGTTCACTAGAACATGATATTAGCCTATGTTGCATGTATCTTTAGATACATTTATAATACTTTATGTGGCATCATTTCCAATCTGATTAAAAAGCAGAGGCAAAACAGGATATGGAAATTCAGTGTATCAATAGAAGTCAAAGTAAGTTTGCTCTTATAATATTGAGATAGTGAGGGCTCTCTTAAAGTTGGGAATAATATGCAGAATGAAATCTAGTTATCAGATTGGATAATGAATTGCCAAAAGAAATAATTATGAGAGGAGATATTATACGGACTTATGTAACTGTTCACACATACACATACAAAAATATATTATCTTGCACTTTCCAAGGCTTTGCCTTATTTTTTCACATGCTTACCTAAAATTTAACTATTCACATGTAGGCAAAGACAGACCTATATAGTATCTCTACCATAGATAGAACTTGTTATGAGAACAAAGTCTGTGGTTTCATTTTAATACATAGATAACCAGAGATTGAGTGGATTTTTTCAGGTAGAAATCTTTAATGATAATTGGGTAAATGTCAAAATTACTATGAACAATAGACTACTAGACAAGAGCATCTAAAATATGACTTATTATAAAGCATTATGATTTCAGTGTCATAGAAACTCACCAGTAAAGTCTTTCATACTCAGTGTCACATTTTTTAGATCAACTTTCCCATCCACTGTAAGACACAAAGCAGTCATATATAACAATGAGACTGTTCCTTATGCTTTCTCAACCTGTGATTCCTGCCCTCAGCTAGAATGTTGATATCATCTTACATTTTAGTTCTATTCTATTACATTTTATATAATAAATAGTTACTTAGACATAAAAAATTGTTTTAGTCCTTTCCTCTACTTTGTTTCATGCGTCCCACTATTTCCTCCAGTGTTCACACTTTTATTCTTTATGTATAAGTCTTTTTTAAATCCTACTTATAAATTCCTCTTTGTTCCCAATGTTATAAAATTTTACAAGTAGTTTTTAGGAATAAGTTGAAAAAATTTTAATCCTGTTTAACATTCAATGGCCCCTTTCAATTTAGGACTGTAAGAAAGAATATGAAGAAATGAAATGATAATGTATGAGTAATTCTAGAGGAACATAGTGTGTAAACAAGACAATAAATTGGGAAGGGGGATTAACAAAATTAAAATAGTCCAAGAATCTTGCACTGTCTTGAATGAGGATAAAAGCCCAATACAAAATTGGAGTAAGATAAATTAAGGATGTATATTGTAATCTCCGAAATAATCTTTAAAAAGTCCAAACTAATAAGAAAAATAATAGAAACCCAAAAGCAAAGCAAGGATGGAAGAAAACAGAATGTTGAACAGGTACAAATAAAGGCATTGAGTAAAAGTAGATTTAAACACAAATATGTTAGTAATATCATAACTGCTATTAGTAATACAAAAATAAAAACAACAGATTCATATTGCTAATATTTCGTTTAGGATTTTTGCACATTTGTTTATGAGAGAGACTGGCTACTGATCTTCCTTTTTTTGTGTTTTCTTCATCAAGTTTGGGTATCAAGATTAAGATAGTTTCATAAATCAAACCAGAAGTGTTTCTGCTTTCTGTGTTCTTTGAACAGTTGATAAAGAAGGTTACTATATCTTATTTACATGTTAGGAAAAATTAATCAAGGAAGTGATCTAACCATCTAAAACTTAAGAATTTAAAATATCTGAAATATAAGGATTTAGAGAAGTTGAAAGTAAGAGGATGGGTAGATATAGACCAAACAAATACTAAGCAAAAACAAAGTAGTGGGGTTATATTGACACCAAACAACATGGTCACAAACACAAAAAACTGCAAAATTAGAAGGAGAAAAAGAAAAATTCTAAATTATGGTTGGATATTTTAATATATTTCAATGAGTAGTTAATAAAATAAGCAGAAAAAAAGCATTAAGACTACAGGAAATTTGAACTACAAATTTAACAAACTTGATTTAATGCACATATAGACAACACTGTACCCAATAATTTCAGAATGCATATTTCCTTTCACATAAGGGAGCATTTACAAAAATGATCATATATTGCATTGTAAAGCCAAATATCAATAATTTTAAAAGTAATGAGGGGCTTTCCTAGTGATCCAGTAGCTAAGATTCTATGGTCCCAATGCAGGAGGCCTGGGTTTGACCCTTGGTCATGAAACTAGACCCCACATGACGCAACTAAGAGTTTCCATACCTCAACTAAAGATCCTGCACGCCTCAACGAAAATCGAAGATTCTACATGCCTCAAGTAAGAACTGGCACAGCCAAATAAATAAATCTTTAAAAACAAAAGTATTTTGCCTATATTCTCTAGGAGTTTCCATGGGGTACCATTTTATGCCAGTCAGAATGGCTGCGATCCAAAAGTCTACAAGCAATAAATGCTGGAGAGGGTGTGGAGAAAAGGGAACCCTCTTACACTGTTGGTGGGAATGCAAACTAGTACAGCCACTATGGAGAACAGTGTGGAGATTCCTTAAAAAACTGGAAATAGAACTGCCTTATGATCCAGCAATCCCACTGCTGGGCATACACACTGAGGAAACCAGAAGGGAAAGAGACACGTGTACCCCAATGTTCATCGCAGCACTGTTTATAATAGCCAGGACATGGAAGCAACCTAGATGTCCATCAGCAGATGAATGGATAAGAAAGCTGTGGTACATATACACAATGGAGTATTACTCAGCCATTAAAAAGAAAACATTTGAATCAGTTCTAATGAGGTGGATGAAACTGGAGCCTATTATACAGAGTGAAGTAAGCCAGAAGGAAAAACACCAATACAGTATACTAACGCGTATATATGGAATTTAGAAAGATGGTAACAATAACCCTGTATATGAGACAGCAAAAGAGACACTGATGTATAGAACAGTCTTTTGGACTCTGTGGGAGAGGGAGAGGGTGGGATGATTTGGGAGAATGGCATTGAAACATGTATAATATCATATATGAAACGAGTCGCCAGTCCAGGTTCGATGCACGATACTGGATGCTTGGGGCTGGTGCACTGGGACGACCCAGAGGGATGGTATGGGGAGGGAGGAGGGAGGAGGGTTCAGGATGGGGAACACATGTATACCTGTGGTGGATTCATTTTGATATATGGCAAAACCAATACAATATTGTAAAGTTAAAAAATAAAAAAAAATTCAAAACCCCCCCAAAAATAAAATAAAATTAAAAAACCCACAAAAGTAATGACAATAAATGGTCCAAAATAACATTAAGAAAACAGTTCCATCTATAGTAACATCAAAAGAACAAATCACCTATCACTGAGGAATAAATTTACAAAAAAAAGGGACAAAACTCATACTTCAAACACTATAAAACATTATTGCAAGAAATTGATTGACTTAAATAAATGGAAAGATATCCCATGATCATGGATCAGAACACTTAATATTGAAATGATGGTAATATTCTCTGTGACTATCCCCTACCCTCTCTCACATGCTGAATTGATCTAGAAACACAAGAACATTTTTATCAAATCTTAGCTGGCATTTTTGCCAAATTTTACGAGCCAATCTTAAAATTCAAATGTAAATGCAAGGTATCTTGAATAGCCAAAACAATCTCAGAGAAAAGAACAAAGTTGGAAGACGTACACTTTCCAATTTCAAACCTTATTAAAAAGTGATAGTAATCAATGTAGTGAAGTACCAGCAAAAGGCTAGATATATGGATCAATGGAGAGGAACTGAGAGTTCAGAAATAAATCACTGTATTCACTGTTAACTGATTTTTGACAAGGGTATCATGACAGTTCAATGAAGAAGAGGAGACTTTTCAACAAATGGTGCTGAGACAACTATACATCCACATGCAAAAGACTGAAGTTAGATCCCTTCTTCATACCATATACAGAAATAATGTATCATAGACTCAAAATTAAGAGCTAAAACTATAAAACCTTTAGAAAGAAATATAAAAATAAATCATTTTTATTGTGGATTAGGCAAAACATCCTTATATATGACACCAAAAGCATAGGTGACAAAAGAAAAACTAGATAAACTGGACTTCATCAAAGCTAAAAGCATTTGTGCTTCAAAGGACACCATCAAGGAAGTGAGGATCTCACAGAACAGGAGAAAGTATTTGAAAATCATGCGTATGATAAGGGAGTTTTATATAGAATATATAAAGAATCTTATAACTCAATAATAAAAAGACAACCCAATTGAAAAATAGGTAAAGAATCTGAATATATGTTTCTCTAATGGAAATATATGAATAGCCAACAAGTACATGAAGAGATGTGCAACATCATTAGACATAAAATAAATAAAAATTAAAACTACCACTTTACATCACTAGGATGACTATAATAAAAAAGAGAGATAATAACAAGTAGTGACAAGGATGTGAAGAAATGGGAACCCTCACATGTTGCTGATGGAAATGTAAAATGATACAATTACTTTGTAAAATAATTTCAATTCCCCAAAATGTTAAACATAGAGTTATCATATGTTCCAGCATTTCCACTCCTAAGAATATGCCCAATAATAATGAAAACATGTATCCATAAAAATTTACATGAGACTATTCATAGCAGCATTATTCATAATAGCCACAATGTGGAAACAAACCCCAAATGTTCATCGACTTACGAATGAAGAAACA
The DNA here is from genome assembly GCF_002263795.3 of Bos taurus. NCBI lineage: Eukaryota > Metazoa > Chordata > Mammalia > Artiodactyla > Bovidae > Bos > Bos taurus. Next base: position 46,701,057 of record NC_037346.1, on the reverse strand, counting down.
AAAAGTGGTATATCCATATAATGGAAGATTTCTTGGCAACAAAAATGAATGAAGTGGTGATACATGATATAAAATGGACGAGCCTTGAAAACATTATGCTATATGAAAGAAACCAGTCACTTATGATTCTCCAGAACACGTGAAATCTCCAGAACAGGCAAACCGGTAGAGATGAAAAGCAGATTAATGGTTGCTAGAGGCTGAGAAGAAGAGAGTAGGGAATGACTGTTAGTGGGTAAGAGGTTTCCTTTTGGGGTTTGGTAATGTTCCAGGCAAATAGGTGGGGAAACAGTGGAAACAGTAACTGACTTTATTTTTCTGGGTTCCAAAATCACTGCAGACGGTGACTGCAGCCATGAAATTAAGACACTTACTCCTTGGAATGAAAGTTATGACCAACCTAGACAGCATATTGAAAAGCAGAGACATTACTTTGCCAACAAAGGTCCGTCTAGTCAAGGCTATGGTTTTTCCTGTGGTCATGTATGGATGTGAGAGTTGGACTGTGAAGAAGGCTGAACGCCGAAGAATTGATGCTTTTGAACTGTGGTGTTGGAGAAGACTCTTGAGAGTCCCTTGGACTGCAAGGAGATCCAACCAGTCCATCCTAAAGGAAATCAGTCCTGAATATTCACTGGAAGGACTGATGCTGAAGCTGAAACTCCAATACTTTGGCCACCTGAAGCGAAGAGATGACTCATTTGAAAACACGCTGATGCTGGGAAAGATTGAGGGCAGGAGGAGAAGGGGATGACAGAGGATGGCATAATCAACTCAATGGACATGGGTTTCGGTGAACTCTGGGAGTTGGTGATGGACAGGGAGGCCTGGCGTGCTGTGGTTCATGGGGTCACAAAAAGTCAGACACAACTGAGCAACTGAACTGATTGACTGAATGTTCCAGAGTCCAAGCTGGGTTTAGAAAAGGCAGAGGACCCAGAGATCAAATTGTTAACATTCGCTGGATCATAGAGAAAGCAAGGGAATTCCAGAAAACTGTCTACTTTTGTTTCATCGACTATACCAAAGCCTTTGACTGTGTGGATCATAACAGTCTGTGGAAAGCTCTTAAAGAGATGGGAATACCAAACCGTCTTACCTGTCTCCTAAGAAGCCTGTATGTGGGTCAAGAAGCAACAGTTAGAGTCTATATGGAACAATTGACTCGTTCGGGATTAAAAAAGGAGTACATTAGGGCTGTCTGCTGTCACCCTGTTTATTTAACCTATATGCTGAGCGCATCATGAGAAATGCTGGGCCGGATGAGTTACAAGCTGGAATTAAGATAGGCAGGAGAAGCATTAACAACCTCAGATATGCAGATGATACCATTCTAATGGCAGAAAGCGAAGAGGAACTAAAAAGCATATTGATGTCGGGTGAAGGAGGAGAGTGAAAGAGCTGGCTTAAAACTAAACATTAAAAAAACTAAGATCATGGCATCCAGCCCCATTACTTCATGGCAAATAGAAGGGGAAAAGGTGTAAGTAGTGATAGATTTCCTCTTCTTGGGCGCTAAAATCACTGCAGATAGTGACTGCAGTCATGAAAGCACAAGATGATTGCTTCTTGGCAGGAACGCTATGGCAAGCCTAGACAGTGTGTTGAAAAGCAGAGCCATTACTCTGCCGACAAAGGTCAGTATGGTTGAGGCTGTGGTCTTCCCAGTGGTCATGTACGGTTGTGAGAGCTGGACCATAAAGAAGGAAGAGCACCAAAGAATTGATACCTTCGAGCTGTAGTGCTGGAGAAGACTCCTGAGAGTCCCTTAGACAGTAAGGAGATCAAGCTACTCAATCTTAAGGGAAATCAACCCTAAAACTCATTGGAAGGACTGAAGCCGAAGCTGAAGCTCCAGTATTTTGGTCACCTGACTGTGAACAGCTGACTCATTGGAAAAGTCCCTGATGCTGGGAAAGACTGAGGGCAGAAGGAGAGATGGCTGAATGGCATCACCGATGCAATGGACATGAACTTGGGCAAACTTTGGGAGATGGTGAGGGACAGGGAGCCTTGGCTGGGGTCACAAAGAGTCGAACATGACAGGATGACTGAACAAAAACAACAACAAAGTTCTAAAATCTATTATGGTGATGGTCACGTAAGTCTATGAATATGCTAAAACCTGTTGAATTGAATACTTCAGATGGGCAAATTGTATGGTATGTAGATTATATACCAATAAAGTTGTTGAAAAATAAAATACAATAAAATGTAAAGGGATTAAAATCACAGAGTAGGTTCTTTGACTACCATGCAATTAACCTAGAAATAAAGCACATGGGAATATCTGAGGGTTGAAAATAAATCACAACAGAACTAAGAAATATCTTAAACTGAATAACTAAAAAATATATCATGTCTCAAAATTCATCCCTAGTTTGGGAAGATCCCCTGGAGGAGAAATGGCAACCCATTCCAGTATTCTTGCCTGGAGAGTCCCATGGAGAGAAGCCTAGCAGGCTACAGTCCATGGGGTCACAAAGAGCTGAACACGACTGAAGTAACAGCACACACACACGAGGGTTGAGAATAAATCACAATAGAACTAAGAAATATTTTAAACTGAATAACTAAAAATATATATATCAGAATTCAAAATACATTAGAAAAGAAAAAAATTAAAAATTAATAAGCTAAGCATGCACCTTAAGTTAGAAAAAGAACAGCAAATGAAATCAAAGAAAATTACAAAGAGCAGAAATTAATGAAACAAAAAGGAATTAAGAATGTAGAGGTTTAACAAAGTGAAAAGTTGGTTGTTTGGAATGACTTTTAATACTTGTTAGACCCTTGGTAAGACTAACCAAGAAAAAAAGAGGAAAGGCATAAATAACCAATATTAGGAATGAGCAAGATTCCCATACTAATCTTGCAAACATTAAAAAGATAGTTATTAAATAATTTTATTTAAATACATTAAAAATTCATATAAAATTGACAAATTCCTAGAAAACCACAGTTTACCAACTGACACAAGAAGAAACAGTCTTTTTAATTGGAAGTTAAAAATTCCAACAACACAAACAACAAATTCAGACTCAAGGTGTCTTCATTGGTTAATCCCACCAAACATTTAAGAATGAAATAATGCCACCTTAAAAAACTCTTTCAGAGAATTCAAACAAGAAAAATCTTCAACATATTTTTTTAACTTTGCTAGTAAAATTTAACGAAGACTGAACAAATAAGGAAAATCTCTTATAAACATGAATGCAAAAATCTTCAATAAAATATTAGCAATCTGAATCCAATAATATATAAATGATAATCCATCATGATTAATATATTCCAGGAATGCAAAGTTTTTTTAATATGCAAAAATCAATCCATGTAGTACCCCAGATTAATATATTTAAGGAGAAATACTATATAATCACTTCAATAAACACTTCATTACATGCAATGATCAGGTGTAGAAAAAATGAATTGGATAAATGTCAACATCCAAAACAAAAATAGGAATAGAAGAGAATTCCTTTAATTTACTAACTGCTACTGCTGCTAAGTCACTTCAGTCATGTCCGACTCTGTGCGACCCCATAGACGGCGGCCCACCAGGCTCCCCCGTCCCTGGGATTCTCCAGGCAAGAACAATGGAGTGGGTTGCCATTTCCTTCTCCAATGCATGAAAGTGAAAAGTGAAAGTGAAGTCGCTCAGTCGTGTCCAACTGTTAGCGACCCCATGGACTGCAGCCCACCAGGCTCCTCCATCCATGGGATTTTCCAGGCAAGAGTACTAGAGTGGGGTGCCAATTTACTAAAGGTTATGTAAATAACCCCAAATCACAAAAAACCTTCAACAAAGTAATATTTGCTGGTGGAATATGGAATTATTTCCCTTTGAGATTAAAAACAAGTTAGCCTTTGTTAGTCCTGGCCACGGTTTGGGGCTGTGAGCAAGAGGAAGCTGCAAGCCCAAGACTACCCTCACCCTGACACATTGCAGTAAAGAACTTCTTAAAGATAAGTCTGAACCCTGAACACAGTCGTGTGAAAGTCTGTGTCCAAACCAGGAGCTGAAATGGCTTTTCTTATATTCTAGAAGGTATGAAGACAAAAGGAGACTCTGATGAAGAAGTTGTTTGAGATGGAGTCAGTCTTTATTGAAAAGAAAGCACAGCAATTCCTTTAGGAACAGAGGTGGACTATGTGAAGACAAATTATCTCCTGAGCTTGTGTTCAACAGCCCAAACATAAAAGGAATTTTGGTTGTGGAGAAAGCTTGATTATTTGAAACATCAGGACTAATCTGGCTGTAAGCTCCTGGAGACTAGTGGAAGCCTTCAATAAGTCCAGGTTTATGGAAAAAGTTTGTGACTGTTTTGTTCTTAGGGTTTATTATGTATGGCTGCCTTATGAAGAAAATACAATTATGTATTTTGAAAATTAAGCCTGTATGTTAGATTCCAGAAGTGACATTTGTATTCTTTTTAGGGAACAGAAAAGCAGAAGCCATCTCTCTTTGTGTCAATTTTCTGCTATGTAAAAAAAAAAATATTGTATCTCTCACTCGCTAGTATCCTTTTATTAGAACTAATTTCATTAAAGTTGCCTTTCTGGGAGGATTTTAGGAAATGTATGTTTAACAGGTGTGCTGTCATTGGATCTCTGTTGAATGGCTTAAAAATGGCTTGGCATTTTTTTCTGACCAGGTTGATGGCTTTTAAAATTTGGAGGCAAGAAGCCCTGACTGCAGGTTATGTACTGCTTCTAAATCCAAAATTGGCCTGATATTTTTTACATTTTTGTAAAATTTTCATTGTCTGATGCCTCATTTGTTCAACCTTTAATATTACCAACCATTAGATAAAGTATCAGGCAACAATTTCCTTGCACTGTGGTGCAGAAAAGTTCTGGGTGATGGCATCAAAAATAAATGCCTAACTCACTTGTTTTTTAATTTATTTCTTTGCCACCTAAATGTCTGCTTAAAGATGGGATCTCAAGCTGACTTAGATTCTTTTAGTTGATAGGTCTTTCTCTCTCTCTTTTTTTTAATCTCAGTTTTATTTATTTATTTTACTTTACAATATCGTATTGGTTTTGCCATACATTGACATGAATCCGACAGGTCTCTTAAAAGGCATCTAGCTCACCCTCCTCAATTCTATACTTGAAGAGGCAAGTCCCCAGGGAAACTGAAAGGCTTTTGCCCATACTCACACTGTAAGCTAGGTAGGGCAGAACTGAGACTCTACCTCTCTCCCCTACCTTATACTACATGAATTCATACTCTGTTCTGAGATCCATGTTATTTGACTGTAGAAAGTTGGCACTATAGCAAGAAAAGATAGTACTGATGGTATTTTCAAATATGCTGTTGAAAAATTTGATATTCATATGGGAAAGAAAAGAAACTTAACCCCTACGGCATCCCATATACAAAAATCATGTCCAGGTGGATTGTTAGTTAAATTTGAGATGCAAAACAAAGGAATTTTTAAAAGATAATGTGGGACAATACTTTAATGACCTTAGGATAGGAAAAGATTTATATGGTATAAAAGATACTAACCATCAGGGAAAAGATTGATATATTTGACTACATTTAAATTAAGAATTTCTGTTCACTGGAAGACACCATTAAAAGAATGAAAAAGCAAGCCAAAGAGACAGTTATTTGCATTGCAAATTAGCCTCAAATTGCCTATACAGAGAATATATAAAGAACTTCCACAGTTCAATAAGAAAAAAATCACAGTAGAAAGACAGGCAATATAATTGAAAAGGCAGTCCACAAAAGAGGCTACACAAATAATTAATAGATATATAAAAAGGTCTCAATCTCATTACTAATCAGAAAAATATAAACTTAACCTTCAGTTAAGTTACCCCAATACTCACTAAAAAGAAGCCAGTGATAAAATGTTCCTTGCTATGTGATTCCATTCATATGAAGTTCAAAATATGGGTGAACTATAAAATTTGAGATGCATATTTATGTGGTAAAATATGAATAAAACTGAAGTAGTGATTACCATAAGGATCATGGTGGTGATTAAATTGAGTGGGCAGTGTTGGGAAAGAGAACACGGTGGATTTTAGATGTTGGTGGAGAGTATACAGCTGTTTGTTTTATAACCATTAGTTACACAGGAAATTCATGTTTTACACACTTTTCTCTATGTATTATATATTTCTCTATGTACTAGGAAAAGGAAAGACATTACTCCAAATCCTATCTCCCATAGAAATAATCACTGGTCATTCCACAGACTCTCATCTATGAAGTTGCACAGGTAAGATAGATATAGAGAATTATTTTCAAAAAGTACTATATATATGGTTTTAAAAATAAGAATCTTCAATTTCTAATAAATATACCTCAGTACAAGAGATATTTATGAAGATGTCCAGTTAATTTTAAAAGAATATGAAAAACAGAGGTGAAGCCATATTTTCAAACTTAATCTTTCAATTTTAAAAACTATCACCTGATTTCCTGCTATGAAAAGCATTTTCTCACTTCCTCCCATTTCCCCCCTCACTTTCATGTTTTTATTAGTTATGTTATCATTGTTACACTGACACATATAAACATGTTATTTTGTATCTATCATCCCCACAATTGTCTAGTACTTGCTCTGTATTCAAACAGATTTACAGGTCACCACCAGTCTTTTCACTATTGTTTCCTTTTGCTCAATTTTAAGTTATTTCTTAACTATATTTCATCATCTTTTTTTCAAGACGTGCTGAATTCATTTAGTTTTTCCCATATTATTAAAAGTTGGAATTTTATATTTATATATAAAATTTTTATGTATATTTGGATGACATCATAGTTGTACATAATACTCTTTGTCACGCTTTTTCACCTTTGTAGATACTCTGACATTCTTTTCTGGAGTTGAATGTTGCTTTGGAAACCCATCACTTCCTCTCCTCATCTGTTACCTGCTTTCTATCATCTGTGCATCTGAAAAATTCTCATTTTTCCTTAAAGTTCAGTAAGCAAACTAGAAAATATTTCACGGTAGGGCACTCTGGATCACCATTTTCTGGAGCCTGGTGTGACATTTTTGATCTGCATTCGTTCCTTCATTTTACAGAAATTTTCTTTTTTAAAAACTATCATTGATTAAAAAGTTTTAATTGTTATACTCTCTTCTAAAGATATTTGATATTCTTATGGTGGATGCCTTTGTGAATCATCCATATCTACTAGATTTTTGATGATTTTAATCTTTTTTCTCTGTATTTACTGTACCAAGTCTGCTCACACTGTAATATGATTTTTAGTGCTTTATATTTTTAAATTTTTATGTTTATAATTTACTTAATAATTCTATAATGACTTTTTGTACTTATTCTTTTTTTAGTTTTGCAATTTACCTTTTTAATATTTATATGTATTGGTACCATCTCATTTTTGAGCTTTAGTTTTATTGAACCCATTAAAGTTGTCCTATAATATGAATTAATTGTCAACAACCTCTTTTTCATTGTTCCTTAGGTTATATTTTCTACTTGATGGATTATTTGTCTTTTGCACGCTATCTTCCTTCATCCTATCTTCTTACCTTCCCTTTTCACTTTTCTGTTTTTCTTCACTGTGTTAATGCTAGAATTGTCACCATATCCTTTTTTTTTTTCCCAATCTTGCATATGCTTCAGCAACTCTGTCCAGATCTTCATTTTATTCTCAGGATTTAATATATCTTTTAATAGCCCTTTCTACAGCATCTGAGACTAGTTTGCTTTCTTCAGTGAGATGGCATTTGAAGAAAATTGTTCTACCCACTTTTATTGTAATCTAAGGGTAGAGTGAGGTATGTCATGTGGTTTTATACTTGAGCCCTGCTCTCGTATCTGAACTTTGTTTAAATGTCCCAACAGGGGTCATTGCTCTGAGACCCTGGTAAAGACATTTCACCAAACCCCAGATCTGCCTATGGGATGGTATTCTTGGGCTTCAGATGAGACCCCCAATTCAGCCTAGAGCTCTGAAGCTTTTACTTCTATCAATGAGTGATTCCAATCATTCATTTTCTCTGTTGTAGCCATTTCTCCCCAACAACTGTTTCTTCTTCTTCCTCATAAATGGAGAGAGAAAAAAGTTATGTACCCAGTTTTCTTCATCCCAGATCTGGGCATTTTAGTGATAACTCTCTGGATTTCACCAATTTAATTTCTGCGGGAGGAGAGAGGCTCAGAGGAGCCTAGCTCTGTTGCAATAGTTTCTACTTTAGAATCTTTTTTTTTTTAATTGGAGGAAAATTGCTTTACAATGTTGCATTTGTTTCTGTCATACAACGATGAGAATTGGTCATAATTACATATACACTCCCTCCCTCTTAGGCCTCCTTCCTCTCCTTCCGCTATCCCACTCCTATAGGTTCTCACAGAGCACCAGTCTGGGCTCCCTGTGTTATACAGCAGCTTCCCGCTCCCTCTCTGTTTTACACATGATAGTATATGTATGTCAGTGCTACTTCCTCAAATCGCCCCATCCTCTCCTTCCCCCGCTGTGTCCAGAAGTCCATTCTCTATACATATGTGTCTCCATTCCCTCCCTATTCTCATAGGTTCTCTGGTTGTCTCCTTTAAATATTTATGGCATTAGATTGGTCTTTTTATATTATTTGATTGATGTTAAACTTCCTTTGTGGATTTTTTACTTTTTCATTTTTGTTGCTCCTTTGTTAGGTATTGGAGGAAATAAAAACTAAATGTTTTTATTTAGTTTATAATGTTTTCTCATCATCTTAAACTGTATTCCTCTGGACCAGTTTAGCTAGCATTAAAACAAACAATTACTTGAAAATTTGAAGGAATTTATTCTCAAATTTATTCTCTGCAGGCCTGTCACCTTTTGTTGGAGTGATGGGTGGTGGTTGATAGGTATACTTATTTGATAGTTTTTTCCAACTATCATTATTGGCCTATTTATATTTTCATTTCATCTTTGATTAATATTGGTAACTAATTTATTTTACCCTGGAAAAATGTTCATTGTATTAATATAAATAATACCCTAATCCCACATTATACCCAACAGTGAGTATCATTATGCTCTTTTAAAATTCTTGGTGTTTTTCTGTCTCCTTTTAATCTTCTGTTTATATCAGAACAACTGAGGCATACATGTAATTACTCCTCATTATAGGTTGTTTTTTTCTTCTGACTTATTATTTAATGTTTCTTTAAAATAGTTCTCATTCCATCTTACTTCCTCTTCTTCATTTTTTGATCTGTTAGCATTCTCACCAATTTTTATTATTCACAGTGGAAAACATTTGTTGGTCTTGGATTAGTGAAGATACAAGGATGTGTTTTCATTTGAGACCTGAGTTTGGCTACAAGCTGTTAAAAATGCCCTGTTACCAGGTTCGATGCATGATACTGGATGCTTGGGGCTAGTGCACTGGGACAACTCAGAGGGACGGTATGGGGAGGGAGGAGGGAGGAGGGCTCAGGATGGGGAACACATGTATACCTGTGGCGGATTCATTTTGATATTTGGCAAAACTAATACAATTATGTAAAGTTTAAAAATAAAATAAAATTAAAACAAAACAAAACAAAAAAAATGCCCTGTTAATACCAAATAAGTACTATCATTAATTTACAGATGTTCTCAAACCCAAGATGTCCTAAAGGGAATAAATTTTTATCTACAATGCTCACCATCAACTGGCAGGTTTTGTGAAAAATCTTCAAGCTCTTTATGTGAAAGCTCAATCCCCATATTTTCCAAAAATGTGACCAGGTTAGTCATATCAATCTTTCCTCCTTAGAAGAGGCAAGAAAGATACCAAGATGTGAGAAAAATCTGCATTAATTCATGTGTATTATAGTTAACACTTTAATCAAGAAGACATTAAGGTGCAGTAACACCCAGTCAAGGGTACAAGGAGGATCAACTGATAATTCGACTTCATCTTTCATTCAATCAACAAAGTGCAAATTTTAAAAGGACTGGGTAATTTTCCAGGGATTTATGGCATAACATGTATAACACATGCATAACTACTGAGAAAATACACATATGGGATTTTTAATGTAATAAAAAATAAAGTTAACATATATGAAAATATACAATAATATCTCAGATTTATTTGATTTCTCATCATACTTTTCACTCACTTTTAAGATTCTTCACACTGTCTAGCAACCTTTTTTGAAACACCTTTCCTTCAACTGTAAGAAAAGGCATAATTCATGTCAGAGAAAAAAAAATAAAAAGGGGATTCACCTAAAAAAAATTCTGCAATTCCTCCCCTAATCTCATAATTTCAAAAAGAGAATTTTAATAATTCTTTTCTCCTGAAATGTACCTATTTGCTCTCAAATAGTAACAAAATTTGTTTGGAGAAAGACTTTAATGAGGCAAATCTATTAGCTCTTGGATAAAAACAATGATTATTGATCTAAACCTTGTATAAAAGTGAAAGTTGCTCTCTCTGTCTTGTCCAACTCTCTGGGACCCCATGGACTATACAGTCCATGGAATTCTCCAGGCCAGAATACTGGAGTGGGTAGCTGTTCCCTTCTCCAGGGGATCTTCCCAACCCAGGGATGGAACCCAGGTCTCCCAGATTGCAGGCAGATTCCTTACCAGTTGAGCTACCAGGGACGTCCTAAACCTTGTATATCCCATTTGATTTTCTTTCATCTCTGACTTCTTCCTTTGTACCCTTTACTCTTCCATTTTCACACCCTTCCACTTACTATCAGGCATATTAGTGGAATCAAGGACAGTAATACATATAATTTTTTGGTAGGAATGAGTGAAATAGCTATTGCCTACCATAATATAAATTAAATGACCCAGATTTTCTTTGGCAAAAATCAAGTACTGAAAGTTTTCCAAAATGATTACAAAAAGAAAAAATAACAACTTGCTAGCAATACAGAGTTATTTTAGAAGAAAACGACACAGTCAAGCACTCTAAAGCCATTTGAAGAATACATATATAATTTTAAATCCTTACCATCAACTGGTAGAGTTTTTACTAAATTCAAGTATTCCTTATCTGTGACTTCTACTTTCATGTCTTTTAGAGCATTTTTTAGGTCACTGACATTTATCTGCTTTCCTAGAAAAGACAGAAATGGTGATAAAAAGAATTATTATAATTATTTAGAAGGATAAAAATCAGTGAGTTATTACAACAAAAGCTGCTAACTAGTAACATTTTCACTCATGCACTATAATTTTGTGGGTACTTTAATGTGTTGTAAACAAATAAAAAACTAACATTTATGACCACCCTGATTATGTAAGTGGTAAAAAAGAAAAGCCAAATATTGGTTCTTTTCTTCACTAAACAGAAATTTAAGTATTTCTCCAGATAGTTTTGAAATTAGCATTATGCTAAGAGAAATGCAATCTTAGGTACATAAATTTCATCTAGAAAGGCATATAAATTATATGCCTTGTATTAACTAATTAATATAGTGTATATAAAAACATGTATAGTTGCTACTTGTTAGAAAGTATCTTTAAAAAAACAGGGCCTCAGGCTTCCATAATAATTTTTGTTTTGCACTATTTGTATGGTAAGTAATCTTTTGATTATTACTTTTATACTTTGCAAGCAAAAACAATTTTGGTTTAGTTAAGCCTTTTGCTTTAAATCAGCAGAAAATGAATCTCTGAAAGCTCACTGTCTATAAAGTCTAGAATCCAAAACTTTTAGTCAATAAATTAGATATGTTGCATATTTCAAGTATGTATGTCCAGTACAGATTTCTTTTTATTTATTCTGCTTGGGATTCACTTGGCTTCTTTAAATTGACACCCTTTCTCTCTTCTGGAGAGTTCTCTTCAAATATTGATCCTGTCTCATTCTTTCTCTTCTTCCTGGCATTCCAATTAAAAATACATTAGATTTTCTTATTATTCTGTATGTCTCTTAATCATTCTTTCACATTTTTCATTTTTTGGTCTTTCTGTGCTACATACTTCATAACTTCTTAAGTTCCTTAGTTCTTTCTTCAGCTTTTTTAAAGTTACCATTCAATCCATCTAATGTTTTAAATTTCTATTGTTTTTATTTCTTGAAGATCTCTTTGGTTCTTTATCAAATCTTGTTTGCTCTTCATTCACATATTCAAGGCCTCTTTTTTAATTCTTAGACTATATTAAGAATGTTTAACATTTTTTTGTCTGATAATTTCAAAATCTAAATCTGATTCTGCAATATGTTATTTATGATGGCTGTTACTCATCATGCCATGCTTAGTTACTCATCGTGCCAATGTGTTTAGTAATTTTAGACCAGGAACTTCTGTGTATGTGAAATTCTTTGAGAAGATGAGTATCCTTCAGAATAGGAATACTTCAGAGGAGGATCAGAATTTGCTTATGTTAGTTTCCCGGGGCATTAGTCTTTTAGAATTCTGTTCAGTTCAGTTGATCAGTCATGTCTGACTCTTTGTGACCCCATGGACTGCACCATGCCAGGCTTCCCTGTCCTTCACCAAATTCTGGAGCTTGCTCAAACTCATGTCTATTGAGTTGGTGATCCAACTTCTGGTGATCTCATCCTCTGTCATCCCCTTCTCCTCTGTCCTTCAATCTTTCCCAGCATCAGGGTCTTTCCCAATGAGTCAGTTCTTCATATCAGGTGGCCAAAGTATTGGAATTTCAGCTGCAGCATCAGTCCTTCCAATGAATTCAGGACTGATTTCCTTTAGGTTGACTGGTTTGATCTCCTTGCAGTCCAAGGGACTCTCAAGAGTCTTCTCCAACACCACAGTTCCAAATTTCTTTCAGGATTACTTTAAACTAAATTCTCAGACTAAGTTAGTGCAAATTTGATAAGTAAGCCTGTGTAAAGGTCACCTTGTGTTTATAAATTAAGACAGTCTTCCTTGCAGTCCAGAGACATATTTCTAATTCGCTCTCATGCTGTATACATAGCTTTTCAAGTCTTAGCTTTAGGGCAGGTGTGCTTAGTTGTTTAGTAGTGACTGACTCTTTGCGACCCCATGGACTGTAGCCCACCAGGCTCCTCTGTCCATGGAATTCTCCAGGCAAGAATACTGGAGTGGGTAGCCATTTCTTTCTCCAGTGGATCTTCCCAACCCATGGATCAAACCCACCATATTTCCTACTTCGGGCGGGCTCTGGGTTTTGCTTGCTTTCCACTGAGTTCTGGCAGACTGTCAAAACTGCTTAGATTCACTTAGTTCAGCAAATGTTTAGAGAGTGAAATGTGGCTTCAGGGCTCTTCTTCTTTGGGTTCCAGGCTTTTGGTATCAATATTCCTTAAGTATATACATTTATGGAAACATTTAAGAATCCTTTTAAAATTAGATTCTATCCACATTATTAGTTGTTTTCAACATCCAGGCACATAGCACATCACACTGCTAGAAATGGGAGCATTCTCAGAACGTACGTGAAAAGTGTATACGGGTAGCTACATACTGGTTTGTGTTCTACTGAGCTCTCACCTTTTCTTTTGTTCTACTCCTTCCCATTTCTCTGTAATGAACAGTAGCTATTTTATATGGCTATTCCTTTGTAATTCCAGAGATAAATGAGTTTCCTCTGATTATGTCCGCTTCAGAGCTTGGGAAAGATATATTACTGAATTTTTATGATAAAAATGGCCTTTTCTATTTCATTTATTATTGGATCTTCTTCTTTGCTGTTAATGAAACAAGCTGGAGCACTCTTACCATCATTTCCACACAACTGGGTCAAACAGAAGCCTACATAGGGTACGGCCAGGGAGCAATGGAGCCCACTCCATGGAGGAGGAAGGGCAGGGTAACTTGATGCGGCTTTCGTAGTGATGATCCCTCTCTCATGCCCGGGGGTCCAACTATGCATATATGAGGAACAGAAGTGGATTCATTTGTCCTTCATTGTTCACTTTAAGGATTCACATAACTATTGAGAAGAAAAAAGCACCCAAAGTCCTTTTTGAAGGACCTCTTATAGATCAGAAAACCAAGTGTAGGATCAGGTTCAAAGATTCCATTTAAAAGCACAAAATTCTACCTAATTTTGTAAGGAAGCTATTGGAATGATCAGGTTACAATATCAATGAGGATAACATCTGGCAAAGTCAGGATTGCTCCTTAGTTGCACCAGATAAAATTTCAAATGGATACTTGCTAAAACAATACATAGAACAACGGACTGCTACAGAAATAAATTCGCCACATTATTAAACACTGATTAGGACATGTGTGCATTATATCAGAGTAATTCACACCTCCTCTGAAACTAGAATTCTAGAAAACCTATAAGTGTGCATTATATCAGAGTAATTCACACCTCCTCTGAAACTAGAATAATTCTAGAAAACCTATAACTGTGAGACTTTGATTAGAACCACACCTTAAGGGACCTTTTGAACATATCCAAAAGGGTTTTATACAGTTGCTTCTGAGTTATGAACATGTACTAATAGTATGTTTATTTTCTGGGTGGATTTTTAAAAACTATTTATTTATGGCTGCCTCAGGTCTTAGTTTCATTGCAGGGTGTGTGGGCTCTAGAGTTCATGAGCTCAGTAATTGTGACACATGGGGTTTGGCTCCCCACGGCATGGAGGATCTTGGTTCCACAACCAGGGACCAGGGATGGAATTCGTGTTCTTTGCATTAGAAAGTGATTTTTCGTACGATCACTTTTATATGAAATATCCAGAGTAGATAAATCCATAGAGAAAGAACTCAGATTAGCGGTTACCAGGAGCGATGAGGAAGGTAAAGTGGGAGAAATGCCTTAATAGGTATGGAATGACAGAAATCAGGAGGCATTAGAGAGCAATGATGATTAAAACACTCTGAACATACTAAAATTCCAATGAATTGTTTACCTTAAAGTGGTTAATTTTATATTATGTGAATTTCATTTCAAATCATTCTTTAATAATGTGACATCAACAAAGCTTCTGATAACACTGAGGACAATATTATTTGGAAAAAATACAGATACTGATAACTCAAGGTTTAAAAGTGATCCCAAACAAACTCTGAATGTAAAACAATTTTTCAAATACCTTGAACAATTTATGTGGTTTTTCTTTATATGCATACTTAAGTGTGATAAGTTATAAAACACGTGTTTAAATAAATCTCTCTAAATGAAAAAAAAAAAAAGAAAGTGACTTTTCTTAACCATTGGACCACCAGGGAAGCCTCCTGGATGGATTTTTAACATTCTTGTGTCAAAAATTCATAACACTCAGAGTGGCTAACAAACTTGTAGATACACTACCCTACTATACCTACTTAGGGCATTCCAATTTATCTATTCAATTTTAGAGAATTCATTTTATTTTGGTAATCATTCATGATTATATAAGATCTTCTGGATAATATTTAGAAACTTCAGTGTCTTTTGAATGCCAAAACCTCTGGTAAAATAGAAGAGACATGGGAACTGGAAAGTTACGTCATTAAAGACCGCTGAGAGCTCCAATAAGCAGGCTGTTGCTTCCTTAGTGGTTCAGACAGTAAAGAATCTGCTTGAAATGTTGGAGACCCAGGTTTAATTGCTGGGTCGGGAAGATTCCCTGGAGAAGGGAATGGCAACCCACTCTAGCATTCTTGCCTGGAGAATTCCATGGATAGAGGAGCCTGGAGGGCTACAGTCCATGGAGTTGCAAAGAGTCAGAAATGTCTGAGTGCCTAACATTTGCATTTTCACTTTTTCACGTAAGTCACTTGCTGACCCAAGATCCAAGCTCCACAGAAACAAAAATTACATAAAGTCAAAAGCTTCCACCCGAGACCATTAGAATAAAAAAAACACTGACTGTCAGTGCACTGTATACTTTTCATACATTTTTATTCTTGTCTTGTTTTTCTTTTTACTTGTTTTAATTTCATACACCTCTGACTTAGCCAGTCATAATCTCCCTTACTACTAATAAAGACGTATTGAAGGTTAATTTTACTAGAGACTTAACTAGAGTTAGAACAGTCCTAACTCTATAATTCAGCTTTTTACTGGCAAGCCAACTTAAAGAATTCCAGTATGTTCTTGTTGTTGTTCAGTTGCTAAGTCATGTCCTACTCCTTGCGACCACAATGGACTACAGCACGTCAGGCTTCCGTCCTTCACTGTTTCCTGGAGTTTGCTCAAACTCATGTCCATTGAGTCAGTGATGCCATTCAGCCATCTCATCCTCTGTCACCCCCTTCTCCTCCCTCAGTCTTTCTCAGTATCCTTTCTCAGGGCCTTTTCCAATGAGTTGGCTCTTTGCATCAGGTTTCCAAAGTACTGGAGCTTCAGCTTCAGCATCAGTCCTTCCAATGAATATTCAGGGTTGACTTCCTTTAGGATTGACTGGTTTGATCTCTCTGCTGACCAAGGAACTCTCAAGAGTCCTCTCCAGCACCACATTTTGAAAGCATCAGTTCTTTGGTGCTCAGCCTTCTTTATGGCCCAACTCTCACATCCGTTCATGACTACTGGAAAAACTATAGCTTTGACTATACAGACCTTTGTTTACAAAGTGATGTCTCTGCTTTTTAATATGCTGCCTATGTTAGTCATAGCTTTTCTTCCAGTAAGCATGCGTCTCTAATTTCGTGGCTGCAGTCACCATCTATAGTGATTTTGGAGCCCCAAAAAATAAAATCTGCCACTTCTTCCACTTTTTTTCCACCTAATTGTCATGAAGTGATGGTACTTGATGCTGTGATACTAGTGTTTCAAATGCTGAGTTTTAAGCCAGCTTTTATAGAGACGATTCTAAGTGCATGTCTTTTCAACAGTCTCAGTAGATCTTGTCTCTTTATAAAGAGTCCAAAGGGATAGAAACTTTTCTGAGGAAATAGCTAATACCTGGTGGAACAGATTCCCAAGTATAATGCATTTCATTCATGGGAATAAAAAAAAAAATTGAGTCTCACCTTGGCTGACCTAGTATAAAATACAGTGCATGTCCTATTCAGAGAATAAGAGAAAGTCTGGACAGTTCCTAATTGTCTTTCTTGTGGCCTTGGTTGATAGAGAATCAAATTGTGGAAGTAGGACTAAAAATATTTCCACACTATTAAGAAAAGGCTGTTGTCAAGCTATGGAACATTATCAAATGAATCCAAATTACAAAAAATAAACAAAACACATGTTTGTACAGTAGCATACGTTATTGCTAGAAAATCAAGACCCTAAGGACAGTTATTGAATTATGAAGAGTAAATACCAGATTTAGAAATATAACATTATCTCTTATAATAAAAGACACATTCTCATAATGTTGGGAAAAATTCTACATATAATGATATGAGGCTAATATAATTGTCCAGAAAATTGTGATGTTGATGACAGATTCAAATAATTATGTCTATATATAGTATCTCAGTTATTGGCCAGATTTTGAAATTCTTGTCTTGTGTGCCTATCTTACTAGTATTTCTGTTGCAAAAGCATGGGTAATCATAGCAGATAAATGAGAATGTTTAGTTAATGAAAGGTTAGAATAGCAAATTAATGGAAAAAAGGAATGGGAGAAATATCATTAAAACACAGTTAAGAATTAAGAAATATTTTACTTACCTAAAACAGTACTCAATTCTTTCATCACTGTATCTACTTTGATGTCTTCTTCATCTATAAGACACAGGAAAATTTAGACATTGATAAACCCAAACTCAGAAAAAAAGCAAAAACTACAAAGTTCTTAAATTAAGAAGTCAAGCCTGGATAAAGGCTATTGACTATGTTCTGTCCTTCTAAAATTTATGATTCCTGGACTTTAAAGGATAGCTCCATTATCTACAACAAGGATTCAGTTCAGTTCATTTCAGTCGTTCAGTCGTGTCTGACTCTTTGTGACCCCATGAATTGCAGCACACCAGGCCTCCCTGTCCATCACCAACTCCCGAAGTTCACTCAAATTCATGTCCATCAAGTCGGTGATGCCATCCAGCCATCTCATCCTCTGTTGTTCCCTTCTCCTCCTGCCCCCAATCCCTCCCGGCATCAGAGTCTTTTCCAATGAGTCAACTCTTTGCATGACATGGCCAAATTATTGGAGTTTCAGCTTTAGCATCAGTCCTTCCAAAGAACACCCAGGACTGATCTCCTTTAGGATGGACTGGTTGGATCTCCTTGCGGTCCAAGGGACTCTCAAGAGTCTTCTCCAACACCACAGTTCAAAAGCATCAATTCTTTGGCGCTCAGCTTTCTTCACAGTCCAACTCTCACATCCATACATGACTACTGGAAAAGTCATAGCCTTGACTAGACGGACCTTTGTTGGCAAAGTTATGTCTCTGCTTTTGAATATACTATCTAGATTGGTCATAACTTTCTTTCCAAGGAGTAAGTGTATTTTAATTTCATGGCTGCAATCACCATCTGCCGTGATTTTAGAGCCCCCAAAAATAAAGTCTGACACTGTTTCCACTGTTTCCCCATCTATTTCCCATGAAGTGATGGGACCAGATGCCATGATCTTCGTTTTCTGAATGTTGAGCTTTAAGCCAACTTTTTCACTCTCCACTTTCACTTTCATCAAGAGGCTTTTTAGTTCCTCTTCACTTTCTGCCATAAGGGTGGTGTCATCTGCATATCTGAGGATATTGATATTTCTCCTGGCAATTAATGTACAAAACGCTACATTTTATATGGTAAAGGCTGTAGTTAATAAAACTAATTGTATACTTGAAATCTGCTTGGAGACTAGATCTTAAATGTTAGAAAAGAATTATAATAATGTGATATGTTGGAGGTGTTAGCTAACACTATGGTGATAGTAATTTTGCAATATATGTCTATCAAATCAACAGACTGCACCTTAAGCTTACACCATGTTATGCGTCAATATATCTCAGTACACAATAAACTGTGGAAAATTCTGAAAGAGATGGGAATACCAGACCACCTGATCTGCCTCTTGAGAAACCTATATGCAGGTCAGGAAGCAGCAGTTAGAACTGGACATGCAACAACAGACTGGTTCCAAATAGGAAAAGGAGTACGTCAAGGCTGTATATTGTCACCCTGCTTATTTAACTTCTATGAAGAGTACATCATGAGAAACACTGGGCTGGAAGAAGCACAAGCTGGAATCAAGACTGCCGGAAGAAATATCAATAACCTCAGATATGCAGATGACACCACCCTTATGGTAGAAAGTGAAGAGGAACTAAAAAGCCTCTTGATGAAAGTGAAAGTGGAGAGTGAAAAAGTTGGCTTAAAGCTCAACATTCAGAAAACGAAGATCATGGCATCTGGTCCCATCACTTCATGGGAAATAGATGGGGAAACAGTGGAAACAGTGTCAGACTTTATTTTTGGGGGCTCCAAAATCACTGCAGATGGTGACTGCAGCCATGAAATTAAAAGACGCTTACTCCTTGGAAAGAAATTTATGACCAACCTAGACAGCATATTCAGAAGCAGAGACATTACTTTGCCAACAAAGGTCCGTCTAGTCAAGGCTATGGTTTTTCCAGTGGTCATGTATGGATGTGAGAGTTGGACTGCAAAGAAAGCTGAGCGCCAAAGAATTGATGCTTTTGAACTGTGGTGTTGGAGAAGACTCTTGAGAGTCCCTTGGACCGCAAGGAGATCCAACCAGTCCCATTCTCAAGGAGATCAGCCCTGGGATTTCTTTGGAAGGAATGATGCTAAAGCTGAAACTCCAGTACTTTGGCCACCTCATGCGAAGAGTTGACTCATTGGAAAAGACTCTGATGCTGGGAGGGATTGAGGGCAAGAGGAGAAGGGGACGACAGAGGATGAGATGGCTGGATGGCATCACTGACTCGATGGACATGAGTTTGAGTGAACTCTGGGAGTTTGTATGGACAGGGAGGCCTGGCGCGCTGCGATTCATGGGGTCGCAAAGAGTCGGACACGACTGAGTGACTGAACTGAACTGAACTGAAAGATGGACAGAAAAAAAGACTCAATAGGCCTGAAAAAGTATGAGTGATTACAATGCTCACCATCATATGGTAGTTTTTCTATCAAATCCATGAATTCTTCTTCTGTGATCTTGATTCCCATGCTTTCTAAAAACGTGTCCAGCTTATTGACATCAATATTGCCTCCTAAATAGAGGATAGGAAAGAAATATAGTAAAATTGAATGATTCTAAAACATATTCACTCTATATTAACATTCATCTTTACTGAGCATGTATTTTATTACAATAAAAATACTTCATTCATTTCTCAGTATTATTAACATTTTCAAGACAAACACCAAAATGCCATCTTGTTCAGCTAATACAATAAAAATTAGAATTAATTACCCCCAGTTTTGTGTTGGGAATATTGAAAAGCTAGAGCTAGAGGTGACTGACATAATATTCTGCAAAATAGTCATTATTTTTGCTGCCTATAATTTCAAATTGTTTCTGCTTTAGAGCTAAATCTTAATCTGACAGCCTTCATTCTTCACCTTTTGTTTGCATTTTAAAATGAATTTTATTTTTCTGGGGCTGAGTTAGGAAAATTTAAGAAAGTTTCCTGACAGATCTTAGTACAGAAAAGTACTTGGTAAATACCTGTCAAAATGCAGATCTACTGAAAGAAGTATAAATAAAGACTCAATTATGTAGGAAAGGAGGAGTTATATTCTGACAACGCAAATAAAGGTTTCAGATTAAGTCTTTTTAGCATGCTTTTTACTCACGTTTGAGAGATTTTATGCCCTTCATCAACCTTTTCTGATATACTTTTCCATCAGCTATAAAAAAACAAGATATTTTAGAAATGAATTTTAGAAAAGAATTTAGGAAACAGAAAGATACTATACATCTCTTAATTTCAGAAAGAAAGAATTTAGAAAATTTTGCCTGAAGAACATTTCAAATGCAAATAGATAACAGATATACCAAAATGTTCACTCACAGTGGTAAAGGAATACAAAGCTAATCATAATAATGAGATGTTCTTTTTTTTACTGTATTGACAATGTAAGGAAAATAACATTCTCAAATACTATTTGTGAGAGTTCAAATTACAATATTCTGGAAGGAAATGGGAGAAGGCAATGGCCACCCATTCCAGTACTCTTGCCTGGAAAATCCCATGGACAGAGGAGCTTGGTGGGCTGCAGTCCATGGGGTCGCAAAGAGTCGGACACGACTGAGCAACTTCACTTTCACTTTTCCCTTTCATGCGCTGGAGAAGGAAATGGCAACCCACTCCAGTCTTCTTGCCTAGAGAATCCCAGGGATGGTGGAGCCTGATGGGCTGCCATCTATGGGGTCACACAGAGTCGGACATGACTGAAGTGACTTAGCAGCAGCAGGAAGGAAATGTGGCAAAACAAAATATTTTGCAACTCTATTTAAAGGAATACAATCTCACTAAATTTTAGGATGTTTGCCAAAATGTATCTACAAGATTGCCAAAAATAAAAAGTATGTCTATTTATAGATGGAGAACTGGAAAAATAAACCTCAGATTTTTTACATTATTTACTGCTTTGAGGTAGGAAGAGAGATGGTTTTGTTTTTACTTACCTGCATTATCAAGGTTTCTATGATGAAGACATGTTCAGTTGTGAAGAAATAAGCATTATAAATAAATTTATACACTCACAATATTATGTATGAATGTATGTATCTAGCTATCTATCTTAAAAGCACTAGAAGGAAAGGTTTCAAAATATTAATAGTGGTTATCTTTGTGTTATGAAATTAAAAACATTTTTTATTTTCCTAAATTTTAAAATTTCATTAATTAGATAGTTAAGAACTGCAGTTTTTTCTGAATGTACAAAATTATCCACTTACTGGTAAAATATATATTTTATGCTGCAGAAACACACATAGCTATTTTTTGTTGTTGTTGTTTTTTATCTTCTCTTTACTCCTGTTTCTTTTGCTCCTTCTTTCTTCTTCTTTTTGATGGTGGTGGTGTGTGTGTGCTCAGTCATATCTGACTACCACCAGGCTCCTCTGTCTATGGAATTTTCCATGGGTTGCCATTTCTTCCTCTGGGGGATCTTCCTGACCCAGGGATAGAACCCACACTCTTGTGTCTTCTGCCTTAGCAGGCAGATTCTTTACCAACTGAGCCATCTGGGACATACCCTTCTTCTTTTTTTTAAAAAAAATCTATTTTCAAATCTAGCTGATTAACAACCTGAGGGCTCAGGGATGAACTTTATCTTTGATAGCAAAGGCAAAACTTATAATTTATAGCTGAAAGGTTAGATAGATGATTTTTAAATACTAATCTAAGCAATGAATCTTTTCTTTGTACTAGCATTAACTTTTTAACAGTTTTCAAGCATTTTCACTCTATTTGGAATTTTTCAAATAGTTTCACAAAATTAGACTTCCTAAAAAACCCAGGTAGCACCCATGAATCTTACCATTAACTGGCAGTGTCTCCAGCAAATTCAAGCGTTCATTAGATGTGAGCTTAATCCCCAAGTTTCCCAAAACATTTTCAAGTTTACTAGTATCAACTCTGTCTCCTTTGAAAGAAGAAAAGGATTGTTAACAGATGGTAATTTTAGGACATCATAGTTATCTAAAAAATTTAAAAACTGGCTCATTTAATGTTATCCTCACTTCCATATTCTCGCATATTTGAACAGTGTTTACAGATAGTGAATCAGAATTTATTCCTTTACTCTTCGTAAAGAGAGTAGTCTCTTAAGCCTAATGACATCACTGAAGAAAATTAGATTATGCAATAGGTCAGTAATTTAGAGTATCTAGTCTTTATTGTTTTTAATGCTGAATCATGAGATTATTATGGCAATCCTATCAATTAAATTTTCTAAAAATATCCACCTTCCTATATTCTGTGGCTCTCTAGATTTTGACTATGTAAACTAGCAGTTATTAACTCAAAAGCTTGCAGGAGCCTGGAGATAGAAAAAATGAGTGAAACTGGATATAGTAAAGTGGACAGCATATGCCTTGTCCAAAAAGAAAACATGCCAGCTATTGTGAGGGAATTCAGATCTTATAAAACTTGACTACAGATTGAATTAAACTCATGGATGTCTAATTTGTGACCACTGATCTAAACATTGGTTAAAACCAGCATAATATTGCTGGAAATAACAGAAAATATAATTTATTATTCAAACATCACCACTTATTTTCATGGCTGAATCCTAGATAATCCAAAGTCAAATAAGAAGAAAAGTTAAGGTGTACATATTTCATAATAAATATGTAAAGTATCAACATTAATAAGTTTATCTTATAATATTGAGAAAACACTATGCAAAATATAATACAGGGTATGAATTCAATTTAATATGTTTTACTAATGTCTTACTCACCTGAAAAAGGTTTCACTTCATTCATCACCTTTTCCAGATCAACTTTACCATTAACTGTAAGAAAAGGAATAAATTAGACAGAAATATAACAAGGAATATAAGAAAACAATGTTGTATACAGCAGATAAATGTATACATTTATACAATTATATATAAATGTATACAATTATACATTTATACATTTATTATACAGCAGATAATGTATACATTATACATCAGTATAATAAATGCTGAATTTAGCAGCATTTATTTGTTGTAGAAGGCTTCCCAGGTGGCATTAGTGGTAACGAATCTGCCTGCAATGCAGGAGACTTAAGAGGCTTGGGTTCAATCCCTGGGTTAGGAAGATCCCCTGGAGGAGGGCATGGTAACCCACTCCAGTATTCTTGCCTGGAGAATCCCACGGACAGAGGAGCCTGGCAGGTTACAGTCCATAGGGTTGCATAGAGTTGGACGCAACTGAAGTGACTTAGCATGCATGCATGCATTTGCTGCAGAAAAGCTAGCTTTTCAAAAGTACAAATTTCTTTGTTGTTTTTCAGATACTGAGTCATGTCTGACTCTCTGCGACTCCATGGACTGCAGCATGCTGGACCTCCCTGTCCTCTGTCTCCTGGAGTGAATTTCTAGTTACAAATAAATACAAATTTCTAGTTATAAAATAAATAAGCTATGATGATGTGATGTACAGTATGGGGATTATAGTTGGGAGAATGGCATTGAAACATGAATAATATCATGTATGAAACGAGTCGCCAGTCCAGGTTTGATGCACGATACTGGAAACTTGGGGCTGGTGCACTGGGACGACCCAGAGGGAGGGTATAGGGAGGGAGGAGGGAGGAGGGTTCAGGATGGGGAACACATGTATACCTGTGGCTGACTCATTTAGATATTTGGCAAAACTAACACAATATTGTAAAGTTTAAAAATAAAATAAAATTTAAAAAAAAGGAATTAAAAAAAAAAAGAAAGTTGCTAAGAGAATAGATCTTAAAAGATCTCAAAGAAAACATTTTGTAACTAGGCATGGTGATGGCTGCCATTGGAGAACAGGTCTACTCTAGCTGAACTAAAAGAGATAAAACAAAAGCTAGCCATACTGATATTAAGTACCCTTTCAATAAATACTGATGCCATGCATTAGCAAATGTGGCTAAAGAGGTGCACTGTGATTTAAGTGAAACCTATCCATTCAGGAAAGGCTGAGTAAAAAGAGCAGAGAGAGATACCCTGAAATCTTTCTCTAATTTGCACATGACACTAGCAAGAGTCAGCATGTGTCCTTTCTTTGAATCTGAGTTTTTCTTCTAAGCTTTTCATAATACTTCTTGATGTCAAACAAGCATTTTAAATGACTGTTAGAAATAGATATATAAGACCATTTTTTATGTAGGGTTTAGTGATATCTAAAATGCTCACCATCAACTGGCAGATTTTGTATTAGATCTTTGAGTTCCTTTTCAGTGAGGTTCATGTCCATGTTTTCCAAAATAGTGTACACTTTACTAGAATCAATCTTCCCTCCTTATAAAAAGAGATATATAAGAAAAAGTTAACATCTCTAAAATGTAAATTTTGAGCAATGAACAATTCCTGAGGTAATATTATGATTATCATTTTCATCCAAAAGACTAAAGCCTAATGAGATCTTTACAAGAGTACAAAGAATCAATAATGGAGTTAGGATTAGAGTTCATTGTTTTAATCTTAATCTTCATGAGAAGCATATCCAATATAAATACTTAAAGGTGATTGAATAACTTCTCAGAAAATTTTAGCAAGGTGACAATAATTCCAATATTACTAATACTATCTTGTTTTCACTGTGTTTAAGAGTCAACTTCTAGTTATGTTAAGGGATGCTGATTTTCCATTACAACTAAAATTTTTTAAAAAAACAGGTTAAAAAGTAAATCATTTAAAATAAAAAATATTAGTAGTAGTAGGAATGTTGTATGAATTTGACAGATATCATGAAAGAGGTATGTAATGATGGAAGAGTGGGAATCTTGCTTAGATCTGATCTCCATCCTGGCCTGCTACCTGTCCATCTCTTTCAGTTTATTGGTACCTTCACTTCCTCAGAGACTTTCTAGGTTTTTGATGATTTTTTGTTTTGTCTGAATGTCAGATTACTAGTCTCTGCTGCTGATTTAACTGAGGATGTCCTAATTTTCCCTTAACTTTTGTCAACTTGGGCTCTGATAATTTCTTCCTATGTCAAAATTTGGATAGCATGGATATTCTTTCCAGGTTACACCATAAGAAATGATCTCCTAAAGAACAGGTTGACCTATAAAATAAATAATACAAGTGTTGAGTGGCAGGGTTTACCGTTTAATCACAAGGAAACAGTGTAAATGCCAAACATTATGATCTCAGATTGATGTGTGTTTTATTAGGTTTCTCACTCACCTTTAAGAAACTTTATACCATTCAGCAACCTTTTTTGATAGACCTTTCCCTCTGTAAGAGAAAGCACTATTCAGATCACAGAAGAGCAATGTGGAGTTTCCTAGACAGTATGAAACCAGTAATTCAGTAAGACATATTTTGTGAATTGACTTAGACATTTTCTGATAACTGACATGTAATGAAATTACATAAAGTGAGGATACTGGTACTCTACTATAGTGAAACACATCTTTTCCTTTTCTTTTGTGACATTTTCATTTTCCCCTATTAGATCATTCCCTTCTTTTTCTTATTCATTTTTACTTAAATTTTGGATCTGTTGGTAGAATCAAAAGTAATAAAAGATATAATTGAACCTCGATAATAGGAGTCATGATGCAGTTGTTGATTCTCAAACTAAAACTTAATGGAACAGATAATATTTTAAGATATAACAGCACCATTTAAGAATACATTTGAATCTGTTCTAATGAGGTGGATGAAACTGGAGCCTATTATACAGAGTGAAGTAAGACAGAAAGAAAAATACCAATACAGTATACTAACGCATATATATGGAATTTAGAAAGATGGTAACGATAACCCTGTATGCAAGACAGCAAAAGAGACACAGATGTATAGAACAGTCATTTGGACTCTGTGAGAGAGGGCGAGGGTGGGGTGATTTGGGAGAATGGCATTGAAACATGTATATTATCATATGTGAAATGAATCGCTAGTCCAGGTTCGATGCGTGATACAGGATGCCCGGGGCTGGTGCACTGGGATGACCCAGAGGGATGGTATGGGGAAGGAGGGTGGGAGGGGGGTTCAGGATGGGGAACACGTGTACACCCGTGGCGGATTTATGTTGATGTATGGCAAAACCAATACAATATTTTAAAGTAATTAGCCTCCAATTAAAATAAATAAATTTATATTAAAAAATAAAATTATGTAACACAGATTCAAACATTATTTTTGATAGGCAATGAGGTAGAGGTAATTTCAGAAATTTTCACACTTTAACAATAATATTCCCTAGATGACTACAGTTTATTAGAAATACTCACTATCAACTGGCAGATTATTCATCAGTCCTGATAGTTCTTTATCTGTGAGCTCTATTCCCATATTTCCTAGAACTGTTTCCATGTCATTGACATCAACTTCCTCTCCTTCAAAAAAAAAAAAAAAATAACAAATAGAAATGGTAACGTGAGATTTTAATGAACTATTTAATTATTCTATATAATAATGAAATCTATTATTATTTAATTATTAGCCCTAACTAATCAATTACTTTATTAAGTTGAGTAAGTCCTGTTTGGCTACAGTTATGGCAGAAAATTGAAGTGTTTATTTCTTTACCTTTATTAATAGTAGACACAAAAGAACACAGTACATGGTAATGGATTTTCATAATTTTCTATTTGGGGGATTACCAGAAAAGTAATGAAACTATTTTTATTCCTTTAACATGCATTTTTAGTAAATATTTTAGATTAATTTGGAAAAAATTAGATCATAGGACCTAACAAAACGTCGCACTATGTTTTGTTGTTAAAACATTGATAAACCAAAGCCAAAGTCTAGAAATCAAATCACAATCATTTTACTAGAAAATAGCATAATTTAAAAAGAAATAGAGAGTACCAGGAAAAAATAGAAAATTGTATAAAGAATCAGAATCATATGCATTTGGTAACTTCTTCCTCACCTGTAATATCTTCTATTCTATCCATCACTTTTTTCAGATCAACCTTCTTATAGGCTGTAAAACACAGTTTAATCAGGGGAAAACAATAATAAGGACTCAGGAAAAAAATCCATAGAATAGGAGGTGTTTTTATCTAAGAGTTATTATTACTATAAGATGACCAAGGAAAACATATACACTTAAAATGAAGATTTAACAGTAAACAATGAATAAATAACCTACAAAAGTTATTACTGACAAATAAAAATTCAAATTATGAATATGTTTATTTTACCTAATATCCAAGAAAATTCAGGTTATAGATAGTCCATAGAATCAATGCTGACTTTAAAAAATGTGTTGGGATGTGATTTTCTGAGAAAATGAGATTATTGCACACTGGGGCTTCCCTGGTGGCTCAGAGGTTAAAGCGTCTGCCTCTAATGCGGGAGACCTGGGTTCGATCCCTGGGTCGGGAAGATTCCCTGGAGAAGGAAATGGCAACCCACTCCAGTATTCTTGCCTGGAGAATCCCATGGACGGAGGAGCCTGGTGGGCTACAGTCCATGGGGTTGCAAAGAGTCGGACACGACTGAGCCACTTAACTTTCGTGGCTCCCTTCATTTTCTTGGGCTCCAAAATCACTGCAGATGGTGACTGCAGCCATGAAATCAAGACACTTGCTCCTTGGAAGAAAAGCTATGACAAACCTAGACAGAGTATTAAAAAGCAGAAACATCACTTTGCCGACAAAGTTCCACATAGTTAAAGCTATGGTTTTTCCAGTAGTCATGTACGGATGTGAGAGTTGGACCATAAAAGAAGGCTGAGCACCGAAGAATTCATGCTTTCAAACTGTGGTGCTGGAGAAGACTCTTGAGAGTCCCTCTTGGACAGCAAGGAGATGAAACTAGTCAATCCTACAGGAAATCAACCCTGAATTAAATTCTTTGGAAGGACTGATGCTGAAGCTGAAGCTCCAATACTTTGGCCACCTGATGAGAAGAGTTGACTTATTGGAAAAGAATCTGATGCTGGGAAAGATTGAGGGCAAGGGGAGGAGGGGGTGACAGAGGATGAGATGGTTGGATGGCATCACTGACTCGATGGACCTGAGTTTCAGCAAACTCAGGGAGATAGTGAAGGGCAGGGAAGCCTGCCATGCCGCAGTTCATGGGGTCGCAAAAAGTCGGACACGACTTAGCAACTGAACGACAGCAGCAACAACAACAACATGGACTACTTTAAACTCTGAAAAAAAAATATATAAAAATAAATTTTGAAAAAATGATTGTTTTTTTAAGGGTTCCTTTAAATACTTTGAAACCCAAATTATTCTATTTTAAATGGCCTATCATTATTATTCATGTAAAATTTTTCTTCCTCAATTATGAAATGGTCTAACTCTTTCAAGTCCACATTTGTTAGTGGCTTTGTGTGATTGAAGCAGTCCTTCAGAAAGTCCTTTACTTTCACTTATTTCTTGAAATTACACATCTTTTCTAATATTTGTAAGGATTGATACCTTGTGTTGCCACGTGTTGAGGCAGTGGGCAGAGGGAGACTCGTGCTGATCTGTAAGGAATGTTTGCTAGGGGCCACCTGATGTGAAGAGCTGACTCATTTGACAAGACCCTGATGCTGGGAAAGATTGAAGGTGGGAGAAGGGGACGACAGAGGATGAAGTGGTTGGATGGCATCACCAACTCAATGCACATGAGTTTGGGTAAACTCCGGGAGTTGGTGATGGACAGGGAGGCCTGGCGCAGAGTCGGACACAACTGAACAACTGAACTGAACTGAATTATGTAAGTGGTCAGTTTAGTGAATCTCTTGAAACTAAATGGTGGATAAGCATTCAGCCTAAGGCCTATCACTTGACACATCATTTGCATCCATCTCAAATTAAAAACAGAATAAATTGAGTTAAAGAAATTTAAACATACTTTTCATAACAAATTTAAAAAATACACAAACATATAAATAGTCCCTCTTTTTACTTCTTCTCACTGTCATTACCATACCTCACCATTAACAACTGCTTTCTGTATATTCTTCCAGACTTTTCCTTAGTTTACAAAAGTATACTACATATCTTTTTAGAAAATTAATAACACTATACATATTATTTTATACTTTTTTGCTACAGTGACCAAAAAAGAATGCATGAATCAATGGCTGGACAAATTGGGTTAAAGCCCGAATTGATGTCTGTAATATAAGGATCAGTGAAAAAAACACACTGCAGATCTTATTTTGTAAAAACCAGAGGAGAATAACCCCTTTCTCTTTCACTAGCACCCATTCCCAGCCCAAAATGTGTTAAAAATAGATTACAGGCTTTAAATGGACAAAAACATGGAGCCGTGTTGTTGTTCTCCTGAAAGCTATTCAAAGGTTTTTTTTGGGGGGTAACAAATAATTCAAACCTTTGAAACAGTCATAATTAATCCTGCAAACTCAACCTCTATTTAAAATCACATGTTTTCCATAATGCTCACCACTCAGAGGATCCTTCAGGTGATCAAGTTCCTCTTCTGTAAGATTGACCTCCATGGCTTCTAACACAGTATCCAGGTTACTTACATGAACCTTTCCTCCTTAAAAACATGAAAGGAAAGGGAGAAAGGAAGAAAACTGGAATGATTCTAAAATATTTTAAAAATTCATAAATCACTTACTATCTTCAACTAACAGATATTATTGGTTCCCCCCATTCAGGTTTATTGAGATATATTAATAGTTGACATACAACATTGTACAAGTTTAAGGTGTACAACATAATGATTTGACATATGTACATACTGCAAAATGATTACCAAAATAAGGATGGTTAATGCATTCACATTTCTCATAGTTATAATTTTGAGGTGAGAACTTTTGTTAAGATTTACACTATTATTAACTTTCAAAAATACTATACAATATTAACAATATTGTTAATAATAATCATTGTGCCGTACATCACATCTCTAGAACTTATTCATCTTCCAACTGGAAATTTGTATCCTTTGATCACCTTCACCCACTCCCCTCCCCACCCCCAAACCTCTGGCAACTACCAATTTTCTATTTCTATGAGTTCAGTTTTTAAGATACCACATGTAAGTGAGACCACAAAATGTCCATCTTTTTCTCTCTGACTTATTTACTTATACCCTCTCTATTTATAGTGTTCGGAGAAGGCAATGGCACCCCCTCCAGTACTCTTGCCTGGAAAATCCCATGGACGGAGGAGCCTGGTAGGCTGCAGTCCATGGGGTTGCTAAGAGTCGGACACGACTGAGCAACTTCACTTTCACTTTTCACTTTCATGCACTGGAGAAGGAAATGGCAACCCACTCCAGTATTCTTGCCTGGAGAATCCCAGGGACAGAGGAGCCTAGTGGGCTGCCATCTATGGGGTCGCACAGAGTCGGACACGACTGAGGCGACTTAGCAGCAGTAGCAGCAGCATTTATAGTGTTGCAGATGGGAGGATTTCTTTCTATTTTAATGGCTGAATAATATTCCATTGCATGTATACACACACACACATCCCACATTTTCATTTTATTTATTCATTCAGCTATCATACCATGTCTTGGTTATGGTAAATAATGTTGCAATAAACACAAGACGGCAGATATCTCTTTGAGACAGTAACAGGTATTACTGTTACATGAATATACACTGGTAAAAGAGAATGACATCATAACCTGGTATAAATGCTAATATTTTCAAGAAAAGAACAAAACTACAATAGATTTTTCCAGCTCTTTACAAGCAGAGTTAGAATTTAAAGAGTTTAAAGCAAGAGTTAGAACTTCTCTCCTCAAACCTTAAGCACACCTGCTCAGGAAACTGTTAGATGGGATAGGAGTTAAGCAACTATAAGGAGAGAGCACTAATCAGTACTCTTCACAAAGAAGTAGAGATTATATTTTTCCCCCTCAATTCTTACTCTCAGATTGTTTTCTCTATTTGTCGTCACATCTGGAATACACGGCAAAACTTTTCCCTCTCTCCCTGTTGCCTTCCTTCCTACTCCTCCTGCTCCCTCCCTCCTTCCTTTTATCTCTTCCTTTCATCTTTCTTTTATTTGTTTATATAAATTTTTTTTCAGAAAAATTTAGAAAAATGCAATCTAACAGAGAACTTCCTTCTAAGATAAAGTAAAGATTTTTACCAGGAAAAAACACAGATGTGAGAAGAAAAACAAGAAGCAAAATAAAGTATTATAGTTTCTTGATACGAATTTAACACTTGAGGAGGATATTTCACAGGCCTAACCATGTTTGCTTACTTTTGTTACTCCTCAAATCCTTCAGCAATCTGTTTTGAAATACCTTTCCATGAGCTGTAAGAAAAGGTACAATTCAGATCTCTGGAAAATTGATATAGAATTCATTGAAAAATTATAAATTGTATGATTACAAAAAGTTACATTTTAATGACGTGCTTTAAAATTTAGTCTATTTTATAGCCATAATATTGACATTTAAGAATATAAATATCTTTCACAATGGCAAACTTATCCATTACTTGGTATTAGAGACATTTATTAGCTTAACTCTCCTATAGTGCAACTCTACAAAACACATAAAAATATTTTTGCTTTATTCTACTGATGTTTCTATTTCTTTCTCTTTTATTATTTTTCATTGTTCATATTGCATACCTAATGCTGACCCAAGGGACAGTATTAGTCACTTAGGGATGACTCAAGTTGTGTTTGAGGAGATAATGATGAAATTTATTCTCAAGTCAAAAGTGTCTTTCTATTAATTTATGGCATTTTGGGGCAAAACTGTACTATTAAAAGATTAAGAGCTGCTCATGCTGACCCATAAGATCAAGTTCCCTGGGAGGCATGGTACATTCTTATGGCTTACCATCAGTTGGCAGTGTTTTCATCAGTTGCTCAAGCTCCTTATCTGTAAGCTCAATTCCCATGTCTTTTAGAACATTTTGTAGGTTACTGGAATCAATTTTTTCTCCTTTGAAAAGATGGAATATTCATAGGTAAAATTAATGTTAAGGGCCAAGCTAATTATTTCTTTTTTAAAAAATATAAATTTATTTATTTTAATTGGAGGCTAATTACTTTACAATATTGTATTGGTTTTGCCATACATCAACATGAATCCACCACGGGTATACACGTGTTCCCCATCCTGAGCCCCCCTCCCACCTCCCTCCCCATACCATCCCTCTGGGTCATCCCAGTGCACCAGCCCTGAGCATCCTGTATTATGCATCAAACCTGGACCGGTGATTCATTTCACATATGGTAATATACATGTTTCAATGCCATTCTCCAAAATCATCCCACCCTCCCCCTCTCCCACGGAGTCCAAAATACTGTTCTATATATGTGTCTCTTTTGCTGTCTCACATACAGGGTTATCATTACCATCTTTCTAAATTCCATATATATGTGTTAGTATACTGTATTGGTGTTTTTCTTTCTGGCTTACTTCACTCTGTATAATAGGCTCCAGTTTCATCCACCTCATTAGAACTGATTCAAATGTACTCTTTTTAATGGCTGAGTAATACTCCATTGTGTATATGTACCACAGCTTTCTTATCCATTCATCTGCTGATGGACATCTAGGTTGCTTCCATGTCCTGGCTATTATAAACCAATTATTTCAAATCATCTAAAAGTATACTTGGGCTGCAGAATGAATGATTTCCTAATAAAAAGTCAAATCAGAGCTTCCCTGGTGGCACAGTGGGTAAGAATCCACATGCCAATGAAGGGGACATGGATTCGATCCCTAATCTGGGAAGATTCCACAAGCTGCAGAGCAACTAAGCCTGTGCATCACAACTACTGAGCCTGTGCTCTACAGCCCATGAGCCACAACTGCTGAAGCACACATGCCTAGAGCCTGTGCTCTGCAACAAGAGAAGTCATCACAATAAGAAACTCGTGCACCTCAGTGAAGAGTAGCCTCCACTCACAGCAACTAGAGAAAGCCCATGCAAAGCAAGGAAGACCCAGTGCAGCCGAAAATAAATAAATAGATAAATAGAAAAGTTTTTTTAAAAACTAGTCATTTAAGAAAGGTCACATCAAAAATAGATTTTGTCCCTTAATAAATGGGATATACTCCTAACTTGGAATACTTAGAATAACACCACAAAGTATAGAAGCAAATCTGCTTGTACAATTATCTACAAATAGGACAAGAGATGGTTAGTACAATAAAATACATAATCATCAGAGTATAACCTATTTTACTTTATTTTGTTAAAACTATGTGATTAGCTGTTTGCAATGAACTTATGTTTAATGCTTCACTCTGGTTTTACTCTGTCCATAAATACTCATGAAATACTTTTATTGAATAAAAAACCCATCAAATATAAGACTTCTAATGAAGAAATAGTCATTTTGTTTTACTTATAAAACCCAGATAATGTTAGCTTAATCTGTTGGTCAGTAGATGAAAATATTTTATCAAAATGAACACTGAAAATATGCTAATTTATAAGTCACATATTATATATTGGGAAATACTATTAAATTTTTATCATAAACCATGATTTAGTATAAATCATTTATAATAAATTCCTACCTGTAAAAGCTTTTACTTCATCCTTCAAGGTTTTAAGGGACACTTTATTATCAACTGTAAGACAGAAAACATAACGTGAATCTCATAAAATGATTTAACATAAGAACACTCTCCCCTCTCCTGATTATAACAACTAGCAATAGCACTTAATAAGTGTACTGGGCATTTCGTTAAGCATTTAAAATGGTCATTCAATAAACATTTATTCAAAATAAGCAAAGAACATGGATTAGAAAAAATTATAAATATTAAAATTAATGCTTTCTTCAAAAATGTAAATTTGACTTTCTACCCAATAAAATATCAAGTCTTATATTTGATAATGAAAAGATGGGCTATTTTGTAGAGGCCAGCTTTCTTGCTCTCAGAGTTCAAAAGACTCTTCTACTGACCATGCCACCAGTATCTGGAACAGTATATTCCCAACTTCTTTAACTTTCTCACCTCCAATCTTGATATCTTCCCCATGAAATTTCTTTTATTTCTTTCCTTCCTCTGTTAAAGGTACAAAGCTCAAAAGACCATGGTATCTAATACACTTACCACTGACTGGCAGGTTTTGTGTCAGATCTTTGAGTTCCTCATCGGTGATCTTGATTCCCATGTTGCCAAGTACAGTTTCCAGGTTTTTGATGTCAACACTCCCTTAATTAGAAAGAGACAGGACTGTGAAGCAAATTTAATGATTCCAGAGAAGTTATTTTTTAAGATTTTATTTTTGACACATATACCTTCTGAGAATCTGAGAAAGGCTGTGTATCTTACACTCCTACACAGTGCACCTGTACTTATTTATAAACAGTGCATTAAGATTTAGAGGATGTTCTTAAGCCCTCATAAGTGTTCATGAAACTAAAACTTTTTTTAAACTAAAACTTAAAACATCTGATCCACATTAAAAAATTAATTCCTTTGAATCATGATTACGTCTTTCAGCATAAAGATCAAAGATTTGTTGAATCAAATACATAAAGGAAGTTGACAGCGTAAATAATATTAGGATTCTTTCCTTTAGTCCAATTTGGAGAAGAAGATAAGAGTAATTAGTATATGCAAGTTTTGAAACAATAAATAAAATATTTTTGGACAGTTCACAGGATTAAAAAAAATCTCACTACTAGCAGGAGTGAGCAAGTGGAGTAGGAAGACCCTGAGCTCACCTGCTTCCATGGGCACACTAAAATTACAACTATTTATGGAGAGGTATTTTTTTTAACTTCAAATTTCATATTGGAGTATGGTTCAGGTGTATAGCAAAGTGACTCAGTTATACATATACGTTTCTATTCTTTTTCAAAAATTTTCCCCATTTAAGTTGTTACATAATATTGAGCAGAGTGCCTTGTGCTATATATGGTAGGTCCTTGTTGGCTATCATTTTAAACATAGCATTGTGTACACATCAATCCCACATTTCCTAACTACCCCTACCTTTCCACCCTTCACCTCTGTTAACCATAAATTTGTTCTATAAGTCTGTGAGTCATTATGGAGCAACTATTGATGAGAAACATTGGAAGATGAGCAGAAAAGATGTTCTACAATTACAGATATAAAGAAGGAACTCACAATAACATGGGTTGGAGGGGCAGAGATGTAGCAAAGTTAAGATTCATACTCCTGAATGGGAGATCCACAACTGGATGATGAATACAACTGGAGAGGTTCTCCCCAAGGTATGAGAGGTCCTGGCCCCTGAAACTAAGAGCTAATTCATTGAAAAACAACAACTTGATAAATCTTTAGTCAGATTCATCAAGAATAAAAGAGAAGGCCCAAACCAATAAAATCAGAAATGATAAAGGAGAAGTTACAACAGATAGCAGAAAAATACAAGAGATCATATGAAATTACTACAAATAGTTACACACCAATAAAATGAACAATCTAGAAGAAATGGATAAACTCCTAGAAACATACAGTATAATCTTCCAATAATGAACCAGGAAGAAATAAAAATAATAACAGCCCAATTACCAATAATGAAATTAATCAGTAATTAAAAAAAAAAAACTCCCAACAAACAAAAATCTAGGACTGGATGACTTTGCAGGTGAATTTTACCAAACATTCAGAGAAGAGTTAACACCTATTCTTCTCAAACCATTCAAAAACTTGTGGAGGAAGGAGTGCTTCTGAACTCTTTCTACAAGGCTAGTATCACCATCATACCAAAACCAGACAAAGATATCACACAAGAAAGAAAGTTTTAAGTCAGTATCACTTATGAACATAGACACAAAAATCCTCAACAAAATATTAGCAATCCAAGCTCAGCAATATATTAAAAGGATTATACACTATGGTCAAATGGGATTTATCCCTGGAATGTAAGAACAGTTCAATATCTGCAAACTAATCATATGATACACCACATTAACAAA
Source organism: Bos taurus (assembly GCF_002263795.3). Taxonomy (NCBI): domain Eukaryota; kingdom Metazoa; phylum Chordata; class Mammalia; order Artiodactyla; family Bovidae; genus Bos; species Bos taurus. The sequence continues at coordinate 46,664,820 of NC_037346.1, read as the reverse complement.
CTGAAGAGTAAAAATCATATGAGCAACTCAATAAATGCAGAGAAAGATTCTGAAAAAATTAACATTTATTTATGATAAAAGCTCTCTACAAAGTGGCTATAGCAGAAACATAGCTCAAGATAATAATGGTTATATATGACAAACCCAGGCTTCTGTGGTAGCTCAGTTGGTAAAAAAAAAAAAAATCCATCTGCAGTGCAGGTGACCCTGGTTCTATTCCTGCATTGGGAAGGATCCCTGGAGAAGAGATAGTCTACCCACTCCAGTATTCATGGGCTTCCTTGGTGGCTCAGATGGTAAAGAATCCACCTGCAATGTGGGAGACCTGGGTTCAATCCCTGGGTTGGGAAGATCCCCTGGAGGAGGGCATGGCAACCGACTCCAGTATTCTCGCCTGGAGAATCCCCATGGTCAGATGAGCCAGGTGGGCTATAGTTCATGGGGTTGCAAAGAGTCAGACACGACTGAGCGACTAAGCACAGCACATGACAAGCCCACAGCTAACGTCATCCCCAACAGTGAAAAGCTGAAAGCTAAGATTAGGTACAAGACAAGGATGACCACTCTCACTACTTTTATTGAACAAAAGTATTGGAAGTTGTAGTCACTGCAATCAGACAACAAAAAGAAAATAGAAGAAATCTAAGTTGGAAAGGAAGAAGTAAAACATCACTGCTTGCAAAAGACATGTACTATACATAGAAAATTCCAGTGACATCACCAAAAAACTACTAGACCTCATCAATGAATTCTGTAAAATTACAGGATACAAAATTAATCTACAGAAATCTATTGCATTTCTATATGCTAAAAACAGAGTATCAAAAAGAGAAATTAAGAAAGTAATCCCATTTACCCACTGCATCAAAAGGAATAAAATACCTATGAATAAATCTAACTAAAGAGGTAAAAGACTTGTATTTGGAAAACTATGAGACGCTGATCAAAGAAACTGAAGATACATAAATAGATGGACAGATATACTGTGTTTGTGGATTGGAAGAGTCAATGTTGTCAAAATGGTTATATTACCCAATGCAATCTACAGATTCAATGCAATCTCTATCAAATTAACAAGGACACATATCAAGGTATATATCAAAATACAAAGGACATTTTTTCACTGAACTAGAACAAATAATTTTAAAATTTGCATGGAATCACAAAAGATCGGCAAGTCAAACAATTTTGAGGAAGAAGGATAAAGCTGGAGGTATCACATCTCCTATTTCAAAGTATACTACAAAGCTACAGTAATCAAAATAATAAGGTACTGGCACAATAATGGATTCATAAATCAATGGGACAGAATAGAGAACCCAGAAACGAACTCTCACTTATATGACCGAGTAATCTATGACAAAGGAGTTCAGTTCAGTTCAGTCGCTCAGTCCTGTCCGACTCTTTGCGACCCCATGAATCCCAGCACGCCAGGCCTCCCTGTCCATCACCAACTCCCGGAGTTCACTCAGACTCACGTCCATCGAGTCAGTGATGCCATCCAGCCATCTCATCCTCTGTTGTCCCCTTCTCCTCTTGCCCCCAATCCCTCCCAGCATCAGAGTCCTTTCCAATGAGTCAACTCTTCGCATGAGGTGGCCAAAGTATTGGAGTTTCAGCTCCAGCATCATTCCTTCCAAAGAAATCCCAGGGCTGATCTCCTTCAGAATGGACTGGTTGGATCTCCTTGCAGTCCAAGGGACTCTCAAGAGTCTTCTCCAACACCACAGTTCAAAAGCATCAATTCTTCGGTGCTCAGCCTTCTTCATGGTCCAACTCTCACATCCATACATGACCACAGGAAAAACCATAGCCTTGACTAGACGGACCTTTGTTGGCAAAGTAATGTCTCTGCTTTTGAATATGCTGTCTAGGTTGGTCATAACTTTCCTTCCAAGGAGTAAGCGTCTTTTAATTTCATGGCTTCAGTCACCATCTGCAGTGATTTTGGAGCCCAGAAAAATAAAGTCCGACACTGTTTCCCCATCTATTTCCCATGAAGTGATGGGACTGGATGCCATGATCTTCGTTTTCTGAATGTTGAGCTTTAAGCCAACTTTTTCACTCTCCACTTTCACCTTCATTAAGAGGCTTTTTAATTCCTCTTCACTTTCTGCCATAAGGGTGGTGTCATCTGCATATCTGAGGTTATTGATATTTCTCCTGGCAATCTTTATTCCAGCTTGTGTTTCTTCCAGTCCAGCGTTTCTCATGATGTACTCTGCATAGAAGTTAAATAAGCAGGGTGACAATATACAGCCTTGACGTACTCCTTTTCCTATTTGGAACCAGTCTGTTGTTCCATGTCCAGTTCTAACTGTTGCTTCCTGACCGGCATACAAATTTCTTAAGAGGCAGGTCAGGTGGTCTGGTATTCCCATCTCTTTCAGAATTTTTCACAGTTTATTGTGATCCACACAGTCAAAGGCTTTGGCATAGTCAATAAAGCAGAAATAGATGTTTTTCTGGAACTCTCTTGCTTTTCCCATGATCCGTGGATGTTGGCAATTTGATCTCTGGTTCCTCTGCCTTTTCTAAAACCAGCTTGAACATCAGGAAGTTCACGGTTCACATATTGCTGAAGCCTGGAGCAGGCGGCTGCGACGACCGGCGCACTAAGTGCACTAGTGCGGCCGAGAGGAGCTACCCCACATCCGAGGTCAGGGGCAGAAGCCGGGAGGACCCCATGCCCGAAGGGCGGCGGCCAAGAGGAGTTACCCCATGTCCGAGGTCATGGGCAGCGGCCGAGAGTGCCAGGCTGGGACGGTGCAGGAACGGCCCGAGAGGAGCTACCCCGCGTCCGAGGTCAGGGTGGGCGGCCGGGAGGACCAACCCGGCGTCCAAGGATCGTGGCTGCGCAGGCGCAGGAGGGCCTAGAGGAGCTATCCCACGTTGAAGGTCAGGAAGGGAGGCGGTGAGGAGATACCCCTCGTCCAAGGCAAGGAGCAGCGGCTGCGCTTTGCTGGAGTAGCCGTGAAGAGATACCCCATGCCCAAGGTAAGAGAAACCCAAGTAAGACGGTAGGTGTTGGAAGAGGGCATCAGAAGGCAGACACACTGAAACCGTACTCACATAAAACTAGTCAATCTAATCACACTAGGACCACAGCCTTGTCTAACTCAATGAAACTAAGCCATGCCCCTGGGGCAACCCAAGATGACAAAGGAGGGAATATAAAATGGGAACAATACAATTTCTTCAATAGATGGTGTTGGGAAAACATGCAAGAGAATCAAACTGGACTACTGTTTCACACTGTGTACAAAAATAAATTCAAAATGGAGTAGAGGCTTAAATGTAAGGCCTGAAACCCTAAAACTTCTAGAAGAAAACACAGGCAATAAGCTCTTCAACATAAAGTTTCAACAGTATCTTTCAGATCTGTCTCTTCAAATAAGGGAGACAAAAATATAAGCAAAAAGGGGGGGAAAAAAAGCAAAAGTAAACAAATGGGACTATGTTAAACAAAAAGGCTTCTGCACAGCAAAGAAAAACTATCAACCAAATGAAAAGGCCATCTACTAAGTGGGAGATGATATTTGCAAGCAATATATCCAATGAGGAGTTCATATCCAAAATACACAAAGAACTCAAACAACTCAACACTAAAAAAAAAAAAAAAAAAATCCAATTGAAAAAACTGAACAGAGGCTCTGAGCAGACAGTTTTGTAATCAAGACACACTGATGGCTAACAGGTATATGAGAACATGCTCAATATCACGAATCAACAGGGAAATGTAAATCAAAACCACAATGAGCTATCACCTTACACCTATTGGAAAGCCTATTATCAAAGAGATAAATAACAAGTGTTGGAGAGAATGTAGAGAAAAGTGAACCCTTGTACACTGTTGGCAGCAATATAAATTTGTGCAGCCACTGCGGAGAACAGTATGGAGATTCCTCAAAAAATTAAAAATACAATTATTATATGATCTTGCTCTTCTAACTCTTGGGTATTTATCCAAAGAAAATGAAAACACTACTTAGGAAAGATGAATGCACCCCCACATTCATTGCAGCATTATTTACAAATTTACAAATGCCAAGATATAGAAGCAACCTAAGTGCCCATCAAGAGATGATTGGATAAGAAGATGTGGGGTATATATACATATATATATATATATATGGAATGGAATATTACTTAGTCATAAAATATATACATATATATATGAAATGGAATATTACTCTGTCATAAAAAAATCTTGACATTTTCAGCAACATGGATGGATCTGGAGGTATAATGCTAAGTGAAATAAGTAAGGCAAAGAAAGAGAAATATTGTATGATTTCACTTATATGAGAAATCTAAAAAACAAAACAAACAAATATAACAAAACAAAAACAGAGTATTAGACACAGAGAACAAAGAGATGGTTGCCAGAGGAGACAGTGGTAGGAGTGGTAGGGAATAAAAGAAATAGACAAGGGAGATTAATAGGAACAAACTTTCAGTTGCAATATATATATATATATATGCAGGGAGCGAGCTCCGCCTCTGGCAAAGGTCATGAGGAAGGAGGCTTGGCATACGCAAAGGCGGGATCAAGCCTCAGGAGTCTCCCTGGAAATTCTCGAGCAATCTACCCCCAAAACCAGAGTCTGCCTACTTTCTGCTTTGTGCTTTCACCTACACCTCTGACTTTACGGGGGGCTGTCCCCCACTACCTCTCTGAAAAAAGAGTTAGCTTACAGCTCCAGTTAATAATTCCTGGGTGTGACAGTGTTTAACCTACAAACTCCTTTGGAAATCCTCTAGCCTGCCTGAATAGGTTTTTCCGGCCTCATGTGATTGTTCAGAGCCTCCCAACTGTGAGAGGCAGGAGATGTTCTAAACTGTCTAAACACAGATTCTTTTGAGTAGTTAAAAGATTGATTAGAAATTGTATTGGTGAAGGGATTTTCACTTGTTGGGCCAATGTTTGCTGCTAAGTTTCCATATCCCTTACCTGCTGTGTCCCTGGCAGTGTATTGATTAATATAATTGGTGTAAGTAGTAGCTTTAATGTTTGTAACCTGGGACCCTTGAGTTAATTCTTTTTCTTGTTATAGCCCACCACACCTTTGCGCTGTAGGAATGCAACTTTATCTAATGCTTTTGGAGGGTGGCTCCTGACCAATCACCTTTAGAGAAAAATAAGTTTTCTGAAGAAAAGGTCTTAAAATGTTCACAGGCCTCCGGGCCAGAAGATAATGCAAATCACCTAAGCTTTTGCATATGATAAGTTTGCAGGAAGAAAGCCTGGTTTGCTGCAAGACTCTACCCCTTCCCCCATTATCCTCTATGCATAACTTAAGGTATAAAAACTACTTTGGAAAATAAAGTACGGGCCTTGTTCACCGAAACTTGGTCTCACCATGTCGTTCTTTCTCTTACCTTCTGGCTGAATTATTCAGCCTCTTTTCTCCACTGAATTTCCTCACTGAGCTATCCTTATTTCAGCCTCTTTTCTTCACTGAATTTTACTGAGCTATCCTCATTCTATTACTCTTTATATACTTAATTAACATTTAATTAAGCAATTGTTTCCTGATCTTCGCCTACGCCGTCTCTCCTTCGAATACCCTGGATCAGCCGGGGCTGGTCCCCGGCATATATATATATATATATATATATATATATATATATATATATGTCACAGGGCATTAAATGTACAGAGTGGGGAATACAGTAAATAACTATGTAATGTTTTCATATGGTGACACGACTTATTGTGGTGATCACTTAAAAATAAACAGAAATATTCAATCACTATATTGTGTAACAAGAACAAACAGTTTTGTAGGTCAGTTATACTTCAAAAACAAACACATTCATAGGAAAACAGATCTGATTTGTGGTTACCAGGGGCAAGGTGTGGAAGGAAAGGAAATATGATGAAGGCAGTCAAAAGGTACAACTTTCAATTATTATGTAAATAAGTATGAGGGGTGTAATGTACAATATGATAAATACAGTGAGCACTGTAGCCCACCAGATTCCTCTGTCCATAGGATTTTCCAGGCAAGGATACTGGAGTGGGTTGCCATTTCCTACTCTAATAGCACTGTGTGCTGTGCTTAGTCGCTTAGTCATGTCCAACTCTTTACAGTCCCATGAAAGTAGCCCTCTGTCCATGGGGCTTCTCCAGGCAGGAATACAGGAGTGGGTTGCCATGCCCTTCTCCAGGGGATCTTCCCAACCCAGGGATTGAACTCAGGTCTCCTGCCTTGCAGGAGGATTCTAGTACTGCCTGAGCCACCAGGGAAACCCAAGAATATTGGAGTGAGTAGCCTATCCTTTCTCCAGGTAATCTTCCCAGGGAATTGAACTGGGCTCTCCTGCATTGCAGGTGGATTCTTTACCAGCGGAGCTACCAGGGAAGCCCATAGTTAACATTACTGAATGTTATACACAAAAATTGCTAAGAATGCCTAAAATTTCTGATCACAAGGAAATTTTTTCTATTTTCTTAATTTTATAACTACATGAGATGATAGATGTTCACTAAACTTACTGTGGTAACCATTTCTTGATGTATGTAAGTCAAATCATTATGCTGAACACAAACTTATACAGTAACTCTATGTCAATTATATCTCAATAAAACTGGAAGAAAAAAAGATTTCACTATTACTACTAATGATAATGATAGCTAATCTTTATGGAGAATTTTTTTTTTGGTACCAGGCACCATACAAAAATTTCATTTTTTTGTCATTTAATCTCAGAGATATCATATAACAGTTAACTGAAATTTCTGTATAAATAGTTCATCTTTTTCTTTTTTGCAAGTAACTATTTCCTCCCCAAATAAATGCTGAGAGTGTGGGATACATTTCTAAGCAACATGGTTGATTACCTTGTCAAATAAAAAGAAATATGTTTTTTAAAAAAATGACGTGGACTCTATATAAACAAGGAGTAGCAATATTCATAACGAAGTGATTAGATAATGGTGTAAAGCCAAATGAGAACCTCATATTCAACTGCTTTCTTACGACTTCTGACTCACGTTTAAGATACTTTACACTACTTGGCACCATGTTCTCCCCTCCCTCCTTCCTTCTTATGCTCAAGTTCTCCCCAGTGTGACCAGCAGGAATCTACTCCTGTTTCTTTTGACATGAACACGTTAAGTATTACCTTGCTTTCAGAAAAAAGGTACCCCATGCTCACTCTGTACTTTTCCTATCCCAGACCTGGAAGCAGAATTTCTCCAATGAGCTCTGGGGTTCCTTTTAGTAGAAATTTTATTGAGAAACCATGATCACTGAAACTAAGATGTGATTGTTTCTAGGTCCTTTTCTTTCAAGGAAAATACAGGAAATTCATCTTTAAAACAAACAGGATAATTAAAAAAACAACAACCGTGAATTTGTAGTGATCCAAATTATAGTTACAGGATTTTTCCTAACTTCTTGATTGTATATTTGTACCTCTTTTCTCTGAAACTGAAACATGTTAGTTTCTAAGAATATTAACATATTTATTTGTTTTATTCTGCTTTTACCTGTAATAGTCACAATATTAAATTCCAATATTATTATTAATGATAAAACTATTGAATAAAGTTTAAGATTCCTTTGAAGTCCTTTCTGTAGTTAGTATATATTTCACTGTTCAGTCATAGCACTGCATTTCAGAAATCACTTGAAATAACTAGGTTCCCTATATCATTCTATTGGGCTTCCTTGATAGCTCAGTTGGTAAAGAATCCACCTGCAATGCAGGAGACCTTAGTTCGATCCCTGGGTTGGGAAGACCACCTGGAAAAAGGAAAGGCTACCCACTCCAGTATTCTGGCCTGGAGAATTCCATGGACTGTATAGTACATAGGGTTTCAAAGAGTCAGACATGACTGAACGACTTTCACTTCCACATATCATTCTATTAGCACTTTGTTATATAATTAGACTCATGTGTTTCATTTTATTTTCAATTTTAGAATTTATTTTTCTTCAATATTTGATTTTTTTTTAATATTTAAGCATTTTTAGGTTAAAACTAAATAAGAAATATACTCAGACTTCCTTCTAGCCCCTTCATAGTGTTTCCTGAATCCCCTACAAGTGAACTGTTTTTTAAAATTACTTTCTGATTTATGTTTCAGATTGATTTTGCAAAAATAAGCATGTAGGTTCTTATTTCCTCTCCTTCCTTACATAAAATGTAGCTTTCTATATTGATGATTCTACATCTTGCTTTGGTTAGTTAATATATATCCTGTAGATTATACATGTCAATATAAATAACCAATATACCAAATTTTTGATTGGACTTTCTGGAAGCTTTAAGAAAAGTCTCAATGCAGGTTATAGATAAAGTGATGTGATAATCCACTATGTGAGTAACAAAGGAAAAACTTTAAAATTATATTCATTAGAGTAAATTTATTCAATTTACTCTATAGTTAGAAAAAAACTTTTTCAGTTAAAACTAGAAAAAGTATAGCAAAAGTATGGCAAATATGTGGGGAAACAATGGAAACAGTAAGAGACTCTATTTTCCTGGGCTCCAAAATCACTGCAGATGGTGACTGCTGCCATGAAATTTATTCATTTATTTATTTTTGCCATGAAATTTAAAAATGCTTGCTTCTTGGAAGAAAAGCTATGACCAACCTAGAGAACATATTAAGAAGCAGAGACATTACTTTGCCAACAAAGGTCCATCTAGTCAAAGTTATGGCTTTTCCAGTAGTCATGCACCGATGTGAGAGTTGGACTATAAAGAAAGATGAGCACCGAAGAACTGATGCTTTTGAACTGTGGTGTTGGAGAAGACTCTTGAGAGTCTCTTGGACTGCAAGGAGATCCAACCATTCCATCCTAAAGGAAATCAGTCCTGAATATTCATTGAAAGGACTGATGCTGAAGCTGAAACTTCAGTATTTTGGCCACCGGATGAAAAAAACCGACCCATTGGAAAAGACCCTGATGCTGGAAAAGATTGAAGGCAGGAGAAGAAGGGGACAACAGAGGATGAGATGGTTGGTTGACATCACCGAATTGATGGACATGAGTTTGAGTAAGCTCTGCGAGTTGGTGATAGGGAAGCCTGGCGTGCTGCAGTCCATGGGGTCACAAAGAGTCAGACACAACTGAGCGACTGAAGTGAACTGATAGCAAACCTACACAGGAGCTGGTGGTTTATCAATATTAAACATACCCATCTCATTCTTTTCCTTCTCTTCTCCATGATTTTTCCTTTTTTCTCTGTCTTATAGTACATAACCATTGCATTTTCCTCTTGTGTCTCATAACTAAACACAGAGTTCTCACTTGAATCATGGGTTCAGTTCAGTTCAGTTCAGTCGCTCAGTCGTGTCCGATTCTTTGCAACCCCATGAATCACAGCACACCAGGCCTCCCTGTCCATCACCAACTCCCGGAGTTCACTCAGACTCATGTCCATCGAGTCAGTGATGCCATCCAGCCATCTCATTCTCTGTTGTCCCCTTCTCCTGCCCCCAATCCCTCCCAGCATCAGAGTCTTTTCCAATGAGTCAACTCTTCGCATGAGGTGGCCAAAGTACTGGAGTTTCAGCTTTAGCATCATTCCTTCTAAAGAAATCCCAGGGCTGATCTCCTTCAGAATGGAAGGTTGGATCTCCTTGCAGTCCAAGGGACTCTCAAGAGTCTTCTCCAATGCCACAGTTCAAAAGCATCAATTCTTCAGCGCTCAGCTTTCTTCACAGTCCAACTCTCACATCCATACATGACCACTGGAAAAACCATAGCCTTGACTAGACGGACCTTGGGTAGGCTTACATATTACTTAGTTTTTGTAGTCCCTGTGTTCTGAGCACATCTCTCAGATCCTATTTACCATTTTTGAGCATTCCCAGCCATGGTGTGGTTTTGCTCCCAATAAGCAGCACCTATAGCTTTTGTTTGTAAGACTACCCTCATGCTACTGAAGACTGCTTTTCTCTCTTGTACAGAAAACAAAGAAAGTGTGGCTGGGTCAGCCAATGACTGATTGAGGGAAAGTGTGAAAGATCTCGATTGGGACAACTCTGAGGTGTAATTTACAGAGATCTTCAGTGGGATTATTCTGAAGGTATCAAGACTTTGTCTAAGATGGGGTTTTTACTTGGCTTCTTCCATCCCCTTATATAAGTTTTCTTTGGTAACTCTTCTGTAACAATTCACTTGCACATAAATACTAGTCTCAGGGTCTGCTTCTGAAAACCAAATTTAGGACACTTGGCTTTGAAGTGGTCCTCAGAAGCAGACTATAAGGTGGTGTATGTCTTGCTGGACAGGTTATAACAAAGATTCCATTGATGGTGTAAGGGAAGGGGTAATAATCCCTAACACATGCATATGTATGTGTATGCTAAGTCATTTCCAACTCTTTGCAACCCCAGGCACTGTAGCCCACCAGGCTTCTCTAGTCCATGGGATTTTCCTAGCAAGAATACTAGAGTGGGTTGCCATTTCCTCCTCCAGGGGATCTTCCTGACCCAGGGATTGAACCCACATCTCTTTATTGATAGGCCGATTCTTTACCACTGAGCCACCTGGGAACCTATAACACACTGTATTGTTGAAACTGCTGAGATGTTCACCTTTGGAGAATTGATTGTAAAACCAATACAATATTGTAAAGTAATTAGCCTCCAATTAAATAAATTTATATTAAAAAATTTGAACAAAAAAAACATACAGGTAGAAGGGGATATAATGGCTCAAGTAATATTCTCTAATGTTTGAGAAATATGAGTAAATTTTAATTTTACAATATAATTGGATGGTTGTTGCTTAGTAACTTGAGGCATGTGTAAAGGGTAGGCTTCCATGGCAGCAGTTTAAGAGGCTCGCATCTTTTATTTGAAGAGACAGTGTTGAAGACCAAGATCAGGACCTGATGGTCAGAAAGGCAGAACCTCAGAGAAAGCTGAATGTGCAGTCTTGGAAAGTCTGCTCTACCACAGTCATGGCTCTAACAGGGAGTTGGACACTGAGACCTGTGGTAGGGACATTTGGATGGATGCACTTATTGCCTCATTAAAGATAGTGTTCCATAGACCCTCTTGAGGAACATAGTTATTTGATGGATCTTCAGGTCTTACATAATAGATTCATTCTGGTATACCCAATTTATTTGAACTTTTTGTTCACTCCTCAGCATTGTATCAAGGCAGTTCTGGCATTTTCACCTAATTTGATGTGGGCCATTGTCTTCCAAGCTCCTAGGAGCCAACCCAGAAGTTTACTGTCCACTCCAAGTAGTTTTGGCTGGGCATTAAAACTGGACTTACAGGAACAAGCACCTACATCAACAAACTCTTCCTATCCAGCCTCAGCCTCATTTTCCACACTCTATTCTGGGTTATACTTGAAGATCTTATCCCAGAAATGCTGTCCTAGTCCTTGCCAGTACATATCAGCTAAGTATTGCAGTTCCTTCTATGAATAATCTCTTTATCCTTTAGAAGGGTCAGCACTTCTTCAGTTGGGTCAAGCTGAGACTTGAATCTGTTATAGGTCCAGTAGCCAGGAAGGACTGTCTTTCAAAGTATTTGCCTTAGTTGGGGCTTCTACGTAGCTTCTTGGAAAGGAACAAAGCTCCAAACCTCTAGTAAGTAGGAATGGCCCAATTTCATGAGACTAGAAATTCAGGAGAATTGGGGGACCAGTTAGGTGAATTTGAAGCAAAACTTGATTTTTTTTTACTGTACTAACCAAGAGAAAAGATTTATGAAAACTACTCTAGAGAATTAAAGTCTTTCTACCAAGACATGACACTAAAATTTTAATACTGAAACATAGGTACCACTAAGTCCAACTCTACACAAATATTTACATTAAGCAGTATAATGCAGAATCAACATGACAATTATTGTTAATGGCAAAACATAATTACCATACTAATCTTAGGTTTATAATGACTTTATACTCACCTGTAATGACTTTCACTTCTTCCATCAAATTATGCAGATCAACATTTCCATTTGCTACAAGTAAAAGTCCAAAAGAAACACATAATAATGGTATGATCTTAGGAAATATATATAAATTACTCATATAGTATAATAAAGTCAGCTAAATTAGGCTCACATCAAAATTTAAATGAACACTCCTTTAAATTTGGGGATTTTGAAGATTTATGTCATATTAATAAAGTTTTTTGGAGATCATAAACTCTGGGCCAGAGAGAAGGCTGGCTTTTGGCGAGCCCTTCTGTTTTATAAGTATAATTATCAAAATTTCCTTGATGCTGACCTGATATTCTGGTACTGCCAAAGATCTGACCGAGGCCCTAATCAAGCCTGGAGCATTCAGTGAAGGCAGCATGTGGGGGTTAACATCTGAGATGAGTAAAATAATTAGCAGGAGCTAATCAGAAGAAGGAGAAGGAGAAAGGGTTTTTAACAAGTAGGAGATAAGTTAATACTGTGATACTTGAAGTATCTGGTTCCTAGACCAGCTGCATAGGCATCATGTGGGAACTTGTTAGAAATGTGAATTCTAGGGCCCCATCTCAGACCTACTGAATTAGAAACTGGGTATGTGGCCTAGGAATTTGTGGTTCATCAAGTCTGAGAAATTCTTATACACACTCAAGCTCGAGAACCACTATGATAAGCAAAATGGGTCTGGGATAGCATGCTATGTATGAGCAGTGTAGGATGGCCGGACATAGACTTGGATTACTGTGATATTGAATGGTTTGCCTTGGAAATGAACAGAGATCATTCTGTCGTTTTTGAGATTGCATCCAAGTATTGCATTTCGGACTCTTTTGTTGAGTATGATGGCTACTCCATTTCTTCTGGATTACTGTGATATTGCATGGTTTGCCTTGGAAACGAACAGAGATCATTCTGTCTTTTTTGAGATTGCATCCAAGTATTGCATTTGGGACTCTTTTGTTGAGTATGATGGCTACTCCATTTCTTCTTGGAGACTGCATCCAAGTATTGCATTTCGGACTCTTTTGTTGAGTATGATGGCTACTCCATTTCTTCTAAGGGATTCCTGCCCGCAGTAGTAGATATAATGGTCATCTGAGTTCAATTCACCCATTCCAGTCCATTTCAGTTCGCTGATTCCTAGAATGTTGACATTCACTCTTGCCATCTCCTGTTTGACCACTTCCAATTTGCCTTGATTCATGGACCTGACATTCCAGGTTCCTATGCAATATTGCTCTTTACAGCATCAGACCTTGCTTCTATCACCAGTCACATCCACAGCTGGGTATCGTTTTTGCTTTGGCTCCATTCCTTCATTCTTTCTGGAGTAATTTCTCCACTGATCTCCAGTAGCATATTGGGCACCTACCGACCTGGGGAGTTCCTCTTTCAGTATCCTATATTTTGCCTTTTCATACTGTTCATGGGGTTCTCAAGGCAAGAATACTAAAGTGGTTTGCCATTCCCTTCTCCAGTGGACCACATTCTGTCAGACCTCTCCACCATGATCCACCCGTCACGGGTGGCCCCATGACGGGCTTAGTTTCATTGAGTTAGACCAGGCTGTGGTCTGTGTGATTAGATTGACTAGTTTTCTTTGATTATGGTTTCAGTGTGTCTGCCCTCTGATGCCCTCTCGCAACACTTACCTTCTTACTTGGGTTTCTCTTACCTTGAACATGGGGTACCTCTTCACGGCTGCTCCAGCAAGTCTTAGGTTACTCTCACCTTAATATTGAGCTCTCTTCTAAGCTTTTAAGTATTTATCTGGCACCAATTATAATTATTTTTTAAGGTTGTCACATAGAAGATAACAGGAAAAAATGCCCTAAGAATATCTCTAGTGCTCACCATCAACTTGTAGCTTTTTTGACAATTTAGCAAATTCTTCTTCTGTGAGCTTGACTCCCATATTTTCCAAAGCCTTATGGAGATTATTCTTTTTAATCTTCCCCTCTTAGGACAGAGACAGTAAAGCAACATTTGAAATAAGTCATATAATAGGAAAACAAGGAAAATATTTAAAAGGTGTTATTAGTATTAACTTTAATGACCACATAGTAAAGCAAAAGAGATAATATATTTCATGATTTTGTTATCATTTTATTTCAAAAAGGCTGAAACCCCAAACAAATGTGTCCACTTGAAGATCCAAATAGAAAGTCAATGTAAGAGAATTATATTTCCTTTATCTATCTATCTATCTATATTTCCTTTTTCTATTCTTGGTGACAAGCATACATAGTAAAGCAGTGTTAAGGGTCTTAAATAAGTAGAACTGCAGGCCACAACTTAATTCCTCTACACAAAAGATAGGGTTATTTCTGTTTAGTGACTTAATATGTGAGTTATCAGTGTAGTTGACCACTGCTCTTTAACAATGGTTAGATTTTTTTCTTTTTTTGGTTGGGGTAAATTTTTCCTTTTGATAAGAAGTTGAAAAGAAACTAAGACTATACAGGACTTACTGGTAAGAGAAATTGTATGTTAATAGCAGACAGAATGTAGTCATGCTAAAAGAATCATAAATGACAAATTATATAAAGACAAGATTTATACTTGAATGATATGTCTGAAAGACTTTGATAATATAAATTTATAGAATCTAGATAATATACTTTAAAATTTTGTTTCTTACTTACTTTTGAGAGACTTCACACTCTTCATTAATCTATTATGATATAACTTTCCAGCAGCTGTAAGAAAAGCCATAATTCACATAATGGTAAAATTAGTAAGATATAAAATAATATGAATTAAATAATTTCAGAAATAGAAAATTTTAAACTTTTTATCCATATACAAAATCAATTATTTTTATATAGTAGCAATGAGTAGTTCAAAAATATACTAAGAAAGCAGTTCCATTTACAAGAGCATCAAAACAAGTAAAATGCTTAAGAATAAATTTAACAAAAGAAGTGCAAAACTTATACTCTGAAAATTATGAAACACTGTAGAGAGAAATGAAAGAAGATATAAATAAATGAAAAGATATCCACATTCATGGATTGGAAGATCTAATACTGTGAGGATGACAATACTCCTCCAATTGATCTACAGATTCAATGCAATCTTGTCAAAATTCCAACTGGTTTGTTTGCAGAAATTGATGGTCTGATTCTAAAATGCATTCAGTGAAACAGGGACCCCAAGTAGCCAAAATAATCTTGAAAAGGAAGAAAAACTTTTGGGGACTCACACTTTCCAATTTATAAAATACAAAGCTACAGTAATCAACACAGAAGGGTACTAGCATAAGGCTAAATATATAGATCAAAGAAATAGAACTGAAAGCCCTAAAATAAGTCCTCCAATATATCGTCAATTGGTTTTTGACAATGGTGAAAATAAGGAAAGAATAGTCTTTTCAACAAATTGTGCTGGGAAAACGAAATATTCACATGCAAAAACAACATTCTTTTGGATCCCTACCTCAAACCATATACAAAAATTAACTCAAAATGTATCAAAGACCAAAATATAAGAGCTAAAACTATAAAACTTTTAGAAAAAATATGGGTGTGAATTTTCTTGACTTTAGGAAATGGTGTTTTAGATATGACTCCCAAAGCAGAAGCAAAAAGATTTTAAAAACTGGACATCATCAACATTAAAAACTTGTGCATCAAAGGACAAAATCAAGAAAGTGAAAAGACAATCCACAGAATGGGAGAAAAATTTTGTAAATTACATATTGGACAATAGACTTATGTCTAGAATATATAAAGGATTTGTACCTAGAATATATAAAGAACTCTTACAATTCAACAATAACAACAACAACAAAGCCCAATTTAAAAATGGACAAAGGATATGAATAGATTTTTCTCCAAAGGACATATACAAACACCAATATGAACAAGGAAAAGATGCTCATTATCATTAATCATCAGGGAAATGCAGATTCTAAGCAGAATAAGATACCACTGAAGGCAATGGCACCCCACTCCAGTACTCTTGCCTGGAAAATCCCATGGACGGAGGAGCCTGATGGGCTGCAGTCCATGGGGTCGCTAAGAGTCGGACACAACTGAGCGACTTCACTTTCACTTTTCACTTTCATGCATTGGAGAAGGAAATGGCAACCCACTCCAGTGTTCTTGCCTGGAGAATCCCAGGGACGGGGGAGCCTGTTGGGCTGCCGTCTCTGGGGTCGCAGAGAGTCGGACACGACTGAAGTGACTTAGCAGTAGCAGTAGCAGTTACATCCACTAAGATATAATCAAAGGACAGATAATAATAAGTGTTGATGAGAATGTTAAGAAATTGGAACTCTCAGCACTGCTGGTGGAAATGTAAAGTAGTACAGCCACTTTGAAAAACACCTTGGATTCCTCAAAATCCAAGAGCTTTTTTGCTCTTGGATTGCCAGAGCTACCATATGACCCAGCAATTCCACTCCTAGGTATATACCCAAGACAAATGAAGACATACATCCACACAAAAATTTGTATGTGAATGTTCTTAGGAGTATCATTCATAATAATGGAAACAACCCAAATGTCCATCAGCCAATGAATGGATAAATAAAATGTGGTATATCCATATAATATACTATTATTTGGCAATAAAAAGAAACAAAGTATTACCATATAACATGACAGGGATGAACCTTGAAAACATTGTGTTAAATGAAACTAGTTACAAAGAGTCACATATTGTGTGATTCCACTTAAAATGTTCAGAATAGGCAAATCAATGGAGACAGAAAAATAGATTAGTGGTTTGCCAGGGCTGAGGGGGATGGAGGAATTGGAGAGTGACTGCTAATTGTGGGTAGGGTTTCTTTTTGGGATAATAATAATCTAAAATTGATTGCAGTGATGGATGCACAACTCTGTTAATATGCTAGAATTCATTGACTTGTATACTTTATTGAGTTAATTGTTTGGTATGGGAATTATATCTCAGTAACACTGTTACAATGTTTTACCCCAAATTTTCATCTTTATATAACAAAGAAATTAGAGATGCTTTTCTCAATATTGCCTTGTGGCTCAGCCGGTAAAGAATACGCCTGCAATGCAGGAGACCTGGGTTCGATCCCTGGATTGGGAAGATCCCCTGGAGAAGGGAAAGGCACTCCAGTGAAGGGAAATACCCACTCCAGTATTCTGGCCTGGAGACAACTGAATTGGACACAACTGAGCGACTTTCCGAAGAAGGCAATGGGCATCCCACTCCAGTAGTCTAACCTGGAAAATCCCAGGGACGGGGGAGCCTGGTGGGCTGCCGTCTATGGGATCACATAGAGTCGGACATGACTGAAACAGCTTAGCAGCAGCAGCAGACCCACTTTCACTTTCTTTCACAGTATAATAAACTTGTCCTGTCCAGCTAGGCCTACTGTAATAAAACATTTGTTGTTCAGTCACTCAGTCGTGTTGGACTCTTTGTGACCCCATGGACTGAAGCATGGACTGAAGGCTTTCTTGTCCTTTACCATCTCCTGGAGAATGCTCAAATTTGTGTCCATTGAGTCGGTGATGCCATCAAACCATCTCTTCCTCTGTTGTCCCCTTTTCCTCCTGCCTTCTATCTTTCCCAGCATCAAGGTCTTTTTCAATGAGTTGACCCTTCACATGAGGTGGTCAAAGTATTGGAGCTTCAGCTTCAGCATCAGTCCTTCCAATGAATATTTGGGATTGATTTCCAAGGGATCCTAAAGGAAGATCCCTTGGATCTTGCAGTCCAAGGGACTCTCAAGAGTCTTCTCCAACACACCAGCTTGAAAGCATCAATTCTTTGGTGCCCAGTCTTCTTTATGGTCACATCCATACATGACTACTGAAAAAACCATTGCTTTGACTATACAGACCTCTGTTGGCAAAGCAATGTCTCTGCTTTATAATACGCTGCCTAGGTTTGTCAAAGCTTTCTTCCAAGGAGCAAGTCTTTTAATTTCATGGCTGCAGTCACTGTCCACAGTGATTCTGGAGCCCAAGAAAATAAAGTCTGTCGCTGTTTCCATTGTTTCCCCATCTATTTGCCATGAAGTGATGGGGCCAGATGCCATGATCTTATTTTTTTTTTTAATATTGAGTTTTAAGCCAGCTTTCTCACTCTCCTCTTTCATCTTCATCAAGAAGTTGTTTACTTCCTCTTTGCTTTCTGCCAAAAGGGTGGTGTCATCTGCATATCTGAGGTTATTATAACAAAACATAAATATGTCTTTTTTTTCCCTTTTAATTCTGACTTTTATCCTTAATTTCTTTATTCTTTATTTCTCTTTATCTCTATATTTTTCCTTAATAATATAAGCCCACCAGTGGCCTAAGTGATAACAATAGACATTTCTTAGCTCTGATGTCAATTTATACCTGAAGAGTCTCTTGGTTTCTTAAATAAACTCTAAATGACAGTGATAGTTGTTTTCTTAATTTTTTTAAAAATTGAAGTACAGTTGATTTTAAATGTTTCAGGTATACAGCAAAGTGATCAGTAATATACAGATTGGGTTGGCCAAAATTTCATTCAGATTTTTCCATAAGATGTTATATATATGACATTTTCTTTAGATTTTTTTTCCATTATAGGCTATTATAAGATATTGAATATACTTTCCTGTGCTATACAGTATGTGCCTGTTGTTTATCTATTTTATATATAGTAGGGTGTATCTGTTAATTCCAAATTTATCCCTCCCTGCCCTTTCTCCCCCTTTGGTAACCATAAGTTTGTTTTCTATATCTGTGAGTCCATTTTTGTTTTGTAAATAACTTCATTCATATCTTTTTGTTTTTAGATTCTATATATAAGAGATATCATATGATATTTGTCTTTCTCTGTCTGACTTATTCACTTAGTATGATAATCTCTAGGCCCATCCATGTTGCTTCAAGTGGCATTATTTCATTCTTTTTGATGGCTGAGTAATATTCCATTGTATATACATACACTATATCTTCTTTATCCATTTATCTGTTGATAGAATTTAGATTGTTTCCATATCTTGGGTACTGTAAATAATACTGCTATGAATATTAAGGTACATGTGTCTTTTTGAATTAGAATTTTCTTTGGATATATGCCTAAGAGTGGGATTGCTGGATCATCAGTATCAGTTCAGTCACTCAGTCGTGTCCGACTCTTTGTGACCCCATGAATCGCAGCACGCCAGGCCTCCCTGTCTATCACCAACTCCCGGAGTTCACTCAAACTCACGTCCATCGAGTCAGTGATGCCATCCAGCCACCTCATCCTCTGTCGTTCCATTCTCCTCCTGCCCCCAATCCCTCCCAGCATCAGGGTCTTTTCCAGTGAATCAACTCTTCTCATGAGGTGGCCAAAGTATTGGAGTTTCAGCTTCAGCATCAGTCCTTCCAATGAACATCCAGGACTGATCTCCTTTAAGATAGACTGGTTGGATCTCCTTGCAATCCAAGGGACTCTCAAGAGTCTTCTCCAACACCACAGTTCAAAAGCATCAATTCTTTGGCACTCAGCTTTCTTCACAGTCCAACTCTCACATCCATACATGACCACTGGAAAAACCATAGCCTTGACTAGACGAACCTTTGTTGGCAAAGTAATGTCTCTGCTTTTGAATATGCTATCTAGGTTGGTCATAACTTTCCTTCCAAGGAGTAAGTGTCTTTTAATTTCATGGCTGCAATCACCATCTGCAGTGATTTTGGAGCCCAAAAAAATAAAGTCTGCCACTGTTTCCACTGTTTCCCCATCTATCCGCCATGAAGTGATGGGACCGGATGCCATGATCTTAGTTTTCTGAATGTTAGCTTTAAGCCAACTTTTTGCTCTCCTCTTTCACTTTCATCAAGAGGCTTTTTAGTTCCTCTTCACTTTCTGCCATAAGGGTGGTGTCATCTGCATATCTGAGGTTATTGATATTTCTCCCAGCAATCTTGATTCCAGCTTGTGCTTCCTCCAGCCCAGCATTTCTTATGATGTACTCTGCATATAAGTTAAATAAGCAGGGTGACAATATACAGCCTTGACGTACTCCTTTTCCTATTTGGAACCAGTCTGTTGTTGCATGTCCAGTTCTAACTGTTGCTTCCTGACCTGGATATAGGTTTCTCAAGAGGCAGGTCAGGTGGTCTGGAATTCCCATCTCTTTCACAATTTTCCATATCTTGGCTACTGTAAATAATACTGCTATGAATATTAAGGTACATGTATCTTTTTTGAATTAGAATTTTCTCTAGATATATGCCTAAGAGTGGGATTGCTGGAGCATATAGTAACTCAATTTTTGTTTTTATTTGAAAGGAATCACCATACTATTCTCAATAGTGGCTGCACCTACTTACATTCCCACCAACAGTGTAGGAGGATTTCCTTTTTCTCACATCCTCTCCAGCATTTAGTATTTGTAGACTTTTTGATGATGGCCATTCTGACCGGTGTGAAGTGTTATCTCATTGTAGACAATGATAGTTTTTATACATAACTTGAATTTTAGTTTTTAAAATGTTCTTTTATCATGTTTTATAAGAAATTAAAATTTTAATGTGAATCCACAAAAATTCAAGCTCCCTGGAAGCCCCCACAGACATTTGTATGGCTCACCATCAGTTGGCAGTGTTTTCATTAGCTTTTCTAGTTCTTCACTTGCAAGCTCAATTCCAAGATTTTTAACAACATTTTTAACATCCTTAGACTCAATCTTCTCACCTTTAAAATAGATTGGATATATATATCATCATTTCATATAGCAGCAATTATTTCTAAGGAAGTTACTTTATGATGATTAATTTTCAACTTGAGGACTGAAGTAAAAATAAAACATTTTCAACTTTAGAATTGTCAAGTCAAATTTATTTCCTTAATATAAACAAAAGAGTTTCTCCTAAAGTTAGAAAAGACCACTTCCATAAAATTTGATCAGTTAATAAAAAGATGCTTATTCAAACAATATTTTAACTTTAAAAATAAGAATTATATAATGAATATAATGAAAATATTACCTTGATCATGTTTAGGTTTCATGCTTTAATTTGCCATGCCACTCTATACTAAGGTTATTAAACACTTGTGAAGTGAATTATATTATTGGCATAAACAACAGATTTATAGAATTTAAAAGCAAGGACAAATATAGTAATTTCATTACAAAAACTTGAATAATTTTATATCAAAAATTAGGCATTATAGGCAAATATGGGAAGACAGCAGAATTCATGTCAATGATAGATTACTGAGAAATATTAGGGAGAAAAGAGAATTTAATGTAGGTAATTGGAATCTTAATTTTATAGTAACTTTCACTCACCTGTGAAATCTGTGACTTTATCCATCAGCGTTTCTAGAGAAATTTTCTTATCAACTATAGGAGAAGATCAAAATCACACTGACATATAATACTCATGAATGTGCAAAATGCAAGAATAATTATCATAGTTACACCATGTGTTAGGCGCCATCCTAATTGCTTTATATATTAACAAAGATTTATTGAACACAGTTTCTAGATTATTATTTTATCTTTTACTTTTTTAATAAGCAAAGAAGAAAATTCTAAATATGAAAACCATACAGCTGCAATGATGTAATTTCTGGCCTATAATATTTCAAACCTATTTGTTTTACTAAAGGGAAGTGATTCAGATGTGAGTACATCTCAAGAATCGACATTCTTGTATTCAAAATTTGCAAGATTCTACTATTAACAATCATACTGTAGACAGCATAAAAGTTACCTATATTATACATATCAAAGTATAATGCTTTAATTTCTACTTTAACTTGATGCTCATAAATTCAAATGACATTCACTATGCATTGGTCACTGACATGATATATCACCACACTTCTCTTTTCTTCCTACAGAAATTGTCATTTCTCCCATTATATATATACTCAATAGTTTTCAACTAAACTTGCCTCATGGTAACTACCATATCTGATAACAAACTTACCATCAGCATGTATATTTTGAGTCAGATCTTTAAGTTCTGAATCTGCAAGTTTGATTTCTAGATTGTTCAGAATGGTGTCCAGGTTCTTGATATTAACTTTCCCACCTAAGAAAAGTAACAGAAGACCATAAAGAGTATTAAATGATTCCAAAAGAAAAGTTTCTTTAACTTTTTTGATACCATATTCCCCATTGTGAATTGAGCAGTATATCATTACTCATAAAGTTTATACAGTATTTTAGGCAGGTTATGTATCCACTAAAAAGCCTGTTCAAGAATTCCCTCAATGCCTACTAACCTAAGGTTAAGGATATTTGCTCTAAAGTGAAAAATACAAATTAACTAATGTTCAACAATTCTAGCACAGAGACTAAATATTTTAAACCTTCATGGATGTAAACTATGAAGTTAGAATTAAGGACATTTCTTGGTTACCAATGAGGAGAGGGAAAAGATGAGGGACAATTTGGGGGTAAGGGGCTAAGAGTTAGAAACCATTATGTATAGAATAAGTAAGCTACAAGGAAATATTGTACAGCACAGGGAATATGGCTAATATTTTATAACTCTGTGGTGATTTAATCACTAAGTCATGTCCAACTCTTATGACTCCATAGAATGTAGCCACCAGGCTCCTTTGTCTCTGAAATTTTCCAGGCAAGAATACTGGAGTGGGTTGCTCTTTCCTTCTCCAGGGGATCTTCCCAACCATGCAGGCAGATTCTTTATTGATTGAGCTATGAGGGAAGCCCAATAATAACTCTAAATGAATATAACTTTAAAAAATTGTGTATCACTATGTTGTACAACTAAAACATTTAAAACCGTACATCAACTATATTAAAACTTATTAAAAAAAACATGTCCACTTCTTCTGAAACTTGTCTTGGGGACTAGTCTATACAACATAAAGTTTTAAATGAAGTTCAATAAATGCTCAGGGAATTCTGGTTCTGGGGGCTAATATTCTTTACTTCTAAACAATATTTAATATAACCTTTGATGAATGAAAACTCCATTTAGTTTTTTTTTTTTTTTGCATCTTACTAAATTCCCTGAATCACTGCTATATTTTTGCTATACAAACTTGAAGTGTGGTATTTCTTTTCCTAAAAAAGTTTGGAAAATCACAAGAGAATATGGGACTTCTAAGACAGAACATGAGATTCATCTGCAAAATATAGACTAAATGCTAAAAAAGTACAAATTTGTAATCAGTATACATGACAGATGGTGGCATTTGCAAATTCAGTATCTTGGAAAAAGAATACTATGGGGATCTCATATTCATTTGTGTTCTCATTATGTTTCTCAGTTCAGTTCAGCCACTCATTTGTGTCCGACTCTTTGCAACCCCATGGACCACAGCACGCAAGGCTTCTCTGTCCATCACCAACTCCCGGAGTTTACCCAAACTCATGTCCATTGAATCGGTGATGCCATCCAACCATTTCATCCTCTGTCATCCCCTTTTCCTCTCACAGTCAGTTTTTCCCAGTATCAGAGTCTTTTCAAATAAGTCAGCTCTTCACATCAGGTGGCCAAAGTATTGGAGTTTCAGCTTCAACATCAGTCTTTCCAATGAACACCCAGGGCCGATTTCCCTTAGGATGGACTGGTTGCATCTCCTTGCAGTCCAAGGGACTCTCAAGAGTTTTATTCAACACCACAGTTCAAAAGCATCAATTCTTAGGTGTTCAGCTTTCTTTATAGTCCAACTCTCACATCCATACATGACCACAGGAAAAACCATAGCCTTGACTAGACGAACCTTTGTTGGCAAAGTAATGTCTCTGCTTTTTAATATGCTATCTAGGTTGGTCATAACTTTCCTTCCAAGGAGCAAGCGTCTTTTAATTTCATGGCTGCAATCACCATCTGCAGTGATTTTGGAGCCCCCCCCAAAAAAAGTCTGCCACTGTTTCCACTGTTTCCCCATCTACTTGCCATGAAGTGATGTGACCGGATGCCGTGATCTTAGTTTTCTGAATGTTGAGTTTTAAGTCAACTTTTTCACTCTCCTTTTTCACTTTCATCAAAAGGCTCTTTATTCTTCTTCACTTTCTGCCCTAAGGGTGGTGTCATCTGCATATCTGATGTTATTGATATTTTTCCTGGCAATCTTGATTCCAGCTTGTGCTTCCTCCAGCCCAGAGTTTCTCATGATGTACTCTGCATATGAGTTAAATAAACAGGGTGACAATATACAGGCTTGATGTACTCCTTTTCCTATTTGGAACCAGTCTGTTGTTCCATGTCCAGTTCTGACTGTTGTTTCCTGACCTGCATACAGATTTCTCAAGAGGCAAGTCAGGTGGTCTGCTATTCCTATCTCTTTCAGAATTTTCTACAGTTTATTGTGATCCACACAGTCAAAGTTAATAAAGCAGAAGCAGATGTTTTTCTGGAACTCTCTTGCTTTTTCAATGATCCAGCAGATGTTGGCAATTTGATCTCTGGTTCCTTGGCCTTTTCTAAAACCAGCTTGAACATCTGAAAGTTCACGGTTCATGTATTGTTGAAGTCTGGCTTGGAGAATCTTGAGCATTACTTTACTAGCATGTGAGATGAGTGCAATTGTGTGGTAGTTTGAGCATTCTTTGGCATTGCCTTTTTTGGGGACTGGAATGAAAACTGACCTTTTCCAGTCCTATTGCCTCTGCTGAGTTTTCCAAATTTGCTGGCATATTGAGTGCAGCACTTTCACAGCATCATCTTTCAGGATTTGAAATAGCTCCACTGGAATTCCATCACCTCCACTAGCTTTGTTTGTAGTGATGCTTCCTAAGGCCCAATTGACTTCACATTCCAGGATGTCTGGCTCTAGGTCAGTGATCACACCATCATGATTATCTGGGTTGTAAAGATCTTTTTGGTACAGTTCTTTTGTTTATTCTTGCCACTTCTTAATATCTTCTGCTTCTGTTAGGTTCATACCATTTCTGTCCTTTATTGAGCCCATCTTTGCATGAAATATTCCCTTGGTATCTCTAATTTTCTTGAAGAGATCTCTAGTCTTTCCCATTCTATGGGAAAAGACTTCTCTATTTCTTTGCACTGATCACTGAAGAAGGCTTTCTTATCTCTCCTTGCTATTCTTTGGAACTTTGCATTCAAATGGGTATATCATTCCTTTTTTCCTTTGCTTTTCACTTCTTCTCACAGCTATTTGTAAGGCCTTCTCAGACAGCCATTTTGCTGTTTTGCATTTCTTATTCTTGGGGATGCTCTTGATCCCTGTCTGCTCTACAATGTCATGAACCTCCATCCATAGTTCATCAGGCACTCTGTCTATCAGATCTAGACCCTTAAATCTATTTTTCACTTCTACTGTATAATTGTAAGGGATTTGATTTAGGTCATACCTGAATGGTCTAGTGGCTTTCCCTACTTTCTTCAATTTAAGTCTGAATTTGGCAATAGGAGTTCATGATTTGAACCACAGTCAGCTCCCAGTCTTGTTTTTGCTGACTGTATAGAGCTTCTCCATCTTTGGCTGCAAAGAATATAATCAATCTGATTTTAGTGTTGACCATCTGGTGATGTCCCTGTGTAGAGTCTTCTCTTGTGTTGTTGGAAGATGGTGTTTGCTATGACCAGTGCATTCTCTTGGCAAAACTCTATTAGACTTTGCCCTGCTTCTTTCTGTACTCCAAGGCCAAATTTGCCTGTTACTCCAGGTGTTTCTTGACTTCTTACTTTTGCATTCCAGTTCCCTATAATGAAAAGGACATCTGTTTTGGGTGTTAGTTCTAAAAGGTCTTGTAGATCTTCAAAGAACCATTCAACTTCAGCTTCTTCAGCATTACTGGTTAGGGCATAGACTTGGATTACTGTGATATTGAATGGTTTGCCTTGGAAATGAACAGAAATCATTCTGTCATTTTTGAGATTGCATCCAAGTACTGCATTTCAGACTCTTTTTTGACTATGATGGCTACTCCATTTCTTCTGAGGGATTCTTGCCCACAGTAGTAGATGTAGTGAACATCTGAGTTAAATGCACCCATTCCAGTCCATTTTAGTTCACTGATTCCTAGAATGTCGACATTCACTCTTGCCACCTCTTGTTTGACCACTTCCAATTTGCCTTGATTCATGGACCTAACATTCCAGGTTCCTATGCAGTATTGCTTTTTACAGCATCGGACATTGCTTCCATCACCTTCACATCCACAATTGGGTGTTGTTTTTGGTTTGGCTCCATCTCTTCATTCTTTCTGGAGTTATTTCTCCACTGATCTCCAGTAGCATATTGGGCACCTACCGACCTGAGGAGTTCATCTTTCAGTGTCTATCTTTTTGCTTTTTCATACTGTTCATTGGGTTCTCAAGGCAAGAATACTTAAGCAGTGTACCATTCCCTTCTCCAGTGGACTACATTTTTTCAGAACTCTCCACCATGACCCATCCGTCTTGGGTGGCCCTACACAGCATGGCTCATAGTTTCATTGAGTTAAACAAGGCTGTGGTCCATGTTATTAGATTGGTTAGTTTTCTGTTACTGTGGTTTTCAGTCTCTCTGCCCTCTGGTATAGAAGGACAAGAGGCTTATGGAAGCTTCCTGATGGGAGAGACTGACTGAGAGGGAAACTGGGTCTTGTTTTGATGGGCGGGGCCTTGCTCAGTAAATTTTTAATCCAATTTTCTGTTGGTGGGTGGAGCTGTATTCCTTCCCTGCTATTTACCTGGGGCCAAACTACGGAGAAGGCAATGGCATCCCACTCCAGTACTCTTGCCTGGAGAATCCCATGGATGGGGTAGCCTGGTGGGCTGCTGTCTATGGGGTCTCGCAGAGTTGGACACGGCTGAGTGACTTCACTTTCACTTTTCACTTTCATGCATTGGAGAAGGAAATAGCAACCCAGTCCAGTGTTCTTGCCTGGAGAATCCCAGGGACGGGGGAGCCTGGTGGGCTGCTGTCTATGGCGTCGCACAGAGTCGGACACGACTGACGCGACTTAGCAAACTATGGTGGAGGTAATGGAGATAATGGTGACCTCCTTCAAAAGATCCCATGCATGCACTGCTACACTCAGTGCCCCAACCCTGCAGCAGGCCACCACCAACCCACATCTCTGCTGGAGACTCCTGGACACTCACAGGCAAGTCTGGGTCAGTCTCTTGTGGGTCACTGCTCCTTTATCTTGGGTCCTGGTGCACAAGGTTCTGTTTGTGCCCTCCAAGAGTATTTCCCAGCCCTATGTAAGAGGGCTTATGTTTCTCACTCACCTTTAAAAGACTTCACACCTTTCAGCAATCTGTTCTTAAAGACCTTGTTATCATCTACAAAAAAAAGGGCAAAATTTAGGTCATAGAGAAATTATGTGGCTATTAGCTAAAATTATTTCAGTAAAGCTAGGACTTTCATGATTTGCCAAAATCAATTTTGAGAGAAAATTAGGGAAAGTTTATCAAAATGTTAATATGCAGGTATCATATAATATACAGAACTCTTTTTTGATGTGATTCCACCTCTCACCTTTCATTCCCTTCTAGTTTGGCATTACATCTTTTCCTTTTTTAGTTTCTCAAATCACCTACAGGTATTTAAGAGATGAGGGTAACCTCTGAAATTTCTTCCCCTTGATAGCATGATTCAACATGATGGGGACACTTTACTCTAAAACTAAAAGGCAACTGCATAGATGGGAATTTCTCTCAGGAATAAATGAACATTTAGATTATTTTGAGTAGAGTTCTTATTTTTTTGTTTTTTGCATCTTAGCAAATGGTATTAGTTTCAGTTTTCCAAAAATAAATAGATAAATAAAAGCTTAAAGAACCCTTTAAGGTCATATCAATATTTGAAATGCTTACCATTGAAAGGCAGATTTTTCAACAGTTTCAAGTATTCTTTATCTGTAAGCTCTATTCCCATGTATTTCAGAGTGGTTTTCACATCTCTGACATCAACTTCCCCTCCTTAAAGAAGATAGACAACACTGCATGTATGCATTTAAAAGTTCATGTTATGGTTCCAAATAGGGAAGATTAGTCTTTGGCTATGTGGTATGAATAGACATAGAATGAGGAGCAAAGGCCAATGAGACCCCTCTGAGTACACTGACTATGACACTCACAGAAAAGTAATTTGAACTCTAAATGCTAATAAAAGAAGGCATAATCATGATGACAATGTCAAGGCAACTCTGAAATCAGTGAAATGTACATTATTTATTTCTCTATTCAATTAGAATATTGTAAATAATTTACTTATTCAAAAAATTGTATCAATTAAGGTAATATCTGTTCGTCTCATCTTTGTTAATTATCTGGAGTTTTCACTAAAGTTTTACTTCACTTTATTTTTACTTTATTTTATTGAAAACTAATATAGAGCTTGGTTGTTGTAACAAAGAAAAAAGCAAACTAAGAGGAATCGATCAAGATGGCAGAGTAAGAGGACATGGAACTCACCTTCCCCCATGAACACATGAACAACACACTGGATACATGTATAAGTACACCTTATTAACTGCTGTATAGCAGACACTAACACAGCATTGTAAATCAACCATGCTGCTGCTGTTGCTGCTGCTAAGTCACTTCAATCATGTCAGATCCTTTGCGACCCTATGGACTGTAGTCTGCCAGTCTCCTCTGTCCATGGGATTCTCCAAGCAAGAAAACTGGAGTGGACTGCCATGCCCTCCTTCAGGGAACCTCCCGACCCAGGGACTGAACCTGCATCACTTACGTTTCTTACATTGTCAGGCAGGTTCTTCACCACTAGTGCCACCTGTGCTTAGCCACTCAGTCATGTCTGACCCTGCAACCCCATGGACTGTAGCCTGCCAGGCTCCTCTGTCCATGGGGATTCTCCAGGCAAGAATACTGGAGTGGGTTGTCATGACCTCCTCCAGGGGATATTCCCAACCCAGGGATCGAACCCAGGTCTCCTGCTTTGCAGGCAAATTCTTTACTCTCTGAGCCGCCAGGGAAGTGCAATCTGGGAAGCCCCAAATAAACTATACTGCAATAAAATTTTTTTAAAAATCTATATGTGGAATTCTCACTGAAAGCTAACTGAAAACTGGCAGAAAGACTCTTGTACAGCCATGGTTGTAAGAAAGACCCACATGCAATCAGGCAAGAAGAGAAGAAGAGTGATCAGATCAGGACCTGTGCGCCTGGGAGGGAACTCAGAGGAAAAAGGGAGAATACACGGACAAAGACCCACCTTGGTGGGTGTGTGGCAAGACACACAGATTGGGAGCCCCAGCCCTGTGTTCCTAAACATGGGAGGTAGTTGGAGGATGACTGGGACTAACAGAAGGGCTATAGGAAGCCTGGACTCTGCTCATGAGGAGCAAGCACACACACAGTGCCTTGCCTCCTAGTCAGGGGGAAGAGGGCAGTTAGAAGACTACTCTAGTGGTTGCTGGGTTTCCCTTGGTGTGCACACCAGCATGAACCGAGTGAACACTCCAATCTGCGTGGTCTATGTTGCAGCATGGCATAGGATCTAGGGCTGCCATGCCTGGGGAGAAAACTTGGCTGTGTCACACAGTGGTGACCTAGGGTAGAGCCTGGGTTGGTTGGCAGTGACCATTGTTGGCACTTACTCAAGCAGCACATCTGAGGCAGCCTAGAACTCTGATGGTAGTTGCTCCACCATAGCTCACACACTAATATATGTAAGAGTCCATATGAGCCTGCCTACCTTGTGGTGCATACCCACAAGAGGCAGCGGGAGTGGAGACTGGGAGCAGTGATCAGCTGAGAGACAAAGGGGAACTGTACACAGGTTGTGTCTGAACAGAACAAAGGAAACAACTGTCAGCTCCTGTATAGGCAGCTCACTGGAGAAAACTTGGATCTCTGTCTTCAGCGGACATGAGCTGAGAGCATGCAAGGATCCCTTTGCTTCAGCAGTACCCCCTTTTGCCGCAAGGGTTCCAGTACTGGGAGAAGTAAAAGCATTCACTTAGAACCAACCATCAGGGCTTTTAGCTCCAGCATTTTGGGATCAGACTCCAATCCCAATAAGGCTATAAGGACCACTGAATAGAGAGGAGTTTTCACTTCACACCTAGCTCCAGCTCTACCCATTCCATCTCCATGCATCCCCTCATCAAGGTGCTAGCTGCTAGCACACCCTAAGGAAAGACCTGACTTTGCATCCATGTCAAATCCAGCTCTCCTACCAAATGCATTGGGAACATGCAGTCTGTATAGGGACACTCCCACATAAGGACACCACTTAGAGACCTCAACAGACAACTGTTTCACCTAAATTCATAGACATAGAGAAAGTTAAGCAAAATAAAAAGGCAGAGGAAGTGGTCTCAATTGAAAGAGCAGGGGGAAATTCTTGAGAAAATAATGAAACAGACATAAATAATTTGCTAAATAAAGAATTCAAAGATTTTGTAATAAAAATGTTAACCAAATTAGAGGTTCATGACATTGTACAGGAGACAGGGATCAAGATCATCCCCCAGAAAAAAAAATGCAAAAAAGCAAAATGGCTGTCTGAGGAGACCTTACAAATAGCTGTGAAAAGAAGAGAAGTGAAAAGCAAAGGAGAAAAGGAAAGATATACCCATTTAAATGCAGAGTTCCAAAGAATAGCAAGGAGAGATAAGAAAGCCTTCCTCAGCGATCAATGCAAAGAAATAGAGGAAAACAATAGAAAAGGAAAGACTGGAGATCTCATCAAGAAAATTAGAGATACCAATGGAATATTTCATGCAAAGATGGGCTCAATAAAGGACTGAAATGGTAGGGACTTAACAGAAGCAGAAGATATTAAGAAGACGTGGCAAGAATACACAGAAGAACGGTACAAAAAAGAACTTCACGACTCAGATAATCACGATGGTGTGATCACTCATCTAGAGCCAGACATCCTGGAATGTGAAGTCAAGTGGGCCTTAGGAAGCATCACTACAAACAAAATTAGTGGAGGTAATGGAATTCCAGTGGAGCTAATTCAAATTCTGAAAGATGATGCTGTGAAAGTGCTGCACTCAATATGCCAGCAAATTTGGAAAATTCAGCAGTGGCCACAGGACTGGAAAAGGTCAGTTTTCATTCCAATCCCAAAGAAAGGCAATGCCAAAGAATGCTCAAAGTACCACACAATTGCACTCATCTCACACGCTAGTAAAGTAATGCTCAAAATTCTCCAAGCCAGGCTTCAACAGTCTGTGAACTGTGAACTTCCTGATGTTCAAGCTGGTTTTAGAAAAGGCAGAGGAACCAGAGATCAAATTGCCAACATCTGCTGGATCATCGAAAAAGCAAGAGTTCCAGAAAAACATCTATTTCTGCTTTATTGACTATGCCAAAGCCTTTGACTGTGTGGATCACAATAAACCATGGAAAATTTTGAAAGAGATGGGAATACCAGACCACCTGACCTGCCTCTTGAGAAATTTGTATTCATGTCAGGAAGCAACAGTTAGAACTGGACATGGAACAACAGACTGGTTCCAAATAGAAAAAGGAGTACGTCAAGGCTGTATATTGTCACCCTGCTTATTTAACTTATATGCCTGGAAAATCCCATGGACAGAGGAGCCTGGTAGGCTGCAGTCCATGGGGTCTCTAAGAGTCGAACATGATTGAGCGACTTCCCTTTCACTTTTCACTTTCATGCATTGGAGAAGGAAATGGCAACCCACTCTAGTGTTCTTGCCTGGAGAATCCCAGGGACGGCGGAGCCTCGTGGGCTGCCGTCTATGGGGTCACACAGAGTTGGACACGACTGAAGCGACTTAGCAGCAGTAGCAGCAGAGTATATCATAAGAAATGCTGGGCTGGAGGAAGCACAAGCCGGAATCAAGATTGCTGGAAGAAATATCAATAACCTCAGATATGCAGATGACACCACCCTTATGGCAGAAAGTGAAGAAGAACTAAAGAGCCTCTTGATGAAAGTGAAAGAGGAGAGTGGAAAAGTTGGCTTAAAGCTCAACATTCAGAAAACTAAGATCACGGCATCCGGTCCCATCACTTCGTGGCAAATAGATGGGGAAACGGTGGCAGACTTTATTTTTCTGGGCTCCAAAATCACTGCAGATGATGATTGCAGCCATGAAATCAAAAGACGCTTACTCCTTGGAAGGAAAGTTATGACTAACCTAGACAGCATATTAAAAAACAGAGACATTACTTTGCCAACAAAGGTCCATCTAGTCAAAGCTATGGTTTTTCCAGTAGTCATGTATGGATGTGAGAGTTAGACTATAAAGAGGTCTGAGCACAGAAGAATTGATGCTTTTGAACTGTGGTGTTGAAGAAGACTCTTGAACCCCTTGGACTACAGAGAGATCCAACCAGTCCATCCTAAGGGAAATCGGTCCTGAGTGTTCATTGGAAGGACTATGTTGAAGCTGAAACTCCAATATTTTGGCCACCTGATGCAAAGAGCTGACTCATTTGAAAAGACCCTGATGTTGGGAAAGATTGAAGGCAGGAGGAGAAGGGGATGACAGAGGATGAGATAGTTGGATGGCATCACCGGCTCAATGGACATGAGTTTGGGTAAACTCCGGGAGTTGGTGATGGACAGGGAGGTCTGGCGTGTTGCGCTTCATGGGGTCGCAAAGAGTCAGACACGACTGAGCGACTGAACTGAACCAAATTAGAGAAAAGAACAGATAAAGAAAATTTCACTAAATTTTAACAAGAAACTAGAAAATATAAAAAGATCTACTCAGAAATGAGAAGTAGTTGAAGTAAAAGACGCTAGAAGGGTTGAATAGCAGACTAAATGAAAATGAAAAATGCATAAGTGAACTGGAAGATAGACTAAAGGAAATCATCCATTCAGAACAGTGAAAAGAAAAACAATTTTAAAAAAATGAAAATCATTTAAGAGATTTCTGGGATAACATTAAGCATACCAACATTCACATTATAGGGGTCCCAGGAGGAGGAGAGAGAGAAAGAAGGGGATCAAAGATGTATTTGAGTAAATCATGGTTGAAAACTTTCCAAACTCAAAGAAGGAAACAGATATCCAGATATAGGAAGGACAGAGGGTCCCAAATGAGAAGAACCCAAATAGACCCACACCAAGACCCACACACCATTTTATTGTAATTAAAATGGGAAAAGTTAAATATAAAAATACAAAATAAAGGCAGCAAATTTATATTAAAAAACAGAGAGAAAGAGACAAACAAAGGGAATCTCCATAAAGCTATCAGCTAATTTCTCTGCAGAAACTTAGGAGGCCAGAAAGGAGTGACATGCTGTATTCAAAATGCCAAAAGGGAAAATCCTGTGACCTACAGTAGTCTACCCAGAAAGATTATCACTTAGAATAGAAGGAGAGGTTAAGAACTTCTAAGTCAAGCAAAAACTAAAAGGGTTTATCAATACTAAGACTACTCTACAAGAAACATAAAAGGGCCTCACGTAAGTGGAAAGAAGGCAAATATATAGTGAAGACTGAGGATCTACCACTTAAATAAACCAGTGTGTAGATTTAAAGACAAAAAATTATAAAAGCAACTGTGAGTACAATAAACAATTGAGGTATAAGCATGAAGATGTAAAATGTGACATCAAATACACAAAATGTGGGAGAGAAGAGTTAAAAATGTAGATTTTTTTTAAAAAATGTGTTTGAACCTAAATGATAACCAATTGAAAACAAGTAATTGTACATGGTTACAGGTCACCATATATGAACCCCATGGCAACCACAAAGGCATACAGTAGACATAAAAAATTAAAATGAAAAGCCACAAGGACACCACTAAAGAAAATCATCAAGGACTTCCCTGGTGGTTCAGTGGCTAAAATTCCAATACAGAGGACTCTGGTTTGAGCCCTGATCAGGGAACTAGATCCCACAAGTCATAACTAAGAGTTTGCATGCCTCAACTAAAGATCTCGCATGCTGCAAAAAAGATTGAAGATCCTGTGTGCCACAACTAGATCTGGTGTGGTCAAATAAATAAATAAATATTTTTTAAAAAGAAACACTAATGAAACCATGGGCTGTTCAAAAGTATATAATTAAAAAAAGGAATCAAGTCACAAAGGAAGAAACAATGAAAAAGAAATGAACAGAGAACTACATGACAACTGGAAAAGCAAGTAATAAAATGGTAATAAGTACATAGTTATCAACATTACTTCAAATGTCAATTGACTAATGTTCCAATCAAAAGACTTAGAGTGGTTAATTAGATTAAAAGCTCAACATCATTCTATATGATGCTTACAAGATCCTCACTTCAGAGCTAATGACACACAGACTGAATGTGAGGGGATGGAAAGAGATATTTCATGCAAATGGAAATGAAAAAAAAAGCCAGGGTAGCAATACTCATATCAGACAAATTAGCCTTTAAAACAAAGTCTATAATAAAAGACAAAGGAGGATATCATATAATGATAAAAGGATCAATACAAGTAAAGGATATTATACTTGTTAACATATATACACCCAGTACAGGAGAACTAAAATACATAAAGCAAATGCCAAAAGACATAAAGGGAGAAATTGACAATAATAAATATTACTAGGGGACTTTAATGCCCACTTACATCAATAGACTGATCACCCAGACAGAAAATCAATAAAGAAACAGTGGCCTTAAATGACATATACAAATAACTAAAAGGCACATGAAAAGATTTTCAACATTACTATATTAGAGAAATGCAAGACAAAGTCACAGTGAGATCACCTATACCTGTCAGAATGGCTATCATCAAAAAGTCTACAAATAATATATTGGAGAGGACATAGAGAAAATGAAACACTTGTTTACTGTTGATGAGAATACAAATTGGTACCGACAGTTTGAAAAATGATATGGAGGTTCCT
The DNA here is from genome assembly GCF_002263795.3 of Bos taurus. Taxonomy (NCBI): domain Eukaryota; kingdom Metazoa; phylum Chordata; class Mammalia; order Artiodactyla; family Bovidae; genus Bos; species Bos taurus. The sequence continues at coordinate 46,630,229 of NC_037346.1, read as the reverse complement.
AAAAAAAAACCTGAATATAGAACTATCATAATATCCAGCAATTCCACTCCTGGGTATACATCTGGAAAAATCTGAAAAGTGTTCATAGCAGCACTATTTACAACAGCCAAGATATGGAAGTAAAATGTCCATCAATAGAGGAACAGATAAAAAAATATGTGGTACATATACAATGGAGTATTTCAGCCATAAAAAGAATAAAAGTCTGCCATTTGTAGCAATGTAGACGAACCTAGAGAATATTATGCTTAGTGAAATAAGGAAAGACAAATACTGTATGATATCACTTATAAGTGAAATCTAGAAAATAAATGTATACAGCAAAACAGAAACAGACTCACAGATCTAGAAAGCAAACTAGTCGGTATCAGTGGGGAGACGGAATGGGGGAAGGGCATAACAGGGTTATGGAATTAATAAATATGAACTACTATGTATAAAATAGACAAGCAACAAGGATATATTTTATAGCAAGGGAATTATAGCCATTATTTTGTAATGACTTTTAATGAATCTATACAGTATGCCTGAAACTAATATTAAAAATATGCCAGAAAATAGGTGAATTGCTAGCAATTAGTATAACATTTAACAAATGAAGAGATCAGTGCCACAACTAACATGGCAATTAAGAGATAATGGTGAAATATAATCATAGTAAATATTAAATATCTTAGATTTATTATTTCTCACCTACCTGTAGTGGCTTTTACTCCATCCATCACCTCCTTCAGATAAACTTTCCCATTAGCTATAAGAAAAAGCTCAATGAAGATAATGTCACAAGTTCAGAAAACAAACTCAAGACATATATTTTGTGGAAACGATTCCATTAAAAACATTTTTAACTAAGACCATTTATTAAATGCTTGGATCTCAGGGAATTAAGGTGGCTTTCATTAATACAGAGGTCTCATATTTCAGAATCTGGGTCAGGAAAAGTATACTTTTCCTAGTGTTTTGGAAGCCATTATAAGCCATTATACGTTGAAGATACCATTAGAGTTGGCCCAGTATTCTGGTAACTTTACTTCATGTATGAACATACAGTTGAGGAAGGGATCTCTAAGCTAGTCCGGTATGTCCTAAGATTGCTTCCTGCAGGAGGTAGTGCATTAACTAGATTAATGTATTAGTCAGGGTGCATCAGAAATACATACAGATAAAAAGGGCTTCACATGGAGGAGAGATTGAGAGAAGATAAAAGTCTAGAGGTATGTCTTGTGTGTGAAACTACCAGTAGTTCAACATGGTCTGAAGAGGAAAAAAATAAGAGAAGATATCAAAGAGGCAGATGGACTGAGAAGGCCTCATGCACTACGATGAGAATCTTTGAATTTATTTTAGAATGAATTTTGGGAGACAGAGGGATGAACAAAAGAATGGGCCTGCTGATTTCTCTATATATAATTTTCATATCCTTATTATTTTTGCTTTCTTATAGATGTATTAGAGCTTTGACAGCACCCTCTGCAATTCTTGGTATGGAGAGGGAAAATAGATGCTGATGTTGGATGAACTGTAATACAGATCCAAGATTTATTCTGACTTTAGTACTGGAATCTTTCCAACCTTTCTAACATGTCGATTAAATTTATTTTTTAAGAACCAGATGTAAAACAGTGCTCACGATCAATTTGTAGGTCTTCTGACAGCTTTGCAAGTTCCTCTTCTGTGAGGTCAATTCCAAATCTTTCTAGAGTATTGTCCAGGTTATTTATATGAATCTTCCCCGCTTCTGAGAGAGACAATGTAGGAACAGGAAAAAAGTGTATTATACCAAGATTTTCCATGAGTAATATTATTAGTAGTATCTTTATTGACCATAGTGATTTCAATTTAGCTAAGAAGGCAATGGCACCCCACTCCAGTACTCTTGCTTGGAAAATCCTGTGGACAGAGAAGCCTGGTAGGCTGCAGTCCATGGGGTCATGAAGAGTTGGACACGACTGAGAGACTTCACTTTCACTTTTCACTTTCATGCACTGGAGAAGGAAATGGCAACCCACTCCAGTGTTCTTACCTGGAGAATCCCAGGAATGGGGGAGCCTAGTGGGCTGCCGTCTGTGGGGTCGCAGACAGTCAGACACGACTGAAGCGACTTAGCAGCAGCAGCAAGTTGAGACTACATTTCTAAGAATTTCCTTCCCTGTATGGATTTACTTATTAATTTATAATTTATGGTTTTTTTTAAAAAATACTTTATTTTTTTAGAGCAGTTTCGGGTTTACAACAAAACTTTGAGAGGAAGGTACAGAGATTCCCATATACCCCCTACCCCGACACATGCACAGCCTCCTCCATTAACAACATCATTCACCAGAGTGGTACTTTTTTTTTTAACTAAGGATGAACCTACACTGACACATCATAATGATCCAAACTCCACAGTTTACCTTAGGATTCCCTCTTGATGTTATATATTCCATTGGTTTGGACAAAGTTATAATATATTATATCCATCATTATAATATTATATAGAGTATTTTAACCACCCTAAAAATCCTCTGTGTACTTCCTAGTCATCTCTCCTCCTTCCTCTCTTTCTGGCAAATATTGATCTTTATATTGTTTCCATGGTTTTGCTTTTCTCCAAATATCACAGAGTTGGAATCATACAGCATGTAGCCTTTTCAGATTGACTTCTTTCACTTAGTAATATGCACTGAAGATTCCCCCATGTCCTTTCATTGTGTAATAGCTCATTTCCTTTTAGTGCTGAAAAATATTTCATTATCTAGATGTACCTGATGCTGGGAAAGATTGAAGGCGGGAGGAGAAGGGGACGACAGAGGATGAGATGGTTGGATGGCATCACCGACTCAATGGACATGAGTTTGAGTAAACTCTGGGAGTTGGTGATGGACAGGGAGGCCTGGAGTGCTACAGTCCATGGGGTTGCAAACAGTTGGACATGATTGAGTGACTGAACTGTAACTGTAACCACAGTTTACTTGTCCATTATCTACTGAAGTACATTTTGGTTGCTTCTAAATTTTGGCAATATGAAATAAAGCAGCTTTCATCTCTGTTGTTTTCATCTCTGTTGGATAAATACCAAGGAACATGATTGCTGGGTTGTATGGTAAGAGTATGTTTAGTTTTGTAAGAAACCACCAAACTGTCTTCCAAAGTGGCCGTACCATTTTGCATTTCTACCAGCAGTGTTTGAGAATTCCTGCTTCTCCACATCCTTGCCAGTATTTGGTTTTGCCAGTCCTGTATGGTTTTGAGGTAGAGGTGGCCATGGAGAAACTTGCATGATATTTCGGAAGCAAAAGTGAAGCAGCAGCCATTGCATACTGAAAGGTCACGTAGAGGGCCAGGCACCACCACAGCTTGCCATTTTGTCATTGTCCATTCCATCTACAGGTTTGTTCACCTTTGTTGGCCTGAAGCAGCTGGGCTTGCAGCTCTCCCAGTTCCTGCCAAATCTCCTCCTTTTGCTTCTCTGAGTCCTGGGTCAGCCATGCATGCAGTTTCATGGCAAAGGGTGCAAGTTTCTTTTTAAAAACCTGTTGCTGGAGTTGGAAGTGGGAAAAGATAGATAGGGACCCCAGGCTGTCTCTGTGGATTCGTTTATCCTCACTCTTGTCCACTTTGTGTCCAGTTTTTCCTCCAAATTTCTGGTTCTGCTGATCTCCAGGGACTTTAGACTTGCCACTACACATAGAGGCAGCTACCTATACAGACTCTTCTAATGAATGAATTTCTCCTGAAGCCAGCCATAAAGGCTGAAAGAAGTTATGCTTTTTTTAAAATGTGAAGCCAGCAACCTGAGTCTTCAAAGAACATGAAAAATCAAAGAAACACAACATCACTAAAGGAACATAATAATTTTTCAGTAGCCAATCCTAAAGAAATGAACATCTGTGATCTATCCAATAAGATTTCAAAATAGTTGTTTTAAGGAAGCTTAGTAAGTTATAAGAAAACACAGAAAGATAAGTCAATGACATCAGGAAAACAATAAAAAGCAAAACAAGAGGTTTAATACTGATCAGTTCAGTTCAGTTCAGTCGCTCATTTGTGTCCGACTCTTCGCGACCCCATGAATCGCAGCACGCCAGGCCTCCCTTTCCATCACCAACTCCCGGAGTTCACTCAGACTCACGTCCATCGAGTCAGTGATGCCACCCAGCCATCTCATCCTCTGTCGTCCCCTTCTCCTCTTGCCCTCAATCCCTCCCAGCATCAGAGTCTTTTCCAATGAGTCAACTCTTCACATGAGGTGGCCAAAGTATTGGAGTTTCAGCTTCAGCATCATTCCCTCCAAAGAAATCCCAGGGTTGATCTTCAGAATGGACTGGTTGGATCTCCTTGCAGTCCAAGGGACTCTCAAGAGTCTTGTCCAACACCACAGTTCAAAAGCATCAATTCTTCGGCACTCAGCCTTCTTCACAGTCCAACTCTCACATCCATACATGACCACAGGAAAAACCATAGCCTTGACTAGACGGACCTTTGTTGGCAAAGTAATGTCTCTGCTTTTCAATATGCTATCTAGGTTGGTCATAATTTTCCTTCCAAGGAGTAAGCATCTTTTAATTTCATGGCTGCAGTCACCATCTGCAGTGATTTTGGAGCCCCCAAAAATAAAGTCTGACACTGTTTCCACTGTAGATATTATGAAAAAGAACCAAAAAGAAAATCTGGACCTGAAGAATACAATTAACAAAATGAAAAAATGTAATAGATCAGCAGAAGCCTGATCAAGCAGAAGAGAGAACCTATGAAGTATTAATAGAAGATAGGTCATTTGAAATTATCCAGTTAAAGGAGAAAAAATAATAAAAAAGAATGAAGAAAACCTACACGAACTATGAGATACCACTAAAAAAGACAATCTGTGCAATACTGGAAACCCATAAGTAGAGAGGGAGAAAGGGGTAGAAAGCTCATTTCAAGAAGTAAAGATTGAGAGGTTCCCAAATCTGGGGAGAGATTTGGACATTCAAGTTCATTCATGACCCTCATCCCCTCCAATTTCTACACCAAATCAATATTCCCAAGATGCAATGAAAAGACTGTCTAAAATCAAAGACAGAGAAACTCTGGGGATAGAATATACAGCAAAGTGACTATATTTGACAGTATTGGATGGATGATACACACAAAAGTTGCTAAGAGAGTAGATCTTAAAAGTTCTCACCAGGACTTCCCTGGTGGTCCATTGTTTAAGAATCCATCTGCCAATGCAGGGGATACAGGTTCGATCTCTGGTTCAGGAACATTTCACATGTCATGAGGCAACTAAGCCCATGCACCACAACTGCTGAAGCCCACACTCCACAGCAAGAGAAGTCACCACAATGAGAAGCCATACACAGCAATTAGAGAGTAGTCCCCACTCGCTGCAACTAGAGAAGCCCCACATGTAGCAAGAAAGACCCAGCACAGGAAAAAATAAATAAATAAAATTTTTAACAGTTAAAAAAAGTTCTCATCAAAAAAATTATGTGAGGTGATGGCATTTTGCAATATGTAAGTGTATCAAATTGTTACATGTCAACTATATATCAGTGAAGTTGAAAAGAATATCCTATTGCCAATTGACTATGGAAGAATATATTTATATATTTAATGAATAATATATTCTATGCTATTATTTTACCCAATTTTTATCACCTTCATGAGGACTAGAAAGAAAACCTCAACATAAAAGTTATATCAATAATATGAATTTTACTTATAGTTCTGTAATATTTGAAACCCATATATATTGTGATGTAAAGAAATTCAGAAGTACCATTATCTAAAAAGCCTGCCTTTTTCTATTCAAAATGTGGAAGGACTGTGTTACTGACTATAATATGGGTAGAGAACATAAAGACATACAAACAGTGCAATATTTTCATGTTGATTTTGATAACTGGCTGCTTACATGCTGCATCCACATTTACAGCTTCTTGATTACTGTCAGGGTAGATTACCATTCCTAAGGTTCCTTTTCCTAGGACCTTTTGTGGCAACAGTGCTTATGCCTAAATTCTCCCAGTATCTAGCCATAGTACCCCAAAACTTGCTTACCATCAACGGGGAGATTCTGAGTCAGATCCTTAAGTTCCTCATCTGTAAGCTTGATTCCCATATTGTCCAGTATAGTACTCAAGCTGTTGACACTGACTTTCTTACCTAAGGAAAGAGACAGTCCCTGAAAAAATTACGTAACTCCCCAAACGTAAATCTTTTGGAGACACATACCACGTTGTGAATTTCATGAACACTATATGTCAGTGCTCACAAAGATGGCATATAATTTCAAGGAGGTCATATATTCTTTAAAGCCTACTCACAGACTCCCCTTGGTATATGTGGGCATGTGTGCTCAGTTGCTTCAGTTGTGTCTGACTCTTTGTGACCCCATGGACTGTAGCCTGCAGACTCCTCTGTCCATGGGATTCTCCAAGCAAGAATACTGGAGTGGGTTGCCATGCCCTCCTCCAGGGGATCTTCCCAACCCAGGGATCGAACTCAAGTTTCTTATGTCTCCTGCACTGGGAGGTAGATTCTTTACCACTAGTGCCACCTGGGGAGCAGCCCCCCTTCATATCTACTAGGGTTAAGAATGTTTATTTTAAAATGTGAAAAAAAAAAAACCCTCAACAATTTTGGTAAAGAGACTAAGGACTTTATGCCTATAAAGAAAATCGACTATGAAATTAGAATTAGGGTTACTACCTTGAGACTTGTCTTGGGGACCAGCCCATATAATACAAAGTTTCAAATAGCATTGAATAAATGCTAAGAGAATTCTAGCTCTGGAGGCAAACATTCTTTACTTCTGAACACCATGATTTGATGATTCAGCTCTTAGTTTAGTTTTTTACTGTGGCTGATTAAAATCCCTGAATAACCGTTAATCTTTGTTGCTGTTTTTTTCTATGCAAATGTGAAATTTGATATCTCTTTTCTTGAAAGTTTGGAAAAATCTTCAAAAAGTGGAAGACTTTCTAGATATAAAGTAGATCAGCTGCTAAACTGAAGCTAGATCTTCAATGGAAGCATAAATTTGCAATCAGTATATATGAGAGATGGAAGCCCTCACTAATTTAATGTCTTGGAAACTATAATTATGAGGATCCCCTATTTGTCTTCATTCTCATTATACTTCTCAATTACCTTTAAGAGACTTCACAGCTTCTAGCAACCTGTTTTGAAAGACCTTGTTATCATCTGTAAGAAAAGGTACAATTTAAGTCACAGAGAAAAGTGCATAATCACTAGAATACTCTCAGGGAAAACTGGCTTTTCAGGATTTTCAGTAAAAATTTCTACTATAAAAAAATTTTAGAGAAAACTGGGGATGTTTAACACAATAGGCACTCTACAACGTGCACATCCCTTCTCCCCAATCCTGCCTTTATTCATGTCTAAACTATCAACCTTTTTCTTCTGTCCACAAATGCTAGATTAATCACTTTTTTTCCTCTTGATAAGATGATTCATCAAAATACAGGTTTTGTTTCCCATGAGTCATCATAATTAGGATGTTGCTTCCCAATCTAAAAGTAAAATTGCATGTATAGGGATTCACTTCAGGTATAAATGGACACTAAAATATTTTTTTGAGATTGACTTTCTATTTTCTGAAGCTTAGGAAAAAGAAGGATTTTAGAGGGTCTCACAGATAGAGAAGCTAAAGTTCTTTTTGATTATACTGATATTTGTAATGTTTACCATCAAATGACAGAATTTTCACCAGTTCCTTGTTTTCTCTATTTTTGAGCTCAATCCCCATGTTTTCTAGGACAAGTTTCACATCATTGATATCAACTTTTCCTCTTTAATAAAAAATATTAAAATAACGGCACACATGGAATATAAGTACAATCAAATGATTGCAAATAATGAAACTAATTTATGATGCCAGTACAGTATGAGTATGGGTTGGGGGAGTAGCAGTCACTAAGCCCTGACCAAGTGCACAGAGATAACGTTACTCAGAGAAACACAATTTGTTCTCTAAGACCGATACAAGAGGGCACTCTTAATGGTGGCCATGAAAACATGCCTTTAGGACTTCCAACTGCAGAGAACATAATTGACCAAGGGCCCCAACTGCTGCTTTGGAATTCATCCCTGTTTTTGTACTAAGGCCATGCCTCCAACAGGTTTCTCTTACCCAGTGATTGAATGCCGCACTCAGGGAGGCCAATTCCCGGGGGAGAGGGGACTGACTTTGGCCACAGGATTCCTTGAAGACTTTGCCAGACCTTCCTTAGATTGAATAGCAATATAGGATGCTTCCACTCAGCTTTTTATTCCTTTCTCTCTTTAGGTGTCACATTTGCATTACAGTCTGAGAGTCTCTAGGCTTTTTAGGTTACCTCCCTATTGCTCTTACACAGGCTTTCCCCCTAATAATGTCCATGAATGTTTAATTCTGCCTTGGCTTTTGCTTTCTTGGGAGGCCTGTACTAACACATTCAAAAAGACAATGACAATAAATGGATATTATATCCCTCTTGTCAATTAGGAAACTGTATATGGCTTATCCTAACAATTCTATCAATATGTACAACCTATCATCTTTCTTTTGGAAAGTTACCAGGGTCTTTTCTAAAGATCCATTTCACTTTTTATTATAGATTTTGGTGTCTCAAAATAAGAGAAATGAAGTGTATAGTGGAAAATACATAAGAAAATACTCCTGGACATAAAAACATTAAATAGAAGTTAAATGACAGAATTATCATATAGTTAATTAAGGTCTGAAGAAAATGCAATTACTATAAAAATTAGGATGCTAGGTTTATACTAACTTCTCCCTCACCTGCAAGAGCTTTGACTCCATCCATCACCTTAGCCAGATCAATTTTTCCATAAGCTATAAGGAAAAGGGCCAATTGAGACATGTAATCAATGCCAAGAGCTCAGAAGAACATAAAAAGGATGGATACTGATGGGAAATTTCAGATAAATTCCATTGATACCAAAATCTTACCCAGACTTTTATTAAATCTCTGAATTTCAAGGGTTTTGCTGATCTCTCTATTTTTAAAAATTAATTTATTTGGAGGCTAATTACTTTACAATATTGTAGTGGTTTTTGCCATCATCAACATGAATCAGCCAGAGGCGCACATGTGTTCCCCATCCAGAAGGCCCCTCCCACCTCCCTCCCCATCCCATCCCCCAGGGTCATCCCAGTGCACCAGCCCTGAGCACCCTGTCTCATGCATCGAACCTGGACCGGTGATCTCTATATTTTTAAAAAGATGTGTACTGGGGTTTGCACAAGGAAAAAGGTACATTTTCCAGTGTTTTTGGACCATTGATGTTGGTCAGCTGTTTGGTAATACTTCCTTCAGGTCTGCTGTCAGCTATTTGTGCCATCACTCAGACAGGAGCGCTAGTGCAAACTAGGTAGTTAAATGAATGCCTCCCTGGGGCGTGCAGTGCCTGAGAGTTAAAATATAAGCCTTCAAGGGGTTATAAGTTCAGGAATGATCTGGACCAGCTTGCATTTTATTTTTCTTTAACTTGAATTTATAATTACTTTACTACAAATTACATTTATATTGAAACAGAGATAAAAGTGGTATCATCAGGGTTTCCCTGGTGGCTCAGTGGTAAAGAATCCACCTGCCAATACAGGAGACACAGGTTCGATCCCAGGAAGATCCCACATACCACAGAACAACTAAGCTGATGTGCCCTAACCATTGAGCATGTGTTCTAGAGCCCAGGAGCCACAATTACTGAGCCCACATGCTGCAACTGCTGAAGCCCATATGCCCTAGAACCTGTGCTCTACAACAAGACAAGCCACTGCAATGAGAAGCACGCGTACCACAACTAGAGAGCAGCCCCTGTTTTCAGCAACTAGAGAACAGCCCATGCAACAACGAAGATCCAGCACAACCAAAAATAAAATAAGTAAAATTATTTTTTAAAGTGATGTCATCAATATGGCGAGTAAGATAGGTTAACCCCAGCTTCAGTTCCCCTCACAAGACCAACTTGCAAATATACATAGACAAGACACTTTTGTGAAAATCCCAGAAAACATTGGTAAGTCTAAAGCACCTCCCTGGACCACAGAGATCAAGAAGGACCGCATTAGAAGGTTGAAAGGATTAGCTGCATTCTGACACTGTTGCTCCTCTCCTAGGCTGGCACAGAACTACACAGAGAGGGCCGTCAGTGCTTATGGTTTCTCCAATGGGAAGAAGAGAGCCCAGGGTGGAAATCTAACCCCCTCCCCACCCACCGCGATCATTGTGGTTTGCTTGCTGGGAGGTCCATGTGGGTCTCATCTCACAGGTATTGTGGGGAGAATCTGTGGGACTTGATCACTGCAGATCAAATTGATCTGGAGAAGGGGAGCAGGGCTTATAGCAACTAGAACTCAGATCTTGGCAGACTGTTTCTCCTAGCAGTGGTGCCCAGGAAAATACCCTAGCAGAGGCTTTGCCCATCTGCAGAGCCAGGCTGGTTGGACCCTCTGGATAGGGAACTCAGTGTACAATTCTGTCAAGCTGTTCTGCCACTCTATTCATGCAGGGAAGCTAATTATTAATAGAAGTCCTAACTACTGCTGAATATAGCCCCCAGCTTTCCCCAACCAAGAAGCCTAACTAAAGCACCCAGGAAGCTGAGTCCCCATCCTATGTTCCCACTCATAGTAGCACTTGAGCAGAGAACCCAGGGAGTGTCTATACCCATCTTCAGAGCCCAGTTAGTAGCCCCATCTGATCAGGGAGCTCAGGGCAAATTCTGCATGTTTGGGTCCCTAGTCAATAAGCCATGCTGACCCTGGAGTCTGCTGCAACCTTACCCAGGCAGGGAAGCAAATTCATGGCCCCCCACCTACTGTTGAGTTATCCCTCAGTCCTGCAAAATCAAAAAGCCTACTGAGAGCTTCTGGGAGACTGTAGACCACCCTACAGCCCTGCCTGCAGCAGTGCCCAAGCGAAAAGCCCAACAGTGGCTCTGCCACCTGCAGAGCTGAACTGGTGACACTGTCTGGCCAGGAAGATTGATGAGCAGTCCTACCTGATTTGAGCACCCAGTCAATGAGTTGTACCAGTGATGGAACCTACCTACAGCCCCAGACCCAGAATGGGAAGCAAATTCAAGGTCTGGACTAGGGCTGTATATAGCTTCTGGACCCATCTGACCAGGAAGCATAACAAGAACACCAGGGACATTGCACAGTCAAATCTAAAGACTGGCTTAAAATGCCACCTGAGTGTAGCCAAAAAATTGGACAGTTTAAGAGAAATGGATAAATTCCTAGAAACATACAACCTACCAAGATAGAAACATGAAGAAACAGAAAATCTGAACAGACCAAAACAAGAAAGGATACTGAGTCAGGAATCAAAATCCTCCCAAGAAAAGCCCTAGGCCAGTGGTTTCCCTGGAAAATTTGACCAAACATTTAAAAAAAAGTATTAACATCAATCCTTCTCCAAATCTTATAAAAAATGGAGATGTGAACATTCCAAAACTCATTTTATGAGGTTAACATTGCCCTGATATAAAAGCTATATAAGGGTACTACAAGAAGAGAAAACTACAGGGTAATGTACCTAATGAATATAGATGCAATTCCAACAAACCAAATTCAACACTAAAGGGATTATATACCATGATCAAGTGGCATTCATCCCTCATATGCAAGGTTGGTTCAACATATGCAAGTCAATAAACACAACATTAACAGAATAAGAAATAAAAATCACATTATTGTCTCAATAGATGCAGAGAAAGTATTTCACAAAATTCAGCACTCATTCATAGTATAAACAGTCAATAAACCTGGCATAGAAGGAACTTAATATAATAAAGGTTATATATGACAAGCCCATAGTTATATCATATTCAGTGGTGAAAGATTAAAAGTTTTTCCTCTAAGATCAGGAATAAAACAAGGGTGGCCACTCTCATCAGTTCTATTCAACATAGTACTGAAAGTCTTAGGCAGAGCAAATAGACAAGGAAAAAAAAAACAAAAGGCATCAGAATCAGAAAGGAAAAAGTTGTCTCTATGAATAATTATATATATATATATAAAATCCTGAAGACTCTGCTAAAAATGTTAATTTTTATAAACAAATTCACTAAAGATGCAGAATACAAAAATCAACATATGAAAAGCAGTACTGTTCCTATACACTAACAATGAATTACTGGAAAAAGAAATAAGACAACTCCATTGATAACAGCAACACAAACAATAAAACACTGAGGAATAAATTTAGAGGAGACAGAAATAAATGGACACATCATACATTCATGGATTAGAAGAATTAATAATGTCAGAATTTCCATACTACCCAAAGTCATCTAGAGATTCAATGCAATCTCTACCAAAGTTCCAGTGTAATTTACAAATGCAGAAAACAAAATCCTAAAATTCATTTGGAACCACAAAAGATCGTCAATAGCTAAAGCATCCTGAGAAAGAAGAACAAAGCTGGAGGCATCACATGACCTGATTTCCAACTATGTAACAAAGCTATAATAATCAAAACAGTATTGCACTGGCATAGAAACACATGCTTAGACCAAATCAAAGAGGATCAAGAGCCCAGATATAAACCCATGTAAATATATATGGACAACTAATATTTGACAAAGGAACCAAGAGTACTCAATGGATAAAAGACAGTCCCTCTATTAAACAGTGCTGGGAAAACTGGATATTCACATGGAAAAGAATGAAACTAGACCTCATATCACTCACAAAAAATCAAGCTCAAAATGGAATACAGATGTAAATAAATGTACGACCTGAAACCATAAAACTCCCAAGGAAAACACAGAGAAAAATCTCATCAATATTGGCAATAATTTTAAACGTAAGACCCTTAAAGCCTGAGAAACAGCATAAAAATAAGTAAGTGGGATTATATCAAATTAGAAAGCTTCTGCAACACAAAAGAAACAATCAACAAAGCAAGAAGGCAACCTAGGAAGAAAATATTTACAAACCATAAGCCTGATAAGAGGTTAATAATCAAAATATATAAGGAACTAATAAGCCTCAGTAGCAAAGAAATCAAAAAATATATTTAAAAGTGGGTAAAGGACCTGAACATTTTTTCCAAAGGAGATATTCATATGGCTAACAGGTACATGAAAAGGTACTCAGTATCACTAATCATCAGTTGCTCTCATCTCACACGCTAGTAAAGTAATGCTCAAAATTCTCCAAGCCAGGCTTCAGCAATATGTGAACCGTGAACTTCCTGATGTTCAAGCTGGTTTTAGAAAAGGAAGAGGAACCAGAGATCAAATTGCCAACATCCACTGGATCATGGAAAAAGCAAGAGAGTTCCAGAAAAACATCTATTTCTGCTTTATTGACTATGACAAAGCCTTTGATTGTGTGGATCACAATAAACTGTGGAAAATTCTGAAAGAGATGGGAATACCAGACCACCTGATCTGCCTCTTGAGAAATCTGTATGCAGGTCAGGAAGCAACAGTTAGAACTGGACATGGAACAACAGACTGGTTCCAAATAGGAAAAGGAGTTCATCAAGGCTGTATATTGTCACCCTGTTTATTTAACTTCTATGCAGAGTACATCATGAGAAACGCTGGGCTGGAAGAAACACAAGCTGGAATCAAGATTGCCAGGAGAAATATCAATAACCTCAGATATGCAGATGACACCACCCTTATGGCAGAAAGTGAAGAGGAACTAAAAAGCCTCTTGATGAAAGTGAAAATGGAGATTTAAAAAGTTGGCTTAAAGCTCAACATTCAGAAAACGAAGATCATGGCATCTAGTCCCATCACTTCTTGGGAAATAGATGGGGAAACAGTGGAAACAGTGTCAGACTTTATTTTTCTGGGCTCCAAAATCACTGCAGATGGTGACTGCAGCCATGAAATTAAGACACTTACTCCTTGGAAGGAAAGTTATGACCAACCTAGACAGCATATTCAAAAGCAGAGACATTACTTTGCCAACAAAGGTTCGTCTAGTCAAGGCTATGGTTTTTCCTGTGGTCATGTATGGATGTGAGAGTTGGACTGTGAAGAAGGCTGAGTGCCGAAGAATTGATGCTTTTGAACTGTGGTGTTGGAGAAGACTCTTGAGAGTCCCTTGGAGTGTAAGGAGATCCAACCAGTCCATTCTGAAGGAGATCAGCCCTGGGATTTCTTTGGAAGGAATGATGCTAAAGCTGAAACGCCAGTACTTTGGCCACCTCATGCGAAGAGTTGACTCATCGGAAAAGACTCTGATGCTGGGAGGGATTGGGGGCAAGAGGAGAAGGGGACGACAGAGGATGAGATGGCTGGATGGCATCACTGACTCGATGGACGTGAGTCTGAGTGAACTCCGGGAGTTGGTGATGGACAGGGAGGCCTGGCGTGCTGCGATTCATGGAGTCGCAAAGAGTCGGACACGACTGAGCAACTGATCTTATCTGATCTGATCACTAATCATCAGAGAAATGCATATCAAAACCACAATGAGATGTCATTTCACACCTGTTAGAGTGGCCATCATGAAAAAGAGATAGCAAATACTGATGAGGATGTGGAAAAAAAGAACACTTATACATTGTTAGTGAAAGTGTAAATTGGTGCAGCCACTACAAGAAAAGAATATGCATGTTTCTCAAAATAATGAAAAATAAAACTATGATATTATATTATCTAGCAATTGCACTTTTGGATATATATTTGCATGAAAAAAATCACTATCTTGAAGAGACTTCTGTATTCCCATGTTCACTATAGCAAAATTTACAATAGCAAACGTATGGAAAATAATCTAAGCATCCATCAAAAAGTGAATGGGTAATAAAAATACACATACACATACAGAGAGATACACAATGGGTTATTATTCAGCCATAAAAAGAAAAAATTTGCCATTTGCAACAATATAGATGGACTTTGAGAGCATTATGCTAAGTGAAATCAGTCAGAGAAAGGTAAACACTTACGATCTCACTTATATGTGGAATCTAAAAAACAGTTCATAGAAACAGAGAACAGATTGGTGGTTACCAGCAGTAGGGGTGGGGGAAATGGACGAAAGTGGTCAAAAGGTATAAACTTTCAGTTAAAAGATAAATAATTTCTGGGGATATAATGTACAGCATGATGACTACAGTTAACAATACTGTGTTATATACTTTACAAGTTCCTAAGTAGATCTTAAGAGTTGTTATAGGTGATATATGTTAACTAAGCTTGTTGTGGTAATCATTTTGCAATACACATGTACATAAAATCATTATACTTAAACGTACAGGATGCTATATGTCAACTATATCTCAATAAAATTGGAAATAAGAAATAGAGATAAAAAATCAATGTATAGATACAAAATACACAGAACATCTACATTTCATCCTTACCCAATCTCTTACTCTTGGGTTCTACCCCTCAACAGTAACCACTTTTTGCTATTTTTTTTCAGTTCTGGTTTTTTGCTTCATAATTCTAAATGATATGATTGTTCCTGTATTTCTTGAATAATCAATACTATAGAATGTCTATCAGTTGTTACAAAATATAACAATTTATTTCCTTTCCAATACTACTTTGTCCCTTAATCCCTTTTTCATATTTTGGGGGAATATTTTAATTTAAAAAATTTATAGGTTTTTTAATAACTCTAAAATTTACTTATTCCTTTACTTCTCTGGTTCATTACCAAATACACCTATTTTTCTTTTTCTGCTTCTGGGTAACCTGTCTTGATTAAGAAAGTCTCCCTCAAACCAATATTTTAAAATATTCTCCTAATTTTTCCTAATATTGTATTTTACATTGAGAGTGTCAAATCACACAAAGTGGTTTTTTTCCTGCTTATATTGTAAGATAAGGGGACTTCTATATTTTTTAGATGGCAAGTACTATATAAAAATCATTCTTTAATAAACATCATGTTATCCATTATACTAGATTTATTTTAAAACTGTTTAGTAGTCTATTTAAAGTTTACATATTTATCTATTACTTGCCAGTGAAATTTAGTTTTGGTTATGGTAGTTTTATAGTAACTGCTAATATCTGATAAGGCAAATCTTTCTAGTTTTCTTTCTCTTGACTTCTTGGATATAGTTGGGCATTTATTCTTCCATTTGTTCTTGAAAATCATTTTAAAATTCTTATAATAAAACTGTATTGGATCATACGGTAGTTCTATTTTTAGTATTTTGAGGAATCCTCATATTATTTTCCATGTTTTCCCTAGTAGCTCAGCTGGTAAAGAATGCACCTGCAATGCAGAAGACCCTGGCTCGATTCCTGGGTTGGGAAGATCCCCTGGAGAAGGGATAAGCTACCCACTCCAGTATTCTTGGGCTTTCATGGTGGGCTCAGCTGGTAAAGAATCCACCTGCAATTCAAGAGACCTGGGTTTGATCCCTGGGTTGGGAAGATCCCCTGAAGAAGGGAATAGCTACCCACTCCAGTAATTTGACCTGGAGAATTTCATGGGGTAGCAAAGAGTCAGATATGACTGGAAGACTTCTGCTTTCATATTATTTTCCAAAGTGGCTGCACCAATTTACGTTCTCAACAACAGTGTTCTAGGTCTTCCTTTTCTCCACATTCTCATCAGTACTTATTTTAACTTAATTTTTTTTTTTTTTTTTCCGGTCATGCCATGCGGCATGCAGATCTTAGTTCCCTGATCAGGAATCAAACTCATGACCCTTGTAGTGGAAGCACGGGGTCTTACCCACTGATTGCCAGGGAAGTTCTATTTATTGTTTGCTGTGTTTTTGATGATAGCCATTCTGATAGGTGTGAAGCGATAGCTCTTTGTGGTTTTGATTTGCACTTCCCTGATGCCCAGCAATGTTGAGCAACTTTACGTGTGTTTTTGGCCATCTGCATGTCTTCTTTGGAAAAATGTCTATTCAGGTCTTCTGTTTGTTTTTAATCGAGTTTTTTTTTTTTTTTTTATTGAGTTGTATGAGTTCTTTATACAAATGTGGATATTAACCTCTTATCAGATATATTATTTGCAGATGTCTTCTCCCATTCAGTAGAATGCCCTTTTGTTTTGTTGATGTTTTCCTTTTGCTGTGTAAAAGTGCCCAACTTTGATTAGGTTCCATTTGTTTATTTTTGCTTTTGTTTTCCTTGCCTGAAGAGACTGATTCAAAAAAATATTATTAAGACATATCAAAGAATGCACTACTTAAGATGTTTTCTTTCAGGAGTTTTATGGTTTTCAGTCTTACTTGTAGGTCATAATTTATTTTGAGTTTATTTTGATACATGGTGTGAGAAAATGTCCTAACTTAATTCTTTTACATGTATCTGTCCAGTTTTCCTAACACCACTTATTGAAGAGACTATCTTTCCCCCATTGTATGTCTTTATCTCCTTTGTGGTAGATTAATTAATTATATGTGTATGGATTTATTTCTGGCTCTCTATTCTGTTCCATAGATCTATGTGTCTGTTTTCATGCCAAAACACCATACGGTTTTGATCACTCTAGCTTTATGGTATAGTGTGAAGTCAGGAAGTGTGATAGCTTCAGCTTTGTTCTTTTCCCTCAAAATTGCTTTTGGTATTTGAGGTCTTTTGTGGTTCCACATGAATTTTAGAAATTTTTGCTCTAGTTCTGTAAAAATTGTCATGGGTACTTTGATAGGGATTACATTAAATTTGTAGATTGCTTTGAGTAGTATGGATATTCTTAACAATATTAACTATAACATGATTCAGCAATTCCACTTCTAAGTATATACCTGCAGAAGACACTAATTAGAAAAACTGTATGCACCCCGATGTTCATAGCAGCATTATTTACAATAGCCAAGATATGAAAGCAATCTACATTTCCATCAACAGATGAATGGATAAAGAAAATGTAGTGTGCAGTGATAAGTCATTTTGATATCATGCACCTTAATATGATGCTACAAGAATAACACTCCATCTTTGTGGTATTATTTTTGAAAATTTTTATTCCCTGGTATAATTTTGAGAAAACATCAACTTCAAACTGAGGGATTTTCTACAAGATATATGACCAGTACTTTTCAAAATTGTCAAAGTTATGAAAAATAAAGATTAAAAATTTGTCAGATTGAAGAGGATGAACAAGACATGATGACTAAATGCCAACATAGGACTTCAACAGATAAAAGACATTAATGGAAAAACTAGGGATCCCTGAATAAAATCAGTAGCCTAATTTAAAAAAAAGAAGATACGTTGTGTATGTGTATGTATATACACACATATATATACATACACAACACACACAATGGAATATTGATCAACCATAAAAAAGAATGAAGTTCTGCCATTTGCAATAATATGGATGGATGGGATGGTATTATGCTTAGTGAAGTCAGAGTGAGACAGACAAATACTGTATGTTTTTACTTAAATGCAGTATCTAAAAAATATAACAAACACATTAATATGACAAAACAGAAACAGATTCACAGATACAGAGAACAAACCGTTACCAGTGGGGAGGGGTGGGAGGGCAGGACAAGAGAGAGGAAGGGGATTAAGAGACACAAACTATTAGGTGTAAAATAACAAAGCTATAAAGATATAATGTACATCACAGGGATTATAGCCAATATTTTATGATAAATTTAAATGGAGTATAATCTATCAAAATGTTGAATCACTATGATGTATATCTTAAACTAACATAATATTGTGAATCAACTATACTTTGATAAAAAACCCCATTGGGATTTTATATAAAACTATAGGTATATAATATAGAAATATATACACACAAAAAATATAAATGTGTATATATAATTTTAGAATAATTGACATCTTTATTTCAGTAAATCTTGAGACATTTTTCCATCTCAGAGCAGTGGTTTATAATCCATTATCTTCCATCATTGAGGGTATATCCTCAGTGAAAAGAAAAGAAGGAAGGTGATCCAGTTTAATATCTTTGTCAGTTGGTTCTCTGGCTAATGATAAGGAAGAGTCTTTATGCTTGAAATGCCCTTAGCAGTATATCTCTGGCTAAGAATTAATCTGTAGCAAATAGCACCCATGAGCTGTAAGGCACGGTTCCCTGAATAATGTCACAAAGACTATACAACTTTCTGGAGATGCTTCATAATTTAAATGCTCCTACTGTGTGAGGTGATTTATAGAGACTTCATTTATTCTCAACCAGAATAGCATGTCCAACATGGGAAGAAAGAAACTATGGAGTTGCCCTTGACATTTCAGACCTCTATTTTTTTTTTTAATAATGCTTTTATCCTAGACATCATGTAGTGAAGCTTGACACTAGGTAAGATCTCTGATTTATGTCAGTCTGATTTAACAATCTGAACCTGAGTGTTAGTTTACCATTCAAGAACACGAATTAACTTTTTATGTTCCTTAATAAGATTTTACTCTATACAGATCCTATTTCTTGTAAAATGCATTCTTAGATAGTTCATGGGTTTTGTTGAAGTTATAAATCAAGTACTTTTCCTATTTGGTCATTGTAAGCTTTGGGAAAGCCGCTGAGGTTTGCATATTTATCTTGTATTTAGTTACCTGAACCAAAATGGCTTATCTAAGACGCAAATAGGGCTTCCCAGATGGTGCTAGTGGTAAAGAAGCCGCCTGCCAAAGCAGGAGACATAAGAGACATGGGTTCGATCCCTGGGTCGGGAAGATCCCCTGGATGAGGAAATGGCAACCCACTTCAGTATCTTTGTCTGGAGAATCCCAAGGACAGAGGAGCCCAGCAGGCCACAGTCCATGGAGTTGCAAAGAGTTGGACACGCCTGAAGCGACTTCGCATGTATAAGACTCAGTAATTATAATAGATTTCTTTTAGTTTGTGTTCTGTGTTTCTTAGAGAAACAATCATATCATCTGAAACTAAAGGTAATATTGTCTCTTTCTCAGTATTGTTTCATCCCATTTCCTCACTGAAGTAGCTGGAATCCTTAAAACAATGGTGAATGACAGTAACAATAGTTGGCATTTGTAGCTTTTTTTTTTTTTCTTCTAAGTTTAGGGTACCTTAAGATTTTAAACTTTTATGTTATTACCAACTAAATCAAGTTTTAGAAATTCTCAGCTGTAAGACATAGAGAAAACTCCCTTTGGAGACTGACAGTGCTATTTACTATTCATACCATCAACAGGTAGATTTTCATTTAGCTGTTCAAATTCTTTTTCAGTGAGTTTGATATTCATTTTTTCCAGAAGTGGTCTCAAGTTGCTGATGTCAACTTTTCCCCCTTAAGAAAGACAGAAAAGTAGCATGAAAGCCACTGAATGATCTAAAACATGAAAAACACATTTGTCTTTAAATGTCTTTCATGAGTATGTATAAGTATTATAATAAAAGAGACAACAAAAAATAAAATTTGCATATTTGTATTGTTATTGCCATTTCTGATAAGAAGACTATAGCTTCCATTTGACTTTTCCAAGAGTACAGAGAAAGTCAATAGGTACAAGAACATGGAACACATTTCCTTAAAACCTATACTGGTGACAAGTCTACATAGAGAAGACGTTCTCAAGAAGGTTATTGGGCCGAATGGTAACTGGACCTGGAGAATCCTCATCCATTACTCCCAGTAGTCCTGATTTACTATACAAAGTAGTTTTATTTATTTTTTTGGATCAGACTCCAAAATTGGCTGTCATTGTTGCTGAACAACTTTTCTAAATTCAGTGGTGATGTTAATCCTCCACTTCAATTTTTCTTTGCAAAATTACATACCAATTATTTACCTGGGAGCAATACTAGAAAAATTCCATGTATGGTATTTCCTATGAAGATAATAGTATACACATCATTTCTGTGTAAAATGAAAATACACTGAAAGAAGCAAAAATAATGAATAAAAATACAAAAAGGATAAAGGATTCAAAATCTTATGAAAAGAAAGAAGATATCAGACAAGAGAATCAATACACTACAATTCTTACTTCTGAAAGATGTCACACCCTTTAGTGTTCTATTTTTATGCACCTTTCCATCACCTGTTAAAAAAGGGGGTTTGGATTATGATACAGGGAAACTGATAATGGAATTCACAAAAATAGAATTTATTTCTTATATTTAAGAATAATAATAATTTGTCCTAGAATACTTTTATCTGTTTTACCTTGAAGTAGTAATAACATTAAGAAATACTAAAATCTTTAAAAATACAAAACTATTCACACTTTGTCCCACAAAGCCATTTTTTTGTAGAATTCTACCATGCTGAATATACATGATCAAGTTCTTTAAAAAAGTGTTTCATGCCAATTTATACATGCATGTTGATGTCCATTGTCAAAAGTCCATTTTCATATTAGGTGGTCTTTTTATTTAAAAAAAGATCTTTAAAAAGTTCTTAATTATCTCTTTGTTATACTTGTTGCAAATAATTTCCAAGGTTGGTACTTGCTTTTTATCTCATGCAGAAGTATTAAATCTTGTCAGTTTATTATTTCTGGATGTTGAGTGTTAATATTTCTGCAGTTGATTCAGGAAAAAAGAATGTATGTACGTGTGTGTATTTATTGGAGAGAGAGGGGTATGGGTAGAGAGAGAAAGTATGAATAAATGATAAAGCTAATGGGCAAATTGTAAACGAATTGTGAACCTGGGTAAAGGGTAGGAGGGAGTTTTTTGTACTCTTCTTAAAACTTTTCTAAAGTTTTAATATTATGTTTAAATAAAGTTAAAATACTAGAAGTCAAAAAATCCAACCATCTAAAAATATTAAAATTATTTTGGCAGCAACATCTGGGTCAAGAGGAAAAATGAAACTGTAAGCTAATTAACAATGATGATAACAGGAACTATATATCTGATCCCATGAAATAAGGCTAAAGCAACAAAAATGAAAACAGTCAACCATTCAACTTCAAGAATAATAGAGAATGAAAATGTTCCAAAGACAGAAAAAGGAACTGACAAAAATTATAGCAGAAATTAATACATTAAACAAATAGTAAACAACAAATAAGTCTAAGAATTGGGTTGTTTGTGGGATAGGAAACAATAACACAGATTAATTGCTAGGAAGTATAACTGAGAAAAAGATAAAGCATAAATACAGCAAATCAGACTGAGACTGACCAGTATCAAACTTAATCTTCTAATTGTGCTGTGACTATGTAAGAGAATTATATGCATGTATATGTATATATATGTGTATACATATATATATATATATATTTAAGATAATGCACACTAAACACAGTGTGCATTAATTAGAAGATTAAGATTGATACTGAATGAGACTAGGGAAATAATTATCAATACAGGGGAAATTTTAAAAAGTTTTATGAGGACATTTTGCCATGCTCTTTGTTTTGAAGCTGGAGAGTATTACACTTCATGAAGTAAGTCACACAGAATGATAAATACTGTATATTTTTACTTATTGTGGAATCTAAAAAATAAGACAAGTGAATGAATAAAATCATTGCTTATCTTATCATGGCAATTTTCACAGGAAATTTCAGTGATTCTTAAACCAAAATCTACATGACACTGTCAGAGTCAGAAAGTAACAAAAATATAGTCTTTACCCAGATTTTTCAAATGTTAACATTTAACTATATTTACTTTATCATCCTTTCTGTAGGTGCATATTATTTTTTTCTGAATGTTTGCAAGTGAATTTGCAGGTACAATGCCCTTAACCACTACGTACTTTAGTGTGCATTATCTTTAAAAAAAAAAAATATATATGTATATATATATATATACACATATACATGTATATAATTCTCTTACGTAGTGACAGCACATTAGAAGATTAAGATTGATACAGCACACCTAACTAATCTACAGAGTTTACTCAAATTTTACTAGTTGTTCCATTAATGTCAATATATAGCAACTAAGAATCAATTTCTCATGTTTCTTTATTCCTTAATCGGGGACAATTCCTCATTCTTTTTCCATCATGATTTTCACATTTTTGATGTTGACAAGCCATTTATTTTGTACAATAGCCCTCAATCTGGGTGGTGGACTTTTAGAAATAACCTGGAGTTTAAATTTTAAATCCTTAGGCATTAAATTCTAAAGCTTTATAACTTCCCTCCCAGGCTTACAAGGTCTAGTTGTTCAAAGGAAGGTTTCAGCAGCAGTTTTTAGGCTTACCACTAACTGGCAGTGCTTTCATCAGCTTTGCATATTCTGTTTCTGGAAGTTCAATTCCCGTATCACTCAGCACATTTTCCATGTTATTCATATTTTCACCTTTAAAAAGTTAGAAATAATTATACTTATTAATGATGATTCCAAATTTGAGGTTGAATAGCAAAAAGCACAATGAAGTCCCCATCTATATAGTCTTGTGGGAAATCAGAACTCTTAATTGTTTCTTCAATACTAACAGACAAAGGTTCTTTTTAAATTATGAGAAAAAATAAATGTATTTCTATTACTGTTGAGTTAATCCACCTAGATAGCTTATTAGGTAAGATTAAAAATAATCTTATAAGAAAGTATTACATGACTTTGTTAATAAAGCAATTGTTGACTCATTTACAATTATTCAAGAATTCACAGTGCCATTTATTGTGCCTGCCTAGAATTTCATTCCTAAATGTTTTATTAGGAAGGAAATCTCTACAGTGTAGGATTTCTTATATAGATTTAGTCCTGTAGGTATATTTTGTATTGCTTTATTTTTGC
Source organism: Bos taurus (assembly GCF_002263795.3). Classification (NCBI taxonomy): domain Eukaryota; kingdom Metazoa; phylum Chordata; class Mammalia; order Artiodactyla; family Bovidae; genus Bos; species Bos taurus. The sequence goes on along the minus strand of NC_037346.1, from coordinate 46,606,639 downwards.
TTCCTTTTTTCCTAACTTAAATTTATGCAACAAGATAAAACTTTCCATTGGATCTAGTGGCAGGATAGCAGGAAAACATGATAGAAAAATAAAAATTGTCAAACCCTAGGATGTTCAGTTTATTAGTAATTTACCACTAACCTGTGAAGGCTTTCACTTCATCCATTACCTTTTTCATATCAACTTTCCCATCAACTGCAAGAAAACACACATGTTACATCTATCTATCTATCTATCTATCTATATATACACACACACACACATAACACAAAAGATGAGAAAGTGAACAAAAAAATTTAGTACTTATCACTTGCTATAGAATTTTATTTCTCCCTTTCATTGGTATAAAATAAGAAAAATGTTTTACATTTCACATATTTAACTATATTAACAATGTGACACTGACATTTTTTTAAGATATTAAAACTTTCAGCATAAAGGAATTATATGCAAAAGAAGCCCCATTTACTTTAGCTGCTTTTAAGCATTTATATATTGGAAAATTCTCCATTATTTAGTTAGGTTACTGGGTTAAAATTAAAAAGGTGATGTATGCCATATTTTACTGTTTTATGTTTGGAAATTTTCTACTCGTATAAAGTTGACACATACTCATTATTTATTCACTATTATAATTAAGCCAAAAAAATTCATTGACTTGAATTACATGTGCAAGTTATAACTGACTTAATACCTACACAATTGTTAATTACAACCTTTGTATATAATAGATATTCAATGATCTATTTCATCAGTTTTTAAAAGGACATTCAAATAGAAACATTAGAGAGACAAAATAAGTTCACTAAATCAGAATCTCAATTATATTAAGTATTGAGAAAGAGGAAAACAGTGAAACATTCTTGTGCTTTTATTTTCCAAATATTTACCTGTTGACTAACAGCAAAAATTAAAATTTGAATTATATATTACACTATTGAGAAAATACAACTATTAAACATAATAAAAAATCCATTATAATTTCAGATGGGCATTCTGAGCTAAAGAAAAAGGTCTTAAAAGCATACAAATATATGGACGCTAAACAACACACTTCTGAATAACCAACAAATCACAGAAGAAATCAAAAAAGAAATAAAAATATGCATAGAAATGAATGAAAATGAAAACATGACAACCCAAAACCTATGGGATTCAGTAAAACAGTGCTAAGGGGAAGGTTCATAGGAATACAAGCTTACCTCAAGAAGCAAAAGAAAAATCAAATAAATTACCTAACTTTACACCTAAAGCAACTAGAAAAAGAAGAAATGAAGAATCCCAGGGTTAGTAGAAGGAAAGAAATCTTAAAAATTAGGGCAGAAATAAATGAAAAAGAAACAAAGGAGACTACAGCAAAAATCAACAAAAGCTAAAAGCTGGTTCTTTGAGGAGATAAATAAAATAGACAAATGATTAGCCAGACTCATCAAGAAACAAAGGGAGAAGAATCAAATCAATAAAATTAGAAATGAAAATGGAGAGATCACAACAGACAACACAGAAATACAAAGGATCATAAGAGACTACTATCAGCAACTATATACCAATAAAATGGACAACTTGGAAGAAATGGATAAATTCTTATACTTCTTTGGAAGTATAACCTTCCAAAACTGAACCAGGAAGAAATAGATAATCTTAATAGACCCATCACAAGCATGGAAATAGAAACTGTAATCAAAAATCTTCCACAAACAAAAGCCCAGGACCAGATGCCTTCACAGGTGAATTCTACCAAAAAAATTAGAGAAGAGCTAACACCTATCCTACTCCAACTCTTCCAGAAAATTGCAGAGGAAGGTAAACTTCCAAACTCATTCTATAAGGCCACCATCACCCTAATACCAAAACCAGACAAAGATGCCACAAAAAAAGAAAACTACAGGTCAATATCACTGATGAACATAGATGCAAAAATCCTTAACAAAATTCTACCAAACAGAATCCAACAACATATTATAAAGATCATATATCATGGGCTTTATCCCAGGGATGCAAGGATTCTTCAGTATTCACAAATCAAGCAATGTGATACAACATATTAACAAATTGAAAGATAAAAACCATATGATTATCTTAATAGATGCAGAGAAAGTCTTTGACAAAATTCTACATCCATATATGATAAAAAACCTCCAGAAAGCAGGCATAGAAGGAACATACCTCAACATAATAAAAGCCATATACGATAAACCTACAGAAAACATTATCCTCAGTGGTGAAAAATTGAAAGCATTTCCCCTAAAATCAGGAACAAGACAAGGGTGCCCACTCTCACCACTACTATTCAACATAGTTTTGGAAGTTTTAGCCACAGCAATCAGAGAAGAAAAAGAAATAAAAGGAATCCAAATTGGAAAAGAAGAAGTAAAACTCTCACTGTTTGCAGATGATATGATCCTCTACATAGAAAACCCTAAAGACAGCACCATAAAATTACTAGAGCTAATCAATGAATATAGTAAAGTTGCAGGATATAAAATTAACACACAGAAATCCCTTGCATTCCTATACACTAACAATGAGAAAACAGAAAGAGAAATTAAGGAAACAATTCCATTCACCATTGCAACGAAAATAATAAAATGCTTAGGAATAAATCTACCTAAAGAAGCTGCTAAGTCACCTCAGTCGTGTCCGACTCTGTGCAACCCCATAGACGGCAGCCCACCAGGCTCCCCCATCCCTAGGATTCTCTAGGCAAGAACACTGGAGTGGGTTGCCATTTCCTTCTCCAATGCATGAAAGTGAAAAGTCAAAGTGAAGTCACTCAGTCGTGTCTGACTCTTAGCGACCCCATGGACTGCAACCCACTAGGCTCCTCCATCCATGGGATTTTCCAGGCAAGAGTACTGGAGTGGGGTGCCATGCCTTCTCCGACCTAAAGAAGCAAGAGACCTATATATAGAAAGCTATAAAACAATGATGAAAGGAATCAAAGATGACACAAATAGATGGAGAAATATACCATGTTCATGGATCAGAAGAATCAATATAGAGAAAATGAATATACTACCCAAAGCAATCTATAGATTCAATGCAATTCCTATCAAGCTACCAATGGTATTTTTCAGAGAACTAGAACAAATAATTTCACAATTTGTATGGAAATACAAAAAACCTGAAATAGCCAAAGCAATCTTGAGAAAGAAAAATGGAACTGAAGGAATCAACCTGCCTGACTTCAGACTATACTACAAAGCTACAGTCATCAAGACAGTACAGTACTGGCACAAAGACAGAAATATAGATTAATGGAACAAAATAGAAAGCCCAGATATAAATCCACGCACCTATGGACACCTTGTCTTTTCAAAGGAGGCAAGAATATACAATGGAGAAAAGACAATCTCTTTAACAAGTGGTGCCGGGAAAACTGGTCAACCACTTGTAAAAGAATGAAACTAGAACACTTTCTAACACCATCAGTTCAGTTCAGTTCAGGTCAGTCACTCAGTCATGTCTGACTCTCTGCAACACCATGAACTGCAGCACGCCAGGCCTCCCTGTCCATCACCAACTCCCGGAGTCTACCCAAACCCATGTCCATTGAGTCGGTGATGCCATCTAACCATCTCATCTTCTGTTGTCCCCTTCCCCTTCTGCCCTCAATATTTCCCAGCATCAGGGTCTTTTCAAATGAGTCAGCTCTTTGCATCAGGTGGCCAAAGTACTGGCGTTTCAGCTTCAGCATCAGTCCTTCCAATGAACACCTAGGACTGATCTCCTTTAGGATGGACTGGTTGGATCTCCTAGCAGTCCAAGGGATTCTCAAGAGTCTTCTCCAGCACCGCAGTTCAAAAGCATCAATTCTTCAGTGCTCAGCTTTCTTTATAGTCCAACTCTCACATCCATACATGACCACTGGAAAAACCATAGCCTTGACTAGATGGACCTTTGTGGACAAAGTAATGTCTCTGCTTTTTAATATGCTGTCTAGGTTGGTCATGACTTTCCTTCCAAGGAATAAATGTCTTTCAATTTCATGGCTGCAATCACCGTCTGCAGTGATTTTAGAGCCCAGAAAAATAAAGTCAGCCACTGTTTTCCCATCTATTTGCCATGAAGTGATGGGACCGGATGCCATGATCTTCGTTTTCTGAATGTTGAGCTTTAAGCCAACTTTTTCACTCTCCTCTTTCACTTTCATCAAGAGGCTCTTTAGTTCTTCTTCACTTTCTGCCATAAGGGTGCTGTCATCTGCATATCCGAGGTTATTGATATTTCTCCCAGCAATCTTGATTCCAGCTTGTGCCTCCTCCAGCCCAGCACTTCTCATGATGTACTCTGCATATAAGTTCCATACACAAAAATAAACTTAAAATGGATTAAAGATCTAAATGTAAGACCAGAAACCATAAAACTCCTAGAGGAAAACATAGTCAAAACACTCTCTGGCATAAATCACAGCAGGATTCTCTATGACCCACTTTCCAGAGTAATGGAAATAAAAGCAAAAAATAAGCAAATGGGACCTAATTAAACTTAAGAACTTTTGCACAACGAAGGAAACTATAAGCAAGGTGAAAAGACAGCCTTCAGAATGGGAGAAAATAATAGCAAATGAAGCAACTGACAAAGAAATAATCTCAAAAATATACAAGCAGCTCATGCAACTCAATTCCAGAAAAATAAATGACCCAATCAAAAAATGGGCCAAAGAACTAAACAGACATTTCTCCAAAGAAGACATACAGATGGCTAACAAACACATGAAAAGATGCTCAACATCACTCATTATCAGAAAAATGCAAATCAAAACCATAATGAGGTGCCATCTCACGACAATCAGAATGGCTGCTATCAAAATGTCTACAAACAATAAATGCTGAAGAGGGTGGGGATAAAAGGGAACCCTCTCACACTGTTGGTGGAAATGCAGACTAGTACAGCCACTATGGAGAACAGTGTGGAGATTCCTTAAAAAACTCAAATAGAATTGCCATATAACCCAGCAATCCCACTGCTGGGCATACACACCAAGGAAATCAGAATTGAAAGAGACACGTGTACCCCAATGTTCATCGCAGCACTGTTTACAATAGCTAGGGCATGAAAGCAACCTAGATGCCCATCAGCAGACAAATGGATAAGAAAGTTGTACATATACACAATGGAATATTACTCAGCTATTAAAAAGAATGCATTTGAATCAGTTCTAATGAGGTGGATGAAACTGGAGCCTATTATACAGAGTGAAGTAAGTCAGAAATAAAAACACCAAACCAGTATATTAACACATATATATGGAATTTAGAAAGATGGTAAAGATGATCCTATATCTGAGACAGCAAAAGAGACACAGATGTAAAGAACAGACTTTTGGACTCTGTGGGAAAAGGCGAGGGTGAGATGATTTGAAAGAATAGCATTGAAACATGTATATTACCGTATGTGAAATAAATCACCAGTCCAAGTTCGATGCATGAAACAGGGCTTTCATAGCCGGTGCACTGGGACAACCCTGAGGGATGGGATGGGGAGGGAGTTGGGAGGGAGGTTCAGGATGGAGGACACATGTACACCCATGGCTTATTCATGTCAATGCATGGCAAAAACCACTACAACACTGTAAGGCAATTAGCCTCCAATTAAAATAAATTAATTAATTAATTTAAAAAACCAAGAACTTATCTCTGAAAAATGTAAAGTAAGAAATGACAAAATTCCTACTAAATAGCATCTGATTAAGATGGGAAAAATGGATTTGTCCAGTGGTGAGATATTTCTTGGCCTTACCGGAATCTTCTAAAGTTCACATATTCTAGATCTTGTCCTTCTAGGAGGGAATTGCTCTGTGATTAGTTACACTTCAACCTTACTTAACATTTCTTAAAAAATCAGAGCTTGTTTCCAGGTTTCCAAGAGGGAACTGAAGTTCAACATCAGCTCCTGGATAATGGAGTCTGGCAACATCATATAGGAACCTTTATAGCCTTCTAAAGGAGGAAGAGCATGTTCACTGGGTGGCCCACATTATAGACAACTTTGCTCTGTGATGAGACTCTCTAAGGGGACAAAAAAAGTGACACCGTCTTTGTGCTTCTATTTTAAATAGCTGGGGGACGATATCTCTGCAATTTGATGCAATTTGGGGTGAAATTTTAATCATTATGCTCAGTAGGCTTTCTTTGTTTCTCCCTTGTTTTTTTTTTCAATTTTACTCTTTTAATTTTGTTATATCCTATTGTCACAAGCCTTGCCCTCTGCAACCTCTCCCCACTTTTTCTCTTTTTTCCTGTCTCCCTAATGGTCCTTCAGTAATCCTGTTGACATTCTCAGCAATGTGTAGACTTCATCATGCAAAAGAAAACATTAACATAAATTAATGTAAAAGTCAAGAGAAAATGTTTGTTTTTACTTCCATATTGGGTTTTCAAAGTTTTTCTAAGCAGCTTGATGTCAAGTAAGCATTTTGAAGAGGTCTATAATCTCATAAGCTTTCAGAGGTGCTTGATAATAATAGAAATGATGATAACCATAATATTTATCATAGTAATAAGTGACTTTATTGGACACATTATGTATAATACCAGGCACTGGTTTAATTTAATCCTTACAAAATTCTATTAAGGATGTGCTATTAATGTACTTCTTTCATATATGAAGAAACTGAGACAGAAAAACATTAAGATGCCATAATTTTAAACCTTAAGAGTGAGAATTCAAACCCAGTCAGTCTGGTTCTAGCATCTGTGCCTTTAACCACTCTGCTATTTGAACTCTGAATGTTCACCATTTGTTGCTCACCATCAGTTTGCAGGCTCTGTGTCAGATCTTTAAGTTCCTTTTCTGTGAGATTCATCCCCATGTTTTCCAGAACTGTGTCCAATTTACAGACATCATTTTTCCCTCCTTAAAAAGAGACAGGGATGAGAGCAAAATATAGTAATTTTAAAATCTGACAAAACTAGACAATCTAGTCAATTCTTCTGTTCAACTAAGGGGCGGTGGTTGTTACTGCTGATTAAAATTTCAGACTGGTTGGCTTTATTGTTGATCAAATTTTATGAATAAAAGAAATCTTTTGTTTTTTATGGTACAGATTCAGATTTTAATTTTTCTAAGCCCTGCCAAAGTTTGGGAAATTCCAAAGAAATATGGATTTTTCTTGAAAAAAATAACAAAATTAAATGAATATCTACTTACCTAAGGTACATAAAATAGGCAAATTCGTAGAGATAGAAAGTAGAGTAGTGGTTACTCAGGGTGGAGGAGAGGGGAATGGGAAATTATTTCCTAATGGACTTTTTGATAGCATTTCTGTTTGGGGTGATGAAAAGTTTCTGGATATGGATGGTGGTAACGGTTACAAAAGGTTGTATACTTAATGTTACTAAAATAGAAATTTTATCTTATGTGTTTTATACTACAACAAAAAAATGGTAAATTACAGAGCACTCATCTGCTTTTTTCATTATGACTCTCCTATCTCTAAGAGTCTTTATACCTTCCAGTAATCTATTCTGATAGATTTTCCCATCAGCTGTAAAAAAACACATAATTCAGGAAAAAGAGAAATCAGTCACCAAGATGGTTTTAAAATCATTTTAGAATTATGGCTTTAAAATTTTTCCATATATATCAAATTATAAAAACATTACAAACTAAAAAAAACCTTTGAAAGTCTGATCATTTGGGGACTTTCCTGGTGGTCCAGTGTTTAAGATTCTATGCTTCCAAAGTAGGGAACATGGGTTTAATCCCTGATCAAAGTCCCACATGCCATGTGGTACAGCCCTCCCCTCCCCAAACAAAAGTGATCATATTCTCTTTGAATTGTAAAGCCAGTATTATTATTATTATTCTACCATGCCAAAACATGCAGTCTTTTAATCCCTCCTTTTACTTTTCTCATTTGGATTTCTGGAGAAGGGAATGGCAAACTGCTTCAGCATTCTTGCCTTGAGAAACCCATGAGCAGTATGAAAAGGCCAAAAGATATGATACTGAAAGATGAGCCCCCCAGGCTGGTAGTTGTCCAATATGCTCCAGAGGAAGAGCAGAAAAATTGCTCCAGAAAGAATGAAGAGGCTGAGCCAAAGCAGAAATGATGCCCAGAAACGATGTCCAATGAAAGTAAAGCCTGATGCTGTCAAGAACAATATTCCATAGAAACCTGGAATGTCAGGTCCCTTAATCAAGGTATATTGGATTGGTCAAACAAGAGATGGCAAGAGTGACCACTGACATTTTAGGAATCAGTGAACTAAAATGGACCGGAGTGGGCAAATTTAATTCAGATGAACATTATATCTACTACTGTGGGCAAGAATCCTTTAGAAGAAATGGAGTAGCCTTCATAGTCAACAAAAGAGTTTGAAACGCAGTACTTGGGTGCAATCTCAAAAACAACAAAATGATCTTGGTTTGTTTCCAAGGCCAACTATTCAACATCACAGTAATCTAAGTCTATGCCCCAACCTCTAATGCCAAAGAAGCTGAAATTCAATGGTTCCATGAAGATATATAAGACCTTCTAGAATTAACTCCAAAAAAAGATGACATTACATAGGGAACTGGAATGCAAAAAATAGGAAGTCAAGAGATACCTGGAGTAACAGGCAAGTTTGGCCTTGGAGTACAAAATGAAATAGGACAAAGGCCAACCAATTTTTGTCAAGAGAACACACTGATCATAGCAAACACCCTCTTCCAACAATACAAGAGACGACTCTGCACATGGATGTCACCAGATGGTCGATACTGAAATCAGATTGATTATATTTTTTGTCACCAAAGATGGAGAAGCTCTATACAGTCAGCAAAAACAAGACTGGGAGCTGGCTGTGGTTCAGATCATGAACTCCTTACTGCAATATACAGACTTAAATTGAAGAAAGTAAGGAAAACCACTAGGCCACTCAGGTATGACTTAAATCAAATCCCTTATGATTATACAGTGGAAGTGACAACTAGATTCAGAGGATTAGATCTAATAGACAGAGTGCCTGAAGAACTATGGACAGAGGTTTGTATGTATAGGAGACAGTGCCCAAAATTATCCCCAAAGAAAAAGAAATGAAAGAAGGCAAAATGGTTGTCTGAGGAGGCCTTACAAATAGCTGAGAAAAGAAGAGAAGTGAAAGGCAAAGAAGAAAGGGAAAGATATATTAATCTGAATGCAGAGTTCCAAAGAATAACAAGGAGAGATAAGAAAGCCTTCCTCAGTGATTAATGCAAAGAAATAGAGGAAAACAATAGAATGGGAAAAACTAGAGATCTCTTTAAGAGAACTGGAGATATCAAGAGAACATTTCATGCAATGATGGGGATGATAAAGGACAAAATAGTAAGGACCTAACAAAAGCAGAAGAGATTAAGAAGAGGTGGCAAGAATACACAAAAGAACTATACAAGAAAGGTCTTAATAATCCAGATAAACATGATTGTGTGGTAATTCAACTAAAGCCAGATATCCTGGAGTGTGAAGTCAAGTGGGCCTTAGGAAGCATCACTATGAACAAAGCTAGTGGAGGTGACAGAATTCCAGTTGAGCTATTTCAAATCCTAAAAGATGATGCTGTTAAAGTGCTGCTCTCAATATGCCAGCAAATTTGGAAAACTCAGCAGTGGCCACAGACCTGGAAAAGGTCAGTCTTCATTCCAGTCCCAAAGAAAGGTAATGCCAAAGAATGTTCAAACTGTTGTACAATTGCACTCATCTCACATGTAACAAAGTAATGCTCAAAATTCTCCATGCCAGGTTTCACTAGTACACAAACCAAGAACTTCCAGATGCTCAAGCTGGATTTAGAAAAGGCAGAGGAACCAGAGATAAATTGCCAACATCTGTTGGATCATAGAAAAAGCAAGAGAATTCCAGAAAAACATCTACTTCTGATTCATTGACTACACTAAGGCCTTTGACTGTGTGGATCTCAACGAACTGTGGGAAATTCTTAAACAGATGGGAATACCATACCACTTTATCTGCCTCCTGAGAAACCTATATGCAGGTCAAGAAGCAACAGTTATAACCAGACATGGAACAACTGACTGGCTCCAAATTGGGAAAGGAGTACCTCAAGGCTGTATATTGTCACCCTGCTTATTTAACTTCTATGCAGAGTACATCATGCAAAATGCTGGACTGGATGAAGCTCAAGCTAGAATCAAGATCGCAAGGAGAAATATCAATAACCTCATATATGCAGATGACACCACCCTTAGGGCAGAAAGTGAAGAGGAACTAAAGAGCCTCTTGATGAAAGTGAAAGAGGAAAGTGAAAAAGCTGGCTTAAAGCTCAACATTCAGAAAACTAAGATCATGGCATCCGGTCCCATCACTTCATGGCAAATAGATGGGAAAAAAATGGAAACAGAGGAAGATTTTATTTTCTTGGGCTCCAAAATCACTGAGGACAGTGACTGCAGCCATGAAATTAAAAGACACATGCTCCTTGGGAAGAAAAGCTATGACAAACCTCAATAGCATATTAAAAAGCAGAGACATCATTTTGCTGACAAAAGTCTAAAGAGTCAAATCTTTGGTGTTTCCAGTAGTCATGTACAGATGTGAGAGTTGGACACAGACAATGTTGAACACTGCAGAATTGATGCTTTTGAATTGTGGTGCAGGGGAAGACTCTTGAGAATCCCTTGAACAGCAATGAGATCAAACCAGTCAATCCTAAATGAAATCAACCCTGACTATTCATCGGAAGGGCTGATGCTGAAGTTCCAATACTTTGGCCACCTGATGCGAAGAGCCAACTCATTGGAAAAGATCCTGATGCTGGGAAAGACTGAGGACAAGAGGGGAAGGATGTGACAGAGGATGAGATGGTTGGAAGGCATCATCAACTCAACGGACAAGAGCTTGAGAAAACTCCAGGAGATAATGAAGGACAGGAAAGCCAGGCTGGCTACAGTTCATGCAGTCATGAAGAGTTGGACACAACAGAATGACTGAACATCCACACTTCCTTTCTCTTCAATTTTCTCTCTTAAGTATTCCAGTAGAATTAAGAGTAATGGCAGGTATTTCTCAGCACTTATTCATGATAATGGTAAGTTTCTTGATTTTCAAATGAAGAACTAAATTATACAATTAAGATTTCTTAATTTTTGACAAACTTTTTCTTCAAGTCTCAAATGGAATAGACATTCTTAAACACACAAATCTAAGTTTTCTTAAAGGTTTTACTGCAAAGTTTCTTCACAGAAGCACTGCTAACATTTAGGATAATTCTTTGCTGTACGGGCCTGTCCTATGCACTACATGTCTTCTATCCACCAGATGCCAGTGACATTTCCCCCTCCCCCACCAAGTTGTGACAACCTAAAATGTTTCCAGACACTGTCAAATGTTTCTTTGGGAGCAAAACTGTCCCCTCTTGGGAACCACTGTTACAGTGATATTTGAAATGCTTACCATCAGCTGATAACTTTTTCAATAACTCCAAGCGTTCCTTATCTGAAAATTGTATCCTCATGTTTTCCAGAACACCTTCTGTGTCAGAGATATCAATGTCCTCTCCTACAAATAATGATTATAAAATGTAAGAATTTTTAAAATTACTTAAAGATTTAAAATATAAAAATAAATATTTCCCTATGTAGCACTGACTTCAGTTATTGAATCAAGAGCAAAGATTCATCACAAACATATGTGAAAGGTATTATCTCCTAATCATGTGGACAGGATAATATAGTATACAGTAGAATGTAGGGATATAAAGTACCACAATAAATTAGAATATTTTAGATGTTTGATCTTTAGTTATTGAATGAAATTTGTGTTGGTCTTTACATGATTACCTATATAAGTTGAAGCTTCACTTCATCTACAGTGCTTCATCTACACCTATACTTTGGTCATCTAGACTAATATGTGATAATTATAAACTCATATGAAATATGTTGTTGACAAATGGTTCACAGAATAAGATACTTCTTATCAAAAGACTGCACCGAAGCACTGTTATTAAAATATAGATTATCTACAGTCCAACCAACTCTGGAAAATTTGATAAATAGCACTCATTAATAAAAAGGAAAAATGTCTAAATCAACAATGATGATGAAATAGTTATGCCAATGCTATGATAAAAAATCATTAAATACAATTTAGTACAATAATTTATTTTCTTAGATTTAGAGTATTTGTCACTCACCTGTAACAGTTTTTACTCCATCCATTAGCTTATTGAGAACAATCTTTCCATTAGCTATTAGAAAAGGTGCAATTAATACAAATGATTGAGATTCAGGAAAAAGGTATAAAATACTTGTTTATAGCTTCTAGCCAAAACCAACTATTTTTATTTTATTGTATTTTATAAAAATATATTAATTTATAATTTACTAGATTTCAATAATTCACCCAGTAAAATTAAGAACCAACTGTTTCCTAGATTATAAGGATTCTCTAGTTTATATGAAGCTATGCACTCCTGCATAAGGAGATCAAGATATGATTTATGCCAGCCATAAAGCTCCATCAGTGGTCACCACAAATGGAAAAGGGTCTATACTTTTCATCTTTCATTCTTTGCTAAATTTCTTTTTCTCCAATATTTTCAATCACCATGACTTGCTGTAAATACTTGATTTCTATACATTTGAGACACGCTTCCCAGGTGGCACTAGTGGTAAAGAACCTGCCTGCCAATCCAGGAGACATAGAGATGTGAGTTTGATTTTTGGGTCAGGAAGATCCCGTGGAGAAGGAAATGGCAACCCATTCCAGTACTCTCGCCTGGAGAATCCCATGGACAGAGGAGCCTGGCAGGCTACAGTCCATAGGGTCACACAGAGTTGGACACTACTGAAGCAACTTAGCATACATTTGAGACAAGTGTTAAAGCTTTCTACCATTTCCCACCACAGGAAATTTTCTTCCTCATTATTTTTTGTCTACTGATTAATTCATTTATTAAATATGTTAAGAATTGTTAATATGAATTAGGCCATGTAGTAGGCTTTGCGGGTATGTGGCAGACATTGCTGGTTGTCTAACAATCAGCCATAACTACTTACCATTCTTTCTGCTATCAGAACTCTAATTTGGTAACCTTCCTCTATGTGGCCATATACCTCAGGCAAGGCTGGGCACTTCATAAGCCCTGGAAGTGGATTATGTCAAACTAGATTCAAAGCCAGTAGAAAGAAGGGAGTAATAAATTAGGGTGTAGAGAGAGATGAAATAGAAGTCAGGAAAATCAGGAGAATCAAGAAAATGAAAAGTTGACTCTTTGAAAAGATCAATAAAACTGACAAATCTTTAGCTAAATTGATTAAGGAAAAAGATGCAATATACTAAAATAAATAATGAAAGTGGGGACATACTACAGACCTCAGAGAAATAAAAAGGATTATGTGAGAATACTATGAATAAGTACATGCCAACAAATTAGATAGCCTAGATGAAAAGGATATATTCCTAGAAACATAAATTACCAAAATTGACTCCAGAAGAAATAGAAATAGACCTTTAACAGCCTTTTTACAAGTAAAGAGATTGAATCAGCAATCAAAAACTTCTCAACCAAAAAAAAAAAGCCTGGGACCAGTTGGTTTCATTGGTGAATTCTACTAACATATAAAGAAGAATTAATACCAATTTTTCTAAACTCTTCCAAAAAAATAGAAGAGGAGGAAATAATTTCTAATTCATTCTATGAGGCCAATATTACCCTAATACCAAAGGTGGGATTAGTGTAAAGTAATGTCTCAAAATAATGGAGATTCTTAAAAAGAAGACAAAAATGTTCTGGAATTGGTGATTGTACAATATTGTGAATGTACTAAATACCACTGAATTATCTATTTCATAGCAGCTAATTTTATGTTATATGAATATGTGAATTTCACCTCAATAAAACAAACAAATGTAAAAGTAGACACCGTTATTCAATGGTGAAACTTTAGAAGTTTGTCCATTAAAACCACAGAAAGACAAGAAAGCCTGTTTTACCTCTAGTATTCAAATTGGGCTGCAATTCCTAACAAATTAAATATAACAAGAAAAAGAAATAATTGATTTTAACTATCTTTGTAAGGTTGTGGGAAACTAGATTAACATCAGAAAATCAACAAGAGTCTGCAAATACCACAATACTAATTTTAATACATATTCAATTAAAATCCAAATGCTATTAATCATAGATTTTAGAAACAGTTTATAAAGTTCATGGAAGACTAAGAATTACAAAATAACTGACATAATTTTAAGGAACAAGAAAGGGTACTTTTAAAAATTTTATTTTATATTAGAGTATCGTTGATTCACAATGTTGTGTTAGTTTCAAGTGCACAGCAAAGTGATTTACTTATACATATATTTATTCTTTTTCAGATCCTTTTTCTATATAGGATATTACAGAGTATTGAGAAGAGCTTCCTGTGCTATACAGTAGGTCCTTTTGACTATTTTATATATAGTAGTGTGTGTAGGTTAACTCCAACCTCCTAATTTATCCTGCTGCTTTCCTCTCTGGTAACCAACTTTGTTTTCTAAGTCTGTGATTCTGTTTCTGTTTTGTAAATAAGTCCATTTGTATCATTTCAAAAGATTCTATATGTAAGTGATATCGTATGATATTTGTCTTTCTCCATCTGACATACTTCACTTAGCATGATAATCTCTAATCTTGCCATGCTGCTGCAAATGGCATTATTTCCTTGTCTATCATGGCTGAGTAATACTGCATGTATATATATATAAAACACATCTTTATTTATATATATATATAAAACACATTTATATGTATATATATATGTATTTCAGTTCAGTTTAGTTCAGTCACTCAGTCGTGTCCAACTCTTTGTGACCCCATGAATCGCAGCACGCCAGGCCTCCCTGTCCATTACCAACTCCCAGAGTTCACTCAGACTCACGTCCATCAAGTCAGTGATGCCATCCAGCCATCTCATCCTCTGTCGTCCCTTTCTCCTCCTGCCCTCAATCCCTCCCAGCATCAGGGTCTTTTCCAGTGAGTCAACTCTTCGCATGAGGTGGCCAAAGTACTGGCCTTTCAGCTTTAGCATCATTCCCTCCAAAGAAATCCCAGGGCTGATCTCCTTCAGAATGGACTGATTGGATCTCCTTGCAGTCCAAGGGACTCTCAGGAGTCTTCTCCAACACCACAGTTCAAAAGCATCAATTCTTTGACGCTCAGCCTTCTTCACAGTCCAACTCTCACATCCATACATGACCACAGGAAAAAACATAGCCTTGACTAGACGGACCTTTGTTGGCAAAGTAATGTCTCTGCTTTTCAATATGCTATCTAGGTTGATCATAACTTTCCTTCCAAGGAGTAGGCGTCTTTTAATTTCATGGCTTCAGTCACCATCTGCAGTGATTTTGGAGCCCAGAAAAATAAAGTCTGACACTGTTTCCACTGTTTCCCCATCTATTTCCCATGAAGTGATGGGGCCAGATGCCATGATCTTCGTTTTCTGAATGTTGAGCTTTAAGCCAACTTTTTCACTCTCTTCTTTCACTTTCATCAAGAGGCTTTTTAGTTCCTCTTTACTTTCTGCCATAAGGGTGGTGTCATCTGCATATCTGAGGTTATTGATATTTCTTCCGGCAATCTTGATTCCAGCTTGTGTTTCTTCCAGTCCAGAGTTTCTCATGATGTACTCTGCATATAAGTTAAATAAGCAGGGTGACAATATACAGCCTTGACGTACTCCTTTTCCTATTTGGAACCAGTCTGTTGTTCCATGTCCAGTTCTAACTGTTGCTTCCTGACCTGCATACAAATTTCTCAAGAGGCAGATCAGGTGGTCTGGTATTCCCATCTCTTTCAGAATTTTCCACAGTTTATTGTGATCCACACAGTCAAAGGCTTTTATAAAAGTCAAAGGCTTTTATATATATGTATTTATATATATATATAAAACACATCTCAAGAAGGGGTACTTACATTACTCAATTTCAAGATTTACTAATGTAAAGTCTTATTATTAAGGTAGTATAGTATATTGATAGAGGGAAAAACAGGACAATGAAACAGTATAGAAACTTAGAAACTGACTCTAACATATATGATAGTAAATATTACAAATCAGTAGGAAAAGGGCTAATGAAATACTGGCCATTAATACAGAAAAATATTAGATATCTTAACTCACACACACACACACACAAAAAAAAAAACAAAATAAATTTCTTATCAATTAAAAAGAAATAGGATAAAAACAATAGGAAAGATCTGATGATAAGGAAGAATTTTCTAAATAGAAAACAAATTATAAAGGAAGATGGTGACAAATTTAATTCTATTAAAATTAAGAACTTCTGTTCAATGAAAGGTGATAATCTAAGCAAAATGCTAAGTAAGAGACAGATATTTCTTGTGTCAGTTCAGTCACTCAGTCATGTCCAACTCTTTGTGACCAAATGGACTGCAGCACGCCAGGCCTCCCCGTCCATCACCAACTCCTGGAGTTTGCTCAGACTCATGTCCATTGAGTTGGTGATGCCATCCAACCATCTCATCCTCTGTCGATCCTTCTCCTCCTGCCTTCAATCTTTCCCAGCATCAGGGTCTTTTCCAACGAGTCAGTACTTTGCATCAGGTGGCCAAAGTATTGGAGTTTCAGCTTCAACATCAGTCCTTCCAATGAATATTCAGGACTGATTTGCTTTAGGAGGGACTGGTTGGATCTCTTTGCTGTCCAAGGGACTCTCGAGAGTCTTCTCCAACACCACAGTTCAAAAGTATCAATTCTGAGTGCCAAAGAATTGATGCTTTTGATTTCTTGTATATAAAACGTAAAAATGATTAGCATACAGAGTGAGATGCTATATCCTGCTAGCATACATATTAGCATATAGTATGTGGGCTTCCCAGGTGGCGATAGTGGTAAAGAACCCACTTGCCAATGCAGGAGATGTAAGAGACGTGGGTTTGATCCCCGGAAGGAAGGCATGACAACTCACTCCAGTATTCTGGCCTGGAGAATCCCATGGACAGAGGAGCCTGGCAGGCTATAGTCCATAGGGTTGCAGACAGTCAGGTACGACTGAAGCGACTTAGCACACATGCACAGAGTACATAAAGAACAACTACAAGTTAATTAGCAAAATGCAAATTACCCAATAGATTTAGGCAAAGTATATGAAAAGGCAATTTATAGAAAAGGAAGGTTGAATGATCAGTAAAAGTATGAGATGATAACCTCACTGGCAATCTACAAATGCAGTTTAAAACAACACAATACAATTTCTTATCAACCATGTTAAAAACTAATACACCTGACAATGTCAAATGTTGATGAGGTAGAAAGTTGGGGCTATAAATACCAGTTTATAGGGGCAGTGGTAACAGATAGTCAGGAGTAAAGAAAGCAGAGTAAAGAAATATTTAGGATGGTAAATAGAATTTAACTGGGACAGGGATTAAGGGAAAGTTAGAGTGAAGAATGACCCAGTTTTATGGGAGATGTAGAGAACGTGGAGGTAAGAATCTATTCAATCAAAATATAATGAATTTCTTTTTAGCCTGGGACATCTAAATAGAAATATTTAGCAGATACTTGGACATAACCCTTTGGAGCTCAGAGATGTTAGAGTATATTATATATTTCATGCTCACCATCAACTGGAAGATTAGCTATCAGATCTTCATGTTCTTTTTCTGTGAGCTTAATTCCCATGTTTCCAAGAACATTGTTCAGATCATTGACATTAATCATCCCGCCTTAGAAAAAGAGAGTAAATTACAACGAGGCAAATTAAATGACTTCAAAACATTAAAAATATAACTCTATCCATGAATTATTTTTCCAATAGCCATTATTACCTCAGAAATGTAATGGAAAAGCAGTAATAAAAATAAATCATATTCATGACTGAAAAAGTAAGTAGCAGAGTTATAAATAAAAATTCTCTTTTTAAAGTTGGGCTTGAGGGGGTAAGAGAACATACCATAAAATTTCTTAACGATTTTTAAACTAGAGCTGAAGCAACTAATCTCATAGATTTCTGAAGTAACAGGTTATTTTTATCAAATAAACTCTGAGGTTATTTGTGGCAAATTTCTAAAATAACTAACTTGCTATATATAAGTAAATTTGAAATGTTTTTTTTTCACCTGCTAGATGCAAAAATATAATAAAGAATATTATCTGATAAAATAAAGATATTTAGGGATGTATAAGTAATGAATCAATAATATTCACAGTATAATGTTATAGACTCAAGAATTTAATAGGTATATTCTTACCTTTGAGAGACTTTACTTCATCCAAAACCCTATTTTGAAACACCTGTCCAATAGCTATAAGAAAAGGCAAATTCATGTCAGAATGAAAATTGTATGGTCATTCATAAAAGAGGATTTTGTATTTCATAATTCTATAAATATATTTTTTCATAATTTTCCTTAGAATGTTATTTTAACTAGAAATTTTAAAAATGAAGGTAGAAATAACAACTTTTAAAAAGGTGACATGTCCCTATGATCTTTGTTACTCAAAGCAATTGTGAGTTTGGGCTATGCCAAGGCATCATCATTGCCACCATTATAGCCATCAC
Organism: Bos taurus; assembly: GCF_002263795.3. Lineage (NCBI taxonomy): Eukaryota > Metazoa > Chordata > Mammalia > Artiodactyla > Bovidae > Bos > Bos taurus. The sequence continues at coordinate 46,588,140 of NC_037346.1, read as the reverse complement.
TGCTACCACCACCACCAGTATCACCACCACCATCATAATCACAACTACAATAACAGCACAATAGATAACTTTTATTGAAATTTTACCTTATACGAAGCACATTTCAAAGTGCTTTATCATTTTTATCCTCTTCTTATAAATGAGGAAATTGACACACTGAGGTTTAGAAGAAACTTGTCTAAGATAACACAGAAGATAAGTAGTGGAGCTAGGATTTGAATCTAGGCATTCAGACACAGGGTATTTTGCTCTCAACCACTCTGCTATATTGTTGTTTCCCATTTTTTAAATATGTACTGATTTATTTGGTTGCTTCAGATCTTAGTTGCCAACGTGTGGGATCCTTGTTGAAGTGCATGGACTTCCTAGTTGTGGCACGCTGACTCAGTTGTTCCGTGGCACGTTGAGAATCTTAGTTTCCTGACCAGGAATCAAACTTGTGTCCACTGCGTTGTAAGACGGATTTTTAACCACTAGACCACCATTTTTTTTCTCTGACTTCTTCCTCTTCCTTCTACTAGTCTTTCACTCTTCTCATCTTCCTTTCTTTCCTTGCTTATAATTAGGTTTTATAATTAATTATAAGTAATATTAAGTCAGGGCTTCCAGTGGTAAAGGTTGTGCAGGTGGTAAAGAATCTGCCTGCCAGTGCAGGAGATGCAAGAGATGTGGGTTCGATCTCTGGGTTGGGAAGAACCTCTGCAGTAGGACATGGCAACTGGCTCCAGTATTTTTGCCTGGAAAATCCCATGGACAGAGGAGCCTGGTGGGTTACAGTCATGGGGTCACAGAATCGAACATGACTAAGCACACACACACACAATATTAATTGCTTTACTCATAGCCACAAGGTTTAATGACTTAAAAAGTAAATTTAATTGACAGTTACATGGTTTCTACACAGCTTAGATTTTTTTTTTCTAAAATTCAGAAATTTCTAGAGGAAATTTCATAGGGAAATTTTATAACTTCTTAAAAAGGCCACACAATTAGGCCATGAAAGGCCTGAGTGGCAACCATGTGACTCACCATCAATTGATAGGATTTTCTTCAGCTCTGAGCATTCCTTATCAGCCAGCTCAATTCCCATGTTCCTAAGAAGATTTGGAAGGTCATTGCCATCAACCTTTTTTCCTTTGAAAAGATGAGAATATAGACATTTGAGAGTTATATGGCCTAGCTAATGATTTCAAATAATGAAATATTCATGCCTATGAGGAATCAGGGTCATCCCTGGTGGCTCAGAAGGTAACAATTTGAGAACATGCAAGGGCAGAATGAAATATATCCATATCAGTTCAGTTCAGTCGCTCAGTTGTGCCCAACTCTTTGCAACTCAATGGACTGCAGCACGCCAGGCTTCCCTGTTCATCACCAACTCCTGGAGCCTACTCAAACTCATGTCCATTGCATTGGTGATGCCATCCAACCATCCTCTGTCGTCCACTTCTTCTCCTGCATTCAATCTTTCCCAGCATCAGGGTCTTTTCTAATGAGTCAACTCTTCTCATCAGGTGGCCAAAGTATTGGAGTTTTAGCTTCAGTTTCAGTCCTTCCAACGAACACCCAGAACTGATCTCCTTTAGGATGGACTGGTTGGATCTCCTTACAGTCCAAGGGACTCTCAAGAGTCTTCTCCAACACCACAGTTCAAAAGCATCAATTCTTCAGCACTCAGCTTTCTGTATAGTCCAACTCTCATATCCATACATGACTACTGGAAAAACCATAGCCTTGACTAGACAGACCTTTGTTGGCAAAGTAATGTCTCTGCTTTTTAATATACTGTCTAGGTTGGTCATAACTTTCCTTCCAAGGAGCAAGCGTCTTTTAATTTCATGTCTGCAATCACCATCTGCAGTGATTTTGGAGCCCAGAAAAATAAAGTCATCCACTGTTTCCCCATCTATTTACCATGTAGTGATGGGACCAGATGCCATGATCCTAGTTTCCTGAATGTTGAGCTTTAAGCTCATGTTATTGAGAAACTCAATAATAAATCAGAGATAATAACATAATTTTAAAATGTTCCCAATAATTTAACAGTTTTTACTGATCACCTATGAAGAAAAGAAAGTGGTCAGAAGGAAGTATGAATTGTCCACAGTGATACTAAATCTAGGCTGAGAGGAATTTTTTTCTCCTCTATTTAAAAACTCAAGTAGGCCATTATTAATTTTTTACCAGATTTATTGAACAGGTGTGAATATTTTTCACATATTATGGTCAATTTAAAAATGTATAGCTGCAGAGACCTGAGCAATCATCACTACAATCTAACACTAAAACATTTTTGTAACCCTAAACCTAATATCCATTAAGCCTAGTCCATCCCTCTCTATCATCCCCAGTACCAGGAAATATTGTCTATTCTCTGTCTCTATAGGTTTGCCAATAACAGACATCTCAGATAGATGAATCATACAATATGCGATGTCTTATGATTGACTTCTTTTACTTAGTGTAATATTTTCATTGATCCAAGGCACTTCAGCCCTAATTCAGTTTTAACTGTATTCAAGAGTTTATTTCTAGATCATAAAGGGGGTAAACCTAAGAATACAGTCGTTGGATCATGGAGTCTGGTGTAGGAATGTGGATTTTATGGAAATCGGGAAGTAAGGAAGCATTTCATACATAATGACCAGAATGTCTGATGGTCCATGACTGAGAAAGGGAATGAGCATTACCATACAGTTATGGAACATGTCCCACATGTCAATACTCTTTCACCTCTGACCTACTCTTTTCTATATTTTTGCATTAACCTATTTCCAGACTGTTTTTCATGCAACTTTTCCCTCAATTGCTTTTATCTTGCCTCACTTTTTATAGTTCTAATAACAGTTCTGTCTTCATTTTCATGATTCCTTTAGAACCAAAATTAAAGGAGTTGTTGGCTTATGTTAATAAAATGATGAGAAAAAATATTTTCTTATTTTCTCTTTTTAGTTCATTTCTAAGCTTTTATAAATGTCTTGTTAATGGCACGTAAGATTTTTTCCAGAAGGGATTTTATAGACACTCACATCTCAGGTTATTTTCAACAGTGCAAAAAATGTAAGCACTCACCATCAATAGGCAGATTCTCTAGTAAGTCTTTACTTTCTGTTCCTATAAGCTTCATTCCCATGTTTTGCAAAACAGTGTCCAGTTTACTGACATCAACGACCCCTCCTTGGGAAAAAGAGAGGAAAATAAGCAAAATTTAATAAACTTGGAATGTGACAAAAAGCAATGAGTTACTGTATGTTATAGATATTGACACACAATGAAGTACATTTAGTTGTACAAAAAGTGTCAGTAATGAAGGTGGAATTAGAATTTTTTTTCCCTTGAGCCTTTTTTGGGGAATAGTCTATATAATTAGCTTTTAAAGGTTATGGCATAACTTCTAGACCATTTACAGAATTAGAGAAAATAAGTCACATACTTCTGCCAATAGGAACATGTTGTTCTTATTTCCTGAACTAAAAGATGTGACATTATGATTCATGATATAAGAAGTATATGTTTTGTCTTCACCTCTGTACCAACCAGCTCCTAAAACCCTTGTAATTTCCTCAGTGATAAAAGTGATGGGAACATCCTTTGTTATAATATTTGGTCTTTCATCCTCAGTTCCTAAAATAGCTTCAGATCACTAAAGGTGAAAAGAATGTCTTCCATTATTCTTAAAAAGCCCCTTCCAACCACACCTGAGTTAATGGTATGCTAATGAGGTGCTTTTGGAAAGCCCCTGGATGATAACCACAATATACGGGGCTAGTTGCTGGAAGAACAAATCACGTGATTGGAACTTTCAGTCCTGTTCTTGAAACTCTGGGAAGAAAAGGGGCACTGGAGGTTGAGTTAATCACCTATGGCCAAGGACCTCATCCATAATGCCTACATAATGAAGCCTCCATAAAAATCTAGCTGAGGTAGTTTGGAGAGCTTCCAAGTTGGTAAACACGTCGAAGTACCCGGAGGGCAGAGAGGGCACAGAAGCTCTGTGCCCCATTCCACATACCTTGCCCTGTGCATTGCTTTCATCTAGCAATGCACAGATGTATAAGCTGAGTTTAGAAAAGGCAGAGGAACCAGAGATCAAATGCTGTTTTAATACCGTGTAAAACTATTATAGAAAATCTCATACAGGTGCGTAAACTCTCCCCTATGGTACAGTAGCATTTACAATACTCACCACTAAGTGGCAGGTGTTCTTTCACATCTTCATGTTCCTCTTCTGTGAGCTCGATTCCCGGGTGTTCAAGGATGGTGTCTAGGTTATTGGCCTTAAACTTTCCTCCTTAGGAAAACATATAGGAGTAATACATGAAAAAAATGAGTTTAAAATATCAAAAATATTTTGCACGGGAATTGTCATCTGACTATGTATGCTTTACCATTATTATATATGGTTTTGAAAACAAGAAATGTACTTATGTGATTATTATCTAAAAGCATCAAGTAATCAATAGAAAAAAATCATAATTAAAATATTTTCTTTTAAACTTTAACTTGGGTAGAAGACTGTACTATAAATAGCCCATGAAAGGATAGACTCTACGATTTAATTATACATCATAAGGAATAGGAATGAGCTTTGATGCCAGGGATCTAATTAATTAACTAGCTAATTAATTAATATATTATAATAAAGTAAAAATTATAAGGTAACTTTAGAAGTATAAGTAGACTCTCACTGCAATTTTTTTGAGGTGAAATTCACATAACATAAAATTAACCATTTTGAAGTGAACAATTCAGTGGCATTTAGTACATATTAACAATGTTGTAAATAAATATTTACATAAAGAAGGCTGTCAGTTAGTCAGTTCACTCACTCAGTCGTGTCCGACTCATAGACTGCACCCTGCCAGGTTTCCCTGTCCATCACCAACTCCCAGAGCTTGCTCAAACTCACGTCCATCGAGTTGGTGATTCCATCCAATCATCTCATCCTCTATTGTCCCCTTCTCCTGCCTTCAATCTTGCCCAGCATCAGGGTCTTTTCCAATGAGTCAGTTCTTCGCATCAGGGGGCCAAAATACTGGAGCTTCAGCTTCAGCATCAGTCCTTCCAATGAATATTCAGGACTTATTTTCTTTAGGACTGACTGGTTTGATCTCCTTGCAGTCCAAGGGACTCTCAAGAGTCATCTCCAACACCACAGTTAAAAGCATCAATTCTTCAGTGCTCAGCTTACTTTATAGTCTAACTCTCACATCCATACATGACTACGGGAAAAATCATAGCTTTGACTAGACGTACCTTTGTTGGCAAAGTAATGTCTGCCTTTTAATATGCTATCTAGGTTGGTCATAGCATCACCTGGGAATCCCCCTTTTCATTGGTGGTTTAGTTGCTCGGTTATGTCCAACTCTTGCGACGCTATGGACTGCAGTTCACCAGGCTCTTATGTCCATGGAATTTTCCAGGCAAGAATACTGGAGTGGGTTGCCATTTCCTACTCCAAGGGATCTTCCCAACCCAGAGAATGAAGCCAGGTCTCCCACATTGCAGGCAGATTCTTTACTGTCTGAACCACCAGGGAAGCCCTTTTCATTGTCTTCATTGATCTTGAATTATTATTTCAAAACAAGGAACAGCAATCAATGGCAAGACTAGATGACAGTCCCAAATAATGGCTATATATTTTTTCTTTCATAATTCTGGTTAACTTTATTACAGCAATATTTTAAAAAGTACCATTATAATCTCAGATAGGTCTCTTAAGCTAAAAAAGTATTTTTCTATTATGATAATTGATAGTTCCACATCTAGTCCCACTTTTCCTAATGGATACATTGTCCCACGCAAAGAAAATAAGACAATGAAGATAACCTGCATATTCTTTCTGGTAGATTGAAAGTGATAAAAATTATAGAATGAAACAAAAAAATATTTTAGGGAACAGTTCTGTCCTACACAATGATGCAATTAAATGCATCTTAATAAGATAAGCAAGTATTAATTCAATTAAGGTTGTAAAATAGTCAGGAAATGTTTCAAACACTTAGCCTCACTGGAGTGATCTCAGGTTTATATCTTTAACTTTTGTTTATTTAGTTTATGAATTAATTTAGCCCTAATGTGAAATTTACTGCTCTTTAGAGTTTGTCTCCAGCCCATTGAGGGAGATTAGAAGTCTGGGAACATAGTCCTTGGACCACAGAATCTGGTTCAGGAATATAAGGATGTAAGCAAAAGCATGAGTGGCTGAGCATTCTTGCATTCCTTGCATGACAGCTTGAATTCTTCATGGTCCTTTCCCTTGGGGTATCTGGAAGACTCTGCCCTTCTCATGTGGTATAGGAAATAAGTCCCACACTTATCACTTCTCCTTTATTCTGCTGTCCTAAAGTCCCTGGAAATAATGGTGGTGATAGAACTCTTTTTTTAAAAACTATTTTTATTTTTTTGGCATGGTCTAACTTCTTTTTTATTTTTTTATATAAATTTATTTATTTTAACTGGAGGCTAATTACTTTACAGTATTGTAGTGGTTTTGCCATACTTTGACATGAATCAATCTCCCACATTTGGCTAAGCTGTCTTTTCTATTAAAAAAAATTCTTGTGTTAAAGGGAATGTATACCATTCCCTTCCCCCCACAGTGCTGTCTTTCTCTAGTTCCATCCAAGTCTAATAGTGGCACTGGCCATGAACTGAATCAGAATTGCTGAAAATATCAAGGGACAAAACATGTTTACTTCCTTACCCGTGGCGGATGCATGTTGATGTATAGAAAAACCAATACAATGTTGTAAAGTAAAAATAATAATAACAATAATAATTTTGGAACACATGTATACCTGTGGCAGATTCATTTTGATATTTGGCAAAACTAATACAATTTGTAAAGTTTAAAAATAAAATAAAATAAAAAAGTTTATTTTTTAATTGAAGTATAATTGCTTTACAAAATTTTGTTGCTTTTTGTCCAACATCAACATGTTTACTTTCTGTCTTGAGTCATCTTTACCATCTTCTGTCTCAATGTCAAGTAAGAGTTTTCAGAGATTACTTTTATAGAAGCCCATATTCTCCAGAAACCCTGAACAATTCAAATATGTCTTAAATACTTACCATCACCTGGTAGATTGTGTGTCAGATTACTAATTTTTTTCTGTAAAGTTCATCCCCATGTTTTGCAAAAGAGTACCCACTTTATTGACATCAATAATCTTATCTTGTGAAAAAGAAAAGCATGTACAAAAAACTTATTGGTTCTACAATGTGACCATTGATGTTACTTACTGTGCATTATGATTACAGCTTTGTCTGTATAGTCAAAGCTATGGTTTTTCCACTAGTCATGTACAAATGTGAGAGCTGGACCATAAAGAAGGCTAAGTGTTGAAGAATTGACGCTTTTGAATTGTGGTGCTGGAGAAGACTCTTGAGAGTCCCTTGGACAGCAAGGAGATCAAACCAGTCAATCCTAAAGGATATCAACCCTGAATAGTCATTGGAAGGACTTATGCTGAAGCTGAAGCTCCAATACTTTGGCTACCTGATGCAAAGAGTCAACTCATTAGAAAACACCTGATGCTGGGAAAGATTGAAGGCAGGAAGAGAAGGGGATAACAGAAGACGAGGTGGTTGGCTGGTATCACTGACTCAATGGACATGAGTTTGAGCAAACTCCAGGAGATGGTGAAGGACAGGGAAGCCTGGTGTGCTACAGTTCATGGGGTTACAAGAGTTGGATGATTTAGCACCTGAACAACAACTTCTTCATCCACCTTATCAAGAAGGCCAAGATTTAATAAGGTCTGTTCATATATATACCAAGGGGGTCAATAAGGGTATTTGAATTAGAATTGATATATTCAAAATGGTTAAGCAGGTTCTTAATTATTTACAGCAAATGGTAAAATAAATGAAAATGAGTAAAGTTTATTTTTCTTTTCTGAACTCCCAGATTAGATACCTTAACTCCTAACAAAAACTGACCAGCAAGTTGTTTCCATTCATTTGGATGACTATGTTATTCAGACCCATCTTACTGATTAAAACAACTAAAATCTTGAATAAAATATAACAAGCATAATTTTGAAAGCAACGAAGAGCTGAAAGAGAGTAAGGAATTACTAGTCCAAAGTCTCATGAAAAACAGGAAGCTAGGCAGGTAAGCATAGTGCCAGGAAGAGGCACTTCCTCTTTTTCCTGGAGCTTCTTAATGAATTGCTCACAATGGTCATGGGGCACTCTTACTGTGCACACCTACTGAGGCATGTATGGCATCATTTATATCCATGGAGGCCCAAACTACACAAATTGGGCACAGCATCATCATCACATGATCTAATCTTGACTCAGAATAATGCCAGTCCATATTGAATGTGGAAGATTTTGATGTTCAATCTAAATTTGAAAGGATAGTTGGTATTTCTGTACCAAAGAAAATAAGAAATAATGGTGCACCATATACCTTTGTATTTCTTCATATTGGGGTTTTTGACTAGGCACGATAATAAGCAAGTACATGCAATAAGTACTCTGACCACATAAGTGATTTCCAAACCCTAAGAAATCAATAATCTCCTCACTTGGGAATATATTACACAAAAAATGGAAGATTAAAAAAAAATAGACAAATATCCTACTAATAACAGTCACACAGAAAGACATTCACATAAAGAACAGCCAGACCTGGGGGAAGCCATATACTTATGTGTCTAGGGGAGGGGAATGAGGGCCTAGGGTTAGACCAACCTATATTAAAACATGATAAAGCTGTCATAGTCAAAGCAATTTAGTATTAGTGTATGAATAATCAGACCAATAGGACAAAATATGAATTCCCAAAACAGGCAAGTGCATATAAAAACTAAGTATATAGTTAAGATGGCATCTCACATTATAGGGAATGAAGATAGAACTTTAAAGAAGCAATTTGTGACAACAACTGTTTTTTGTTGTTGTTTAGTCACTAAGTTGGGTCCAATTCTTTGTGACAATTGTATAGCTATTTTCAAAAAGATAAAATAGATCTCTATTTCCTGATAGAAATCAATGTAAAGTGTATACTATCACATATGAAGTATTCTTGTCCAAAAAATGTTAAAATTGAAAATAATTAAACCCTTAGAGCTGACTTCTAGTTACAGGGAATACAAGGGTTAGAGGAACAAGACAGATGAGAAAACAAATTTAGTAAATGGGATATTCTACAAGATAACTGGAAACAGATACAGTTTCTTCAATAAATTAGAGGTTTACTAAAAGAGGAGGAGGAAGGAGGATCAGCTTTATATTCCATGAGATTCAAGTGTCTTAACAGATACAGGGTGTAAACTTTGGTGTTTGACTTAAATAAACTATTAACAACTGTAAAAATATTAGTGATAAGTAAGAAAATTTTAAATTAAATTATACAATGGCATTGAAGTAATATAAAAAATGGTCTGTATTTTTAAGACATGCATATTTAAGTATGTAAGAACAAAATGATGTTGGAACTTGTTTTGAACTATTTCAGTCAGAAAAATAAAAACAAAAAGAAACAAGTGTAACAAAATCTTCATACTTGTTGGTGACAGGAATATGTGAGAAAGAATAATTATATTATGCTATTACTACTTTTGTATATGTTTGGAAATGTTTATTATGGCCCAAAGGTGGAAAGAACTCAAATGCCTATCAACTGATAAGCAGATAAAGAAAATATATATCCATACAATGGAATATTATTTTCCAACAAAAAGGAATGAAGCAGCATACTCATGTTCATAGCAGCATTATAAACAACTAGAATGTGGAAGCAACCCAGTGTTCACTGATGGATGAATGGATAAGCAGAATGTGGGATGCACCTACAGTGTAATATTACTGAGGCTTAAAAGGCAGGAAATTCCAACATATGCTATAACATAGGTGAACCTTGAGGACATTATGCCACATGAAATAAATCAGTCATTCCACTTATATGAAATCAGGGGGATAGAAAGTCATAGGGACAGAAACAGAATGGTGGCTGCTAGGGGCTGGGGATAAGGGGCAGTGGGGAGCTTTTGTTTAATGAATATAAAGTTTCAATTTGCAAAATGAAAAGAATTCTGGAGATGTATGATGGTAATGGTTGAAATTAAAAGACACCTAGATAGCATATTCAAAAGCAGAGACGTTACTTTGCCAACAAAGGTCCATCTAGTCAAGGCTATGGTTTTTCCAATAGTCATGTATGGATGTGAGAGTTGGACTATTAAGAAAGCGGAGCGCAGAAGAATTGATGCTTTTGAACTGTGGTATTGGAGAAGACTCTTGAGAGTCCCTTGGACTGCAAGAGATCCAACCTATCCATTCTAAAGATCAGTCCTGGGTGTTCATTGGACGGACTGATGCTAAAGCTGAAGCTCCAGTACTTTGGCCACCTGATGCAAAGAGCTGACTCATTTGAAAAGACCCTGATGCTGGGAGGAATTGGGGGCAGGAGGAGAAGAGGATGACAGAGGATGAGATGGCTGGATGGCATCACCGACTTGACGGACATGAGTTTGAGTGAACTCCAGGAGTTGGTGATGGACAGGGAGGCCTGGTGTGCTGCGATTCATGGGGTCACAAAGAGTTGGACACGACTGAGCGACTGAACTGAACTGAACTGGTGCTGGGAAAGATTGAAGGCAGGAGGAGAAGGAGATGACAGAGGATGAGATGGCTGGATGGCATCACTGACTCAGTGGACATGAGTTTGGGTAAACTCCAGGAGTTGGTGATGGACAAGGAGGCCTGGCATGCTGCAGTCCATGGGGTTGCAAAGAGTTGGACATGACTGAGCGACTGAACTGAACTGAACTGAATGGTTGTACAATAATATCAATGGACTTAATATCACTGAACTGTATACTTTAAAATGATTAAGATAGTAAATTTTATGTGTATTTTATCACAATAAAAATATTGGAAAAAAGGCAAAAAGTAAGAATGAATTAACTGATACATACTACAATACAGATAAACCTGTACATACTAAGTGAAATAAGCTAGTCACAAAACCCACAGATTTTACCATTTATTTGAAATGGTAAGGCAAATCTACAGAGACAGAATATAGATTAGTAATTACATAGGGCTTGTAGGGTGACAGCTAAAGGGCATGAGATTTCTTTTTGGGGTGATCTGGGTATTCACAAAGTCCTTTGATAACTTTACTAAGTATAATATAATTGTAGTTAGTCACAATAAAGTAAATTATAATCTCAAAAGGGACACCCACTGGCTCACATTAGAAGGACATGAGGGTAGAATGAGGAGATGACAGAAAATAAACTGAAAGAAAGTAAAAAACGTTATATTTTGTATATAAAATTGTTTTTCCATTTATGTCATTGAGAACTGAATAGACTGCAATGGATTATAAGCTTCCCTGAGAACATGAGCTCCTAAATGCAAGTAGATCAAACATTTCTTACAAGAATAGAAGACAGTTAAGTCTGTGTGGGATAACTATGGCCACACTGTGGTATTAATAATTGGTATGAAGAGTGTAACAGTAAGCAAATGGCTGAGGCGTCTGTCAGTGGGCTACTGTAAGTACCAGCCCCTAGCACTCTTTTTGTTTTTCTCTCACATTGAATAGAAACGTCTTTTATTTATTCTAATTCTTTCCTTAAATATTTATTATAATATGTGAAAGGTACTAAGACGAGGGAGGGATAAAGATGCAAAATCAAGATCCAGGTATGGTCTCTAGCAAAAGAAGCTCACATTTTATAGATGAATGGTATTCATTTGTAATACAATGAGTTAGAGTTGAGTGAAGGTTAACTCTCAGGATTCCAGCTTATATTACTAAGATAATAATGATGGTACTATAATAGTGAAAAAGTATGGAAATATGAGTCAAGTTAGGGTCCAGAGTTTCTCAATTACTGGACATGCTATTGGTATTATCTGTGGAACAATTCTTCAGTATGTTGAAAAGTCCCATTAATTGTAGAGCACTTAGTATCCCTGGCACTCATGCGTGCGTGCTCAGTCGTGTCCAACTCTTTGGGACCCTATGGACTGCAGCCTGCCCAACTCCTCTGTCCACGGGATTCTCCAGGCAAAAATACTGGAGTGGATAGCCATGCCCATCTCCAGGGGATCTTCCTCACCCAGGGATCAAACCCATGTCTCTTGCATCTCCTGCATTGGCAGACGGATTCTTTACCTCTGTGCTACCTGGGAAGTGCTCAGGGAATTTAATACTAATAGTACCCAATCTTAAAATCACCTGTGACAACCAAACATGCCCCCAATATATTTCTAAAAGCTCCATGTGGCTGCTTTCATAAAGTACCACACTGATAATTATGAACTGACAAAATCCATGATGTCTGAGGGACAGCATAGACATGTCCTATAGAAATTAAAATATACCAATTCAAAATTTGGGTGAGAAAATTGATCCAAAGATATAAATATGAACATTTTCAGGAATTATAGGGAAAATTAAGTTTTTTTGTGAGAGAGTGTTGAACAGAACGATAAACTGAAGACAACTGTTTTCTGCTCCCTGGGATTTATAGAAAAGAAGAAATAGGACTTACCTTTACATAATAAATTAATTCGTCTCAAGATCTACAAAATACCTTTTGGGTACTAAATGTCACTAATTTTAGAAATTCTCATACTCATATTTACAAACACAAATTCCTGTCAAAGGCACAGTTATTTCTAAAATACTCACCATTAGCTAGCAGGTTTTCTGTCAGTTTTTCCTTTTCCTTTTCTATGAGTTTAATCCTCATTTCCCCCAGAATGCTGTCCAAAGTACTCACGTTAACCTTCCCTCCTTAGGAAAGCAGTAGGAGTGGAAAATGACAAAAAACCAACGTTTCCAAGATATTAAAAATACATTCATGTCTGTGTATTACTAATTAGCTTGTGTTACTGATATAAAAAAGGGGAGAAAATATAATTCATGTCTCTGTACTATCATTTAACACTTTTAATAGGGCTATCAAGACTAATTTCCAATGTTCAGAAAAACTCAATAGGATAGCTAAATCTAGAACCTATTTCCTATTGCCTTTTCCTGGGGACAACCTGAAACAACAAAATGTGCCCAAAGCAGTTTAGCAGCTATTGCTGTAGACCACAGATCTCATCTTTCCCAACAATAACAAGGGGCCATTCTCCTTTGCTTTAACTCCCAGATCATTTCTGCTGAGTAACTGCTAATCCTTCACTTCAATGTTTGCTATGTAGACCTAGATTTGATTTTTCAATTAAAATGTTTTCATCTATTTCCACTCTCCTTGTCCCAATTTGTTCTCTTTTCCCTGACTTGTCTCTGGTCTTTTGTGGTCTTCAGAAACTTCAGCATTGTTTATGATTCACAGTGAAAGAAGTTGCTGATATAAGAAACTCAGCATAAGTCTTAAAGACAGAATTTATTTCTATTTAGAAATAGATTCTATGAGGTTTTAAAATGTCTTCTTGGTGCCAGATTAGTAGCTTTAGAGATTCACTTCAGCATTTCATAAGCCCAAGACCTCTTGAGTGGTTAACTGCTATATTAAATGCTCAGTTATTAATTTTCAGATTCTATTTCTGATTTTAAAGTTTTTTGCCTATGAGATTCAACCTGATGTTTTACAGAAAAGTATATAACTTGTTGATATAATCATCCCCTTCCCTTTAAGAAACTGAGAGGAATAAACCCAAAGTTTAGTGATTCTTAAATGTAACCAAAAACTATTAATTCCTGCATAATATGGTTATAGGTTTTAGTACAAAGACCATGGCTAAATAAATTATGTTCAAGTGTTTAAAAGATGTTCAGTAATAGAATAAAATCTCTTCCCTTGGCCACTCCACATAGAAAGTTTTAAAAGAAGTTGATGAACTGCTTAGTGAAACACAGCAATGGGGAAAACAAATTTCATGCTTCTACCCAATAAGCATGATTTTTTTTTTTTTTTTTTTGCTGACACCCAGAGAAATTTTTCTTTTTCTGAGTAAATTTCTTAGCAATTACTACTTTTTTGTTTCTTAATCACTCTTCAGACTAGACAGTACTTATTTTCTTCTTTTCCATAAACTTTCAACAAATTATGATGTGTTCTAACATGTAATGCAGATTATCTGCCAAAGTACAGATGGACTAAAAGAAGCATAAGCATGCCATCAAAATATTAGAAGGGTGCAGCTATCAAGATTCAATATCCTATTCTTTTTTTTTTTTTTGCTTATCTTTAAAGGCCTTCATACCATCAATCATCCTATTCTGATTGATCTTTCCATGGGCTTTAAGAAATATACTAATCAAAATCTCACAAAAGTGATAAAAAGACTCATTAAGCAGTATAGAAGCCACCATTTCACAAAGTCAGAACTTACATTTCCCTACAAAGTACAAATTTACTCTCAATAATTTTTTATAAAATATGAAATGGAGTAAACTGTTAAGAAGGCCCCTATTGCCTGGACTCCAGCATGCAGAAGCCCTTTCCCCATTTATTTTTTGTAACGTCTCATTTATTTTCATTCCAATACTTTTCAGTGCCTTACTTTTCCCCCTTAATTCTCATTTTAAACTTTAGGACTTATAATGGATTAAAAAAATAGGAACCAGTATTTTTCATCAATGGTCACGGGATTTATAACTAGAGTCTACTGATTCCCAAACTAAAAATGAGATGACAGAGTTGGTATTTCTTCTTAAGATAAAACAATATTGCCTTCTAAAGGTTTTTTGGACAGTTTTTGTTTTCCACCTAGATAGGAAGCAGAATAGTTACAGAAATTCTTACCATTAATTGGCACATTGTTCACCAACTCATGTTTCTTTTCTTTGAGTTCTACTCCCATATTTCCAGGAACTTTTTTCATGTCATTGACAACCTCTCCTTCAAAGCAAAAGAAATGGAGACTTATGGTATTATTGTGAATGATGCCATGATTTGATATAATGTATAATATCATATATGATACGAATCGCCAGTCCAGGTTCGATGCATGATACTGGATGCTTGGGGCTGGAGCACTGAGACGACCCAGAGGGATGGTACGGGGAGGGAGGTGGGAGGTAGGTTCAGAATGGGGAACACATGTATACCTGTGGCGGATTCATGTTGATGTATGGCAAAACCAATACAATATTGTAAAGTAATTAACCTCCAATTAAAATAAATAAATTTATATTTTTAAAAAAGACTGTCTTCGCAGCATTACAATCAACCGCAGGATAAACAGGTACCTGACCTAACAAATAGGCCATTGGCAGTTCAGATAAAGACTTTCTTGTTAATTCTAGTATAATCTCTGCATGATAATCAAGGCAACAAAACAAGCAATTATGAGAATAACATTGCAGTAAATTAGGATGATATAGATTGCTGATATAAAATAAGTTTTATTAGCAAGTACTAGATTTATTATGAGTTCAACTCTAATTTTACCAAAACTTTTCTTCACCATTTGCTGTGTTGAACTAGAATTCAGCTTTCCCATCATATAAGAGAAGATATGCTAATTACTGGCAAGGAGTCCAGATAATGACTTTGGAAACAACAAAGTACAGTGAAGTTTTATTGCTAAAAGTTCTAATATTTCAGTATCTAACTCTAGGCATTTATACTTTTTTTTAAGGAGTATGTGAGTAATAGATTTTAAAAGCCCATAAAATCATAATGTGGAAAGAGCATTTAATTATAATTTAGTGGAAAGAATTCAGTTCTCAGCTTGTTAGTAGCATCTTCCTCTTTCCTTTAAATTCATTAATTATTTTATCTGTGCTGGGTCTTCATTGTTATCGTGGGATTTCTTTAGCTGTGGTGAGCAGGAGCTACTCTTCACTGCGGTGCGCCAGCTCTAGGGCACAGAACTTCAGTAGCTGCAGCTTCCCGGCTCTAGAGCACAGGTTCAGAAATTGTGCCACATGGGCTTAGTTGCCACATGACATGTGGGATCTTCTCAGACCAGGGATAGAATCTGTGTCTCACATATTGGCAGGCAAATTCTTTACCACTAAGCCACCATGGAACCCCTTCCTCTTTGTTTAAATTTATTTTTTATTGAAGTATAGTTGAATATCAATGTTGTGTTCATTACTGCTGTAAAGCAAAGTCAGTCAGTAATAATATATATATGTGTATATATATATTTCATATTCTTTTTCACTGTGGCTTATTACAGGATGTTGAATATATTCCCCAAGCTATACAGCCATATCTTGGCTATTGTAAATAGTGCTGCTACAAACACAGGGATGCCCATATCTTTTTGAATTAAAGCTTTGTCTGGAAATATGCCCAGGAGTGGGATTGATAGATCATATGGTAATTTTATTTCTAGTTTTCTGAGGAACCTGCATACTATTTTCCACAGTGGCAACACAAACTTACATTCCTACCAACAGTGTAGGAGGGTTCCCTTCTCTCCACAACCTCTCCACCATTTGTTATTTGTAGACTTTTAATGATAGCCATTCTGACTGGTGTGAGGTGGTACCTCAATGAGGTTTTGATTCACAATTCTCTAATAATTAGCAATGTTGAGCATCTTTTCACGTGCCTGTTGACCATGTGCATGTCTTCTTTTGGGAAATGTCTCTTTAGGTCTTCTGCCCATTTTTTTTATTGGGTTGCCTATTTCTTTGCTATTGAGTTGTATGAGCTATTGTTATATTTTGGAAATTAAGCCATTGTCAATCACATCATTTGCAAATATTTTCTCCCATTCTGTAGGTTGTCTTTTTGTTTATTGTTTCCTTTGCTGTGCAAGAGCTTGTAAGTTTGATTAGATCCCATTTGTTTATTTTCATTTTTATTTCTATTGCCTTGGGAGACTGATACAGGAAAATATGGGTACATTCATGTCAGAGAATGTTTTGCCTATGTTCTCTTCTGGTATTTTATGGTGTCATGTCTTATATTTAAGTCTTTAAGTCATTTTGAGTTAATTATTGTGTATGGTGAGAGGGTGTGTGCTGACTTCATTGGTTTACAAGCAGTTGTCCAACTTTCCAAACACATTTTACTGAAAAGACTATCTTTCTCCCATTATATATTCTTGTGTCCTTTGTCAAAGATTATTTGACTGTAGGTGTATGGATTTCTGGGCTCTCTATTTTGTTCCATTGATTCACATGTTTGTTTCTGTGCCAATACCACACTGCTTTGATTACTGTAGCTTTGCAGTATTGTCTGAATTCTCTACTTCTAATTCAGTGTCTACTAGTACATGAAGAATTGTGATATAGTAGATATTAAGCTGCTTGGGTCAAGGACTATGGTTGTTTTTACTTGCTATTGTATCTCTAGCACTTAGCAGAACATCCAATATGTGATGCTTAGTAATATTTATTGAATGAATAAATGGTAAAAACAAAAGTACCAATTTTAATATCAGTCAGTCAATCAGTCATTTCAGTCACTCAGTCATGTCTGACTCCTTGCAACCCCATGGACTGCAGCACGCCAGGCCTCTCTGTCCATTACCAACTCCCAGAGTTTACTCAAACTCATGTCCATTGAATCGGTGATGCCATCCAACCATCTCATCCTCTGTCATCCCCTTCTGCTCCCACCTTCAATCTTTCCCAGCATCAGGGCCTTTTCAAATGAGTCAGTTCTTTGCATCAGGTATTGGAGTTTTAGCTTCAGCATGAGTCCTTCCAATGAATAGCCAGGACTGATTTCCTGAATGAATATTCAGGACTTGTTGGATCTCCTTGCAGTCCAAGTGACTCTCAAGAGTCTTCTCCAACACCACAGTTCAAAACCATCAATTCTTCAGCACTCAGTTTTTTTTTTTATAGTCTAAATCTCACATCCATATGTGACTACTGGAAAAACCATAGCTTTGACTAGATGGACCTTTGTTGGCAAAGTAACGTCTGCTTTTTAGTATGCTGTCTAGGTTGGTCATAGCTTTTCTTCCAAAGAGCAAGCATCTTTTAATTTAATGGCTGCAATCACCATCTGCAGTGATTTTGGAGCCCCCCAAAATAAATTCTGTCACTGTTTCCACTGTTTCCCATCTATTTCCCATGAAGTGATGGGACCAGATGCCATGATCTTTGTTTTCTGAATGTTGAGCTTTAAGCCAACTTTTTCACTCTCCTCTTTCACTTTTATCAAGAGGCTCTTTAGTTCTTCACTTTCTGCCATAAGGGTGGTGTCATCTGCATATCTGAGGTTATTGATATTTCTCCTGCTAATGTTGATTCCAGCTTGTGCTTCTTCCAGCCCAACGTTCCTCATGATGTACTCTGCATAGAAGTTAAATAAGCAGGGTGACAATGTACAGCCTTGATGTACTCCTTTTCCTATTTGGAACCAGTCTGTTGCTCCATGTCCAGTTCTAACTGTTGCTTCCTGAACTGCATATAGGTTTCTCAAGAGGCAGGTCAGGTGGTCTGGTATTCCCATGTCTTTCAGAATTTTCCATAGTTTATTGTGATCCACACAGTCAAAGGCTTTGGTATAGTCAATAAAGCAGAAATAATGTTTTTCTGGAACTCTCTTGCTTTTTCTATGATCCAACAGATGTTGGCAATTTGATTTCTGGTTTCTCTGCCTTTTCTAAATCCAGCTTGAACATCTGGAAGTTCATGGTTCACGTACTGTTGAAGCCTGGCTTTGAGAATTTTGAGCATTACTTTATTAGCATGTGAGATGAGTTCAATTGTGCGGTAGTTTGAGCATTCTTTGGCATTACCTTTCCTAGGGAAATTTTAATATGTTAAGAGGAAAAAAATCATTCTTATTTAAGCCAAATAAGTACTATCAAAAATATCAGCCCCAAACCCCAAATTCTTACTAGGGCACAATGATATCTAAGGCACTTACCATCAACTGGTATATATGGAGTTAGGTCAGTAGGTTCGTCAGCTGTGAGTTTGACTGCCATGTTTCCAAGAATAGCATCAAGATCCTGAACATCAACTTGCAATCCTTAAAAAGATAAAGATGTGAGGAATTGATATAAAACTCAGAATATAATAAATATTAATGCCTATGTACTATGGTTATTAATTTCATCATAAAATAGAGGTCAAGGACATTTAAGTGTTTAAAGAAGATCATTAATGAACTAAAACTAATCTATTAATTTATATAACACAATCTGCTTTTTGTGAAAGCAGATTGAGAAAACACGCAGGTTAATTTTAGCAGAAAAAAAACAAACATAACAGTTTTTATGTTCAGTTTGGTCACTGTATTTCACTACATGCTATGCTTAGTCACTCAGTCATGTCTGACTCTTTGCGACCCCATGGACTGTAGCCCTCCTGGCTCCTCTGTCCACTGGGATTCTCCAGGCAAGAATAATGGAGTGGGTTGCCATGCTCTCTTCCAGGGAATCTTCCCAACACAGGGATTGAACCCAGGTCTCTTGCATTGCAAGTGGATTCTTTTACCATCTGAGCCACCAGGGAAGCCCAAGACTATTGGAGTGGGTAACCTATACCTTCTCCAGAGGATCTTCCCAACCCAGGAATTGAACCAGGGTCTCCTGTATTGCAGGTGGATTCTTTACCAACTAAGCTACCAGGGAAGCACATCTCAATATATAATAGCCTTAAATTTTAATATATCCACAGCCAAAATTGAGGCAAACCTAAATTGTTAGAACATCTCTTTAAAATAAAACAGGAGATTATTTAATCAATATGAACAGTAGTGTAAATCCTGACAGTGTTTTTTTTTTCTTTTTGTAATTCAAGTGCACTCGCTTCAAAGATGGTTTGAATGAATACATTGACTGTCACACACCTCACAGCACTGAAGCGCCTTTGTTTTAGAGATCTTGGCTGATTTAGATTCCAATCATTTGAACCACTTATTCTCTTTAAACTTCCACTCTTATGTTCTAAATTCACCAGTAAAGAGTGAGAACACAAAACACTAGGCTCCCACCCTCAACCTTAATAAAAGTGGAACTCCAGGCTCATACACGCACTCTCTCTCCTTGCAACCTCACTATGTGACCCCAGATGTACTGAGTAATTTTCTGGTCATGTAAGTAATAAGCCTTTATTTTTCCAAAGTTTCCTGATGATTTATATTCAAGGGTATCTGGCAATTGTAACAATAATCACAAGGGCCAATCCAATCACAGCACTGGTTATTGATAGGCTCAGACTGGCACAAAACACATATACATGTATTAAAAGTAATTATGGAAATATATATATATACACATATATATGAATGACAGCAAGCAATATTTAATGACAAGAAAAAGACAAGAGTGACACACAACAGTCTCAATCTGAATTTTCAATTTGTATCTCACTCACCTTTTGTAGCTTTCACACAGTTCAACAACCTATTCTTATATATTTTTCCATCAGATGTAGCTGTAAGAAAATAACATAATTTAGG
This sequence comes from Bos taurus, assembly GCF_002263795.3. Classification (NCBI taxonomy): domain Eukaryota; kingdom Metazoa; phylum Chordata; class Mammalia; order Artiodactyla; family Bovidae; genus Bos; species Bos taurus. Next base: position 46,567,828 of record NC_037346.1, on the reverse strand, counting down.
TCATAGGAAAAAGAACTAGATATACTAAAGCAATACTAAATATCCAAGTACAGTAATATAAACCATAAAATAATTTGCTCCTAAAATTTACCTAATAATAAATAATATTTATTAATTTATTATTATTATTAATAATTAGAGCAAAAAATAATTTGCTCCTAAAATTTATCTTCTAGAAATGATAAAACTAAATGTAAGAAAAATTCTTATTATGGTAAATCTATCAATTCTTTAGCACCTGAGAAAATTATTAATACCTACTATGCTAAAGCAAAAATTTGGAAAACTCAGTAGTGGCCACAGGACTGGAAAAGGTCAGTTTTCATTCCAATCCCAAAGAAAGGCAATTCCAAAGAATGTTCAAACTACTGCATAATTGCACTCATCTCACATGCTAGTGAAGTAATGCTCAAAATTCTCAAAGCCAGGCTTCAGCAATACATGAACCGTGAACTTCCAGGTGTTCAAGCTGGTTTTAGAAAAGGCAGAGGAACCAGAAATCAAATTGCCAACGTCTGCTGGATCATCGAAAAAGCAAGAGAGTTCCAGAAAAACATTATTTCTGCTTTATTGACTATGCCAAAGCCTTTGACTGTGCAGATCGCAATAAACTGTGGAAAATTCTGAAAGAGATGGGAATACCAGACCACCTGACCTGCCTCCTGAGAAACTTATATGCAGTTCAGGAAGCAACAGTTAGAACTGGACATGGAATAACAGACTGGTTCCAAATAGGAAAAGGAGTAAGTCAAGACTGTATATTGTCACCTTGCTTATTTAACGTATATGCAGAGCACATCATGAGAAATGCTGGGCTGGAAGAAGCACAAGCTGAAATCAAGATTGCAGGGAGAAACATTGATAACCTCAGACATGCAGATGACACTACCCTTATGGCAGAAAGTGAAGAAGAACTAAAGAGCCTCTTGATAAAAGTGAAAGAGGAGAGTGAAAAAGTTGGCTTAAAGCTCAACATTCAGAAAACTAAGATCATGGCATCTGGTCCCATCACTTCATGGGAAATAGATGGGGAAACAGTGGAAACAGTGGCTGACTATTTTTCTGGGCTCCAGAATCACTGCAGATGGTGAAATTGCAGCCATGAAATTAAAAGATGCTTACTCCTTGGAAGGAAAGTTATGACCAACCTAGACAGCATATTAAAAAGCAGACATTACTTTGTTGACAAAGGTCCATCTAGTCAAGGCTATGGTTTTTCCAGTAGTCATCTACGTATGTGAGAGTTGGACTATAAAGAAAGCTGAGCACCGAAGAATTGATGGTTTTGAATTGTGGTGTTGGAGAAGACTCTTGAGAGTCCCTTGGACTGCAAGGAGATCCAACCAGTCCATCCTAAAGGAGATCAGTCCTGGGTGTTCATTTGAAGGACTGATGTTGAAGCTGAAACTCCAATACTTTGGCCACCTGATGCAAAGAGCTGACTCATTGGAAAAGACTCTGATGCTGGGAAAGATTGAGGGCAGGAGAAGGGGACAACAGAGGATGAGATGGCTGGATGGCACCACCGACTCAATGGACATGAGTTTGGGTAAACTCTGGGAGTTGGTGATGGAGGCCTGACGTGCTGCAGTTCATGGGGTCACAAAGAGTCGGACACGACTGAGCAATTGAACTGAGCTGATGCTAAAGCAAAAACATTTCCTTATTTTATATTTTTTCTAACTCTCTTTTTTTCCCTCTACTAGTATAGTTTTATATCTCTCCTCCTCCTTCTCCTATTTTCTATCAGCATCTCAGTGGAATGAAAGATAACTATCAACATTCCTCAGTCCTGATGTCAAGACTTAGAATTGATTGGGCTATTGATATATTTTAAATGACAATTTATAAATTCTTAAATAGTCAATATATTATCTCTAAAATTTGGATATGTTTAATTATCTCTAATTTATAATTTATCTATAATAAACCTGGGGTATTGGATAAAATGGTTTTTTAAGGATATCATTATCTCCTCAAAAGCCAACTATTGCTTGAAAAACTGAATAACTTTTTTGATGACTATACTAACTCTCTTAAAGGTAATATTAACTCTCCTGAAATCTATGCTGATATTTGAAATACTCACCATAAACTGGAAGTAAATTCACTAGCTCCAAGTGTTCTTTAGGTGTGGGCTCTATTCCCATATTTTGCATGACATTATCCAAGTCACTGAGGTCAACTTCTCCTCCTTCAAAAGAAGTAGAGAAAGATGAGATTTTTTTAAACATTATAATTTCAAATTGTGAAAGTAAAATAAGGCATAATGACACCTGCTAAACAATAAGCAGTCAATTGCAGATACAGAGAATGAACAGTATTTCTTTAACTCTAGCAAAAGAGACATTGCCATAATGGTGGTTATAAAATAATAATTCATACAATCAATAAGGCTTATACAATTTTTAAATTATTATAATAATAAAGATGATGGGTACAAATAACTGTGCAGTATACAGTATGGAATTAAGCTACAAATCAAGGGCAAAAGATATTAGAAAACTCCCATACGTTTGGAAATTAAAGAACATTTTTCTAAATAAATCATATGTCAAAAATCACACTAGAATTTAGAACATATTTTGAATTAAATAACAATAATAATAGTACATATAAAACTTGTGGGATAAAGTAAAGGTGTGCTGAGAAGGAAATTTATAAACTTAAATGTATACAGTAGAAAAGATGAAAAGATTAATAATCTAAGATTCTACTTCAAAGAGTTAGAACAACAACTTAAACCCCTCAAAAGTAGAAAAAAATAAATAAGAAAGAGAAGGAATTATTGAAATGGAAAACAAACTCTAAATAAGAGCAATACAACCAAAACCTGGGTTTTGGAAAGACTTACAAAAGTGATAAATACCTGTACTAATATTAACAAAGGAAAGAAGAGAAAATATAAATAGTGAATATTTCTAAAGACAAAGGGGAAATCACTACAGATTCTACAGATGTTAAAAAGATAATGAGTATATTATGACCAATATATAACTGATTTGAATATTTAGAAGGGACAAAGTCCTAGAAAAACACAACTTAGTAATGATGCAAGAGGAATATAAAATCTTGATAGCCTTATATCTACTAAGATAACTAAACTGGCAGTTTAAAATCTTACCCACATAAAAATCTCCAGTCCTAGAGTGTTTCATCTGTGAATGATGCAATTAAATACAAACTTTTCCAGAGAATTTCTAACTCCACTTAGCAAAAATCCTAAACAAAATATATACACATACACACACATGCTATGCTATGCTAAGTCTCTTCAGTCGTGTTCGACTCTGTGCGACCCCATAGACGGAAGCCCACCAGGCTGCCCCATCCCTGGGATTCTCCAGGCAAGAACACTGGAGTGGGTTGCCATTTCCTTCTCCAATGCATTAAAGTGAAAAGTGAAAGTGAAGTCGCTCAGTCGTGCCGGACTCTTAGCAACCCCATGGACTGCAGCCCACCAGGCTCCTCCATCTGTGGGATTTTCCAGGCAAGAGTACTGGAGTGGGGTGCCATTGCCTTCTCTGATACACACACATATACAGGCACAAATTGGAGAAGGAGATGACAATCCACTCCAGTACTTTTGCCTGGAGAATCCCATGGACAAAGGAGCCTAACGGGCTACAATCCATGGGGTTGCAAAGAGTCGGACCCCAACTAACACACAGACACAAATACAGATAAAATCACCTCCATTTCTATATGTCAACGACTAGGATATTAAATAAGAAAAATATATATCACTTTCAATTACATAAAAAAACTATAAAACACCTAGGAATAACTCTAACAAAGGAGAGAAATTAAGTTGACCTAAATAAATATAACATTTTCTACTAAGTCACTTCAGTCGTATCCGACTCTGTGCGACCCCATAGACGGCAGCCCACCAGGCTCCCCCGTCCCTGGGATTCACCAGGCAAGAACACTGGAGTGGGTTGCCATTTCCTTCTCCAATGCATGAAAGTGAAAAGTGAAAGTGAAGTCGCTCAGTCGTTTCCGACTCTTAGCGACCCCATGGACTACAGCCTACCAGGCTACTCTGTCCATGGGATTTTTCCAGGCAAGAGTACTGGAGTGGGGTGCCATTGCCTTCTCTGATAACATTTTTAGTGATGTGCTATTACCTTGAACTATTTTCAGTGATGTACTACTAGCTTGAAGTGGCTCATAAGGGCCAATTGTTAAAAATTTAGGAATTTTGTGAGTTAGTTTTCTTTTTTTGATTTTCTACACTGCTGTATTATTTATTTTTAATTTACTTTGTAATTAAAGGAAAATTGCTTTACAATGCTATGTGAGCTAGTGTTTAAATAGTAGCTTGAAATTGGCCAGGGTGAAAGTATTTATACTATGTGCTTAGTCGGCTTCCCTGGTAGCTCAAATGGTAAAGAATCCACCTCCAAGGCGGAAGACCTGGGTTCAGTCCCTGGGTTAGGAAGATCCTCTGGAGGAGGGCATGGCAGCCCATTCCAGTATTCCTGCCAGGAGAATCCCCATGGACAGAGAAGCCTGGTGGGTTATAGTCCATTTACACTATGGAAAGTAAAATATGCTACAAATCAGGTGTTGTTTTTTCCAGAGAGTCATTTCACCAGCACACCACTGATTTTCCTAAGTCAGAAAACTTAACATTGCATAGATGTTAATTCTGTGTAAATTGATCTAGATTCAAATAAAACACTAGCAGGATTTGCAGGGGCAATTAAAAGCTGATTCTAAAATTTATACAGACATGCAAGTGACCAAGAATAACCAAGACAATCTTTATAAAGTAAAGCAAATTTGGAGGACTTACACTTCGGACATTAAGACATATTAAAGCTATATTAAGTGTATAGTATACTGGTACAAGGACAAATAGACCAAAGAAAAAATCCAGAATCAGCAACACTTTGTGGTCTTTAATTTATGAAGAAGTTTGCCTTATATTGCAGTGGGGAAAAGGATCATCTTGTCAATGAATGGTGCTGAGTATATATTTAGAAAAAAGCAAATAATGACCCTTATCCCATTGCACAGAAAAATCAATTCTAAGAGGATTATAGGAGAAAATGTGAAAAAAAGTAATAAAGCTCCCAGAAGATAAAATAGGAAAATGTTTGACCCTGGTGCATACAAGGATTTCTTAAATACGCCCCTAAACTCTCTAACTACAAAAGATTGATTAATTGATTCAACTACACATAAAATAGAAACTTCTGTTCATCAAAAGATATAAGTGAAAATGTAATTCATACAGTGAGACATTTACAATTTATATAATCTATAGTGGATTTGTATCCAGAATACATTAAAAACTATAGGTAAAATGCAGGACATAAAAAATTTAATAACTAAAAGAGAGGCATCCAAGCAGACAAATAGACAACAGATATGAACAGAAACTTTACAAAAGAAGTTATCAAAATAAACATGGGAATAAGGCATTAACCAATAAACATGAAAAAGGTGCTCAATATCATTAATCCTCAAGGAAATGCAAGTAATAACCACGGTGGGACACTGCCATGTACTCACCAGAATAGTTACATGGAAAGGACAGACTGTATCAAATATTAGCAGGAATGTAAAGCAATTGGAACTCTCATACACTGCTGGTTGGAGTGTAAAATGGTACAACTACTTAAGAAAATCAATGGACAATATCTAATAAAGTATACACAATCCTATCTTATGACAAAGCAATTTCATTTAGGTATCTGGCCACAGAATTGTGCACATGTGTTCAGCAAGAGGTATATACAAGAATATTAATAGCAATAATAAATTATTTGCAATGGCTCTAGACTGGAAATGTCCTTTAAGAGTATATTAAATAGATCTTTTTGGTATACTCATGCAATGGAATATTACACAGAACTGCATTCAGGTACAATGAATTAATTAGAAGTCATTTCACCTACCAAAGTAAGTTTTTTCTCTAAATATCTCTACTTGCTTGTAATTTAGTGCATTTTATAACTACAGCAGTGAAAAGTACAAACCACTGCCACATGCAACAATATGGATAAATCTCAGAGAAAAACATTTACTATAATGCTGAATGAAAGAAGGCAGTGAAATAGATATAGAAATAAATATAGTAGAATATAAATCATATAGTTCCATCTAAAGTTCAAATACAGATGAAACTAACCTGTGATCCTAGAATAAAGGATTTAATAACCTCTAGAAAGTATCAAAGTAGAAAGTATGAAGGAAGTGGCTATAGGGGATCTTCTGGATTATTGATCTATTTATTTCTTGATTCAGGGTGACACGGATAAGTTCATTTTGCAATAATTCTTAAGCTAGATAAATATGATTTTATAAAACAGTAATTACACACATCATACTTCAGCAAAATATTTGTCATAGAAAAAATATAGTTTCCTGTCAAGAATTAGTATCTTAAATTTATAGTAACATCTCACTAACCTGTAATAACTTGTACTGTATCCATCAGCGTTTTCAGATCAGTCTTCCCTTGAGCTATTAAATAAGTAAGGCATAACTGATATAGAAAGCAAATTCATAAAAAAAGATTTGCAAATAATATTCCAGAAGCTAGCTAAATTTTGTTACTCCAAAATTCACATTATCCACTGGGTTCATTTTAATGCATACTTCTTAGTTTTCAGAGATTGATTCTATCTTAGTAAGCTGGCCCTTGACCCTTGGACTATAAAGTTCAGCCCAGAGTAAAATATGCTTTCACTAGGCAAATAACCTTATAAGCATGACAGGAATACCAGCCATGCAAGTTTATTCCCTGAAGATTCTAAACTCTGGTAATGCTATAAATTGTAAGCATGGACTGCTGGTCAAAAAAAGTTCGTATTTTTATCTCCAGTCTATTCCTAACTGATCTCTCTTGTCACTCAGAATTGCTGCTGACAAATGGTAACACTATACTAGAGGTAAATATTCATGACCTAACCAAAAGCAGTTATTTGTTTTCTTTAGGAATCATTTAGTCATTTTACTCAGTTATTTATCCAGTCATTTACTGAATTATTCGTCCATCTCTCAATCAACTTTTATGGAATGCCAATTTATATGTCAGGTACTCTGCTAAGTACTGGCTATAGAAAGATGAATGGTAAGCCCTTTTCTGAAGGTAAATAGTACTTCTTTTCCTAAAGCTCACATTAAAGTTACCAGATAGCAAATAAATATAAACATATTATTACAATACAGTGTAGCAAGAACAATGAAAAAATATATGTACAGTGATTATGAAAACAGAGATGAGGTATTTAATACATCCTGGGCAATTAAGGAAAAGCTTTTTGGAAAAGGTGGCTCTCAACTCTAATATGCAAGGAGGAGGAGTTAGTCAGAAAAAGGGGGAAAAGAGGCCCTCTGAATACTGGGGAATACATTAACAAAGCAAAATTGTGATGAAAAACATGATATATGTCTGTCTGGAATAAAAGTTCAACGTTTGAGGGTAAAATACTAGACCAGATAAGTAAAAGTGAAGTGAAATTGCTCAGTCGTGTCTGACTCTGCGACCCCATGGACAGTAGCCTACCAGGCTCCGCAGTCCATGGGATTTTCCAGACTAGACAGATAAGCAGGGCCCAAATCATGAAGTTACTTACTTGTTTACCATATGAAGGCACGTGAGACATTTCCTAGTACATTACTGAAAACCAATAAATGATTTTAAATTGAGGCATAATATCATTATATTTGCATTTTATATGGATCACTGTGAAGGCTACATTTTGGAAGCCACTGTAGTATGCGAAATCAGAAAAAAAAAAAAGGACCTAAAATATGGCCATGGTAGCGAGAACAGAGACATGTTGAAGAAATTAAATACGGAATTTTTTCAGCATTTTGTTATGAAAATTTCTAAACATACAGCACAGTTGAAAAAACTGTGCAATGAATGTTCACCACCTAGATTCTGCTATTAACATTTTACTATACTTGGTTTGTCACATAACCATCCATCTATTCATCTATGTATGGTATTTTTGAAATTTAGGTTTATGGTATGGACCTAACAGAAGCAGAAGATATTAAGAAGAGGTGTAAGAATACACAGAACTGTACAAAAAAGAGCTTCACGACCCAGATAATCACGATGGTGTGATCACTCACCTAGAGCCAGACATCCTGGAATGTGAAGTCAAGTGGCCTTAGAAAGCATCACTATGAACAAAGCTAGTGGAGGTGATGGAATTCCAGTGGAGCTATTTCAAATCCTGAATGATGCTGTGAAAGTGCTACACTCAATATGCCAGCAAATTTGGAAAACTCAGCAGTGGCCACAGGACTGGGAAAGGTCAGTTTTCATTCCAATCCCAAAGAAAGGCAATGCCAAAGAATGCTCAAAGTACCACACAATTGCACTCATCTCACATGCTAGTAAAGTAATGCTCAAAATTCTCCAAGCCAGGCTTCAGCAATACGTAAACCGTGAACTTCCAGGTGTTCAAGCTGGTTTTAGAAAAGGCAAAGGAACTAGAGATCAAATTCCAACATCCACTGGATCATCAAAAAAGCAAGAGAGTTCCAGAAAAGCATCTATTTCTGCTTTATTGACTATGCCAAAGCCTTTGACTGTGTGGATCGCAATAAACTATGGAAAATTCTGAAAGAGATGGAAACACCAGACCACCTGACCTGCCTCTTGAGAAACCTATATGCAGGTCAGGAAGCAACAGTTAGAACTGGACATGGAACAACAGATTGGTTCCAAATAGGAAAAGGAGTACATCAAGGCTGTATATTGTCACCTTGCTTATTTAACTTATACTCAGAGTACATCATGAGAAACGCTGGGCTGGAAGAAGCACAAGCTGGAATCAAGATTGCCGGGAGAAATATCAATAACCTCAGATATGCAGATGACACCACCCTTATGGCAGAAAGTGAAAAGGAACTAAAAAGCCTCTTGCTGAAAGTGAAAGAGGAGAGTGAAAAAGTTGGCTTAAAGCTCAACATTCAGAAAACTAAGATCATGGCATCTGGTCCCATCACTTCATGGGAAGTAGATGGTGAAACAGTGGAAACAGTGTCAGACTTTGTTTTTTTGGGCTCCAAAATCACTGCAGATGGTGACTGCAGGCATGAAATTAAAAGACACTTACTCCTTGGAAGGAAAGTTATGACCAACCTAGACAGCATATTCAAAAGCAGAGACATTACTTGTCTATGGTTTTTCCAGTGGTCATGTATGGATGTGAGAGTTGGACTGTGAAGAAAGCTGAGTGCCGAAAAATTGATGCTTTTGAACTGTGGTGTTGGAGAAGACTCTTGAGAGTCCCTTGGACTATAAGGAGGTCCAACCAGTCCATCCTAAAGGAAATCAGTCCTGAGTGTTCATTGGAGGGACTGATGCTAAAGCTGAAACTCCAATACTTTGGCCACCTCATGCCAAGAGTTGACTCATTGGAAAAGACTCTGATGCTGGGAGGGATTGGGGGCAGGAGGAGAAGGGGACGACAGAGGATGAGATGGTTGGATGGCATCACTGACTCGATGGACATGAGTTTGAGTGAACTCTGGGAGTCGGTGATGGAAAGGGAGGCCTGGCGTTCTGCGATTCATGGGGTCGGAAAGAGTCAGACACAACTGAGTGACTGAACTGAACTGAACAGATAGATGTAAAATGCGAGATTATGTGACAGATTGGAAACATTGGAGAATAAAAAAATGAATACCATATATCTAGCTTAGGTGACTAGACAGTGACACTGATAACTCAAATGAGAGAGAACACAGGACTAGAAGACTGAACAGAAAATAGCGAATTCAATTTTAACTAAGTTGAGGGGAAAAAAGCCTCCTGTGCAGTATCCAAGGGGGAAATGTTTAACAGGCATTTGGACATACCATTTTGAAGCCCAGGAGAGAGTCTGCGTAGAAATGAGATGTGAAAGTCATAAAGCAAGTTGGGGACAAGTAAAACCATGGATAATGATGAGATTATCCAGAGAGTATATAAAATGAAAATCGAAGAGGAATGGGAAGATTCAGGTTGGGAGGAATAATACAGAAGCCAAAAGAACATAATTTCAAGGTCAGAATTATCATCAATATCAAAGACATTAGAAAGCTCCAATAAAAGCAGACTGGATAAAGTCTAATGTAACTGACAAATAGTAAGCAACTTATGTCTTTAGAGAAGTTTCAGTAATATTAAGGAGCTACAGTCAGAATTAAGGAGTTAAGTCAAAATACAGAAGTGAATGGGAAATGTGGAAAGGATGTACAATTTCAGTCTTCCATTTCCTTTTCCACCTTTTAATTTTGCTCCCTGAACATATTCACAGATATGAAAGATGATCTTGGAATTAATCTAGACAACTTTTGCAAGGTTTTTTTTATCATCATAAAATGAATCTGGTCTCAGAAATACTCATACATAAACCTCAAGATCAAGCTTTCCTGAGGGATGCTTTGTATCTAAAATGAGTTACCATTAATGGGAAGGTTTCTTCTCAGCTCTCCAAGTTCTTCTTTGGTGAGTTCAATGTGCATGTTTCCTAGTATGCTGTCCAGGTCTCTGATATTTACCATCTCTCCTTAAGGAAAGAGAGATAAATATGAAAATTCTTACTAATTCTAAAACGTTTCAGTTATTTTGCCTATGTATTATCGATTTTGGGGGGGAGGAGAGGAATATTCAAGACCCCTGGAACCTATATAAATTTATACAGACATTCAATATGGTTAGAATTAAGCTCACTTCCTTTAAACCTTTTTGGAGGAATAAACATACACACCATAAATTTCTAAAAGAACAGTGCATTATTCTTAATATTATACAGTTTTCAGTGTATTATTCTTATGAAAGAAATAGGCAGTTCTAGTGAAATGAGAAAATTACTATGGTTGAAGTAAGAACACATGGGTTTGAATATTGTTCTCTACTATTTATTACCCACTAGAATGTAGGTAAATAACACAACTTCTTGGGAGTCCCAGTTTTCTGGTATATGAGGTGAAGGTGATCCTGTCTGTCCCATAGAGCTTCTGTGAGTATAAAGTAACATATATGAAAATACTTAGAACTCTGTCAGCCATACAGAGGTGCTTGACACATTTTAATAACTACCTCTGTGACAAAAGTAGGGTTGGTTTCCCTTTTTAACTCTAACTGGATTCACTGCCTATGCTCACCAAAATCACTAAATGACTATTCTTTTGTTCTGCATTTCATAACTAACCTCAAGCAATAAATTCTATCTCTTCTTTAGGAAAGTTTATTAAAATTCATATCAATATGGCCAAGGTAAGTAAACCAAAAATAGAAAATATCTGCCAAGATAAAATAATTTAAATTATATTGGATCCATACATTGGAGAGTAGCAGAAATCCTTATCAAATGATTAGGAAATAAGATACTAGGAGACAATTTGAGAGTTAATGTATCATCCATCTTACCTTTGAAAGATTTCAAAACCAGCTAAGATTTCACTATGATGCACCTTTGCTATTAGCTAAAGATAAGGCAAAATTATACTCACAGAGAAATGGAACTCATGAGATGGTTTAAGTTTCATAAAGAAGCACTTTTCTGATTTTCCTTATAGATTAGGAATATCCATCTCCATAAAAATATGAAAGCTAGGTCAAAGTCTTTTCACCCTTGAAGCAACATTCTGTCATGTTGAAATATATTGCACAGGTAAAAGATTTTAAACTGTACTAATGTATTTTTCTTTTTCATATTTCCTTTCTCCTATGAACTTCCCTGGTGGCTCAGACGGTAAAGCGTCTGCCTACAATGCGGGAGACCCGAGTTCGATCCTTGGGTCGGGAAAATCCTCTGGAGAAGGAAATGACAACTCACTCTAGTACTCTTGCCTGGAAAATCCCGGATGGAGGAGCCTGATAAGCTACAGTCCATGGGGTTGCAAAGAGTCGGACACGATTGAGCAACTTCACTTTTGTTGTCCAGACTATCTAGAAAGAAAGTCTCCATTGCTGATAATCCTGAGTTCTCTACTTCACTCTTTGCTGCTTAGATCCAGAGCTTGATTTTCTCCTCACTTATCAAAACTGGAATTCTATAGTGAAGCACAGGGAAGCCTGGAGTGCTGTAATCCATGGGGTCGTAAAGAGTCAGACACCATTCAGTGACTGAACAACAAAGCAAGATACAAAATAGTTTATCATGGTATATTAACTGATAAATCTAAGTAACTAATAAAAATAATTAATATATAGAGGGTGGCAACCTAATTACTAGGAAACCGTATAAGAATCAAAGCAAAAGGATCTGTTTTGCTGCCTTTTCATCTTACCTTTAAGAGCCTCCATGGTATCTGTTGGGCTCATCTGATTTATTTTTCTCTCAGCTATAATAAAAGATAAATATTTATAATTTATGAACACTGTGGAAGGTTCCAACATTGAATAAAAAACTTTTGAAGGTTAAATTTTGTTTTAGAATTTTGCACAATAGACTTTCCAAATGAAATCAAAGTGGAATAATTAGAACACTTTTCATTTATTTATTGTTTTAAGACAACAATTCTTTATTCATTTATTCATTCAACAACTCAACAGTGAAGACACTCTGCCAAGCAGCAGGGCTACAGAGATAAACAGGACATTTTTAATTTACATTAGTAATATGATGGCTTACTAACTTCAAGTCCACTCATTCTTTCTATCCTCCCTCTAAAATATAAATCCTTTTTGAAGTCAATCACTCTAAAACATAAACCCAAGCAGTCACCAGGTTGCTTTCTGTTATTAGATTTACTTTTCCAGAATTTCATAAAATAGCATCATACACTAGGTATTATTTTGTGAGTGTCTTCTTTCATTTAGATAATGTTTTGGAGGCTCATCCAGCATGTTTTGAATCAGTAAATTGTTCATTTGTTGAGCAGCATTTCATTGTTATGAATATACCCCACTTGTTTATCCCTACATGGGTTGATGGACTGAATAAAGTTGCTTTGAATATTCATGCACAAACATTTAATACATATGTATTAATTTCTCCTGGAAAAATAACTAGGAGTGAAGTTGCTGGGTCTTATGGTAAATTTATGTTCAACTTTATGAGACATACTGACATACGATCTCCACTGTGGTTAGTATACCGTCTAGAAATTGTATGCTCCAAATCTTGTCAATGCTTGGTACTGTCCATCTTTTAATTTTTTCCTATTCTAATGGATCTTTAGTGTGGTGCCTAATAATGACTTAAATTGCATTTCTCTGATGACTAATAATCCTCAGTATTCCTTCCTGTGATCATTAGCCATTTAAATATTTTCTTGTGTGAAATATCTGTTCAAATTGAACAGATAAACCAAATTTTATTGATTTGTCTTTTTATTACTGAGTTGTAAGAGTTCTTGATATTGTTGATATTAGTCCTTTGTCATCCATGTTTTACAAATATTTTCTTTCAGTCTATATCTTGCCTTTTCACTTTCTTAACTGTGTCTTTCACAAAGAGAAGTTTCTAATTTTGATGATATCCATTAATTTTTAATTTCATGCTTATAACTCTGTCATCTAAGAAATCTCTGTCTCTCCTAAGGTCACAAAATTATTCTCCTATATTTTCTACAAGAACTTCTCCTTGGGGCCAGAAATATAAACACTGACTTTGACTAATAAATGCAAACTTTCCTTCTTCATTGAATTTTGGGTTAGTTTCTATTGATCAAATTCTATGGAGACAATATACTTTTTTTTTTTTCAAAAAGTGGCAACTTCAAAACGCATCATCCATAAAACTTCAGCTTAGTTAAATCTTGTACAAAGAATGCAATGGCTGCTATTATTAAAATTCAGATAACCAAAGAACTGCAGATTCTATATTGTGAACAGCTCATTAATAAGAATTAAGATTTTTTATTCTAGTCAGAATTTTGCACTCATCTGTAAGAACCTTAATTTCATCCAGAAGTGTATTTAGATCTATCTTCTCACTAGCTATAAAAAAGAAACACATTTCACAATAAAGTACTTTACATATCAACTCTGATATTATACTCCAAAAATATAAAATAAAGGTTTGACTCAGAATCAGGACATTGCAGTGATGGAATAAGTCATATCACACCCATGGGCCCTTAAGCCTAACCCCATTTTCCAGACCCTGTCTGCTCAGATGGTAAAAAATCTGCCTGAAGGTTCAATCCCTGGGTTGGCCTAGAGAAGGGAATGGCAACCCACTCCAGTATTCTTGCCTGGAGAATTCCATGGACAGAGGAGCCTGGCAGTCTATAGTCCATGGGTTCACAAAGAGTTGGACATGACTGCGTGGCTTCAATTCACTTCACATTTGCAGCCCAGGAACTACTGAAATTCCAATTGCCTAACCTTTTTCTCCCCTCCTCCATTTCTTGCTATTTTACTTTCAGACCTCCTCTTTTCTTCTACTTCTACTCATCTATGTTCTTATTTACCTTTGTCTGTTTTCTTTTCCTAAGCTAAGTCACAAGCATGTCACTGACAGCTGAATCATTCTCAGATATTCCTTACGCCTGCTGGTGACAAGTAAGACTTACAAGAGAAGACAATGTTTAAGTACAATTAAGATTTAAACCCCAATATGGCAAAATAAAGGTAGTTAATGAATCCTCATACAAATATTTAACTTTCTCTGAAAATATCAGTAAAGACAGAAATGCTTACTATCAACTGGTAAGTGTTCTGATGGATTCTGAAATTCCTTATTTGTGAGCTCCACTTCCATCTTCTCCAGAACATTGCTTAACTTTGGAGTATTAACTTTCCCTTCTTAAGAAAGATGAGATAAATTAAACATACACAATACACACACACACACATATGTACACAAACTCTCACATACACCTGTAAACATGCATATACACACTACATATATATATGTATGTTTGTGCATTATATATAATTTATATATTATATAAGTATATATAAATATTGGATTATTTTACATAATGATGAAGGTGAAAGAGCAGATTGAAAAAACTGACTTAAAACTCAACTTTCAAAATCTAAGATCGTGACATCCAGTCCTATCACTTCATGGCAAATAGCTGGGGAACAAAAGGAAACAGTGACAGACTTTACTGGGCTCCAAAATCACTGTGGATGATGACTGCAGCCATGAAATTAAAAGTCACTTGCTCCTTGGAAGAAAAGCTATGATGATACTAGACAGCATATTAAAAAGCAGAGAAGAGACATCACTTTGCCAACAAAGGTCCATATAGTCAAAGCTATGGTTTTTCCATAGTCATGTATGGATGTGAAAGTTGGACCATAAAGAAGATTGAGTGCTGAAGAATTGATGCTTTCAAATTGTGGTGCTGGAGAAGACTCTTGAGAGTCCTTTGGACAGCAAGGAGACCAAACTAGTCAATCCTAAAGGAAAATGACCCTGAATATTAACTGAACAGACTGATGCTGAATCTGAAGCTCCAGTGCTTTGACCACCTATTGTAAAGAGTCAACTCATTGGAAAAGACCCTGATGCTGGGAAAGATTGAGAGCAGGAGGAGAAGAGGGCAACAGAGGATGAGATGGTTGGATGGCATCAGAGACTCAACAGACATGAGTTTGAGCAAACTCCAGGAGATAGTGAAGGACAGGGAAGCCTGGATTGCTGTAGTCCATGGGGTCACAAAGAGTCAGACACAACTGAGCAAATGAACAACAACAAATTTAATACATATTTTACATAAATATATATTTCATACATATATCATGTCTGGGATAAGGACACTATTTCTGTACTTTGTGCTTCTCAGTCTCATTGTAAAAAACATGTGGAATAAAGTTTGTTCCAAAATTAATATAAATAACAAAATCAAAATAAAATCTGATATCATTAATCCTTATATAACAACCAGTTACACCTGTGATGACAAGCTTAAACCAAATTTTAAAAATGCAAAGTTGGTAACTGCCCACTAAATTTCACCAAGTAGATAATAATTATTTTTATATGCTATATTTGCACCATTTCAGTCTATCCTCAAAATAACATGTTAGGTATATTTCAGTTTCACAAATGGTGTGACTGAGGCTGAGAGAAGTGTTACCTGCCTAGAATTGCACAGCTAGTAGCTTGCAGAGCCAGTATTTGAACACAGGTCTGTGTGGTTACATAGTTCAAATTGTTAAATACATCTTATTTCCACAGAGAGACACAATTTTTTATATCATAAATGTAAATAACACAAACTACAATTTTGAAATTAAACCTATGCTTGATAGGAACAATAGTACTATGCTATTATCTTTGGCAATGAGAGAAGTCATTCTCATACACACCAAAGTTTTTCCATTTGTGCAATAAGGATTTGTATTTATCTCTAAAAAAGCAGAGAAGATTTGAAATCTTCCCAATAATTCAATTATTTTTGCCACTAGTTACCACCTATACTAGGAGCAGGATTTGTTTCTTTCTACTTCATCCCACTCTTCTAGATTTTTAACTAGTTATTTATTCACTGAAGTAATTTGATTTATTTATTGCAGATTTATAACATCATTGTTTCCATGCAGGTCAAGAACATGACCACTTTAAGAAAACCAGAGTAAATTACATTATTTAGAAAATACATATATATATATATATATAAAGAAATATTTAAACTGTTCACTGTTACAATAATAAAGACTCTCTGTCCATAAAATTCAGTATTAATAGATGTAAATTATCTATCAATCAATAAAATATGATTCACATTTTACTATTCATGAAATAATATGAATAAAAGTCAAAGCCAAAAAATTCAATGCAAGTTATTTTTTCCAGTACTCATGTATGGATGTGAGAGTTGGACTAAAAAGAAGGTTCAGTGCCAAAGAATTGATGCTTTTGAACTGTTGTGCTGGAGAAGACTCTCGAGAGTCCCTTGGACAGCAAGATAAAACCAGTTAATCCTAAAGGAAATCAGTCCTGAATATTCATTGGAAGGACTGATGCTGATGCTGAAGCTCCAATACTTTGGCCACCTGTTGCAAAGACCTGACTCATTAGAAAGATCCTGATGCTGGGAAAGATTAAAGGCAGGAGGAGAAGGGGACGACAGAGGATAAGATGGTTGGATGGCATCACTGACTTGATGGGCATGTGTTTGAGCAAGCTTCAGGAGTTGGTAATGGACAGGGAGGCCTGGCATGCTGCAGTCCATGGGATTGCAAAGAGTCAGACACAACTGAGCAACTGAACTGAACTGTGGTTTAGGTGGTTTAGTTGCTAAGTCGTGTCTGACTCTTGCAACACCGTGGACAGAGGAGGCTGGCAGGCTACAGTCCATGGGATTCTCCAGGCAAGAATACTAGAGTGGGTTGCCAGAACTGATACCAAAAGATGGTTATCTTTGTCTTTGATTGTAAACTGAGGGTGATTTTTATTTTTTTGTCCCTCTCTATGCTTCCCTCGTATTCTCCAAGATTTTTTATTGTGAATATGCATAAACAAAACCTTAATACACTTCACTAAAATATTATCGCAAAGGTTTAAGATTTGAGTTCTTTGTCTTTTTATTACTCACTCACCTTTAAGAGTATTCACAGTATTCATCAATTTGAGCTGATTTATCTTTTCATCAGCTGTAAGATAGATACAAAGTTTTAAACAGAAGCAATAATTGATACGGGAAGTCATAAAAAGGAATAATATTTGAAGTGATAAAAATCTTTCAAAAATTATTTGCTTTCTCAAATGGAATACCCAGGGGATCTTCCCCATCCGGGAATCAAACGCTGTCTCCTTCATTGCAGGCAAATTCTATAATGACTGAGCTATGAGGGAAGCCAACTGGAATACAATATAGCTATTTTTATGGTACCTAAAAGTGACCAATATGTGAAAAAATACGTTTTAGAATTTAAGATAGCTTTTGAGTTATTTTCTATAGTCTTTAGCCCAGTAACTTTTGGGAGTAGAAAACAAAACATGATACTACTCTCAAATAAGAAAAAATGCAGTGGCTCCCCCTGCAGTATTACCTGTAGGATAAAGTCCAGGTCCTCTGTAACACAACCTTGCCTCCTTTACATCAGCTCTTTTTTTCCTAAACTACCACAACAGATACAGTTGTCTGAAAGCAACCATTATTCCCTTCCTCCTTCCATCTTTTCATCCTTTCCCAAATATTATCTGTGTGTGTGCTCAGTCGTTGATTCACATTTGCCTCTTTTACAACCCTATGGACTATAGCCAGCCAGGCTCCTCTGTCCATTGGATTTTCTTAGCAAGAGTACCAGGATTGGTTGTCATCTCCTCCTTCATAGCAAATGTTGTCTATTTATTCTCAATAATGTAGACCTTTTAGAACTTTAATTTGCATTTTTTTCTTCATATTTGTCTCCTGTCCCCAAAGAAACTATAAATTCCTTACTGGCATGAACAGACCTAATTTGTCTTTATCTGGCACATACAAGGTCCTTACTAAATGTTTGTTGTATAAATAAATGAGCAAATTAAAAATAAATCACAAGAAATACCTATTTCTTCCTCATCAAAGACTACAATTCTTAGCTATTATGAGCCACCATTTTATTAGAGCAGCAACTCATTGACTTCTTGTACATACATGCACGCTAAGTTGCTTCAGTCATGTCCAACTCTGTGTGACCCTATGGACTGTAGCCTGCCAGGCTCCTCTGCCCATGGGATTCTCTAGGCAAGAATACTGGAGCAGGTTGCCATGGCCTCCTACAGGGGATCTTCCCAAGCCAGGGATCAAACCCGTGTTTCTTACATCTCCTGCATTGGCAGGCAGGTTCTTTACCACTAGAGCCACCTGGGAAGCTCTTTACATACATACATATATATATATATATATATATATATATATATATATATATAGACACTAGTTCACCATGACTAAGTGGGCTTTATCCCAGGGATGCAAGGATTCTTCAATATCTGCAAATCAATCAATGTAATATACCACATTAACAAATTAAAAAATAAAAGCCATATGATTATCTCAATAGATGCAGAGAAAGCCTTTGACAAAATTCAACATCCATTTATGATAAAAACTCTCCAGAAAGGAGGAATATAAGGAACATACCTCAACATAATAAGAGCTATATATGACAAACCCACAGCAAACATTATCCTCAATGGTGAAAAATTGAAAACATTTCCCCTAAAGTCAGGAACAAGACAAGGGTGCCCATTTTCACCACTACTATTCAACATAGTTTTGGAAGTTTTGGCCACAGCAATCAGAGCAGAAAAAGAAATAAAAGGAATCCAAATTGGAAAAGAAGAAGTAAAACTCTCACTGTTTGTAGATGACATGATCCTCTACATAGAAAACCCTAAAGACTCCACCAGAAAATTACTAGAGGTAATCAATGAATATAGTAAAGTTGCAGGATATAAAATCAACACACAGAAATCACTTGCATTCCTATACACTAATAATGAGAAAATAGAAAGATAAATTAAGGAAACAATTTCATTCACCATTGCAACAAAAAGAATAAAATACTTAGGAATATGTCTACCTAAAGAAACTAAAGACCTATATATAGAAAACTATAAAACACTGATGAAAGAAATCAAAAGAGGACACTAATAGATGGAGAAATATACCATGTTCATAGATCAAAAGAATCAATATAGTGAAAATGAGTATACTACCCAAAGCAATCTATAGATTCAGTGCAATCCCTATCAAGCTACCAACGGTATTCTTCACAGAGCTAGAACAAATAATTTCACAATTTGGATGGAAATACAAAAAACCTGCAGTAGCCAAAGCAATCTTGAGAAAGAAGAATGGAACTGTAGGAATCAACCTGCCTGACTTCAGGCTCTACTACAAAGCCACAGTTATCAAGACGGTATGGTACTGGCACAAAGACAGAAACATAGATCAATGGAACAAAATAGAAAGCCCAGAGATAAATCCACACACATATGGACACCTTTTCTTTGACAAAGGAGGCAAGAATATACAATGGAGAAAAGACAATCTCTTTAACAAGTGGTGCTGGGAAATCTGGTCAACCACTTGTAAAAGAATGAAACTAGAACACTTTCTAACACCATACACAAAAATAAACTCAAAATGGATTAAACATCTCAACGTAAGACCAGAAACTATAAAACTCCTAGAGGAGAACATAGGCAAAACACTCTCCGACATAAATCACAGCAGTACCCTCTATGACCCACCTCCCAGAATACTGGAAATAAAAGCAAAAATAAACAAATGGGACCTAATTAAAATTAAAAGCTTCTGCACAACAAAGGAAACTATTAGCAAGGTGAAAAGACAGCCTTCAGAATGGGAGAAAATAATAGCAAATGAAGGAACTGACAAACAACTAATATCAAAAATATACAAGCAACTCCTACAGCTCAATTCCAGGAAAATAAATGACCCAATCAAAAAATGGGCCAAAGAACTAAATAGACATTTCTCCAAAGAAGACATACAGATGGCTAACAAACATGAAAAGATGCTCAACATCACTCATTATCAGAGAAATGCAAATCAAAACCACAATGAGGTACCATTTCACCCCAGGCAGAATGGCTGTGACCCAAAAGTCTACAAGCAATAAATGCTGGAGAGGGTGTGGAGAAAAGGAAACCCTCTTACACTGTTGGTAGAAATGAAAACTAGTACAGCCACTATGGAGAACAGTGTGGAGATTCCTTAAAAAATTGGAAATAGAACTGCCTTATGATCCAGCAATCCCACTGCTGGGCATACACACCGAGGAAACCAGAAGGGAAAGAGACACGTGTACCCCAATGTTCATCGCAGCACTGTTTATAATAGCCAGGACATGGAAGCAACCTAGATGTCCATCAGCAGATGAATGGATAAGGAAGCTGTGGTACATATACACAATGGAATATTACTCAGCCATTAAAAAGAATACATTTGAATCACTTCTAATGAGGTGGATGAAACTGGAGCCTATTATACAGAGTGAAGTAAACCAGAAAGAAAAACACCAATACAGTATACTAACACATATATATGGAATTTAGGAAGATGGTAATGATAATCCTGTATGCGAGACAGCAAAAGAGTCCAGTCTTTTGGACTCTGTGGGAAAGGGAGAGGGTGGGATGATTTGGGAGAATGGCATTGAAACGTGTATAATATTATATAAGAAACGAATCGCCAGTCCAGGTTCGATGCATGATACAGGATGCTTGGGGCTGGTGCACTGGGATGACCCAGAGGGATGGTACAGGGAGGGAGGTGAGAGGCGGGTTCAGGATGGGGAACACGTGTACACCTGAGGTGGATTCATGTTGATGTATGGCAAAACCAATACAATATTTTAAAGTAATCAGCCTCCAATTAAAATAAATAAATTTATATTTTAAAAAAATAGGCCCTTAGTGCAAGACAACTGCAGTCAAGATTCTAGTGCTCAGACTAGACAGCAGAGGCTGTGCTGTGCTCAGACTCTTAGTTGTGTCTGACTCCTTGTGACTGTTTTGGACTATAGTCCACTAGGCTCCTCTGTCCATGAGATTTTTCAGGCAAGAGTACTGGAATGGGTTGCTATCTTCTCAACCCAGGGATCGAACCTGTATCTCTGGCAACTCCTGCATTGCAGGCAGCTTCTTTACCACTGAACCATCAGGGAAGCCCTCAGGCAGCAGAAGTAACTAGTTCTTTCTAAAACTCATGGTGCTTTTCAGTTGTGCTACACATATGACATGTGTGGAACAATGACACTGGAATATTCTGCCAGTTTTAAAGCAGCTGAGGACCATCTCAAAAGCCTATCTGGGGTTCTCCCAAGAGATCCATGATACACACATTATCTACCTCAATTCAAATGAAAATTCTTACTCACTTTCAGGTGGAGATGAAAATCCTGAATTGACCAAATTGCCCATAAACTCTTCTAAATTCACCATCCCATCATCTGAAAGAAACATACATGTCAGGGAACATGGGAAAGATAAATGACCAGAGATAAGAGGTAGGCAACTATAGTACAACCGCTATACTGAAAAATAATTTATGGATTTGACCTTGAAATATAGTTAAATACATACCTATATTCAATCATATTGAATATATATTAAATCAGAAAGACAGATTAATGCATATCATTCAGGCACACACACACACACACACACTCATCCTCTATAGATCCTTCCTTGGTATGATCTGTTGAAAATAATTAGAAACTAACTGGGTGGTAGGTATAAAAGCCTTGGATAATCCATGAAGCAGATAAACCCTTTAACAATTCTTGAAAAATTCAAACAGATGCACGTCAGCTAAGATAAAAGATCCTAGAAACATATTACATAAACTTACCCATGATAGTCACATTCTTCAGTGCGCTTTGAATCACATCTTGGGGTAATGGAACCCCTATATTTTTCATCATGGAACCTAGGTCATCAGGATTGGCCATATTTTTCCTAATGGAGGCCAGAGCTTTCATGGGACCTTCTAGTTCTATATTTAAAAAAAATACAATGTTTGATGTTTTTAAAAACACTCAAATATCACTAGTAGGTACTGACTAATGATTACTACTCCACCAGCTGCTGCTGCTGCTACTACTACTGCTGCTATTGCTATTATCTTCATTACTACTGCCACTTATCAGCACTTACAAATCTCAGCTTGCTAGACATAATGCTCAGTCCTTTATATATGCCATCACATTTAATCCCAAAAAACCTTTGGAAAATTTGTACTAGTATTTTCCTTACTTAACAGATAAATATACCTAGCATTAGAGAAGGTATTCAGGCTAAAGCATTTGTTTTGAGTGGCTAAGCTGGGTCCACCTTTTTTTGACCCCACGGACAGCAGTACGACAGCCTCCTCTGTCCTCCACTATCTCCCCAAGTTTGCTCAAATTCATGTCCATTGAATTGGTAAAGCTTTCTAACCATCACATCCTCTGCCTCCCGCCTCTCCTCTTGCCTTCAGTCTCTCCCAGCATCAGGGTCTTTTCAAATGAGGTGGGTCTTCATATCAGGTGGCCAAAATATTGGAGCTTCAGCTTCAGCATCAGTCCTTCCAATGAATATTCAGGGTTGATTTCCTTAGGATTGACTGGTTTGAGCTCCTTGCAGTCCAAAGTACTCTCAAGAGTCTTCTCCAGCACCACAATTCGAAAGCATCACCATCACTTCTTCAGCACTCGGCCTTCTTTAAGGTCTAACTCTCACATCCATACATGATTACTGGAAAAACCATAGCTTTGACTATACAGAGCTTTGTCAGCAAAGTGGTCTCTCTGCTTTTTAATATGCTGTCTAGTTTTGTAATTCCTCTATTTCTTTGCATTGATCACTGAGGAAGGCTTTGCCAACATCCATTGGATCATAAAAAAGGCAAGAGAGTTCCAGAAAAACATCTACATCTGCTTTATTGACTATGCCAAAGCCTTGGACTGTGTGGGTCACAGAAAACTGTGGAAAATACTTCAAGATATGGGAATACCAAGCCACCTTACCTGCCTTCTGAGAAATCTGTATGCAAGTCAAGAAGTGACAGTTAGAACCAGACATAGAGCAACGGACTGGTTCCAAATAGAGAAAGGAGTATGTCAAGGCTGTATATTGTCACCCTGCTTATGAAACTTATATGCAGAGTACATCATGAGAAATGCTGGGCTAGATGAAGCACAAGCTGGAATCAAGATTTCTGGGAGAAATATAAATATGCACCCTTATGGCAGAAAGCAAAGAAGAACTAAAGAGCCTCTTGATGAAAGTGAAAGAGGAGAGTGAAAAAGCTCGCTCAAAACTCAACAGTCAAAAAACTAAAATCTTGGCATCTGGTCTCATAACTTCATGGCAAATAGATGGGGAAACAATGGAAACAGTGACAGACTTTATTTTGGGGGCTCCAAAATTACTGCAGATGGTGACTGCAGCCATGAAATTAAAAGACATTTGCTCCTTGGAAGAAAAGCTGTGACCAACCTAGACGGCATACTACAAAGCAGAGACATTACTTTGCCAACAAAGGTCTGTCTAGTCAAGGCTATGGTTTTTCCAGTGGTCATGTATGGACATGAGAGTTGAACTATAAAGAAAGCTGAGTGCCAAAGAATTGATGCTTTTGAACTGTGGTGTTGGAAAAGACTCGTTAGAGTCCCTTGGACTGCATGGAGATCCAACCAGTCCATCCTAAAGGAAATCAGCTGAAACACCAATACTTTGGTCACCTGATAACAAAGAATTGATTCATTTGAAAAGACCCTGATGCTGGGAAAGATTGAAGGCAGGAGGAGAAGGAGATGACAGAGGATGAGATGGTTGGATAGCATCATCAACTCAATGGACATGAGCTTGAGTAAACCCCGGGAATTGGTGATGGACAGGGAGCCATGGTGTCCCCCCATGGGGACACAGAGTCGGACACGACTAAGCAACTGAACTGAACTTAACTGAGGTTGTCATAGCTTTTCTTCCAAGGAGCAAGCATCTTTTAATTTCATGGCTGCGGTCACCATCTTCAGGGATTTTGGAGCCCAAGAAAATAAAATCTGTCACTGTTTCTACTTTTTCCCTTCTATTTGCCATGAAGTGATGGGACTGGATGCCACGATCTTAGTTTTTCAAATGTTGAGTTCTAAGCCAGCTTTTTCACTCTCTCCTTTCACCCTCATCAAGAGGCTCTTTAGTTCCTCTTCACTTTCTGCCAATAGAGTGGTATCATGTGCATATCTGAGGTTGTTGATAGTTCTCCTGGCAATCTTGATTCCAGCTTGTGAGTCATCCAGTCCAGCATTTCGCATGATGTACTCTGCATATAAGTTAAATAAGCAGAGTGACAATATACAGCCTTGATGTACTCCTTTCCCAGTTTGAACCAGTTCATTTTTCTATGTTCGGTTCTAACTGTTGCTTCTTTACCTGCATACAGGTTTCTCAAGAGACAGGTAAGGTGGTCTGGTATTCCCATCTCTTTAGGAATTTCCCACAGTTCATTGTGATCCACACAGTCAAAGGTTTTAGCATAGTCAATGAAGCAGAGTTTGATGTTTTTCTGGAACTCCCTTATTTTCTCCATGATCTAACAAATGTTGGAAATTTGCTCTCTGGTTCCTCTGCCTCTTCAAAACCCAGCTTGTACATTAGTAGTGCTCAATTCACATACTGATAAAGCCTAACTTGAAGGATTTTAAGCATAACTTTGCAAGCATGTGAAATGAACACAATTGTATGAGTCTGAACATTTTCTGGAATTGGTCTTCTTTGAGATTGAAATGAAAATTGACCTTTTCCAGACCTGTGGCCACTACTGAGTTTTCCAAATTTGCTGACATATTGAGTGAAGCACCTTAACAGCATCATCTTAGGATTTTAAATAGCTTAGCTGGAATTCCATTATCTCCACTAGCTTTGTTTGTAGTAATGCTTCCTAAGGCCCATTTGACTCCACACTGCAAGTTGTCTGGCTCTAGGTGAGTGACCACACCATATGTTTATCCAGGTTATTAAGACCTTTCTTGTATAGTTCTTCTGTGTATTCTTGCTACCTCTTCTTAACCTCTTCTGCTTCTGTTAGATCCTTACTGTTTCTGTTGTTTGTTGTCCCTATCCTTGCATGAAATGTTCCCTTAATATCTTCAATTTTCTTGAAGAGATCTCTAGTCTTTCTGATTATATTGTTTTCCTCTATTTATTTGCATTGTTCATTTAGGAAGGTCTTATCTCTCCTTGCTCTTCTCTGGAACTCTGCATTCATTTGGGCTTATTTTTCCCTTTTTTCTCAGCTATTTGTAAAGGCTTTTCAGACAACCACTTTGCCTTCTTGCATTTCTTTTTCTTTGGGATGGTTTTGATCACTGCCTTCTGTACAATGTTACAATCCTCCATCCATAGTTCTTCAGGTACTCTGTCTACCAACTCTAATCCCTTGAATCTATTTGTCACTTCCACTGTATAATTATAAAGGATTTGATCTAGGTCATACCTGAATGGGCAGTGGTTTTCCCTCCTTTATTCAATTTAAGCTTGAATTTTGCAATAAGGAGCTCATGACTTGAGCCACAGTCGCCTCCCAGTCTGGTTTTTGCTGACTATACAGAGCTTCTCCATCTTTGGCTGCAAAGAACATAATCAATCTGATTTCAGTATTGACTATCAAGTGATGTCCATGTGTAGAGCAGTCTCTCGTGTTGGTGAAAGAGGGTGTTTGCCATGACCAGTGTGTTCTCTTGACAAAACTCTGTTAGCCTTTGTCCTGCTTCATTTTGTACTCCAAGGCCAAACTTGCCTGTTACTCCAGATATCTCTTGACTTCCTATGTTTGCATTCCAGTCCCCTATGATGAAAAGGACATCTTTTTTGGTGTTAGTTCTAGAAGGTCTTGTAGATCTTCATAGAACCAGTCAATTTCAGCTTCTTTGGCATGAGAGGTTGGGGCACAGACTTGGATTACTGTGATGTTCAATGGTTTGCCTTGGAAATGAACTGAGATCATTCTTTCATTTTTGAGGCTGCATGCACCCAAGTATTGGATTTTGGACTCTTCTGTTGACTATGAGGGCTACTCCATTTCTTCTATGGGATTCTTGCCCACAGCAGTAGATGTACTGGTCATCTGAAATAAATTCACCCATTCCAGTCCATTTTAGTTCATTGATTCCTAAGATGTTGATGTACATTCTTGCCATCTCCTGCTTGACCACGTCCAATTTACCTTGATTCATGGACCTAATGTTACAAATTCCTATGCAATACTGTTCTTTACAGCATCGGACTTTACTTTCACCACCAGATATATCCACAACTGAGTTCCGTTTCGGCTTTGGCCCAGGTGCTTTATTCTTTCTGAGCTATTAGTAATTGCCTTCTACTTTTCCCCAGTAGCATACTGGACACCTTCTGACCTGAGGGACTCTCTTCTAGTGTCATATCTTTTTGCTTTTTCATACTGTTCATGAGGTTCTCCAGTCAAAAATATTGGAGTGGGTTGCCATTTCTTCCTTCAGTGGGCCACTGTTTTGTCAGAACTCTTCACTATGATCCATCTGTCTTGGGTGGCCCTGCATATTATGGTTCATAACTTCACTGAGTTATGCAAGTCACTCCACCACAACAAGGCTGTGAGGCGTGAAGGGTGTCTAAGCATACATTGTTATTAAAAGTGAAGCCAAGTCTGAAGTGCAGGGTATCTGATTTCTCAGGCAGAATGTTTAGCTAGCATGCTAAGCCAAGACTCTTGCAAATGTTTAAATTTGAGACTGAAGGATGATCACACACACATAAAACTCAGAACATATACTTATTTACATCATAAATAATGATATAATTCCACTAAAGCTAGGTACTGAAAGTCGCTCAGTCATGTCCAACTCTTTGTGACCCCATAGACTGTAGCCCGTCAGGCTCCTCTGTCCATGGGAATTTTCAGGCAAGAATACTGGAGTGGGTAGCCATTTCCTCCTCTAGCGGATCTTCCCAAGCCAGGGATGGAACCCAGGTCTCCTGCATTGTGGGCAGAGTCATTACTATTTGAGCCACCAGAGAAACCCAAAAAAAAGCTATGGTAAATAATCATAAAAGTAATCCTCTTGTTAAAAATTGCAAAAGTGGTCATAACTTAATGTGACTGGCCTCAGTTTTTTTCATTCAGTGTATACCTGTATGTGCCAACACATACACCAAAAATATCCCCCCAACAATGGAAAGATTGGCACTGCTATATCAATACCAAAAAATGTTAATATTTATTTTTGAAAGTATTATGTATAAATTATTCATTCAAGTAAGAAAAAAAATGTTAATGTTGTATTATGATAAATACTGTCACAAACATTAACCCTATAAGAGAATTTCTTATAAACCATATATGTGGGAAAGTTTTAAAGATCCCATTCAGAAAAACAA
The DNA here is from genome assembly GCF_002263795.3 of Bos taurus. Taxonomy (NCBI): domain Eukaryota; kingdom Metazoa; phylum Chordata; class Mammalia; order Artiodactyla; family Bovidae; genus Bos; species Bos taurus. The sequence goes on along the minus strand of NC_037346.1, from coordinate 46,540,046 downwards.
AGATTAAGGACAAAACCTTTTGTCAATTGAAAAAACATACCATTTTGATCATATCCTAAACACTTAGGTTCTGGAAAACAACTTCATTTTGTAGGTATTTAAATTAAGTCTTTTGAATTTAGTTCAGTTTCAACCTTAGAAAGCATCTAAGGGAAATTAAACCATTTCAATTAACCTCAAAAAAGTGGGTTGCTGCAAGGAGACTCAAGGAATCCAAAATAGTTGTGAATTTACTAATTGAGGGTTATTTAGCCTAAATTTCAAGGAGATGCAGGAGTTCCCACAGACATCTCTATCAGCTGGAGATGGCAGTTAACTGAATACATTAAAACCAGATTACACCCAATATCTCATGTCTTAGGAAGTGGAGTAATGCAAAAAATACCATGGAGGAAGCCTATATGTTTCAACAAGTCCCTATATGTTTCAATAGTTAATATTCCCATGATAAAATCTCAATTAAATAAGTATTTAATAGTATAGAAAAAGGAATATTGACCTTCTTCCCAGAATTTCAGTAAAATGGCCAAGACATTGCCAACTGGTGGCAGCCATCTTGGATCACAAACTCAACTACTAGGATGAATCATCCAGATAGATTTTGTATATTTACCCCTTTTGAGTGATGAAAAAATATACTATAACTCCAGGAAATATAAGTCAAGAAAAGGTTAGGACTAGAATCCCCTACTGGTTCTTCATTCAAAGTACATTTGTTATACATATGACATGCTTTGCAGCATTATAAAACTGCATAAATGCATATAATCAAAACTAAACAGTTCCACTCAAAATTATTGTTAAAAAGTTCTCACTCACTTGAACCTTTTGTAAAATATGGAGTTTGTGACAACCTAATCAGGAAATCTTTTAAGTCCACTTTTCCTTCATCTGAAAATGAAACATAAAGGAATGAATGGTCTTTGGTCCAGAGATACAAAAGTATGAAGTAAGAAGATATGCATGCCTACTAAATCTTCAAAACCAAAGTTAGTCCTATATTTTTCTGACACTGATTCTAATAAACATATCTTAGACTAATTATAAAAAGGAACATGATTATGATGACTCTTGTGATCTGTTTTTCTATAGAGCCAATGAACATTTTATGGATTTTACACATACATTAACCAATTGAGATCACTGTTTTCACATTTCCTCTCTGATACTATATAGATTCCTGTAATTTTTCAGCATTACAAATCCAATGATAACTACCTATGTCTTCACAGAATATGTTTATCCACTAAATGATAAGTATCATAAACCAAATGAGCTATAATGTTTAAAGAAAACTACATATACTTATGAGCAAAGATATATTAATACAGGAACTACACAATATTTGGCTTTCTATCAGTAATATACTTGGAACTTAAGAAGAAAAAGAACACTACAAGGCTGTACATGTAAGCTAAACATTCGACTGGCAGAACTCCAAAGTAGCAATATAGCCTGTTTAGGACTGTAAGGAAACCATACTGGTAGAATGTATCATCATACTAAAGTTTAGGGCTTTGTTTCATGGGCACAAGACAACTTCACAGTTCCTAACCAATAAGCCATGATTCCAATCTCAGGAGGCAAAAAAAGCGGGGGGGGGGGGGGGGGGGGGGGGGGAGGTGAAGAAGAGAGGAAGATTATACTTTTCTAGGATAACTCAATATGAAGATAATCCAGAACAAAATCTTACCCAAGCCTAGAGGCAAATTTTAATGTTGTTGAACTCATATTTGATTCCTTACCACTCAGCTCTGTGGATTTATGAGTGAAAATAGACACAAGTTTTATATATAATAAATGTCTTAGAAAAGAAAATACTTACTATCAACAGAAACTGATGAAAGCATCTGTTGTAATTCTTCCTCTGGAAAATAAACCCCCAGGCCACTCAGTATAGGTTGTATATCATCAATATCAACTTTTTCATTGGTGACTTTGTCTAATGCATTTGCAAGTTTATTAACCTCTATAAAAAGAAAATATTTTCAGTTTAAATACAAACTCTAATAATTAACTTTAACCATATTTCAAGAAATTAGTTTAAATACCTAGCATTTTTTCTTAAAGATAATATAGCATTCATTTTAAATACTCTCTTGAGGCAATTCTCATTTCAAACACATAAAATAGAAGATCAATTACAAGGCAAACTCATCATAAGAATTAAGCTCTGTATGTCCATTTCTGCTTCCCATTCTTTCCACATCCTTGCCTTATATGCCATGTTCTTTTTGCTGCTTCCCAGTTACTGCCACCTCAGTCTGCCTCTTTCCTATTTTTTATTAAAACTTATACTGACTCTCTTTTACTTAGAGCAGAGAACGTAGGTATGGTATATATGGTAATTCAGTTCAGTTCAGTCGCTCAGTCGTGTCTGACTCTTTGAGATCCCATGAACCACAGCACGCCAGGTCTCCCTGCCCATCACCAACTCCCAGAGTTTACCTAAATTCATGTCCACTGAGTCAGTGATGCCTTCCAACCATCTCATCCTCTGTCGTCCCCTTCTCCTCCTGCCCTCAATCTTTCCCAGCATCAGGGTCTTTTCCAATGAGTCAGCTCTTCACATCAGGTGGCCAAAGTATTGGAATTTCAGCTTCAACATCAGTCTTTCCAATGAACACCCAGGACTGATCTCCTTTAGGATGGACTGGTTGGATCTCCTTGCAGTCCAAGGGACTCTCAAGAGTCTTTTCCAACACCACAGTTCAAAAGCATCAATTCTTCTGTGCTCAGCTTTCTTTATAGTCCAACTCTCATATCCATACATGACTAGTGGAAAAGTGACAAGGTGGACCTTTGTTGGCAAAGTAATGTCTCTGCTTTTGAATATGCTGTCTAGGTTGGTCATAACTTTCCTTCCAAGGAATAAGCGTCTTTTAATTTCAGGGCTGCAGTCACCATCTGCAGCGATTTTGGAGCCCCAAAAAATAAAGTCAGCCATTGTTTCCACTGTTTCCCCATCTATTTGCCATGAAGTGATGGGACCAGATGCCATGATCTTAATATGGTGATAGCTAATTAATATGCTAATAGAATTGGTTTATTTTTGAGGGGGTTTATATAGTCAACATGGCAGAGTAGGATGACTCTGAGATTACCTCCTCCCACAGACACACCAAAATTAGAACTATTACTTCCCTGGTGGCTCAGACGGTAAAGCGTCTGTCTACAATGTGGGAAACCTGGGTTCAATCCCTGGGTCGGAAGATTCCCTTGAGAAGGAAATGGCAACCCACTCCAGTACTCTTGCCTGGAAAATCCCATGGACAGAGGAGCTTGGTGCAGGCTACTGTCCATGGGGTCGCAAAGAGTCGGGCATGACTGAGCGACTTCACTTTCACTTTCACTATAGAGCAACCATCTATGAAAATGATCTGAAGACTAGCAGAAAAGATTTGCCACAACTAAAGATATGAAAAAGGAACCAGGACTTCCCTGGTGGTCCAATGGCTAAAACTCTATGCTCCCAATGCAGGGGGTGCGGGTTCTATCTCTGATTAGGGAACTAGATCCTACATGCCCCAACTAAGAGTTTGCCTGTTGCAACTAGAAAAAAAGACCCAGCAAGCTGAACTAAGTCCTAGCACAGTCAATTAAATAAACGTTTTTTATAAGCAGCTTATGAGTAGTCAAAATAATTTTTTTTTAAATAAGAAGGAACAACAGAGGATAATCACAATTGCAAAGGTTCTCCCTACTTCCTTCTTCAGGTCCAAGAATTTTTCAGTCATAGTTTCATCAAACATATCTTCCATCCCTTTCTCCCTCTTCTTCTAGAACCCCTAAAATATGAATATTAGTACACTTGATGTTGTCCTAAAGGACCCTTAAACTGTCGAATTTTTATTTTCTTTTTGCTGTTTTGAATTGGTGGTTTCCATTATTTTATCTTCCAGGTCATTTTTGCATTCTCTATCACCTAGTCTGCTGTCAATTCCTTCTAGTATGTTTTTCATTTCTAGTATTATATTCTTCAGCCCTGGCTAGTTCTTTAATTTCCAATTCCCTGTTAAAATTCCCACTGTGTTCTTTATTCTTTTCCCAGTTCAGATAGCATTCTTAATACAAATGCTTGAATACTTTATCTGATAAATTTTTTGTCTGTTGTTTTGTTTTGGAGTGGGGGGGCTTCCCAAGTGGTGCTGGTGGTAAAGAATCTGTCTGACAATGCAGGAGATATAAGAGATGAGGGTTCGATCTCTGAGTTGGAAAATCCCCTGGAGGAGGAAATGGCACCCCACTCCAATATTCTTGCCTGGGAAATCCCATGGAGAGAGGAACCTGGCAGGCTACAGTACACGCGGTCACAAAGAGTGGGACATGACTAAGCATCTGAGCACACAGCACCTTGTTTTTTGAGGTGAGGGGTTCTTATTCTTTTGTTTGAAACAAATTTTTCTGTCTTCTCATTTTGCTTAACATTCTCTATCTTTATGAATTTAGGTGAAACAGTTACCTATTTCAGGCTTGAAGGGGTGTCCTTGTATGAAAGTGCCCCTATGCAGTTCACATGTGGCTTTGGTGGAAGAGTTACAAAATGTGAGCAAGGGTCATATCTTCCCCCAAACATGTGCTAGCAGCTATCACCTTGGTGTGAGGTGCCACTGGGAATGGAGGGGCTAGAGCCAGAGCCAGGTGTGAACCAGAGCTTCTCATATGCTGTCAGAGCTCCAGACCCCTCCCAATCTGCTGCCTCTGTGAATACCAATAATAGCTGCCCTCACCCCATTCAGATGCTGTGCTGGCTCCTTCTATCACAAGTGTATACTCTCCTCAGCAATGGCAACCCTCTCCCTAGAGCAGAACTGCACCAGAGTCAGAGGGGCCAGAGAAGGTGCTCAGCATGGGCCAGGGTTTGCACTGGAGTGGTCACAGGAAACTAGCCAGAGTCCCAGGCAGTTTCAATCTGCTTCCTTTGCCTTGTTCCGAGGAATAAGCAAACATGTGCATGCTTTTCACAAGCAGGGTCTAAGTTTCTTACAGCCCTTCACCACTTTGCCAACAAAGGTCCATATAGTCAAAGTTATGGTTTTTCCAGTAGTCATGTATGGATGTGAGAACTGCACCATAAGGAAGGCTGAACGCCGAAGAATGATACTTTCACAATAGTGGTGCTGGAGAAGACTCTTCAGAGTCCCTTGGACTGCAAGGAGATCAAACCAGTGAATCTTAAAGGAAATCAACCCTGAATATTCATTGGAAGGACTGATGCTGAAACTCCAATACCTTGGCCACCTGTTGCGAAGAGCTGATTCACTGAAAAAGACCTTCATGCTGGGAAAGCCTGAGGGCAAGACAAGAAAGGCGCAGCAGAGGATGAGATGGTTAGACAGCATCACTGACTCAATGGACATGAGTTTGAGCAAACTCTGGGAGATAGTGAAGGACAGGGAAGCCTGGCATGCTGCAGTTCATAGGGTCACAAAGAGTCAGAAACGATTTAGCAACTGAACAACAAACAGCCTGTTAGTCACGCTGGTTTTCAAACCACTTGAGGGGACTCATCTTCCTAATGTCAGATCACAGGGCTGGGGTGCCCAATATGTGGTTTGAAATGCTCACTCCCCAGCAAGTATCTCTGAGCCTTTATAATCCCTCTCCGCCCCGTGTCCCTTGCTAGGGGCACAGGTCCTGACCTGATCACTTCATTTCCCTTCCTACCCAACTTCATGGGGATCTTTCTACAGTCTCGGTTGTATAAGAGTCTTGCTGCCAGTCTCCAGTTTCCTTTAAGTGAGATTTACTCCCTATGCAGATGTATTTTTGATATGTTTGTGGGAGATGAGCTCAGCATCCTCCTAGTCCACCATCTTGATCTCCTCTGGATCTTTATATATTTTTTAATGTATTATCTGTTGAACATGTTACCTAACCAAAAAACTAATTAACTAAAGAATTTTTAAGGTCACATATTTTTGGCGTCCTTGTTAGAAGGCATACTATTTGCTTCAATTATAAGCTTATTAGTAATGTTAAAAGTTAAACTAATGAACATTTGAACTTCATCTGAACTCCTAAAATACTAAATGTATACCACTCATTTAATTTTGTAGTGTGTTACTTACAATTTTATGTAAGTGGCTCATCACTTTTCAACAATTATGGTAAGTATTATCTATGTCTGAAATGTGTATAAAACTCCCTAATTATTCTCACCCTTAAAATCTTGAAAACGCTTACTGCTCTTCAATGCTAATAGGGCAGACTTCAGGGAAACATGCCCCTTTTCTGTAAAGACAAAAACAGTACAAAGATAAATTGATCAATTCAAGAAACATAAAGGACTTTCACAATGAGTTACACTGGTTACCTTAAAGTAGCTTATGAGTTTCTACCTCTGTAAACTTTTGTCCAAAACTGTATCCATTCTGTCCTTAACCAGATCTCATTCATGTCAAAACCAGATCATAAGTCCTTTTCAAGAAAGCCTTCCCTTGAGCCTATATTGCCCTCCAGCTACCGCTCCTTTCTTTCCTTTCCTTGACAACCTAATTCCTGAAAAGAAATGTTTTTATTCATATTTTATCATATCCTCATTCACACCTCAAACTGCTGCTATCTGGCTTTCTCTTCTCCTGAAACTGCTTTTACCAAGTTCACCAGTTGATTATTTACTGCCAAAGTGATGAACACATTTAATTCTTTTGTTTCATATAACACTTTCCTCCTTGAAACTTTTTTTTCTCTTTGTTTTGTGGTTACAGCTTTCTCATGGGCTCCCTCCTACCATTCTGCTTACTTCTTCTTAATGTCCTTTATAAACCACTCTTTCTTCACTATTACTTAAATGTTAGCATGTCCCAGTCCTCTATCCTTGGTTCTCTTTTTATTATACTCTATAAACTTCTTCTGAATTTAACTACAAGCAACATGTTGATGACTCTCAAACTTCTATTTCTAGCCTAGACTATCTACTGCATATCTTCAATTCTATGTCCACGAGCATCTCAGACACAATTTTATCTTCATTTTTGCACTAAAACCTGATCTTCGTCCTACATTCCCTATCTTATTAGAAAGTATCATCATGAAATAAGTCTCCCAAGCCAGAAATCTGTTATTCATCCTAACTCCTCTCTTTCTGTCTTCCGTAACTTAAACAACAATGATGTTTTGCCTCCTAGATATCATATTTGTTCCCTTCTTTCCATCCCTTGAGCCAATGCCTTAGTTCAACACTCATGATTTCTAACCAGGATAACTATGAGTTTTAAAATATCTCCCTACTTTCAAACTTACTCTCCTTTAGTCCTTTTTTAATTCCTTTTTTTTTGAGATATAATTGACATACAGCACTATATAAGTTTAAGATGTACAGCATAATGGTTTGATTTGCATATATTGTGAAATGATTACCATAAGTTTAGTGAACATCCATCATCTCATATAGATACAAAATTAAAGAAAAAATGTTTTTCCTTGTGATGAGGAATCTTAGGATTCACTGTCTTAACAACTTTCATATATAACACACAGCAGTGTTAATTGTATCTATCATGCTGTACATTACATCCTTAGTATTTATTTATCTTATAATCAGAAGTTTGTACCTTTTGACCACTTTCATCCAATTCCCCCTCCCCCAAACCCCCTCTGGTAAACACAAATCTGATCTCTTTTTCTATAAATTTGTGGGGTTTTAGATGTATAACTGACATACAACACTGTGTTAGTTCCTACAACATGATACCTACAACATGATTCAGTATTTCTTTACATTACAAAATGGTCAACATGGTAAGTATGGCTATCATCCATCATCATACAAAGATATTACATTATTACTGTTTCACCTCTTAATCTTCCTCACCTGTTTCTCTCATCCCCCTACTCCATTCCCCTTTGGCAACTATCTGTTTACCCTCTGTATCTGTGACTCTGTTTAGGTTTTGTTACATTTGTTCCTTTGTTTTATTAGATTTTGCATATAAAATAAATCATACGGTATTTGTCCTCCTCTGACTTATTTCACTTAGTATAACACCGTCTTGGTCCATCTGTGTTGTCACAATCTTTAGTCCTTTCTCAACACCACTATAAAAATGTGTGTTACAAAGTGCAAAATTAATCATGTCACTTTTCAATGCTGAATTTTCAATGACTCCCTTGTGGCTCAGCTGGTAAAAAATCCAACTGCAATGTGGGACACCTGGGTTCAATCCCTGGGTTGGGAAGATCCCCTGGAGAAGGAAAAGGCTATCCATCCAGTATTCTGGCCTGGGTAATTCCACGGACTGTACAGTCCATGGGGTTGCAAAGACTCGGACACGACTGAGCAACTTTCACTAGAGCCTTCAGGGTAAAGTTCTAACTCTTCTGCTCAGAAAAAAAACAAAAGTAAAACCCTTCTTTATCTGCTCTTGACCTTACTCCCAACAACTATGCACCACCAAGTCAATGGTCAAACTTTGATTTCATGATTTCAACAAGAACTGTAAAGTTCGTTGAAAAACAGACATACACACATGTGTGCCTTGGATCTGATGCATATATCTCTGAAGCAAGATCTAGAATGAAATCAAAGAATCTGGGTTTAACAAATTTCCTAAGTAATACTGATATAAATCAGTCAAAGATCCACTGCTGTAAGTTCTACTGGGCTTCTTAGAGTTCCTTTGATTTCTCAGCATTTCCTTCTAACTCCTTCCAGTCCCCTTCCCTGAACTCCCAGTTCTTGACTACTTCCTACTCATGTTTAAAAACTCAACTCCAATGTCATCTCCTCTGGGAAGAATTTTCTGACTACCCTATTGCGTGTGTACATATTGTGTGTGCTTTCCATAAGACTCAGTCAATGTTTACCTATATGGTATTTAACTGGTACAGTATCATAGTATTCAATTGGTGTTCTCGTTGTCATCTCAATATACTGTAAGCTTTTTTAATCTTTATGTATAGTATCCAGCAAGCAATAGGTGCTCAATAAACTTTCAATGAATAAATGAAATAGCTTTCCTCTGAACTCACACAACACAGTACCACCTGTATGAGAAAAATTCAGTCTTTCTTTACATGTTTCTCCTTTACTTTCACACTACCACCACACTCACAATACTTTTAACACCAGTCTGATGACAGAAGAGTTCCCACACCAAGCAATTCTGTACAACACCAGCTGGAAGGCCTATAATTTAACTCAATTCTGACACTATCTACCAGAAATAACATCCCATAGGTTAAGAGTTCAGTCCCACGAGACACCCCACCCCCACTTCAGATGCCAATTGTAAGTGGGAGGACTTCAGGCTACCCACAACTTCTATCCAACTTGGCTATAAACTGGGTGTTCTTATGACCTCCTCCCACTTGGGCTCAGTTATTTGCTAAAGCACTTCACAAAACTCAGGGCAACAGTTAGCTCTGTGTGCCAGTTTATTAAAAGATATGATAAAGTATACAGATGAACAGCCAGATGAAGAGATATATGAGGTGATATCTGGGAGGATCTCAAGTAAGCCTTCCTCAAAAAAGCATAATCAATTATACACTCAGTTTCCAGTCCCTCTTCCATCTTGGGAGCAGGAGTGGGATGGGCTGAAAATTCTAAGCTTCTAATCTTGGCTTGGTCTTTAGGTTAACCAGCCCCCATTCAGCCCACACCCAGGAGCCCCACCAGAGCTGCCTCATTAGAACAAAAGATGCTCCTAGTGCTCTTATCACTTAGGAATTTATAAGAGTTTTAGGAGCTCTGTGCCAGAAATGAGGGCAGAGATTAAATTTATATTTCTTATTATAAATCACAATATCACATCAATTTCCCTGGCAATTATTCAAATTCTGCCACATTAACATTATACATTCACTGAACTTTTATATTCTGTATTGTAATATACTCTTTTGTTATTTATATCTTGCCTTACTAGCTAGACCAAAAGATTCCTAAATATAAATATTTTATATTTGTTTGATTACATATTACATGACACCTTACATATAACAGGCACTCAAGATCAAGTCTGCCACACTTAGTCATTCAGGACACGCACTGTATAATGCCAAGGAATCCTGTTTACACAGATGACAATGTGCCCCAGAAGCTGTGCTATGCATTAGCCCCAGTCATACTGACTGATGAAGCAAGTCAAAAACTCATTGAATAATGTAAAAAAGAATATATTTTTAGAAATTGATTTTAAGTTAATTTAAAAACATAAAAATTTTCAAAAATTGAAAATTATATACAATTTTCTCTGAAAGCTCTTAGGATTCACATCAATCAACCTTATGCCATAAATATCTCATGCAGAGGGGGTAAAGTCCTCTTCTAATATTTTCCTGGCCAAAAGCAGTTTCACATCAGCACAACCTTCTCAATTACTTTACCTTTCCTGATTTCTATAGTGCTGTAGGTACTAAAATCACACAAACAAATAAATATATCCTGATGGAGTCAACACAGAATATTTGATGGGGCTATATAGGCTTTAAAAAACCTTACTAATTTTATTCAAAGACTTTTTTATCAAGATAAATTCATGACCTCAGTAGAGTTGCTCTGTTAGACTGTTTTTTTTTTTTTAATTTTTATCCAGAAAACCAACTTATACTTGTTATATATACCATCAACGTCAAGGGTTTTCTCTAACATCTGATGTTCTTCAGGCTTTACAGAAACACTGAGTTCATCTAAAGCATCTTTTAAGTCCTTAGCTTGAATTCTGTTCCAGTTCATTGAGCTGACAGTATGGAGCGCAGTGTGTATATCTGAAAGCAAATGGGGATTCTGTAAGTCACTTAATATCCTTTGGAAACTTCTGAACAATAATGTACCTAAAATTCTAGACTATTGTCCAAACATGTATCTCAATTAACTTTATCTCTGTGATTCCAAAATTAATAAGACAAAAACAATCTTTTGTTTCAAGAATTTCCCTGAGAAACCAGTTATTTTTGATTCAATACAAAAAAAGTTGACTGAGTTTTTCTTATTTAGCTGAATAAAATAAACAATTTTTAAAAATCTAAATATAGCCATTATTGCATCTTGTAAGGAAATGTTCAATTTTTTTTTTTTTTTTTTTTGGTCAGTGAGAGAGATTTCAGAGCTTATCTCTAAGAAACTATTCAAATTTCAGAATATAAAGCTATTATTCCTGAATTTTCTTCTATTTAAAAATATTTCCTGCCTTTTTTTTGCTTAGTCCTCATAACTTTTACTCTTTTAAAAGTACTCCAAAACTGTGAGAGTACTGTTTTTAGAAATATATTTTGCCTAAAAGCAGAAATGGCCTTTACTTTTTAACCTAAAAGATATCTATATACAAGGGTCAAATGCCACAAATGTAGATGAAATACAGACTGAAAAGTTTCAAGATTATAGGAAATAGATAAAAGGGTTTTTCTCTGAGGAAAATAAAAATGCTAGAGGTTCTTTCAAGCTGAAGCACTCTGCATTCCTCTGCTGCTAAGTCACTTCAGTCATGTCTGACTCTGTGCGACCCCATAGACGGCAGCCCACCAGGCACCCCCGTCCCTGGGATTCTCCAAGCAAGAACACTGGAGTGGCTTGCCACTGCCTTCTCCAAGGCATGAAAGTGAAAGTGAAGTCGCCCAGTCGTGTCTGACTCTTAGCGACCCCATGGACTGCAGCCTACCAGGCTCCTCCATCCATGGGATTTTCCAGGCAGGAGTACTGGAGTGGGGTGCCATTGCCTTCTCTGGGTCTTAGCTAAACCTCTAGGAGTTTTCTCCTCTAAACAGGATCCTCAGGATTAGACCCATGTCCCTAACTGCTTTATCACCAAGTTATACAAATCATCATACACTCAAAGTCACTATTTGGACCAGAATCCCTAGTTTCCTAAGAGACTATGGAAAAAAATTTTTAAGGAGGCAAAATACAAATACATAAAAAAGTTACAGGATTAATTTATTAGATAAGAAAAATTTCCAACAAATCGTAATTCATGAGCTCCTTAATTTCTCCAATAAATTCCAGTAGGCTTTTTTGTAGAAATTTACAAACTGGTTCTAAAATTCATATGGTGATATAAAAAGACCTACAGTTGCCAAAACAACTTTTGAAAAGTTGGAGAACTGATACAACCTAATGGAGTTCAATGTTTATTAGAAAGTTATAGTAATTAGGCAATGTTGTTATTAGTGTAAAGATAGAAAAAAGACCAATAAAACAGAACAGAGAATCTGGGAATATATATATGTGTGTGTATGAAATTAAAAGACGCTTACTCCTTGGAAGGAAAGTTATGACCAACCTAGATAGCATATTCAAAAGCAGAGACATTACTTTGCCAACAAAGGTTTGTCTAGTCAAGGCTATGGTTTTTCCTGTGGTCATGTATGGATGTGAGAGTTGGACTGTGAAGAAGGCTGAGAGCCAAAGAATTGACGCTTTTGAACTGTGGTGTTGGAGAAGACTCTTGAGAGTCCCTTGGAGTGCAAGGAGATCCAACCAGTCCATTCTGAAGGAAATCAGCCCTGGGATTTCTTTGGAAGGAATGATGCTAAAGCTGAAACTCCAGTACTTTGGCCACCTCATGCGAAGAGTTGACTCATTGGAAAAGACTCTGATGCTGGGAGGGATTGGGGGCAGGAGGAGAAGGGAACGACAGAGGATGAGATGGCTGGATGGCATCACTGACTTGATGGACGTGAGTCTGAGTGAACTCCGGGAGTTGGTGATGGACAGGGAGGCCTGGCATGCTGCGATTCATGGGGTTGAAAAGAGTCGGACATGACTGAGCGACTGATCTGATCTGATATATATATACACATATATATACACACACACATGTTATATGTGTGGTGTGTGTGTGCGTGTTAGTTGCTCAGTTATATCTGATTCTTTGCAACCCCATGGACTGTAACTGCCAGGCTCCTCTGTCCATGGAATTCTCCAGGCAATAATACTGGAGTGGGTAAAGCATTCCCTTCTCCAGGGGATCTTCCCGACCTAGGGATCAAACTCAGACCTCCTGCATTGCAGGCAGATCCTTTGCCATCTGAGCCACCAGGGAAGCCATATATATATATATACATATATAAATATATACATATACATATACACACACACATTTATATACAGTTGACTTTTGAACAATGTGAGGTTTGAGGCACTGACCTCTGTACAGTCAAAAATCCACATATAACTTTATGGTTGGTCTCCCATATTCATAGTTCTACGTCCGCAAATTCAATCAACTTTGGATTGTATACTACTATAGTACACATTTATTCAAAATAATCCACATATAAGTGGACCCAACCCATTCAAATCTGTGTTGCTTGATGGTCAACTGTGTGTGTGTATATATATATGTGTGTGTGTGTGTATGTGTGTGTGTGTGATTTTCTATAAAAGTACAAAGACAAATCAGTGGAAAAAGTATAGTCTTTTCAACAATGGTACTGGAACAAATGGATAAATGGATATCCATATTCAAAAAATAAAAGATCTTTGATTCAAACTTTACTTCATATACAAAATTTAACTAAAAATAGATCATATGCCAAATACGCAAAATGAAAATCCATAAAATTTTAGACTAAAACATACCAAAACGCCTTTTTAACCTCTAGTAAGGCAAAGATTTCATATATATAAAACCAAAAGCACAATGCATAAAAGAAAAAAACTTGATTAGACTTCATCAAAATTAATGCTCTTCTAAAGACACTTAAGAAAATGAATATACAGAGATAGGCAAAAGACTCATTTGCTAGGTATACATCGTATACTTGACTTGTACCCAGAATATTCACAGACATTTTTTAAAAATCCAACTTAAAAAGTGGAGAAAAGCTCTGAACAGATACTTTACCAAAGAAGACACACAGCTAAAAAGTAAGCACAAGAGAAGACGCTCACCAGCATTAGTCATTAAGGAAATTCAAACTAAAACCACAATGGATACAGCTATACACTTATTAGAATGATTAAAATTTAAAAGACAGACTATATTCAGAATTGGCAAAAATCTGGAAGAAGTGGAAGTCTCTTACATTGCTGGTGGGAATGTAAAATGGTGTAAACACTTTGGAAATTGGCAGTTTCTTAAAAAGTTAAATACATACCTAGTATCCAATCAATAACTGGCAATTACCCAAGAGAATTAAAGCATATGTCTATGCTTTATACAAATAGAAACTTTATTTGTAACAGGCAAAAACTGGAAACAACCTAATGTGTTTCAGTAGGTAAGTAAATAAATCATGGTATATCTATAAAATGGAGTACAATTCAGTCATAAACAAGAATAAACTATTGATACATGGTACAACATGAATTAATCTCAAAATAATTATTCTTAGTGGAAGAATCCAGAAAAAAAAAAAAAGAGTACAACCACTGGTCTTCCCTGATAGCTAAGTGGTAAAGAATATGCCTGCCAACACAGGAGACACTCTGGCCCAGAAAGATCCTACATGCTATGGAACAAGTAAGCCCATGAACCACAACTACTGAACCTGTGCTCTGGAGCCCAGGAACCGCAATTACTGAGCCACACGCTGCAACTACTAAAGTCCGTGTGCCCCAGAGCTCATACTCAGCAACAAGAGAAGCCACCACAATGAGAAGCCCTTGAAACACAGCAAAGAGTGGCCCCTACTTACGGCAACTAGAGAAGGGCTGCAAGCAGCAACAAAGACCCAGAGCAGCCAAAATAAATAAATAAATAATTTTTTTTAAAAAATGAGTACTCCATTTGTATAAAACTTTGGGTATGCTAACAAATCTCTACTGACAGAAAGTACATCAGTGCTTGCCTGGGGATGGGAAGAAGAAGGATCTGGAAAGGCAGGAGAGATTACAAAGTGACATGGGGAAATTTAGGGGTTAAATGTGCTCATTACTGATTGTGATGACAGTTTCATAAGCATATGTGTATGTCAAAACTTATCAAATTGTGCACTTTAATCATAAAAATATACAGTTCATTTGTATGCCATTTATAACCCACGACAGCACTTAAAAATAATAATAATGACAAAATACAATGCAAACTATGACACATATCTAAAAGGAAAGAGTTATTGACTCACCTTTAAATTCAGAAACTGGCTTACTTGTGTTAAAAGTTTCCAAAATTTGTTTGAGATTTACTTCACCAGTTTCTAAAAAGTAAAGTATAAGGGTTATGAAATGGCAAGTTGTAAATGCTAATAATTATTAAATAACCATAACAGAGAGGTGGGTGAGCAAATTTTATAATTTCTGAAAAGTAGTTGGATAAAAACCAATTAATTTAAAATAAGTCAGTTCAGTCGCTCAGTCGTGTCTGACTCTTTGCAACCCCATGAACCACAGCACGCCAGGCTTCCCTGTCCATCACCAACTCCTGGAGTCCACCCAAACCCATGTCCATCGAGTTGGTGATGCCATACAACCATCTCATCCTCTGTCGTCCCTTCTCCTCCAGCCCTCAGTCTTTCCCAGCATCAGGGTCTTTTCCAATGAGTCAGCTCTTTGCTTCCGGTGGCCAAAGTACTGGAGTTTCAGCTTCAACATCAGTCCTTCCAATGAACACCCAGGACTGATCTCCTTTAGGATGGACTGGTTGGATCTCCTTGCAGTCCAAGGGATTCTCAAGAGTTTCTCCAAAAACACAGTTCAAAAGCATCAATTCTTTGGTGCTCAGCTTTCTTTATAGTCCAACTCTCACATCCATACATGACTACTGGAAAAACCATAGCCTTGACTAGACGGACCTTTGTTGGCAAAGTAATGTCTCTGCTTTTTAATATGCTGTATACTTTTACCCATAATCTGTTCTCTCAAAGGAAGGGGGAAAATCTAATTATATTAACTTATTCAGCTTAAACAATTAAATATTGATATATACATTTTACAGATTTGATGCCAAATAAACAGATATATCTTTAAAATATTTCCAGAAAAAGTTAATTTTAATTAGTTTTCAATATGCCTATGTTCTCATTATATTTCTAAGAACTAGTTTGTTCTTAGAAATATACACATACACAACAGATATTCCATGTACGTGGTAAAACTAAGGTTTCATAAAGCTCAGAACAGTACAGACTGTTCTTTCAAAAAACTCACCATCAGTAGATGTTTCTTTCAGAATCTCCTGGAATGCCTTGTTGCTTAATGGAACTCCAGCACTCAAGAGTTGGGAGCTCAGTTCCTTTATAGGCATCTTATCATTTCTGATCTTTTCAAGAGTTGTAATCTCTTTATATAAATCTGTAAACACATGAAGAACAGAGAACAGATAATGAAGTTTGCATAAAAAGTTAACATCCTAGCTTGCACATAGCTTAGGTGTATTACAGAAGGAATTCTGAGTTAAAAAGTTTTTAAAACATATCAATGGGCTTTGCTTTTAGAAGCCAATTAATCAATAAGCAAAATTTAACATCACTGTGCTGTGCTCAGTCACTCAGTTGTGTCCGACTCTATGACCCCATGGACTGTAGCCTGCCAGGCTCCTCTGTCCATGGGGATTCTCCAGGCAAGAATACTGGAGTGGGTTGCCATGCCCTCCTCCAGAGGATTATCCCAACCCACGGACTGAAGCCAGGTCTCCCACATTGCAGGTGGATTCTTTACCATCTGAGCCACCAGGAAAGCCCAAGAATACTAGAGTGGGTAACCTATCCCTTCTCCAGGGGATCTTCTTGACCCAGGAATCAAAGTGGGGTCTCCTGCATTGCAGTAAGATTCTTTACCAGCTGGGCTAACAGGAAAGCCCAGCATCACTAGTTGGGCAAAAGTTTGGTTTCTGCAAAATTTTTGTAAAAACCCACTATTATTCAATATATATAAATACATTGCTTTTATACATTCTTTTCCCTTATAGGTTATTATAAGATATTGAGTTTAGTTCCCTATACTATACAGTAGATCCTTGTTGGTGATCTATTTTATATATAGCAGTGGGCGTATTTTAATCTAAAACTCCTAATTTATCGCCCACCTCCTCTTCAGTAACCATGCTTGTTTTCTATGTCTGTGAATGTATTCAACTTCTGTAAATAAGTTTATTTTGTATTATTTTTTAGCTTCCAAATATAAGTGATATCATGTGATATTAGTCTTTCTCTTTCTGACTTACTTCACTTAGTATGATAATCTCAAGGTCCACCCATGTTGCTGCAAAATGGCATTATTTTTTCTTTTTTATGGCTGAGTAGTATTCCTGTGTGTGTGTGTGTGTGTGTGTGTGCGTGCGTGTGTGTATCACACGTTCTTTATCCATTCATCCATTGATGTGCATTTGAGTTGTTTTCATATCTTGGCTAATTTAAATAATGTTGTGATGAACTTAGGGGGTGCATATACCTTTGTGAATTAGTTTTTATACACTTTGAATAAATACCCATAAGTGGTACAGCTGAATCATATAGTAGTTCCATTATTAATTTTTTTGAGGAATCTTCATACTTTTTTTCCACAGTGGCTGCACCACCAATATTTCACCACTTTCTCACCAACTCCTTTTATTTCTTGTCTTTTTTATAATGGGTATTCTAACAGGTGGGAGGTTTAGATTTACATTTTCCTAAAAATTAGTGATGCTGAACATTTTTTTCATGTGCCTCTTGGCTATTTGTCTGTCTTCTTTGGGAAAATGTCTATTTTACTTCTCTCCCATTTTTTAAATCAGTTTTTGTTATTGTTGTTGAGTTGTGTAAGTTACTTATGTATTTTGGATATTAACTCTTTATTACATGTAGCATGGGCAAATATCTACTCCCATTTGGTAGGTTGTCTTTTTGTTTTGTTGATGGTTTCCTTTGCTGTGAAGAATCTTTTTAGTCTGATGTTGTCCTATTAGTTCATTTTTGCTTTTGTTTTTCTTTCCTAGGAACAAATATCCAAAAAAATATTGCTAAGACATTTCAAAGAATGAACTGCCTATGTTTGTTTCTAGGAGTTTTTATAGCTTCAGTACTTAAAATCATGTTTGTCTGTTGTGTGAGATAGTTGTCTAGTTTTATTTGTGTGTGTGTGTGTGGCTGTCCAGTTTTTCCAACAGCATTTATTGAAGAGGAAACTATCCATTCTCCAATGTATGTTCTTACTCCTTTGTTCTTCTCTGTTTGTGACCAATGTTACTAGATGTGTAGAGTTGGACTCCTGGGTTTGAAAATTTTAGACTTTTTTCATATTGGTTTTGTACCCTGCCAATTTGTTTATTATTTCTAATAGTTTTTTGGTAGAGTATTTAGGGTTTTCTACATATAAAATCATATCATCCTCAAATAGTGACTGTTTTACTTCTTTCTTTCCAATATGGATGCCTTTTATTTATTTCTTGCCTAATTGCTATAGCTTTCTTGAGTATGCAAAACCCTTTGACTGTGTGGGTCACAACAAACTGTGGAAAATTCTTAAAGAAATGGGAATACCAGACCACCTGACCTGCCTCCTGAGGAATCTGTATGCAGGTCAAGAAGCAACAGTTAGAAATGGACATGGAAAAACAGACTGGTTCCAAATAAAGAAAGGAGTATGTCAAGGCTGTATATTGTCATCCTGATTATTTAAATTATATGCAGAGTACATCATGAGAAGAGCTGGGCTGGATGAAGCACAAGCTGGAATCAACATTGCTGGGAAAAATATCAAAATGCAAATGATACCACTCTTATGGCAGAAAGCGAAGAACTAAAGAGCCTCTTGATGAAAGTGAAAAAGGAGAGTGAAAAAGTTGGCTTAAAACTCAACATTCAGAAAACTAAGATCATGGCATCTGGTCCCATCATTTCATGGCAAATAGATGGAGAAACTATCGAAACAGTGAGAGACTTTATTTTCTTGGGCTCCAAAATCACTGCAGATGGTGACTGCAGCCATGAAATTAAAAGACACTTGTTCCTTGTAAGAAAAGTTATGACCAACCTACATGGCATATTAAGAAGCAGAGAATCACTTTGCCAACAAAGATCCATCTGGTAAAAGCTATGGCTTTTCCAGTAGTCATGTATGGATGTGAGAGTTGGACTACAAAGAAAGCTGAGCTCCAAAGAATTGATGCTTTTGAACTGTGGTGTTGGAGAAGACTCTTGAGAGTCACTTGGACTGCAAGGAGATCCAACCAGTCCATCCTAAAGGAAATCAGTCCTGAATATTCATTGGAAGGACTGATGCTGAAGCTGAAAATCCAATACTTTGGCCACCTGATGTGAAGAACTGATTCATCTCAAAAGACCCTGATGCTGAGAAAGATTGAAGGTGGGAGGAGAAGGGGATGACAGAGGATGAGATGGTTGGATGGCATCACTGACTCAATGGACATGAGTTTGAGTAAACTCCCGGAGTTGGTGATGGACAGGAAAGCCTGGCATGCTACAGTCTATGGGGCCGCAAAGTGTCAGACATGACTGAGCAACTGAACTGAACTGAACTGAACTGAATTGCTGTAGCTAAGATTTCCAATACTGTGTTGAATAAGAGTGGCATCATTATCTTATTCCTGATTTTAAAGGAATAGTTTTTAGTTTTTCACCATTGAGTATGATAAAAGCTGTGGGTTTCTCATATATAGCCTTCATTATCAATGCAAAGAAATAGAGGAAAACAATAGAATGGGAAAGACTAGAGATCTCTTTAAGAAAATTAGAGCTACTAAGGGAACATTATGTTGAGGCATGTTCCTTCTATGCCCACTTTACTAAGAGTTATTATCATAAATCATCACTGACTTTACAAATGCTTTTTGTGTATCTATTGAGATACCCACATATTTTTTATCCTTCATTAAGGTAGTGTTGTCAGGTTTTCCCAGGTGGTGCTAGTGGTAAAACAAAACAAAACCAAAAAAAACAACCCTACCAATGCAGGAGACATGATATGCAGGTTTGATCCCTGGGCTGGGAACATCCCCTGGAGGAGAGCATGGCACCCACTCCAGTATCTTTGCCTGGAGAATCCCATGGACAGAAGAGCCTGGCAGGCTACAGTCCATGGCATCACAGAGTCGGACATGACTGAAGTGACTTAGCACAGCACACAAGGCAGTGTATCATGTTGATTGACTTGCAGACATTTAACCATCCTTGAATCCCTGGAATAAATTTCACTTGGTCATGGTGAATGATCCTTTTAATATATTGTTGTATTCATTTTGCTAATATTGGGTTGAGGATTTTTGCATTTAAATTTCTCACAGATATTGGACTATAATTTTCTATTTTGTGGTATCTTTGTCTGTTTTTTTGCCTTTTCATACAGTTCATGGGGTTCTCAAGGCAAGAACACTGAAGTGGTTTGCCATTCCCTTCTTCAGTGCAAAAAGGGAAAATGGTTGTCTAAGGAGGCCTTACAAATAACTGAGAAAAGAAGAGATGCTAAAGGCAAAGGAGAAAAGGAAAGATATACCCATCTGAATGCAGAGTTCCAAAGAATAGCAAGGAGAGATAAGAAAGCCTTCCTCAGTGATCAATGCAAAGACATAGAGGAAAACAATAGAATGGGGAAGACTAGAGATCTCTTTAAGAAAATCAGAGATACCAAGGGAACATTTCATGCAAAGACAGGGACAAAAAAGGACAGAAATGGTATGAACCTAACAGAAGCAGAAGATATTAAGAAAAGGTGGCAAGAATATATAGAAGAACAATACAAAAAAAGATCTTCACGACCCAGATAACCACGAAGATATGATCACTCACCTAGACATAGTGCATAGTCAGGTGGGCCTTAGGAAGCATCACTAGGAACAAAGCTAGTGGAGGGGATGGAATTCCAGCTGAGCTATTTCACATCCTGAAAGATGAAGCTGTGGAAGTGCTGCACTCAATGTGTCAGCAAATTTGGAAAACTCAGTAGTGGCCACAGGACTGGAAAAGGTCAGTTTTCATTCCAATCCCAAAGAAAGGCAACATGAAAGAATGTTCGAAGTACTGCACAATTGTACTTATCTCACACACTAGACAAAGTAATGCTCAAAATTCTCCAAGCCAGGCTTCAGCAATATGTGAACCATGAACTTCCTGATGTTCAAGCTGGTTTTAGAAAAGGCAGAGGAACCAGAGATCAAATTGCCAACATCTGTTGGATGATAGGAAAAGCAAGAGAGTTCCAGAAAAACATCTACTTCTGCTTTACTGACTACACCAAAGCCTCTGTGTGGTGCACGACAAACTGTGGAAAATTGTTAAAGAGATGGGAATACCAGACCACCTGACCTGCCTCCTAAGAAATCTGTATGCAGGTCGAGAAGCAACAGTTAGAACCGAACAAGAAACAATGGACTGGTCCCAAATTGGGAAAGAAGTACATCAAGGCTGTATACTGTCACCCTGCTTATTTAACTTATATGCTAAGTACATTATGCGAAATGCTGGGCTGGATGAATCACAAGCTGGAAGCAAGTTGCCAGGAGAAATATCAATAACCTCAGATATGCAGATGACACCACCCTTACGGCAGAAAGTGACGAGGAACTGAAGAGCTCTTGATGAAACTGAAAGAGGAGAGTGAAAAAGCTGGCTTAAAATTCAACAGTCAAAAAACTAAGATCATGGCATCTGGTCTTATCACTTCATGGCAAATACATGGGGAAACAATGGAAACAGTGACAGACTTTATTTTTGGGGCTGCAAAATAACTGCAGATGGTGACTTCTGCCATGAAATTAAAAGACGCTTGTTCCTTGGAAGAAAAGCTATGACAAACCTAGACAGCATATTAAAAAGCAAAGACATTACTGTGCTAACAATGGTCTGTCTAGTCAAAGCTACGGTTTTTCCAGTAGTCATGCATGGATACGAAAGTTGAACCATAAAGAAAGCTTGAGTGCCAAAGAATTGATGCTTTTGAACTGTAGTGTTGGAGAAGACTCTTGAGAGTCCCTTGGACTGCAAGAAGATCCAACCAGTCCATCCTAAAGGAAATCAGTCCTGAATATTCACTGGAAGGACTGATGCTGAAACTGAAGCTCCAATACTTTCATCTGCTGACGTGAAGGACTGACTTACTGGAAAAGACTCTGATGCTGGGAAAGACTGACGGCAAGAGGAGAAGGTGACAACAGAGGATGAGATTGTTAGATGGCATAACCAACTCAATGGATATCAGTTTGAGCAAGTTCTGGGAGTTAGTGATGGACAGGGATGCCTGGCGTGCTGCAGTCCATGGGGTCGCAAAGAGTCGGACACGACTGAGTGACTGAACTGAACTGATCTTATCTGGTTTGGGTATCAGGGTAATCTTGGCTCTGCGAAATGACTTAGGAAGTGGAACCGATGTCTTCTGCATTACAGGCAGATTCTTTACCATCTGTGTGTGCTGTAGTTCACAGGGTTGCAAAGAGTCCGATATGACTTCTCAACTGAGCAACAACTCCCTACAGAGATGCTTTACTGAACAAAAATGACAAAGAAGAGAAAAAATGTTTTTTTCAATTCTTTTGGGAAACCACTAGCATAAATGATTTTAAAAAGGAAAACATAAAAATAAGCAAAATGAAGAATGAAATGGAAGTATTACTGTAGATGTTATAAATAACTACAAAAATACTAAGAATTTATTGTTAAAAACTTTATACCATTATAGCAATAAGTTTTTATATAAAAAGACAAACTCCTAGGTAAAAATTTACCAAAATTGACTTCAACAATAAAAGAAAAACTAATAATCATATAACATTAAAGATTAATTAGTAATCAAAAACCTACCCAAAAAGAACTATGGCTTCTTTTTTGTGAATACCACTAGACATGAAAGGAATATGCAATTCCAATGTTATATAAGCTATTTTAGGATTTAGAAAAAGAAAGAATACTTTCCAAATTACAAGGATAATTAAGACATTGAAGCCTGACAATGCCAGTACAAGAAAACAAAGCTATCATTAGTCTCACTCATAAATAGAGATTAATAAATTGTAAACAAAGTTTACAGAAATAAAATTTTCTATTTTTATTTTATTTGAAAAATTAAAAGAATAATATATCATGACCACGATGGGATTAATCCAAAAATCCAAGTTTCATTTAATATTATAAAATTCAACTCTTGTAACTCACCACACTAACAGACTAAAAGAGAAAACTCACATGACCTACCTTAAGAGATACATAAAAATTGTTTGGAAAATTCATGATAAACCAAGTAAACAAATATAAATTCAATCTTTTTAGCAAAAAAGGAATATAAGGCAATTTCCTTAGACTGGTAAATGGTATTTATGAAAAACCCACACCAAATTCACACTTGTTTGTGAAGCTCT
The DNA here is from genome assembly GCF_002263795.3 of Bos taurus. Taxonomy (NCBI): domain Eukaryota; kingdom Metazoa; phylum Chordata; class Mammalia; order Artiodactyla; family Bovidae; genus Bos; species Bos taurus. The sequence goes on along the minus strand of NC_037346.1, from coordinate 46,516,878 downwards.
TTCTATAAGAAATATCCTATCTCTGGAATTCAAGGTTGGGGAAGTAGAAAAGTAGGGCTCTACCTTATGTATTATTATGACCATTCACCCCAATAAATGAGCATCTGCTTTTAAAACATGGACAAGATCACTTGTTTCTGTTAGTCTTCTCCAAATACAGAAGAATATCCATACACTTTCCAAAAAAGTTCCAATTCACAGTGACCAATATATCAATATAGTTTCATAACAACCTCCCTAAACTTACAGTCTTCTCACTCCTTTTTAAAAAATTTAGTCAGTGTGAACAGGTATACTCTAAAGAGGAAACCTGAGAGGTAACTGAGGTACTCACCATCTGTTGCAGAGTTTCTAAGTTGTTCTTTACTCAAAGGTTTCTCCAAGGTAGGTAAAAAGTCTTTAACTGCAACTTTCCCATCAGAGACACTATTAACAATGTTCCAAGGATCTTCTGTTCCTAGAGAGAAAGAGAAAGATGACAAAATGTGAAGATATTTAATTGGTTAGTCCATTCAAATAAGCACATAAACAACTTGATTTGGGTAAAACGTATTCACTTTCTAGAAATCCGTCTTGAGGTTTTTCTGTCTGCAATATCCTCCAAACTGAAAGCTCCACAAAATGTATAGGTCTAATTGTTTATATTAGAAAACAAGAAACACTGCACTACTTCACCTTTTTAGTTCAACCCATGAAGGTAAACAATAAAGCCAACAAAACAGCAAAGTGAACCCAAGGAAAGTAATGCTACAATTGGGGAGGGAACCCCTTTTTCTCCTTATCCGGTGTTTGGAAAGAATAACAGTGATCCTGGTAAGATGCTAATAAATTGACATTTTATTAAAGTATTATTCACTGTTTTGGTTATGTGAATAATCTGTGTATGAGTGTGTTCTATATTGCCAACTTATATTTTCAGTTTCATTAATGTCTGACTACTATAGTAGGGAGATGGTGATTGTTTTCCTGTTTTGTTTATGCTGCTGGTTAGCTGCATGGGTTGAACATTTAAGATAAATTAATTTTAATTTTCTTGTTCTTTATGAAAAGCAATTAATGCTATAAAATTTCCTGCAAGATTGTTTTTATCAGATTTTGTATTTTGATATATTTCGTTTTCACGGTCACTCATTTCTAAAATTTTTAAATTTCTACTTTAATTTATTTAGCCCAAAGCCACCTTTGAGCTTCCCAGGTGGCTCAATAGTAAAGAACCTACCTGCCAATGCAGGACATGGGTTTGAGCAGGAAGATCCTCTGGAGGAGAAAATGGCAGCCACTCCAGGTTCTCCCTGGGATAATCCCATGGACAGAGGAGTCTGGCAGTTTACGTCCATGGGGTTGCAAAGAGTTGGATGTGACTGAACGCACGTGCATTTATTTTTTAACCAAAGAATTACTTACAACATTTGTTTTCAGACTTTAAAGCAAAAATTTTCCATATTCTTTCATAAATAATGCTTGTTATTACCTAATGATAATAGACACAGTGCCTGATGAACTATGGATAGAGGTATGTGACATTGTACAGGAGACAGGAATCAAGACCATCCCCAAGAAAAAGAAATGCAAAAAAGCAAAATGGCTGTCTGAGGAGGCCTTACAAATACCTGTGAAGAGAAGGGAAGTGAAAAGCAAAGGGGAAAAGGAAAGATATACCCATTTGAATGCAGAGTTCCAAAGAATAGCAAGGAGAGATAAGGAAGCCTTCCTCAGCTATCAATGCAAAGAAATAGAGGGAAACAACAGAATGGGAAAGACTAGAGATCTCTTCAAGAAAATTAGAGATACCAAGGGAACATTTCATGCAAAGATGGGCTAAATAAAGGACAGAGATGGTATGGATCTAACAGAAGCAGAAGATATTAAGAAGAGGTGGCGAGAATACACAGAAGAACCATACAAAAAAAGATCATCATGACCCAGATAATCATGATGGTGTGATCACTGACCTAGAGCCAGACATCCTGGAATGTGAAGTCAAGTGGGCCTTGGGAAGCATCACTACGAACAAAGCTAGTGGAGGTGATGGAATTCCAGTTGAGCTACTTCAAATCCTGGAAGATGATGCTGTGAAAGTGCTGCACTCAATACGCCAGCAAATTTGGAAAACTCAGCAGTGGCCACAGGACTGAAAAAGGTCAGTTTTCATTCCAATCCCAAAGAAGGGCAATGCCAAAGAATGATCAAACTACTGCACAATTGCACTCATCTCACACGCTAGTAAAGTAATGCTCAAAATTCTACAAGCCAGGCTTCAGCAATACATGAACCGTGAGCTTCCAGATGTTCAAGCTGGTTTTAGAAAAGGCAGAGGAACCAGAGATCAAATTGTCAACATCTGCTGGATCATCAAATAAGCAAGACAGTTCCAGAAAAACATCTATTTCTGCTTTATTGACTATGCCAAAGCCTTTGACTGTGTGGATTACAATAAACTGTGGAAAATTCTGAAACAGATGGGAATACCAGACCACCTGATCTGCCTCTTGAGAAATCTATATGCAGGTCAGGAAGCAACAGTTAGAACTGGACATGGAACAACAGACTGGTTCCACATAAAAAAGGAGTATGTCAAGGCTGTATATTGTCACCCTGCTTATTTAACTTATGTGCAGAGTACATCATGAGAAACGCTGGGCTGGAGGAAGCACAAGCTGGAATCAACATTACCAGGAGAAATATGAATAAACTCAGATATGCAGATGACACCACCCGTATGGCAGAAAGTGAAGAAGAACTAAAGATCCTCTTGATGAAAGTGAAAGAGGAGAGTGAAAAAGTTGGCTTAAAGCTCAACATTCAGAAAACGAAGATCATGGCATCTGGTCCCATCACTTCATGGCAAATAGATGGGGAAACAGTGGAAACAATGGCTGACTTTATTTTTCTGACCTCCAAAATCACTGCTGATGGTGACTGCAGCCATAAAATTAAAGGACGCTTACTCCTTGGAAGGAAAGTTATGACCAACCTAGACAGCATATTCAAAAGCAGAGACATTACTTTGCCAACAAAGGTCCATCTAGTCAAGGCTATGGTTTTTCCTGTGGTCATGTATTGATGTGAGAGCTGGACTATAAAGAAAGCTGAGTGCTGAAGAATTGATGCTTTTGAACTGTGGTGTTGGAGAAGACTCTTGAGAGTCCCCTGGACTGCAAGGAGGTCCAACCTGTCCATCTAAAGGAGATCAGTCCTGGGTGTTCATTGGAAGGACTGATGCTGAAGCTGAAACTCCAATACTTTGGCCACCTGATGCAAAGAGCTGACTCATTTGAAAAGACCCTGATGCTGGGAAAGATTGATGGCAGAAGGAGAAGGGGACGACAGAGGATTAGATAGTTCAATGGCATCACCGACTCAATGGACATGGGTTTGGGTAGACTTCGGGAGTAGGATGGACAGGGAGGCCTGGCGTGCTGCGGTTCACGGGGTCACAAAGAGTCGGACATGACTGAGCGACTGAACTGAACTGAATGGTGAGTCTATGTGGTCTGAATGACTTCTGATATTTAGAATTCATCGAAATATTTCTTTGTGGCTTAAATATCATCTATTTTCATGAACATTCCATAGGCATTTGAAGAGTGTGTTTAGTATATAAAGTACTATTGTCTGTTTCTCAAATAAAGTTTAATATTGTTACTTTAATCTCAATCTCTTTCAATCTATCTCTCATCTTTCACTGAAGATTTATGTGTTCAGCTGAAAGTGTATGTGTTTATATATATGGTGTTGTCCTACAGGGATTAGAATAAGTCTAACTTATATGAAGTATTTTATGCTACAAATTTATTGCATTTCTTCTATATTTTTATGATATGAATATAAATCTAATTTATTGTTTATGATTTGCTATTTGTATAGGCTTACTCCCTGGAAGAAAAGTTATGACCAACCTAGATAGCATACTGAAAAGCAGAGACATTACTTTGCCAACAAACGTCTGTCTAGTCAAGGCTATGATTTTTCCAGTGGTCATGTATGGATGTGAGAGTTGGACTGTGAAGAAAGCTGAGTGCCGAAGAATTGATGCTTTTGAACTGTGGTGTTGGAGAAGACTCTTGAGAGTCCCTTGGACTGCAAGGAGATCCAACCAGCCCATTCTGAAGGAGATCAGCCCTGGGATTTCTTTGGAGGGAATGATGTTGAAGCTGAAACTCCAGTACTTTGGCCACCTCATGTGAAGAGTTGACTCAATGGAAAAGACTCTGATGCTGGGAGGGATTGAGGGCAGGAGGAGAAGGGGACGACAGAGGATGAGATGGCTGGATGGCATCACTGACTCGATGGACGTGAGTCTGAGTGAACTCCAGGAGTTGGTGATGGACAGGGAGGCCTGGCGTGCCTCATGGGGTCGCAAAGAGTCGGACACAACTGAGCGACTGAACCAAACTGATAGGCTATATTTTACTTAACCAAACCCCTAGTGATGGATACTAAGTTACTTTCATTTTTTCTCCCATAAACAATGTTACAATGAGCATTCTTGTACATCTCTCTACAAGAGACTCTCTGGGCTATTTACCTAAGACAGAATTATCAAGTCCTAAGAAATATCCATACTTAATTTGACAAGTACTGCCAGCTTTCTATGCAGAATGACTCTCTATACACTATTTTACCTACCCAACAGCAATTCTTGAGTATTCCCACCTCTCTTCATATACATATTTAGCCACTGGGGTTTCTTCTTATGTGTACTGACTTCTTATATCCTTCCAATGAATATTTTTCTAACTAATACTGAGTTGCAGAATTTCTTACATGTTCAAGATATTAATCTTTAGTTAGTCCTAAAAGTTGTAGTTATCTTCTTCCAATCTATTCAGTTCAGTTCAGTTCAGTCACTCAGTCGTGTCCAACTCTTTGTGACCACCAGAATCACAGCACGCCAGGCCTCCCTGTCCATCACCAACCCCCAGAGTTCACCCAGACTCACGTCCATCGAGTCAGTGATGCCATCCAGCCATCTCATCCTCTGTCGTCCCCTTCTCCTCCTGCCCCCAATCCCTCCCAGCATCAGAGTCTTTTCCAATGAGTCAACTCTTCACATGAGGTGGCCAAAGTACTGGAGTTTCAGCTTTAGCATCATTCCTTCCAAAGAAATCCCAGGGCTGATCTCCTTCAGAATGGACTGGCTGGATCTCCTTGCAGTCCAAGGGACTCTCAAGAGTCTTCTCCAACACCACAGTTCAAAAGCATCAATTCTTCGGCGCTCAGCCTTCTTCACAGTCCAACTCTCACATCCATACATGACCACAGGAAAAACCATAGCCTTGACTAGACAGACCTTTGTTGGCAAAGTAATGTCTCTGCTTTTCAATATACTATCTAGGTTGGTCATAACTTTCCTTCCAAGGAGTAGGCGTCTTTTAATTTCATGGCTTCAGTCACCATCTGCAGTGATTTTGGAGCCCAGAAAAATAAAGTCTGACACTGTTTCCACTGTTTCCCCACCTATTTCCCATGAAGTGATGAGATAGGATGCCATGATCTTCGTTTTCTGAATGTTGAGCTTTAAGCCAACTTTTTCACTCTCCTCTTTCACTTTCATCAAGAGGCTTTTGAGTTCCTCTTCACTTTCTGCCATAAGGGTGGTATCATCTGCATATCTGAGGTTATTGATATTTCTCCCGGCAATCTTGATTCCAGCTTGTGTTTCTTCCAGTCCAGCATTTCTCATGATGTACTCTGCATATACGTTAAATAAGCAGGGTGACAATATACAGTCTTGATGTACTCCTTTTCCTATTTGGAATCAGTCTGTTGTTCCATGCCCAGTTCTAATTGTTGCTTCCTGACCTACATATAGGTTTCTCAAGAGGCAGATCAGGTGGTCTGGTATTTCCGTCTCTTTCAGAATTTTCCACAGTTTATTGTGATCCACACAGTCAAAGGCTTTGGCATAGTCAATAAAGCAGAAATAGATGTTTTTCTGGAACTCTCTTGCTTTTTCCATGATTCAGTGGATGTTGGCAATTTGATCTCTGGTTCCTCTGCCTTTTCTAAAACCAGCTTGAACATCAGGAAGTTCACAGTTCACATATTGCTGAAGCCTGGCTTGGAGAATTTTGAGCATTACTTTACTAGCGTGTGAGATGAGTGCAATTGTGCGGTAGTTTGAGCATTCTTTGGCATTGCCTTTCTTTGTGATTGGAATGAAAACTGACCTTTTTCAGTCCTGTGGCCACTGCTGAGTTTTCCAAATTTGCTGGCATATTGAGTGCAGCACTTTCACAGCATCATCTTCCAGGATTTGAAATAGCTCAAGTGGAATTCCATCACCTCCACTAGCTTTGTTCATAGTGATGCTTTCTAAGGCCCACTTGACTTCACATTCCAAGATGTCTGGCTCTAGGTCAGTGATCACACCATCGTGATTATCTGGGTCGTGAAGATCTCTTTTGTACAGTTCTTCTGTGTATTCTTGCCATCTCTTCTCAATATCTTCTGCCTCTGTTAGGTCCATGCCATTTCTGTCCTTTATCGAGCCCATCTTTGCATGAAATGTTCCCTTGGTATCTCTAATTTTCTTGGAGAGATCTCTAGTCTTTCCCATTCTGTTGTTTTCCTCTATTTCTTTGCATTGATCACTGAAGAAGGCTTTCTTATCTCTTCTTTCTATTCTTTGGAACTCTGCATTCAGATGCTTATATCTATCCTTTTCTCCTTTGCTTTTCGCTTCTCTTCTTTTCACAGCTATTTGTAAGGCCTCCCCAGACAGCCATTTTTCTTTTTTGCATTTCTTTTCCAACCTATTACATATCTGGTAATTATTTAGAGTCCTTCATTTTATTATCACAAATGCTTAATCATGATATAATCAAATCTTTTTTACTCAGTGGCTATACTTTTGGGAATATTGTTTATAATAAATTATTCACAGCCACAGGCAGAATATTTTCTCCATCAGCTTTAATGTGTTACCTTTTAGATTAATTCATTTGAAGATTATTTTTGTATATTGTATGAAGTCGTAATCCACCTTCATTTTCTTCCATACAATGAGCCAGTTTTCCCATGTTGTTGTTCAGTCACCCAGTTATGTGTGACTCTTTGCAGTCCCACGTACTGCAGCACGCCAGGCTGCTCTGTCCCTCACCATCTTGATGTCATCTCTATCATGTGTCAAGTTTCTCTAAATAGGAGTCTCTGTGGATACCTTTACTGTGATGCATTGGACTACTTGTAACACTTCATTACACACATTCAATAGTATATTAATATGCAAAGCAACCCATATTATTCTATTTTCAAAATGGTCTTAGCTATTCACGGATCCATAATATTCTAAAATAAATGCCAATAAATACCAATCTTTCCATTTCTAAACTCATCAAGGAAAAAAAATGGGGGAGAAGGCCCAAATCAATAAAATCAGAAATGAAGAAGGAGAAGTTACAACTGAAGCCGCAGCAATACAAAGGATCATGATTTTACTGTATGGACAATTATATGCCAATAAATGGGCAACCTAGAAGACCTGTGTACATTTCTAGAAATCTATAATCTTCTAAGACTGAATGAGGAAGAAATGGAAAATATGAACATACCTGCTACCAGTAAAAAATTGAATCTGTAATTTTAAAAACTCCCAACAAAGTCCAAAATTAGATGGCTTCACAGGTGAATTCTACTGAATAGTTAGAGAAGAGTTAATACCTATCACTATTTCAAAATATTGCAGAGGAAGGAACTCTACCAAACTCATTCTATACAGCCACCATTGCCCTGATAACAAAACCATAAAAAGAGATTCAGTGTAATTCTTATCAAAATACCAATGGTATTTTTCACAGAACTAAAACAAATAATTCTAAAATTTGTGTAGAAATACAAAAGACCCTTCAAATAGCCAAAAAATTCTGAGAAAGAAGAATAAAACTGGAGACATCATAATTTCTGATTTTAAACTATACTACAAAGTAATAGTAATCAAAATAGTATGGTACTGGTACAAAACAGACACACAATTCAATGCAACATAATAGAGAGCCCAAAAATGAACCCACACTTATGTGGGCAATAAATCTATGACAAAGGTGGGAGAACACACAATAGGGAAAAGACACCTTCTTCACTAAATGGTGTTGTGAAAACTGGGAAGCTACATGCAAGAAATTAAACTGCACTCCCCTCTCACATGATGCAAAAAAATAAATTCAAAATGAATACTTAAATGTAAGACCCAAACCCACGAAACTTCTAGAAAAAACATAGGCAGGATGTTCTTTGACGTAAGTCTTTGTAATATTTTTTTGGACATGTCTCCTTAGGCAAGGGAAACAAAAGCAAAAATAAGCAAATGGGACTAACTCAAACTAAACTAAAATCTTTTTGCATAGTGAAGGAAGCTATCAACAAAATGAAGAAGCTACCTACTGAATGTCAGGTGATATTTGCAAGTAATATTAATGTATCCAATAAGAGTATCCAAAATATACAAAGAACTGGTATAACTCAATGCCAAAAAAATAAGCAAACACATTAAAGAACAAGCAGAGGATATCAATACATATTTTTCCACAGAAGACATACAGATGACCAACAGGTACATGAAAAGATGTTCAACATCACTAATCATCAGGGAAATGCAAATCAAACCCACAATGAGATATCACCTCACACCCGTCAGAATGGCTGTTATCAAAAAGACAACAAATAGGGGCTCCCCTGGTGGCACAGTGGTAAAGAATCCATCCGATGCAGGAGACACAGGCTCAATCCCTGGTCCAGGAAGATCCCATATGCTGTGGAGCAACTAAGGCATGCACCACAACTATTGAGCCTGTGCTCCAGAGCTCAGGAACCACAACCACTGAGCCCACGTGTGGAAACTGCTGAAGCCTGTATGCCCTAGAGCCTGTGCTCTGCAACAAGAGAAGCCACCACAATGAGAAGCCAATGCACTAAAACAAACAGTAGCCCCTGCTTGCTGCAACTGGAGAAAAGCCCTCTCAGCAACGAAGACCCAGCACAGCCAAAAAATAAATAAATAATAAAAAAAAAACCAAGTATTATTTTTTAAAAAGACAACAAATAACAAGTTTTGGCAAGATGTGAAGAAAAGGGAAATCTGTACTGTCGGTATGTAATTTGGTGCAACCACTATGGACAACAGTATGGTGGTTTCTCAAAAAACTGAAAACAGTGCTACCATTATGACTCAGCAATTCCACTCCTGGGCATATATCCAAAGAAAACAAAAACATTAATTAGAAAAGAGATAGTCATCCCTTTGTTTACTGGTGCATTTATAATATCCAAGATATGGAAGCAACCTAAGTGCCCAACAGTATATGAATAGACAAAGCAGATGTGCTGTACATGTACAATGCAATACTATTCAGCCATAAAAAAGAATAAACCCTTGTAATTTACTGCAATATGGATGGACCTAGATGGTATTATGCCAAATGAACTAAGTCATACAGAGAAATACAAAACTATATGATTTTAATCATATGTGAAGCCTAAAAAAAAAAAACAAGAGAAGTAAACAAAAATAACAAAAATATAAACAGATTTTTAGATACAGGGAACAAATAAGTATTTGCCAGAGGGGAAAGTTTTGGGAAGAGAAGAAAATAGGTTGAGGGGAATTAAGAGGTGCAAACTTACAGTTATCAAAGAAATGAGTCATGGGTATGAAATGTACAGTGAGTGGAACATAGTAACTATGTAGTGTCTTTGTGTGGTGACGTAGGGTAATTAGAATCATTGTGGTGACAGTTTGAAATGTTTAGAAATATCAAATCACCATGTCACGTAATAGGAATTAACATTGTGTTGCAGGTCAATTATACTTAAAAGCAAACTCATAGAAAAAGATATCAGATTTGAGGTTACCAGAGATGGAGGACGGAGGGTGGTTAAAAGGTAAAAACTTCCAGGTACAAGATTAATAAGCACTAGGGATGGGATGTGCATCATGATAAATATAATTAATGCTGTATGTTATATATGAAAGTTATTGAGAGTAAAGCCTAAGGGTTCTCATCACAAAAAAAAAGTATTATTTCTATTTCTTTAATTTTGTGTCTATATGAGAGATAGATGTTCACTAAACTTACAGTGATAATTACTTGATGTATATAAATTAAATCACTATGCAATACACCTTAAACTTATATAGTGCTGTATATCAATTACATCTCCATAAAACCAGAAGAAAAAAAGAATGAGGTAGCTTATAGAATATAATAAAACACAGAACAGTATCTAAGACACACTGTTAAGTTTTTAAAGCCAATTATGGAATATTATGGGCCTCCCACGGGATGCAAGTAGTGAAGAGCCCACCTACCAATGCAGGAGACCTGGGTTCAATCCCTGGGTAGGGAAGATCTCCTGGAGAGGGCATGGCAACCCACTCCAGTATTCTTGCCTGGAGAATCCCCATGGACAGGGGAGCCTGGTGGGCTACAGTTCATGGGATCACAAAGAGTTAGACACAACTGAAGTGACTTAGCACACATGCACATGGAATATTATGGGCACGAGATTGAACCCAGGTCTCCCACATTGCAGGCAGATTCTTTACCATCTGAGCCACCAGAGTAGCCCAAGAATACTGGAGCAAAGTAATCTAATTCTAAAATAATAATTTGGAATACACAAATATTCATTGATCTAAAGGAAAAAGCCTAAAAGGATATTTACCAAATATTAACAGGAGTTTTCCAGACAGTGACATTACAGAGGCTACACTTTGTATTTCTTAAATTTCTGGTCATTAACATTTTTTTTTAACTTTTTATTTTGTTTTGAGGGTATAGCCAATTATGGAGAAGGAAATGGCAACCCACTCCAGTTTCTTGCCTGGAAAATCCCATGGACAGAGGAGCCTGGTGGGCTACCGTCCATGGAGTTACAAAGAATCAGACATGACTTAGTGACTAAACAGCATAGCCAGTTAACAATATTATGACAATTTCAGGTGGACAACGAAAGGACGCAGTTGTACAATACATGCATGCATTCTCTGCCAAACTCCCCTCCCATCCAGGCTGCCACATAACATTGAGCAGAGTTCCCTGTGCTATACAGTAGGTCCTTGTTGGTTATCCATTTTATTTATTTTTTTAATTTTATTTTATTTTTTAACTTTACAATATTGTATTGGTTTTGCCATATATCGCAATGAATCCACCACAGGTATACATGAAAATATTGCCTTTAGCATATAATACAATTTTCTTATTTTGACTATGAAAAAGATCAAGACCTTATTTTTTCCCAGTCTTTTCCATCAGAAATGCACAATTCTTAAATGAAAAAGAAAATAGTAAAATTTACCATAATTGGAAGTGCTCAAATATAGATGAAACAAACATTTGTCACAGATACCACAGAGAAGATTAAGCATCCAATATAGTGTTTGACTAGATGACCTCTGAATGAGTCCTGAGTTGCTTTTTAACAGTTTACCATAAAGATCTTACCAATAAAATTGGAAAATTTCTGGGTGTCACTCAGAGTCTTCATATAGTCTTTAACATTCACCATGTTGTCTTCTGGAAGGAAAAGAAAGAGAGGTCACAAGAAAGAATTTGTGGACAAAATAATATTAAAAATACAGCATCAGATTTCTCTGGTTGTCCAGTGGTTAAGAATCCACTTGCCAAGATACTTGGGGGATCCCTGATCTAGGAAGAATCCACAAGATGTGGGACAACTAAGCCCATGCACGACAACTAAGCCCATGCACCACAACTACTGAGTCTGCGGTCTAGAGCCCACCAGCTGCAGCTGCTGAGCCCCCACACCACAACTACTGAAGCCTGAGAGCCTTTAGCCCATGCTCTACAACAAGAGAAGCGACTGCAATGAGAAGCCTGTACACTGCTCCTAGAAAGTAGCCCCTGCTCAATGCAACTAGAAGAAGCCTAGGCACAGCAACCAAGACCCAGTTCAGCCAAAAATAAATAAACTAATTTAAGTGTATATAGTATCAAAATCAGCATACCACTTTTATATTGAAAATTTTAAAGCTTTAATTTATTCTTGAAAGTTTTATTTACCAGATACTCTGAATTCATTTTCATCCAAAATGCCTTGTGATAAGATTGTAGATACATGAGCTCTGTGCAAAAAAACTAAAAACACCAAGAAACTTTTAAAGTCCAGTAACTTCACTCTGCCCAAAGCAACAAAGCTAGGATTTCTACTCACAAGTTCTGAATTCAAACTACTCTTCAGTCACTAAATTAAGATGTATCTGAGGAGAGAGGATTACAACAAGCCCACTGTCCATAAAATTTCAACCTGCTTGTTAAAATTATTCTCATAACTGCAAATGAGGAAAGACTCCTTTTCAAAGACAATATTTAAAATAACAAGCAAATACCTACAGATATTTGCTCAACAAAGGAATTGAATTTACTTCAACAAAGACCTTGCACTTTCTTTATAAAGAATACTTATAAAGACTAGCCCTACAGAAAATAAAATATTCAGTTCAGTCGCTCAGTTGTGTCCGACTCTTTGCAACCCCATGAATCACAGCACGCCAGGCCTCCCTGTCCATCACCAAGTCCCGGAGTTTACCCAAACTCATGTCCATCGAGTCGCTGATGCCATCCAGCCATCTCATCCTCTGTCGACCCCTTCTCCTCCTGCCCCTAATCCCTCCCAGCATCAGGGTCTTTTCCATTGAGTCAATTCTTCACATGAGGTGGCCAGAGTACTGGAGTTTCAGCTTCATCATCAGTCCTTCCAATGAACACCCAGGACTGATCTTCTTTAGGATGGACTACCTGATAGAAGTATTTAAATGCTTACCAGAAACAAAATCTGACTGAAGAATTTTCTCTACTTCTTCTTTAGGTGACTTAATTCCAATATCTCCTAGAAAACCTTCCAAGTTCTTCCCAGGTATCATGTCATCTTCGGGCAAATTAACAGCTAAGACAGTCTCCTGTGATTCTAGAAATAGAAAGAAGTTATTTAGTAACTGATCTAGCCTCTGAATTTAAAAGCAGTAGCCATCACTAAAGGCTTTTGTCAGTGGCAACCCATGGTTTATTATCACATCCTAAATTGAGGAGTAAGAAATCTCAGTGAAGAATACAGACCTCAGGAAATGCTATGTCCACCAGTATAATATACAAAGAGTTCTTTATCACATTTCTCTGGTGCTAATGTAAAATTGGCATAACCAAGATGATTCATATAGCTGAATTTTTCACTACAGTTACACAGAAGAGTTATTTTACTGGGCTTCCCTGGTGGCTCAGTGGTAAAGAATCTGCCTGCAATGTATGTGACCTGGATTCAATCCCTGGGCCGGGAAGATCCCCTGGAGAAGGAATGGCTACCCACTCCAGTATTCTTGCCTGGAAAGAGGAGCCTGGTGGGCTACAGTCCATGGCGTCACAAAGAGTCAGACATATGGAGTTCTAATAGTAGCAAGCAAAATTAACTTTATTTATTGAGGTGAAATAAATTTTAAAATCATGAAAACTGTAAAATATGAAACACAGTATCACGAGGGCTCATTCATCTTTTCTCTTCAATTCTACCAAGACTCAATTGTATTCTAGCATCTGGAATTTTGCTTCACATCCAGCCTTTTCAAAGGAGGCAGTGTTAAGTCAGACAGATCTGCATTCAAATCCTGACCCTGGAATTTGTGACCTGGAACTCTGTGACCTTGAGCTAATTTTTACTACTTAACCCCTCTATAAATCTCAGTTGTCTTATATATAAAATGAAATTATAATAGTATCTACCTCACTAGGTTGATATGGAGATTAAATATGAAAATATAAAGAAAAACATTTAAAACAATGTTAGACGTATCAGTTCAGTCAGTTCAGTTGCTCAGTCATGTCTGACTCTCTGTGACCCCATGGACTATAGCATGCCAGGCTTTCCTGTCCATCACCAACTCCCAGAGCTTGCTCAAAGTCATGTCCATTGAGTCGGTGATGCCATCCAACCATATACTAAGGGTTTATTAAGTGTCATTATTACTAGCAATAAAATAATTGTCATTTTTATTATAATTATTAAAACCAACAAGAACTAGCTACAAATGGTAATCACAGATTCTTAGTGTCTTAGATCCTGCCTCACTTCCTGTTCCCCTAACATTATTAGGAGACAACTGCAGATGGCAATTTGAGTTTTGCCAACACCTAAAAACCTGTATCAGCTCTTCTTTGTCTTAACTAAAATTTGGTTTCCTTTAAAATACTGTTTCCTTGCATAATCATCTTGAGTACAGTCTATTCATCTTCCCATGTTCCATATACCATAGGACCAAGAAACAAAGCACCATTCTCCTGGTTTTCTGCTGCCTGTTGAGCCTATTTTGAGCCTATTTTAGTCCAACTTCAATCAAAATGTATCGCTCCCCTTTAAGGTTCAAGCCTGATATTCAACTATGCCACCCTTCTGACACCATTTTCTATTACTTCCTGACCACTCCTTCATAGTCTCTAAGGATTTTGGCACATTGATCATAATCTTCCCTCAACTCTATATCCTATTATCACCCAATGATAATAAGGATGATCCTAACCTCAGAGCACCTTGACTTCTTAACTGCCAACAAGCCTTCACTTTCTTTCCAAAGTCATCCACACCAATGGCTATTCTTAATCCTCATCATTACCCAGCATTGCCTGTCTCATCCCTAATATCCTAAACTACCAGATCAGACACTGACCATAATCCTTTAAGACTATATGTGCCTTTGTTGAAGGGAAGTACAGAACTTTGCACATTATGCCTCCTCTCCAGGCCCCTCGAAGTTCTCCAGTGGACAGTGGAGACACAGTGAACTAGCCTGATCAGTTATAATGGAGGGCCTGCTATGTTAACTCCTTCCTTCTTGGGTAGCCCTTGTTTACTCTTCCCTGTAGTTATTGGTCTTATATTGCACTGACTGGCACATGCCAATGCCATCTCCCTAGTCCCTGTGACCATGCCCAAGATTCAGGTACCTAACCTGTTCTCCTTTCTCAATGGCTTAATTTCAACATTTTTTTTCTTACCATCTGAGCTCTCCTCTCTGATTTCAAAGTTAACTATCATTTGCTAAGCAGATAATATGTACCTAATAACTATGCTTTATATGTATTTTTGCAGTTGATCCTGGCAACTGTATGAGAAACACGATGTTTTTAGCATCCTTGTTTTAAAGATGAAGAAATCAGAATGGCCTAGAGTGAGTAGGCAGCTAATAAGTCAAAGAACCACACCCCCATCTCTTATCATACTCCATAGCCCATGCTCTTTTCTACTACTATGCACTATTTCCTATTCCTTAGCTAATCTAATTAACTACTATACTATGTTGATGCTAATTATGTTATGACCCAGGTAAAATACTTATATGTAAACCAGAAAATATTAAATACATTTCTTAACCTAAAAGAGAGCTCTCAGTTCAGTTCAGTTCAGTTCAAGTCGCTCAGTCATGTCTGACTCTTTGCAACCCCATGAATCGCAGCACGCCAGGCCTCCCTGTCCATCACCAACTCCCGGAGTTCACTCAGACTCACATCCATCGAGTCAGTGATGCCATCCAGCCATCTCATCCTCTGCCGTCCCCTTCTCCTCCTGCCCCCAATCCCTCCCAGCATCAGAGTCTTTTCCAATGAGTCAACTCTTCGCATGAGGTGGCCAAAGTACTGGAGTTTCAGCTTCAGCATCATTCCCTCCAGAAAAATCCTAGGGCTGATCTCCTTCAGAGAGCTCTAGTGGTGGGTATTTCATATGCCAAGAAAGCCTATGTATTGAAAATCTATAAAGTATATTGTGTACTTCTTTGCACACAGAAATGACTCTGCATTGGTTTCCCTAACATTTGTCTGAGTTGTCATTCTTTTCAAGAGTGCTCACTGATCAAATAGTCATTTGAATGGTTATTCAAATAAATCACCAGTAATACTGTTTTAAACATATTTTCCAAACAAGAAAGTGCACAAACCCCACAAGCACTATCTTCATTGGTTTCAGTCCTACATCTTTAACTTTTAAGCCAAAATGGAAGTCAAATAATAGAAAACCTGTGCCACTGAACTGCACATGATCTCTCTGATATTTAACAAAAACATGATAAGTGTCTATTAAATAAGCAAAAGGAACATGATAAGTGTCTATTAAAGAAGCAAAAGGTTTATGAGAAATTATATAATATAGAAGCCTATACACAGGATGGAGTCCTAAGTCTGAGGCTTAAAATGATATATAGAATTTTCATATCTGGAAAAATTGTAAGGCCAGTAGCTGACTCTATATATAAAGTCCTAAAAACAAAAAGAGTTAAAAATAGGTTTAAGCAGGTCCCTTTCTACAAAAAACCTTTTTCTTTCATTAAGAAACCTGTCAACTTTTAATCAAAACCAAGCTCTGCCTACCTATAAATAGATCAATGTCAATATGTTAATCAGAAATTAGCACAACCAGAAAAGGTAAAAAGCAAAACCAAAGGCATCCCTTCAATAAAAATAAATTTAATAGTCACAAGTAATCCAATACTTACCTTCTAACTTGGAGGTATCATGCATTTCCTTTACCACTTTTGCAAATTCTTCAATCTGTACTTTGTCACCTTCTGTAAGAAAAACATTTTAAATAAATCAGCCTCACTGAAGCAAAAGTTGGATTCAATAAAGAAATCTTTGAAAATGTAAATTACTTGATGTATTCATAAGAGTTATATTTCCTTTGTATATTGTTGAGTGACCAAAAGATTAATTTTATGGAATGAATAAACCTTATGGCTGCAGAAATCAGGCTGAGATTTTCATTTCCAATAGTCAAGAGAAACTATGCAATCCATATCACTAGAAATAAAACTAAGAGACAAATCTCAATTTAATTTTAGCCTTTCAAATGTTTGAAGATAAAAATACTGTAGCAGATGTAAAACTTTTTCCAAAGTCAGATGGTTCTATAGCTAGAATTTCTGATTGATGTTTACACCTATTTCTTACACAAAAATACATAAGTATTAGATTACAAAGTCAAAGTGACAAGCGCTTTGTTTTCTGAATCTGAAACAGGGAAAATTAATTCAAGGATTTAGAATTATTATAGTTTATGATCATAGACTAGAATACAGTATAAGCAGAAAGTGTATCGACAGCAGATAAGACCTTGCCTAGAGCTTACATATATAGCTACAAAGGCCAAAAAGTATATGAAAAGGTGTTTAATATCACTAATCATCAAGGAAATACAAATCAAAACCACAACAAGATATCATCTCACATCTGTTAGGGTGGCTATTACCAAAAATAAATAACAGATACTCGTGAGGATATAGAGGAAAAGGAACTCTTATATACTGTTGATTGGAATGTAAATGGGTACAGTCATTGTTTTTAAAGTACAGTGGTTCCTCAAAAAAATTAAATATAGAACTACCACATGATCCAATCATCCCCCACCTTTTTTTATTATATATACATGATGGACTATTAATTAGCCATAAAAAAAGGAAATTCTGCCATTTGTGACAATATAGATAAGCCTGCAGGGCATTATGCATTTCATTATGTGAAATAAGCCAAACAGAGAAAGACAAGTACTGTACGGTATTACTTATATGTGGAATCTAAAAAAAGAAAACAGTTTAATAGAAACATAAAGTAGATAGGGGCTGGGGGAAGGGGAAATGGAGAAGCATAGGTCAAAGGGCACAAACTTTCAGTTATAAGAAAAAGAGGTTCAATAAAAGAAAAAGAATAATAAATTCAGAATAAAATCTAACGTACAACATGGTGATTATAGTTGAAAATATGGCAGTTTACACCTGAAAGTTGCTGAGATTAGATGTTAAGCATTCTCATCATTCACACACACACAAAATTAAATATATGAGGTAATGGGTGTAAATGTGTTAATTATCTTGATCTTGTTAATCCTTCCACTACATCTTTCAATCATAATAGTATGCATTTTATATACAATTATGATCAAGACCATCCCTATGGAAAAGAAATGCAAAAAAGCAAAATGGCTGTCTGAGGAGGCCTTACAAGTAGCTGTGAAAAGAAAAGAAGCCAAAAGCAAAGGAGAAAAGGAAAGATATAAACATCTGAATGCAGAGTTCCAAAGAATAGCAAGAAGAGATAAGAAAGCCTTCTTCAGCGATCAATGCAAAGAAATAGAGGAAAACAACAGAATGGGAAAGACTAGAGATCTCTTCAAGAAAATGAGCAAAGATGGGCTCAATAAAGGACAGAAATGGTATGGACCTAACAGAAGCAGAAAATATTAAGAAGAGGTGGCAAGAATACACAGAAGAACTGTACAAAAAAGAGCTTCACGACCCAGATAATCACGACGGTGTGATCACTCACCTAGAGCCAGACATCCTGGAATGTGAAGTCAAGTGGGCCTTAGAAAGCATCACTACGAACAAAGCTGGTGGAGGTGACAGAATTCCAGTTGAGCTATTCCAAATCCTGAAAGATGATGCTGTGAAAGTGCTGCACTCAATACGCCAGCAAATTTGGAAAACTCAGCAGTGGCCACAGGACTGGACAAGGTCAGTTTTCATTCCAATCCCAAAGAAAGGCAATGCCAAAGAATGCTCAAATTACTGCACAATTGCACTTATCTCACACGCTAGTAAAGTAATGCTCAAAATTCTCCAAGCCAGGCTTCAGCAATATGTGAACTGTGAACTTCCTGATGTTCAAGCTGGTTTTAGAAAAGGCAGAAGAACCAGAGATCAAATTGCCAACATCCACTGGAATCATGGAAAAAGCAAGACAGTTCCAGAAAAACATCTATTTCTGCTTTATTGACTATGCCAAAGCCTTTGACTGTGTGGATCACAATAAACTGTGGAAAATTCTGAAAGAGATGGGAATACCAGACCACCTGACCTGCCTCTTGAGAAATCTGTATGCAGGTCAGGAAGCAACAGTTAGAACTGGACATGGAACAACAGACTGGTTCCAAATAGGAAAAGGAGTACATCAAGGCTGTATATTGTCACCCTGCTTATTTAACTTCTATGCAGAGTACATCATGAGAAATGCTGGACTGGAAGAAACACAAGCTGGAATCAAGATTGCCGGGAGAAATATCAATAACCTCAGATATGCAGATGACACCACCCTTATGGCAGAAAGTGAAGAGGAACTCAAAAGCCTCTTGATGAAAGTGAAAGAGGAGAGTGAAAAAGTTGGCTTAAAGCTCAACATTCAGAAAACGAAGATCATGGCATCCAGTCCCATCACTTCATGGGAAATAGATGGGGAAACAGTGGAAACAGTGTCAGACTTTATTTTTCTGGGCTCAAAAATCACTGCAGATGGTGACTGAAGCCATGAAATTAAAAGACGCTTACTCCTTGGAAAGAAAGTTATGACCAACCTAGATAGCATATTGAAAAGCAGAGATATTACTTTGCCAACAAAGGTTCGTCTAGTCAAGGCTATGGTTTTTCCTGTGGTCATGTATGGATGTGAGAGTTGGACTGTGAAGAAGGCTGAGCGCCGAAGAATTGATGCTTTTGAACTGTGGTGTTGGAGAAGACTCTTGAGAGTCCCCTGGTCTGCAAGGAGATCCAGCCAGTCCATTCTGAAGGAGATCAGCCCTGGGATTTCTTTGGAAGGAATGATGCTAAAGCTGAAACTCCAGTACTTTGGCCACTTCATGCGAAGTGTTGACTCATTGGAAAAGACTGATGCTGGGAGGGATTGGGGGCAGGAGGAGAAGGGGACGACAGAGGATGAGATGGCTGGATGGCATCACTGACTCGATGGATGTGAGTCTGGGTGAACTCCGGGAGTTGGTGATGGACAGGGAGGCCTGGCGTGCTGCGATTCATGGGGTCACAAAGAGTTGGACACGACTGAGCGACTGATCTGACCTGATACAATAAAACTGGAAATATATATACACATATAGCTACAACCAACAGTGTCTTATCTTTTATCTTTCCTTGGCTTTCAAATTAACACTTGGATTTTTAGGAACCATACTCTCTAGTAAGAGCATGTATCTTTATTGCATTTTTCCAGCTTCTGTCTTTTAGTAGACCCTGCCCTGTTGACTTCCTGGTGGTGCAGATGGTAAAGCATCTGCCTACAATGCAGGAGACCCGGGTTCGATCCCTGGGTCAGGAAGATCCCCTGGGGAAGGAAATGGTAACCCACTCCAGTACTCTTGCCTGGAAAACCCCATGGACAGAAAAGCATGGTAGGCTACAGTCCATGGGGTCACAAAGAGTCAGACACGACTGAGCGACTTCACTTTCACTTTGCCCTGTTGAGCCATACTAAGTCACTTCAGTCGTGTGCAACTCTCTGTGTCCCTATGAACTGTAGCCCATCCATGGGATTCTCTAGGCAAGAATACTGGAGTGGGTTGCCATGCTCTTCTCCACGGGTTCTTCCTGACTTAGGGATCAAACCCACGTCTCCTGTGGCTCCCACATTGTAGGCAGATTCTTAATCTCTGAGCCACTAGGGAAGCCCCTTAGTAGGGCCCTACATCTCCCTAACTATAAGAGCTCTGCCTTAAATATGTCAGGTATCTCTCTGATGTGGGGAGAAAGGGTAGAAAAGGATACAAAGAGTTTCTGTATCCCATTTCCCATGATTATTTTATATTCTGTTACTCTGGATAATCTCCTACCAGCCTCATATCAACCAGCAAAGCAAGATAATCAAATTTTCTAAGACTGGTTACAAAAAGACCTTCTCAAGACCAGCTTTAAGGGGCTCCCCTGGTGGCTCAGAGGTTAAAGCGTCTGCCTGCAATGTGGGAGACCCGGGTTCGATCCCTGAGTCAGGAAGATCCCCTGGGGAAGGAAATGGCAACCCACTCCAGTATTCTTGCCTAGAGAATCCCATGGAGCGAGGAGCCTGGTAGGCTACAGTCCACGGGGTCACAAAGAGTCTGGCAAGACTGAGCTACTTCACTTTTCACTTTCAAAGACCAGCTTAAAGTAAGCAGTAGGCATTGCAGCTCAGTCACCTAAGTGGAGATTCCTCTGAATCCAGCTCATATATTCAAATACAACTAAATTCAGCTATTTAGAATTATAAAAGAAAGAAAAGAAAAAAGCAAACAAACAAGGAGCATCTGAGGTCACCAGGTGCCAATAACACTAGCAGGTGCTTTAACAAAATCTGCATCTAGGGTTGGGCCTGTTTACCAATGGACACAAATCTCTGTGACCTATAATTCCATTTGGTCCTTGAGTTCTTACATATGCTGAAACAGAAAAGCAACCACAGGTTTTAGAAAAGATTCCTTGGGTATATTTAAATATGTTCTATGAAAAGACATGTGGGTAGACAGAGATTTTAGAATTTGGCACTCATTCTTTGCTAAACCACCAACACAAGGTTAACCACAACAAATACCAGGTTTCAAAGTTAGAGCCTGAAATAAATATTCAGACTTAACTTTAACAAGTATAAACAAAAATAGCAATATCACAAAGACAAGTTCTGAATCAGGTTGTCAAACCCAAAATAAAAAAGTTATTTAGCTAATTTCAATTCCATCAGAGGTCAGAGTCAGGAGAAATAGAACAAATACATCTCAGTTTAAGTTTAAAAACCTAAAACAAGTAAAGCTGGAGAAACCAGAAGAGAAGAGAGTATCTGAAGTCTTTATGCCTGGCTACAACTATAATGATTTCCTCCATATAATTCCTAGTCTATGGATTCAGCCTCTCACATCCCCCTTAAGTATTTCTACATCATCCTGACATATTTTGGCTCAACCTCAACTCTCTTCATTTAGGTCTTTCATCAGAAACAGGGAGGGACTCAAAAGGTATATAAGTTGATATTTGGGAAGCATTTCTGAATTTTCCAAATGATACACACACTTTTCAATGCATTTTTCTAATCATCATAAAATTAATTTTTTCATTTTAAATATACTTTAAAATACTGAGGAGTCAATATGGAATACCATCAACAGCCAGGAAGTAATTCACTTAGAGGGAACCTAAATCTGTTTTGTTTTTTTTTTTCTTTTTAACATAACCTGGTCAAATGATTATTTCAGGACAATAATTCTTGAGTTCTTTCTCATATTTCTAAAGATGTGTTGAGATGCTTTATCAGTTCACTTAGTCATGTTACCTACTTTGATCATAAGAACTCAACTCTTATTTTTTATACATTGGGGTACTCTACAAGATTTCATTTGGAACCAAAGAATTCCACTGATTTAACAGCACCAAATATAAACAAAAACCAAAAATAAAGAATTTCAAAACTTTGCAAACCACAGCAATAAAATGGGGCTTCCTAGATGGCACTAGTGGTAAAGAACGTCTGCCAATGCAGGAGACATAAGCTTATAGACGCAGGTTCAATCCCTGGGCTGAGAAGATCCCCTGGAGAAGTGCACAGCAATCTCCTCCAGTACTTTTGCCTAGAGAATCCCATGGGAGAGAAGCCTCTCAGGCTACAGTCCACAGGGTCAAAAGACTCAGACACAACTGAAGCGACTGAGCACCCATGTACACTAAAATAAGAACCAAATCACTTTGTATAAAAGGATTAAAGTTAAAAGAAGAAATAGTACGACAGATGAAGTCCACATATAGTTTTCAATATCTTGTGTATATTCAGATTTAGATGGTAAAATAATCCACATTTTACATACTACATTTTTGCTTCACAAGTATATAATAATGAATAGGACTTCACTTTCACTTTTCACTTTCATGCATTGGAGAAGGAAATGGCAACCCATTCCAGTGTTCTTGCCTGGAGAATCCCAGGGACGGGGGAGCCTGGTGAGCTGCCGTCTATGGGGTCACAGAGAGTCGGACACGACTGAAGCGACTTAGCAGCAAGCAGCAGCAACAGCAGCAGCAGCAGGATACCATTTGACCGGCTTTATTACCACAGTAAGTGGTTTTATAGACAGCTGAGTTATTTTCATAATGCATAAAATGTTTTATTGGTCTGATTAAAATAAATGCTATATGATATTTTCTCTGGCACATGTTGCCCACAACTTCCATTCACTGTATCAAAAGAACCTGAAACTTTGCCACAG
Source organism: Bos taurus (assembly GCF_002263795.3). Lineage (NCBI taxonomy): Eukaryota > Metazoa > Chordata > Mammalia > Artiodactyla > Bovidae > Bos > Bos taurus. Next base: position 46,493,871 of record NC_037346.1, on the reverse strand, counting down.
AGGAAAAGAGGGGTGGGGGGAAGGAAATCCCTACTACCAGAAAATTACCCTTCTGTTTAAATCAACCCTTCTTACCTCATATATCCCAATAAATAAAACAATCCACATGCTTAAAGTCTAAAATTACCAGCCTCAATTAAAGGAGAAAAGGGGGATAATAACACTCACAGAGGATGACAATTTTTGATAAAGACCCCAGACAGCATGCTTATGTTACTAGGCTAGTCCTGCATAAACATTCCACACAAAAGAGTATAAAAATACATTTGTAACTTCAGGGTACTAAGAATATGAGAGAGTAGAAATGATCACATGTAGCTATGGACTCTTTCTTTCCTAAATGCAAAATATCAGCAGTATATAATGGAGTATTTATTTTTAAAATTTTATTCTATTGTCTTTTTTTATAGTATTTTTGTGAACTTTTTTTTGTTTTGTGTGAATCTTTTTTACTTCCTAACGAGGCACAGGTGGTAGCCACAGCAAATGTGTTTTCCTAACAAATTAAATAAAAGCCTATTTCAACCAAACAACACGACTATCCCAAGAAGTATTAATAAAACTGGGATATAAACCATTTTCCTAACTCCCTGTGTTCACTGGGATATTCCATTTTCTATTAACATATTATGGAACTTAAAAGTAGTCAAGTAACCAAGCAGGACCCTATCAGGCCTTCTGCCTTCCCAGGACAGACCACCACCTACATATCTTCCACCTGCCTTTTATGTATAGAAAAGCTTTACTCTCTTAGGCCTCCCACGAGTCCCAAAAGGCTGGCTCAAGAGTAAGTGATTATGAAATGTGAAAATACAAAAACAAAGCACAGCTAGCTGTTGGGCCAGGAAACTGGTAACAAATTTAAACTACAAACCAGTTACACAGCAGAGTCACTGAATTCCCAGTTCCCAGAAAGATTTATTAATAGATCAGGGTCTAACACACATTCTCAAGTTATTTCTACAGGAAGTAGACTTCATCAGATGAAAACTGCTGACCATAAGCATGTAGACCCCAGATGGGTTAAAGTCAGAGGGTTGATGATGCCTGAAAAGTTATGCTGATAAAGTTAAACTAATCCATCAATACCAACCAATCCAAGAATTGTGCACAAGCTGTTCATGCACCATGTAGGTCCCTCCCTCACACTGGCATTAAAACCTTTGACTCCTAACTGGCAACTTGGAAATGGTCTTAGGACATTGGTCTACCATCTTTCCAGGTTGCTGGCCTGAATAAAGCAACTTTCTCCATTTCCACCAATACTTTTCTCCTGAGTATTGGCCTTTCAAGCAACAAGTAGCCAAACTTGGATTCAGTTTGGCCTCATCCGGTTACAGTCAATGCATATTTGATCAATGTAGAGCAGTAATATATTAGATACTAATTATTTTCTATAGGACAGTCAAACAATATGAGCTTTCTTTACATTTCCTAAATGTATATCCTGGCATATCAACCAAATACAAGATATAAGGATAAATAAAGATTGGCAGAAGATAAAACCATATATCTTTTAATTTTAGTATTTGAAATACTCACCATCAGCTGTTGCCAATTTCAGTGCAGTCATGAATTCATCTTTGTTTAAATTATTGTTCAAATTAGACAGAGTATTCCACAGGTTAGGAGCACTCATCTTTTCTTTGCTGAGATTGTGGAAGTTTTCAATAGTATCAGGCAATACTAAAGGGTACATAAAACACATGTTTTACAACATTCTTGTTCAAGAAATTAATACAGCAAACTATTATCTGGAATAGTTATGAATTGAGATTTTTATGGTTAAGAATAACAAATAGAGATAAATTAATTGCCAACTTCCAAATATTAAAATATAATAAAATAATATAAAATTAAGTGTATCTTTGAAGATTCTAAAATATTTCAAGAACTTATAGTTCCATATATAAGGAAACTTAAAAATAACTAAGCACCCCTAAATAATCATTATAAAGAATAACTTTCATTGAACTATAGATTTTTTTATTTTATTTTTTAACTTTACAATATTGTATTGGTTTTGCCATACAATAGCCTGAATTCACAAACATGTCCAACTGATAAAACCATGAATTAAATATCTTTTTCTCTGTATCTCCCCACAAAATCCTTTTCTGGATAACTATTTCCTCTTCACTATACCACTGCAGACTATGGAAGGAAATTTTGTTTTATTAAAACTCCAACAGAAAACCTTTGTAAAGTTTTAACAGGGAAATGAAATTATCTTATTACAAAAGTATAAAAGATTATTCTATTGCTATGCAGACCATGAACTTTCTGAAGACCAGGCAGTTAGGAAGCTTTTGAAAAATGTCAGTGGTAGCAGTTCACAGAAAAAATGACAGTGGCGTCAACAAGGGTGAAAACGATGGAGATGATGAGAAGTGAACCATCATAGGATATATTTTGAGCATAAAGCTGAGAGAGCATTTAATGATGAACTGAATGACAGTCTAGGGGGACTGGGACCACGAAGAACTTCTGGGTTTGAGACCTGAGCAGCTGGGTGGAGAGTAGGGTCAGTAGCTGAGTTAGTAAAGACTAGGGAAAGAATAAGCTTGTTGGAAAACAAGAATTCTTTTCCATACACATTAAGTTTGAGATAAATAGGGAGTCAAAAGGATACAGGTATTATATAAAGCAGTAGGATCACTCAGAGAAAGCCTTAGAGAATGAGACTCAGAATGGAATCTGAGATCACACTAACATTTAGAAGTCAGCCAGAAAAGAAGCAGCCAGCAAACAAAACAAAAGAGGAAGGGACATATATAATGGAATATTATTCAGTGACTAGAGAATTCTGCCATTTGCAACCTTGAGGGTATTAAGTGAGGTAAGTCAGACAGGGAAAGACAAATACTAGAAGATCTCACTTATATGTGAAATCTAAAAAAGCAGAACTCATGGACACAGATGGAGAAGGCAATGGCACCCCACTCCAGTACTCTTGCCTGGAAAATCCATGGACAGAGGAGCCTGGTAGGCTGCAATCCATGGGGTCGCTAAGAGTCGGGAACAACTGAGCGACTTAACTTTCACTTTTCACTTTCATGCATTGGAGAAGGAAATGGCAACCCACTCCAGTGTTCTTGCCTGGAGAATCCCAGGGATAGGGGGAGCCTGTGGGCTGCTGTCTATGGGGTTGCACAGAGTTGGACACGACTGAAGCGACTTAGCAGCAGCAGCAGCAGCATAGACACAGAAAACAGGATGGTGGCTACTAGGGCTTGAGGAGTCGGGAACTAGGGAGATGTTGGTCAAAGGATGCTAGCTTGCAATTAGAAGATCAGTATGCCCTGGGATTCTAATGAGCAGCATAGTGATTATAGTTAACAATACTGTATTGTATACTTGAAAACTGTGAAGAGACTAAATCTTAAATGCTCTCACCACAAAAAAGAAATAATAATGTGACATGATGGAGGTGTTAGTTAACACTATGGTGGTAATCCTACCGCAAAAAGTGTACCAAATCAACACATTGCACACCTTAAACTTACACAATATGTCAATTATATCTCAATTTTTGAAAAAGGAAAAGCCAATTAGATGAGAAGGAAATTAGACTATAATGTCACAGAAGACAGGGGGAGATAAATTTTCAAGAAAAACATGTTAAAACCTGCTAGAGATAAATAAGATAAAGACAGAAAATTGACCACTGCATTTAGCAAGACAAGATTTAACATTTTGTAAAAAGCTAGTATGGAGTGGCAGGGCTCCCCAGGTGGTTTAATGGTAAAAAAAATTCACTTGCCAATGCAGGAGACATAGAAGACTTGGGTTTGATCCCTGGTTATCCTGTAAAAAAAATTTCTTCATGACCCAGACAATCACAATGCTGTGATCACTCACCTAGAGCCAGACATCCTGGAATGTGAGGTCAAGTGGGCCTTAGAAAGCATCACTACGAACAAAGCTAGTGGAGGTGATGGAATTCCACTTGAGCTATTTCAAATCCTGAAAGATGATGCTCTGAAAGTGCTGCACTCAATATGCCAGCAAATTTGGAAAACTCAGCAGTGGCCACAGGACTGGAAAAGGTCAGTTTTCATTCCAATCCCAAAGAAAGGCAATGCCAAAGAATGCTCAAACTACTGCACAATTGCACTCATCTCACATGCTAGTAAAGTAATGCTCAAAATTCTCCAAGCCAGGCTTCAGCAATATGTGAACTGTGAACTTCCTGATGTTCAAGATGGTTTTAGAAAAGGCAGAGGAACCAGAGATCAAATTGCCAACATCCGCTGGATCATGGGAAAAGCAACTTTTTCACTCTCCTCTTTCACTTTGATCAAGAGGCTTTTGAGTTCCTCTTCACTTTCTGCCATAAGGGTGGTGTCATCTGCATATCTGAGGTTATTGATATTTCTCCCGGCATACTTGATTCCAGCTTGTGCTTCTTCCAGTCCAGCGTTTCTCATGATGTACTCTGCACATAAGTTAAATAAGCAGGGTAACAATATACAGCCTTGACGTACTCCTTTCCTGATTTGAAACCAGTCTGTTGTTTCACATCCAGTTCTGACTGTTGCTTCTTGACCTGCACACAGATGTCTCAGGAGGATGGTCAGGAGGTCTTGTATTCCTATCTCTTTAAGAATTTTCCATATTTGTTGTGATCCACACAAAGGCTTTGGCATAGTCAATAAAGCAGAAATAGATGTTTTTCTGGAACTGTTTTGCTTTTTCCATGATCCAGTGGATGTTGGCAATTTGATCTCTGGTTCCTCTGCCTTTTCTAAATCCAGCTTGAACATCTGGAAGTTCACAGTTCATGTACTGTTGAAGCCTGGCTTGGAGAATTTTGAGCATTACTTTGCTAGAGTGTGAGATGAGTGCAATTGTGCAGCAATCTGATCACATGGACCACCACCTTGTTTAACTCAGTGAAACTATGAGCCATGCTGTGTAGGGCCACCCAAGACAGATGGGTCACAGTGGAGAGTGCTGACAAAATAGAATATACTCAGCCATAAAAAGAACCAAATCCTGCCACTGCAGCAATTTGGATGCATCTACCCACTCCAGTGTTCTTGCCTGGAGAATCCCAGGGACGGGGGAGTCTGGGGCTGCCATCTATGGGGTCACACAGAGTCGGACACAACTGAAGTGACTTAGCAGCAGCAGCAGCAGAGAATACTATGCTTAGTGAAATAAGTCAGATAAAGAAAAATACTGTATGATATCATGTTTATGTGGAATCTAAGAAAATAAATGAATGTATACAGTTAACAGAACCAGACTCACATATATAGAAAACAGATTAGTGGTTACCAGTGAGGAGAGGAAAGAACAGAGGGAAGGGACAAAATGGCTGTATGGGATTAAGAGATACAAACTTCTATGCATAAACTAGACAGCAACAAAGATACATTGTATAGCACAGGTAGTTATAGCCATCATCTTGTAAAATACAAAAAATAAACAAATAAAAATCAAGATAAAAGAATAAAAACTAAAATAAATTCTACAGCAACCACATAGAATAATCAAGTGGCTTACATAAAATCTGAATGAGTACACAATGTAAAAATATACATCCAGTCACTGAATGTGCTTGAAAAGGTTTTACTAAAATTATTCTCTCTTGGCATTGACTTTAATTTTAAAATTACTTGAAGAAAAAGAATTAGAAAGGAAATAATCTAAAAATGAAATTCCTAGGAAAAGTGACTGACAAGCAAATAATCCTTTCATCCAACTAATCAATTGGGTTTCCTTGTATAAGAAACAAATTAAATTGATACATAAGGTAAAAATGGCTGTTACTTAAAGCACACTATTTCCTAATATATGCCACAAAATAACACAATCCTACTTTTAGCACCAATTTTTAAGGTACTAATTTCATTCAATTTAAAATATACATATATGACCTCAAGATGGAGAAGCTCTATACAGTCAGCAAAAACAAGACTAGGAGCTGACTGTGGCTCAGATCATGAATTCCTTATTACCAAATTCAGACTGAAATTGAAGAAAGTGGAGAAAACCACTAGACCATTCAGGTATGACCTAAATCAAATCCCTTATGACTACACAGTAGAAGTGAGAAATAGATTTAAGGAACTAGATCTGATAGAGTGCCTGATGAACTACGGACGGAGGTTCATGACATTGTACAGGAGAGAGGAATCAAGACCATCCCCAAGAAAAAGAAATGCAAAAAAAAGCAAAATGGCTGTCTGAGGAGGCCTTACAAATAGCTGTGAAAAGAAGGGAAGCGAAAAGCAAAGGGGAAAAGGAAAGATATGCCCATTTGAATGCAGAATTCCAAAGAATAGCAAGGAGAAATAAGAAAGCCTTCCTCAGCAATCAATGTAAAGAAATAGAGGAAAACAACAGAATGGGAAAGACTAGAGATCTCTTCAAGAAAATTAGAGATACCAAGGGAACATTTCATGCAAAGATGGGCTCAATAAAGGACAGAAATGGTAGGGACCTAACAGAAGCAGAAAATATTAAGAAGACATGGCAAGAATACACAGAAGAACTGTACAAAAGAGATCTTCATGACCCAGATAATCACTATGGTATGATCACTCACCTAGAGCCAGACATCCTGGAATGTGAAGTCAAGTGGGCCTTAGGAAGCATCACTACGAACAAAGCTAGTAGAGGTGATGGAATTCCAGTTGAGCTATTTCAAATCCTGAAAGATGATGCTGTGAAAGTGCTGCACTCAATATGCCAGCAAATTTGGAAAACTCAGCAGTGGCCACAGGACTGGAAAAGGTCAGTTTTCATTCCAATCACAAAGAAAGGCAATGCCAAAGAATGCTCAAACTACTGCACAATTGCACTCATCTCACACGCTAGTAAAGTAATGCTCAAAATTCTCCAAGCCAGGCTTCAGCAATATGTGAACTGTGAGCTTCCAGATGTTCAAGATGGTTTTAGAAAAGGCAGAGGAACCAGAGATCAAATGGCCAACATCCGCTGGATCATGGAAAAAGCAAGACAGTTCTAGACAAACATCTACTTCTGCTTTATTGACTATGCCAAAGCCTTTGACTGTGTGGATCACAATAAACTGTGGAAAATTCTGAAAGAGATGAAAATACCAGACCACCTGACCTGCCTCTTGAGAAATCTGTATGCAGGTCAGGAAGTAACAGTTAGAACTGGACATGGAACAACAGACTGGTTCCAAATAGGAAAAGGAGTACATTGAGGATGTATATTGCCACCCTGCTTATTGAACTTATATGCAGAGTACATCATGAGAAACGCTGGGCTGGAGGAAGCACAAGCTGGATTCAAGATTGCTGGGAGAAATATTAATATGTCAGATATGCAGATGACACCACCCTTATGGCAGAAAGCGAAGAAGAACTAAAGAGCCTCTTGCTGAAAGTGAAAGAGGAGAGTGAAAAGTTGGCTTAAAGCTCAACATTCAGAAAATGAAGATCATGTCACATGGTCCCGTCACTTCATGGCAAAAAGATGAGGAAACAGTGGCAACAGTGGCTAACTTTATTTTGGGGGACTCCAAAATCACTGCAGATGGTGATTGCAGCCATGAAATTAAAAGACGCTTACTCCTTGGAAGGGAAGTTATGACCAACCTAGACAGCATATTAAAAAGCAGAGACATTACTTTGCCAACAAAGGTCCATCTAGTCAAGGCTATGGCTTTTCCAGTGGGCATGTATGGATGTGAGAGTTAGACTGTGAAGAAAGCAGAGCGCAGAAGAATTGATGCTTTCGAACTGTGGTGCTGGAGAAGACTCTTGAGAGTCCCTTGGACTGCAAGGAGATCCAAGTCCATCCTAAAGGAGATCAGTCCTGGGTGTTCATTGGAAGGACTGATGTTGAAGCTGAAACTCTAAGACTTTGGCCACCTGATGGGAAGGGTTGACTCATTGGAAAAGACCCTGATGCTGGGAAAGATTGAGGGCAGGAGGAGAAGGGGACGACAGACGATGAGATGGTTGGATGGCATAACCGACTCAATGGACATGGGTTTGTGTGGACTCCGGGGAGGCCTGGCATGCTATGGTTCATGGGCTCTCAAAGAGTCGGACACAACTGAGCTACTGAACTGAACTGATATGACCTTACATTTTTTTACAGTGAGCTTCTTAGTGACAAGACTGTCTTTTTCATTTTCAAACAGTATCTTTAGCACTCTCACAGCTTAACATATAATCTGATACATAGTAATGGCTCAACAAATGTTATCAAATAAATTGGAAGATGAAAAAAATATGAACGCTGAAACCAGAAATTTTGTATTACAGTACTCAGCTATGATCACTAGATGGCATCACTTTCCCAAAGTAATAAAACATTTAAAATCTTCCCAAAATATGGATTTCATACATATGATTCTAGCTGTATATAATGAAGTGTGAGGTTGAGTAGTAAGATTATGATAGCTTTCCATTCATTTGCATATGGAAGGTCTTTTAGATTTAGGAATCAGTAATGGAGATGATTAAGGTCAAACATAGCAGTAAGCCAACTATTTATTTGTCTGATGATCTTCAGGATGCCTAGTTCTTTTAGTGTATTACACTTTTCTAAAATCTGTCAAACTATTTAGTCCACAAAAAGTACAAATTCTTACCTAATTGTTCAGAGAAGCGTTCCGTGTTGCTCATCATAGTATCAACAAATTGTTTAAAATTCACTTTTTTTGTTTCTAAAGGGAAAAGAACACATTTTCTTCAGTATTAACTTGAAGATTTATTGTGATAAATACTAAATTATGTAAAATAAGGTATATATTCAGGGAGATAACATAATTATATCCATCAGCTAATACTAACCACTAAAGATATATGGGTATAAGGGGGGAAAGCAATTCAATTTACAGGCAAAAACTAAGCCCTGAAAACACCAAGAAAACTTATCAAAAATCCTTCTAGTCACAAGTGTACAATGTTTTTAACTTTAAACTTATATAAACATATTATCTTGACTTGCCCTTGCAACAACTCAGTAAATATGTAGGCAAATAATTAATATACTATTTATACATGTTAAAAAAACATGCATATATGATATGATTTCACAACAGATAATACAAAATCAGGAATTCGAGAAGAGCTCTCTTGACTCTTGGCTGCTTCTACATCAGGCTAACATTCATACAAATATCTTTACTCAAGCATGCTACTGAAACAATTAAACATTTTAATAGTCACTTTATACCTTAAAATTCTTCATAATATCCCAATGATAAAGAATAAAACATTTCTAAGAATTTTCCAAGGCCAGATATAAAGGTTTTACATAAATATGGTGAGTTTTTGATAATCCTTGTCCTTTGCTTACCCCATTGAGAAAAAAAAATCTAATAGACTATAAAAAATACACCACAGTATACTTTCTATTTTCAAGACTAAATATCCTTGAGTAGTTTACTTCAAAGAGCACCAAATCACTTTATATTCTTAGCCAAATTTTTGAGACAAAAGTAGTGAGACCTTGAAAAATTCTGGGGGAATTCAGAGTTCATTAAGATTTACATTCCCTGACAGGAACATATAAATTTTCTAAAGCAATAAATTCTGCTCTTTTATTTTATTATATTTGATACCCTGGTAGCTCAGATGGTAAAGCATCCACCTGCAATGTGGGAGACCTGGGTTCGATCCCTGGGTTGGGAAGATCCCCTGGAGGAGTGCATGGCAACTCACTCCAGTATTCTAGACTGGAGAATCCCCATGGACAGAGGAGCCTGACAAGCTACAGTCCCTAGGGTCACAAAGAGTTGAACACAACTGAGCAACTGAGCACATATACATACATACAAAAAAGAATATTTTGTATTTCCTCTTTTTTTATGATATTATACATGTTTTAATGCCATTCTACCAAATCACCACCCCCCCTTCTCCCACACAGTCCAAAAGACTGTTCTATACATCTGTGTCTTTTTTGCGGTCTCGCATACAGGGTTGTCGTTACCATCTTTCTAAATTCCATATATATGCCTTAGTATACTGTATTGTTTTTCTTTCTGGCTTACTTCACTCTGTATAATATATTGGAGACATATTTTCATTATGAAAAGCTTCCCTGGTGGTTCAGATGGTAAAGAATCTGCCTGCAATATGAGAGACCCAGGTTTGATCCCTGGGTCGGGAAGATCCCCAGAAGGGAATGGCTACCCATTCAGCATTCTTGCCTAGAGAATTCCATGGACAGAGGAGCCTGGAAGAATACAGTCCATAGTGTCACAAAAAGTCAGACACGACTGAGTGACTGGGCACACATTAAAATCAATGTTGCCTTGAACATGTCTGCTTGTACATCAGTGCAAATTATTTTCTTAGATTTATTGCTGAAAGTGAATTTTTCTAAGCCATATGAAAACCTTACCAAAACACTACATAATGTTTTTCAAAGTTTTTTAAACCACTTTCACCATATTTAGCAACACTTATATTAACAGAAATATTAATTTTTGCCAAGTAGGTGGATATAAAAAGTCATCTCACTGTGACCTAAATTTTGCATTTTCCTGATTCCTACTGCTGCTGCTGCTGCTGCTAAGTCACTTCAGTCGTGTCCAACTCTGTGGACCCCATGGACTGCAGCACATCAGGCTCCTCCGTCCGTGGGATTTTCCAGGCAAGAGTACTGGAGTGGGGTGCCCCTGATGTTGCAAATCTTTTTATATGATTATTAGAAATTTGTGTTTGTTCACCTGGAAATGACTGTTCTTGAAATTTAGACATTTTTTCTATTAGATGGTTATTTTATAGGGGCTCCCTACAAATACTCTAAAATAATCATCTGCTGCTATGTGTTGCAAATAATCTTTACTCCGTTTGTTGCTTGTCCTATTTGTATTATCTTTTAATAAGAGAAGTTCTTCATTCTAATGTAGCAAAATTTATCAATCTTTTCTGCTTAATGATTTTGTATTTTTTTTTTTGAAACGTCCCTCCTAACACTAAGTCAGAAAATTTTTCCTCTTTTTTTCCTAAAACTTATACTGTTCACATCTGGAAAGTATTACTGAATATAGCATATAGATAGGGATTCAATTCCTTTTTTTCCGTTTGAAGAGTTAATTATTCCAGCACCATTTATTAAATGGTGTTTCTTTTTCCTCTTATGATCTACCACCTCATTATATATATTGCCATATATGTGTGTAGATAGATTTGGAAGTTCCTTCTATTGTCTTATTGATCAATTTCTCTATCCCTGTGCCATTCTCACACTGTTTAAATTACTATAGCTTTATAATGAGCCTGGATAATCCAGAAAGCACGTCTCAGTCAACACCATACACACACACACACACACACACACACACACACAACTACATATGTTTTTCTTCTTCTTGGCCTTTACTCACACATACAAATATTAGAATTAGCTCATCAAAAAAGTTAGGGTTTTATTAGTATTGTTTTGGATAAACATTAATCAGATTTGACAGTCTTGGGTCTCTGAATCCATGATATGGGGTATATTACCATTTATTTAGGTATTTGTAATGTCTTTTAAAAGTTTTATCATTTTATCCACATAGGTCTTATATAACTTACAGTAGATTTGTTTCTATTTCTTTTTACTTTTTATTATGAAAAATTGTAAATACATTCAAAATAGAAAGTAAATGGCAATGAGCACCATGTACACTCCCTAGATGCAAATATTATCAACTCATGGTCATTATTATTTTATCTATAACCATATACACTCCTCTACCTCACTCTCAACCTTTCTTTTTAGGAAAGTTGCTGCTATGTTCTAGGGGCACCTAAAAGAATTGGTACCTTTATTATGAACTGTGAGCTTTGACATAATAAACAGTCATTATTCGCCCCCCTTCATGCCTTTAGTCCTGACTTGTGTCAATCAGAGAGTAAAATCACAAACCCTACCTTCTGTTTACATTTTTGCCTACGGGGAAAAATGTCTGAAAAACTATTCAGTTAGTTCAGTTCAGTTCAGTTCAGTTGCTCAGTCATGTCCGACTCTTTGCGACCCCATGAATCGCAGCATGCTAGGCCTCCCTGTCCATCACCAACTCCTGGAGTTTACCCAAACTCATGTCCATCAAGTCGGTGATGCCATCCAGCCATCTCATCCTCTGTCGTCCCCTTCTCCTCCTGCCCCCAATCCCTCCCAGCATCAGGGTCTTTTCCAATGAGTCAACCCTTTGCATGAGGTGGCCAAAACACTGGAGTTTCAACTTCAGCATCAGTCCTTCCAATGAACACCCAGGACTGATCTCCTTCAGAATGGACTGGTTGGATCTCCTTGCAGTCCAAGGGATTCTCAAGAGTCTTCTCCAACACCACAGTTCAAAAGCATCAATTCTTTGGTGCTCAGCTTTCTTCACAGTCCAACTCTCACATCCATACATGACCACTGGAAAAACCATAGCCCTGACTAGACGGACCTTTGCTGGCAAAGTAATGTCTCTGCTTTTTAATATGTTATCTAGGTTGGTCATAACTTCCCTTCCAAGGAGTAAGCGTCTTTTAATTTCATGGCTGCAGTCACCATCTGCAGTGATTTTGGAGCCCAAAAAAATAAAGTCTGACACTGTTTCCACTGTTTCCCCATCTATTTGCCATGAAGTGATAGGACCACATGCCACGATCTTAGTTTTCTGAATGTTGAGCTTTAAGCCAACTTTTTCACTCTCCTCCTTCACTTTCATCAAGAGGCTTTTTAAGACTGCTTATTTCTGGACACTGAGATTTTGAGAGTCTTGTACTTTTTAGTATTTTTGTACTTTTCTGTATTGGCTTAACTTTAATGGACTTTTTTTCCAATAAAAACTGTAAAGTCATCACTCTGAGGAAAAGAATAGCAAACTGATCCTCTTTTCAGATATATCAACCCAGTTTTCCTGAAAATACGTCACTTACCACCAACTTCAGTCAACTCTGTGATCTTCTGAAATTCTGGCTTAGAAAGGTAAACTCCTAAATTTTGAAGACAAGTGTTCAGATCCCCATAATCAATATTTTCATCTTTAATTTTATCAATAGCTTTAACGACATCAGTCAACACTGAAAATAAAGCAGTATGCAAATAAGTCTTAAATATACGTCAAAAAGAAAACACCAATAGTAAGATGAATTTTGGTTTTAACACATCAACGAAATACTAAAAATTTCACAAATATTATATATGAAAAGAATTGATGCTTTCAAATTGTGGTTCTGAAGAAGACCCTTGAGAATCCCTTGGACAGCAAGGGGATCACACCACTCAATCCTAAAGGAAATCAAGCCTGAATATTCATTGGAAGGACTGATGCTAAAGTTCCAATACTTTGCCCACCTAATGCAAAGAGCGGACTTACTGGAAAAGACACTGATGCTGGGAAAGTTGAAGGCAGGAGGAAAAGGGAGTGACAGGCATGAGATGGTTGGATGGCATCATCAATTTATGGACATGAGTTTGAGCAAACTCTGGGAGATTAGTGAAGGACAGGGAACCCTAGCATGCTGGAGTGCTGCAGTCCATGGTTTCGCAAAGAGTCAGACATGACTGAGTGACTGAACAACTGAAAGTAGGTCAAATATGATCCAATTAGCTTTGAAGTGTGGTGAGAAGACAAAAAATAAACATAACAAGTTAAACATGTCTCCTTGGCAGGGGCTGTGAAAGAGGCAATATTTCTCTTAAGAGGTCTAATCACGACTAAGTTTAATCATAAGTAGTTTAATTATGACTAAACCTGGTTTAATCATGACTAGTATAGGATGATAATAAAAAATTTTATAATTTTTGTAAATTGTACTTTCTTTGGATAATTAGATTATGGTTTTGTTTATATTTTTCTTTATATTTCTGCATAATCCAAATATGTCTAATCACCTTGTATAACACAAATAATTATAAAAAGTATTTCATCTTCAAATGTTTCTCATAGACACTTTTAAAACGAGTGTAAAGAAATAACTCACAAAGAAAAAAAAGAAAAGTATTTTCAGAATCTTTAATAATATGAATATTAATAAGTTATAAAATCACAGTATGAAATATTTGGAGAAAAGAGAAGAAAGAATCAATGAACTGAAAGACAGAAAAATCACTCAATGAACAACACAAAGAAAATAGGTTGAAATAAAAAAGAAGAGAGTCTCAGGGACCTGTAGCTGTATAAAAAAATGATCTAACATTGTAAAATCAGAGTCTCAGAAGAAAAGAGAGACAGCATGGCTAAAAAGGTACTCAAAGAAATAACGGCTAAACAATTTCCAAATTTTTAGCAACAGATATGAACCTACAGATCCAAGAAAATAAGTGAAACTCAAACAGGATAAAGCCAAAGAAATCCATGTCAAGACACATCATAATTAAACACAGAGAAAAAATTTTTAAAGTAGTTAAAGAAAAATAACACCTTACCTATAGGGGGGAGAAAAACCTGATGAAGATTTCCCTCAGAAACCATGGACACCAGAAAAAAGTGGCACCATATTTTTCAAGTGCTGAAAGAAAAGAACTTTCAACCCCAAATTCATACTTAGAAAAAAAAATATCCTTCAGGAATGAAAGGAAAATCAAGATGTTCTCAGATGAAAGAAAATGAAGAGAATCTATTGACAGTAAACCAATGAATGGTTAAATGGAAGATGTTTAAACAGAAAGAAAAGGATAAAACAAAGAACTTTGGAGTATCAGGAAGGAAAAATAAAAAGTGGTAAGCCAAAATATGGGTAAATATAGTAGGCTTTCCTTCTCTTAATTTTTAAATCACATTTGATGGTTGAGGCAAAAATTATAAAACTGTCCAATATGCTTTTAAATATATGTAAAGGATATATTTAAGACAATTATATCATACATATGGGAGGATAAAGGGACATAAGGATAGACAATATTTCTATACTTCATTTGAACTGGTAAAATAATGACAGCAGTAGACTGTGATAAGTTATATATATATATATATATATATATATATATATATATATAAAATACCTGAAGCAACCACGAAAAAGAGATACATTCTAAAATAATATAGATAAATCAAAATGGAATTCTAAAAATGGGCAAAATATTTGAATATATATTTCACCAAAGACACCTGAATGGCTAGCAAACATATACAAAAATACTCAACATTATTAGCCATTAGGGAAATGAAAATTAAAAGCAAAATAAGATATCACTAGACACTTATTATAACAGTTAAAATTTTAAAAAACCAAGCGTTTACAAAGGTGTGAAGAAACTAGAATCTTTATACATTGCTGTTGAGAAAGAAAATGTTATAGCTACTTTGGAAAACAGTTTGGCAATTTGTTAAAAACCTAAACATAAATTTACTATACAGACTAACAATCTTTCTCCTAGGGATTTATCCATGAGAAATAAAAGCGTATGTCCATAGAAAGACATGTATGCAAATATTAATTTCATTACTACTGATAAAAGTCACAAATTGAAAAAGTCAAATGTCTATGAACTTGCCACCCATCAACAAAACAGAGTATATCTATAAACTGTAATATGAATTTGTCCATAAAAAGGAATGAACTATTGATACTTACTGCAACATGAATTAACCTTAAAAACATTATGCAAAATGAAGGAAGCCAAGTATGAAAGACATGTTGTATGATTTAATTTGTATTAACTGTCAAAAAAAAAAAGGCCAAATCATAAAGCCTGAAAGCAAATTAGTGGTTGTCTAGGGATTGGGTGAAGATGAATTAAAATGGGCATGAGAGAATTTTCAGGACTGATAGAAATGTTACAAACTGGATTGTGTCTACTTCTGGATATATAGCTAAAATAATCAAAGTAGCAGCCTAAAGAGATATCTGCATGCCCATCTGTATAGTAGTACTATTCACAACAGCCAAGTGGTGGAAGAAACACATGTGTGCACTGACAAATGAATAAGCAAAATGTGGTGTATCAGATCAAATCAGATCAGTCGCTCAGTCGTGTCCGACTCTTTGCGACCCCATGAACCGCAGCACGCCAGGCCTCCCTGTCCCTCACCTACTCCCAGAGTTCACTGAGACTCACGTCCATCGAGTCAGTGATGCCATCCGGCCATCTCATCCTCTGTCGTCCCCTTCTCCTCCTGCCCCCAATCCCTCCCAGCATCAGAGTCTTTTCCAGTGAGTCAACTCTTCGCATGAGGTGGCCAAAGTACTGGAGTTTCAGCTTTAGCATCATTCTTTCCAAAGAAATCCCAGGGCTGATCTCCTTTAGAATGGACTGGTTGGATCTCCTTGCAGTCCAAGGGACTTTCAAGAGTCTTCTCCAACACCACAGTTCAAAAGCATCAATTCTTCGGCACACAGCCTTCTTCACAGTCCAACTCTCACATCCATACATGACCACAGGAAAAACCATAGCCTTGACTAGACGGACCTTTGTTGGCAAAGTAATGTCTCTGCTTTTGAATATGCTATCTAGGTTGGTCATAACTTTCCTTCCAAGGAGTAAGCGTATTTTAATTTCATGGCTTAAGTCACCATCTGTAGTGATTTTGGAGCCCAGAAAAATAAAGTCTGACACTGTTTCCACTGTTTCCCCATCTATTTCCCATAAAGTGGTGGGACCGGATGCCATGATCTTCATTTTCTGAATGTTGAGCTTTAAGCCAACTTTTTCACTCTCCTCTTTCACTTTCATCAAGAGGCTTTTGAGTTCCTCTTCACTTTCTGCCATAAGGGTGGTGTCATCTGCATATCTGAGGTTATTGATATTTCTCCCGGCAATCTTGATTCCAGCTTGTGTTTCTTCCAGTCCAGCGTTTCTCATGATGTACTCTGCATATAAGTTAAATAAACAGGGTGACAATATACAGCCTTGACGTACTCCTTTTCCTATTTGGAACCAGTCTGTTGTTCCATGTCCAGTTCTAACTGTTGCTTCCTGACCTGCATACACATTTCTCAAGAGGCAGATCAGGTGGTCTGGTATTCCCATCTCTTTCAGAATTTTCCAGTTTATTGTGATCCACATAGTCAAAGGCTTTGACATAGTCAATAAAGCAGAAATAGATGTTTTCCTGGAACTCTCTTGCTTTTTCTATGATCCAGCAGATGTTGGCAATTTGATCTCTGGTTCCTCTGCCTTTTCTAAAACCAGCTTGAACATCAGGAAGTTCACCGTTCACGTACTGCTGAAGCCTGGCTTGGAGAATTTTGAGCATTACTTTACTAGCGTGTGAGATGAGTGCAATTGTGCGGTAGTTGGAGCATTCTTTGGCATTGCCTTTCTTTGGGATTGGAATGAAAACTGACCTTTTCCGGTTCTGTGGCCACTGCTGAGTTTTCCAAATTTGCTGGCATGTTGAGTGCAGCACTTTCACAGCATCATCTTCCAGGATTTGGAATAGCTCAACTGGAATTCCATGACCTCCACTAGCTTTGTTCGTAGTGATGCTTTCTAAGGCCCACTTGACTTCACATTCCAGGATGTCTGGCTCTAGGTTAGTGATCACACCATCGTGATTATCTGGGTTGTGAAGATCTTTTTTGTACAGTTCTTCTGTGTATTCTTGCCATCTCTTCTTAATATCTTCTGCTTCTGTCACAATTTGTATGGAAATACAAAAAACCTTGAATAGCCAAAGCTATCTTGAGAAAGAAGAATGGAACTGGAGGAATCAACCTACCTGACTTCAGGCTCTACTACAAAGCCACAGTTATCAAGACAGTATGGTACTGGCACAAAGACAGAAATATTGATCAATGGAACAAAATAGAAAGCCCAGAGATAAATCCACGCACATATGGACACCTTTTCTTTGACAAAGGAGGCAAGAATATACAATGGAGAAAAGACAATCTCTTTAACAAGTGGTGCTGGGAAAACTGGTCAACCACTTGTAAAAGAATGAAACTAGAACACTTTCTAACACCATACACAAAAATAAACTCAAAATGGATTAAACATCTCAACGTAAGATCAGAAACTATAAAACTCCTAGAGGAGAACATAGGCAAAACACTCTCCGACATACATCACAGCAGGATCCTCTATGACCCACCTCCCAGAATATTGGAAATAAAAGCAAAAATAAACAAATGGGACCTAATTAAACTTTAAAGCTTCTGCACAACAAAGGAAACTATTAGCAAGGTGAAAAGGCAGCCTTCAGAATGGGAGAAAATAATAGCAAATGAAGCAACTGACAAACAACTAATCTCAAAAATATACAAGCAACTCTTACAGCTCAACTCCAGAAAAATAAATGACCCAATCAAAAAATGGGCCAAAGAACTAAATAGACATTTCTCCCAAGAAGACATACAGATGGCTAACAAACACATGAAAAGATGCTCAATATCACTCATTATCAGAGAAATGCAAACCAAAACCACTATGAGGTACCATTTCACGCCAGTCAGAATGGCTGCAATCCAAAAGTCTACAAGCAATATATGCTGGAGAGGGTGTGGAGAAAAGGGAACCCTCTTACACTGTTGGTGGGAATGCAAACTAGTACAGCCACTATGGAGAACAGTGTGGAGATTCCTTAAAAAACTGGAAATAGAACTGCCTTATGATCCAGCAATCCCACTGCTGGGCATACACACTGAGGAAACCAGAAGGGAAAGAGACACGTGTACCCCAATGTTCATCGCAGCACTGTTTATAATAGCCAGGACATGGAAGCAACCTAGATGCCCATCAGCAGATGAATGGATAAGAAAGCTGTGGTACATATACACAATGGAGTATTACTCAGCCATTAAAAAGAATACATTTGAATCACTTCTAATGAGGTGGATGAAACTGGAGCCTATTATACAGAGTGAAGTAAGCCAGAAAGAAAAACACCAATACAGTATACTAACGCATATATATGGAATTTAGAAAGATGGTAACAATAACCCTGTGTACGAGATAGCAAAAGAGACACTGATATATAGATCAGTCTTACGGACTCTGTGGGGGAGGGAGAGGGTGGGGAGATTTGGGAGAATGGCATTGAAACATGTATAATATCATGTATGAGACTAGTCGCCAGTCCAGGTTCGATGCACGATACTGAATGCTTGGGGCTGGTGCACTGGGATGACCCAGAAGGAGGGTGTGGGGAGGGAGGAGGGAGGAGGGTTCAGGATGAGGAACACAGGTATACCTGTGGCGGATTCATTTCGATATTTGGCAAAACTAATACAATATTATAAAGTTTAAAAATAAAATTAAATTAAAAAAAAAATCTTCTGCTTCTGTTAGGTCCACAGGGGAATATTATTCAACATGAAAAAGGAAGGAAATTCTGATACATGCTACAACACAGATCTTGAGGGCATTATGATAAACAAAATAAGCCAGTCACAGAAAGACAAATGCTGTATGATTCTACTAGGGTATCTCAAGTGAACAAATTCACAAAAACAGAAAGTATTGTAGAATGATGATTTCCAGAGATGGAGGGTCAAGGATGGGTAATTTTTATTTAACTGGTATCGGTATATAGATATAACTGGTATACAGATTAAGCACAAGCTGGAATCAAGATTGCTGGGAGAAATATCAATAACCCCAGATGTGCAGATGTTACCACCCTTACGGCAGAAAGCGAAGAAGAACTAAAGAGCCTCTTGATGAAAGTGAAAGAGGAGAGTGAAAAAGTTGGCTTAAAACTCAACATTCAGAAAACTAAGATCATGGCATCTGGTCCCATCACTTCATGGCAAATAGATGGAGAAACAATGGAAACAGTGACAGACTTTATTTGGGTGGCGGGGCTCCAAAATCACTGCAGATGGTGACTGCAGCCATGAAATTAAAAGACACTTGATTCTTGGAAGAAAAGTTATGACCAACCTAGACAACGTATTAAAAAGCAGAGACATTACTTTGCCAACAAAGGTCCATCTGGTAAAAGCTCTGGTTTTTCCAGTAGTCATGTATGGATGTAAGAGTTGGACTATAAAGAAAGCTGAGCACCAAAGAATTGATGCTTTTGAACTGTGGTGCTGGAGAAGACTCTTGAGAGTCCCTTGGACTGCAAGGAGATCCAACCAGTCCATCCTAAAGGAAATCAGTTCTGAATATTCATTGGAAGGACTGATGCTGAAGCTGAAACTCCAATACACTTTGCCACCTGATGCAAAGAACTGATTGATTTGAAAAGACCCTGATGTTGGGAAAGATTGAAGGCAGGAGGAGAAGGGGACAACAGAGGATGAGATGGTTGGATGACATCACTGACTCGATGGACATGAGTGAGTAAACTCTGGGAATTGGTGATGGACAGGGAGGCAAATGCCAGGAGACAGTGATGGACAGGGAAGCCTGGCATGCTGCAGTCCATGGGGTTGCAAAGAGTCGGACAGGACTCAGCAACTGAACTGAACTGAACTGATAAGAGTTTCAATTTTGTAAGATAAAAAGCTCTGGAGATTGGTTGCACAACAATGTGAATGCACTTAAAACTAAAATTACTGAAATGTACATTTAAAAATTGGTAAGATGGTGAGATTTGCCTGGTGGTCCAGTGGCTAAGAATCTGCCTTCCAGTGCAGGAGATACAGGTTCAATCCCTGGTCAGGGAACTAAGATCCCATATGCTGTGGAGCAACTAAACCCACGTGCACTGCAACTAGAAAAAGCCTATGCGCCACAACAAAAGCCCACTCGTCACAACTAAAAAAAGCCTGTGCACCACAACAAAGACCCAGAGCAAAGAGTCAGCTATGACCAAGACAGACACTACTTCACAAAATAGCAATGAAAGAATGATTGAATTTGTGAATGAATGATTGCATGGTGAAGCATTCAAGAAACCGATTTACTACTAGCATCTTGAAGGAATCCAGAGATTTAAGCACTTATATTAACCAGAAATGACAAATGATAATATAGCTTTTAACATGAGATTCTTCATCTAGGTATAAAAGGAAGTTTCTTCCTTTGGATTAATTTTTTCTTATCTGAGAAGTCTTTAAGGAGAGACAGAAAGTTAACTTCTTTTTAAGCATATGAATAAACAGAAGGAAATAAAACAGCATGCCTTCATAACTTTCATTGCTTTTTAATCTCACAGAAAAAAATTAATTATTTATATAAAACATTAAAATATTGCAAATAATAAAAAACTAGATTGTGGTGTGACTATAAATTTGTAAATCAGTGCATGGGAGATTCTATGTATGTAAATTTTACCTCAATAGAACTGTTTCTTTTTTAATGTTCTAAAACAAAGATAAACCAAAGTATTTGATTCAAACAAGTTCCTCCTTAAAAAAGTAAATCATTCATCAATAGCTAATAATGGAGCTAATTACCTATTTGACCTCCTCATTATCATTATCATTACTGTACATGGGTATAGCACTCTCCAGTTCATAAAATCCACATAACAATTCTGTGAAGTAAGCAAGTTAATTCTTAGTACCATGATACGTAAAGTTTTTAAAAAACTGCCAATGGCTTGTTAAAGGTTTTGTAATTATTAGTACATAAAAAAGCAAATTCAGTTCATTGAACCTAATTCTCCTCAACCTAACTGCTCTTTCCTCAAATGACTTTAAAATAAACTTCCTACCTACCATCATATTCAGGAAGATTTTGCTCTTTAGAGACAGCACTCACAAAGTCATCTAATTTCACCATTCCGTTTTCTGTAAAATAAAAAGTTGAGATGATACATTCTATTATGCTGCTGCTGCTGCTGCTAAGTCACTTCAGTCGTGTCCAACTCTGTGCGACCCCATAGACAGCAGCCCACCAGGCTCCCCCGTCCCTAGGATTCTCCAGGCGAGAACACTGGAGTGGGTTGCCATACTTATGTGTAAAAGGCAAATTCACATTTTAATACAACTATGAAAAAAAATACTTACCTTCACTTAATCATCAGCTTATTTCTTCTACATAGCCTGTCTCCCTAGATGAGTCTTTCTAAATTAGGTCTGTTCATTTCATTTCAACAATCACTGAGAGTATATTAGTGCCAAGAACTATGCTAGGCACCAAGGACACCAAAGTAAGTAAGACACAGTCCCTGCTTTTTCAATGTTTATTATAAAGTGCAAAGGACAGGGTTAGGTACTCAGTTCTTGATAGATACAGGAAAAAGGAAAGGTGCCCAAAGAGATGGACCATGAGAAAGCTAATGAGTCTATTTCACATAATTATGAAAACCCAGTCAACCAATATGCTATCCACTGATACCTTGACAATGCTAACCAGCCCTAACAGACCCACATATCCCCAATCCCTACCCCCAGTATCCAGCTAGTCCAAACAACACCTATTTTAGGTACAAACCTTCCACAGTGTTCATACTAATCCTGATAATCAGAAAAAAGGCTGAAAAAATTTAGTGGCTTCTACCCTTTAGATTTTTTAAAATTTATTTTGTATTAAGGTAATATTCATCTACAGCATTACATGTATATTTCTACCTCAATATACGCTACAGTGTGCTCACTACCAAAAATGTAGTTTCCATCTGTTATCATACAATTGATCCCTTTTACCCATTTTGTTCCACCCCCAACACTTACCCCTGGTAACCATTTACTCTGATCTCTACTCCTTAGATTTTTTTTAAAAATCAAACCTTCTTTCTTATTTGCCTTACCTAACAGTTTTGCTCAGGGTCTAATAATTCACTTCTAATGTTATTTCTGTCAGTCTTTTCGCAAAATGTTGCCTATGCCCTCTTTTCAACTGAACTTTTGCTGTGGAAAATTCTTACTTAATGATAAAGCAACTTCTCTAACACAAAAACCTTTCTTAGAAACTCAAACTCTGCCCTAAACTTAGGCTGGTGAGTGAGATATGCTATTTTATTCCTAGACGCTATTTAATAACTGCTTGCCTTGATTAAGTATCACTAGCCCTAAATTCCTAGCTACAGTACTCCCTCTACATTTTAGAATCTCCAATTATTTCTCCTTGGACTCCCTAGGCTATTTACTGAGAGATTTTTGAACCTTTGGGGTATCGCAGTCTTGCTACTTGAACCTCTCTTCTATAACTAGATAAGCTTTCCCCAGGATCTGTCCCACACTAGAAGACACAGCTAGGACTAGTGATGAAGAACCTTACAGAAAGAATTCTGAAATACAAAAGACCTACCTAGACCCTCCAAATCAATCTATTACATCAAATTTCCCAGAAATCATTTTTTACTACTCTCAATTTTAAAATATATGTATATACTGGTGTATAGTTGATTTACAACCTTGTGTTATTAATAGTTTTTGCTCTACAGCAAGGTGAATTAGTAATACATATATCCACTTTTTTTAGATTATTTTCCCATATAGGTCATTACAGAGTACTGAGTGAAGTTCTCTGTGCTACACAGTTGGTCCTTATTAGTTACCTATTTTATATATAACTACTTCCAATTTTTGTTTGTTCTTTCTGAATCTTCTTTAGAATGACCCATTCCATTCCCAGTTGAGAGATCTTACTCCAACATTTAATAATATCATGTAAAACTATCTAATTTTTTTTCAAAAAGTTTGATATTATCAGTCTCTCACCATTTCTAGCAGTTTCGGTCACAATCTTCTTGAATTCTTTATCTGATAAAGTAATTCCTATTGAAGGCAAAATGGACTGAAGTTCTTCTGCATCTATGTAATTTTCTTGGAGTTTTTTGATAGTTTCACAGACATTTCCTAAATATACAAAATGTGGAAGACTATTCAGCAACATAATTTATGTGTCTTAGCAATAATTGGCAGCTAAAGTCTTTTTCTTATAATCAGAAATCAAGTTTTACTTAATACCACCTTAAAACTCTTCATATTTATGTTGTATCTTACATTATACCTAATGTTTCTCTTACAGCTCAAACACAAAACTGTCTTGAAATTCTATGAACATTTATAAACTATTTGTTTGGAGGATCAATCTGTTCCAGTGGCCCAGCCAATGAGGTTTGATTCTTTGTTTGGTGGGGGGGCATATCACACAGCTTGTAGATCTTAATTCCCCAAACAGGGACTGAACCCAGACATTTAGCTGTGAAAGCACAGAGTCCCAACCACTGGACTGCCGAGGAATTCCCTGCAGCTTGTTTCTGATTAAAATATAATGAAGGAGTCCAAGAGATCAAAACATCAATGTGTCATGTTTAAATTTCAAGATTTCAGACAAAATTGGGAGTTCTCTCCCATCCTATCACTTTACCTACCATTTTTCAGTTCACGACCTTCAAAATTATAAAATTCTAGCAGACACACATGACCGTAATGAGCTTCCTAATATAATGTACTGAAATGGGAAAAATATCACCTCTGTTGTATCCTGGCAAAAATGTATACCCTGAATTTATTCATGAAGAAATACAAGAAAACCCAAAATGAGGGACACTACACAAAACAACTAGTCAATGCTCTTCCAAAGTATCAAGGTCATGAAATATTGAAAAACCATCCCAGATTGAAGGAGACTAGGACACATGACAACTAAGTGTAACATGTGGTCCTGAATGAGATTCTGGATCAGAAACAGGACATCCATAGAAAAACAGTCAAATTTTTAATAAGGTCCTATATTAGTAAATATTGTTGTATCAGTGTTAATTTTCCAGTTTTTTGTTATACTGTGGTTATATAAGATATTAATAGGTCAGAACGTTAGATGAAGAGTATGTAGAAATGTTTTCATTTCTGTGTAATTCTTATTAATTTAAAATTATTTAATAATGAAAAATGTTAAATGTTTTTTAAATGTAAATCAAGTGGCAGTCACATTTCACAGATGCTCAATCATCATCAGTTTATTTGGAGAAGTTGTATGAGATAAACTATTTTATCCTTTTCCAAATACAGAATGCTAAGTATGACAGTGGTAGGTGAAATCATTTGATTTTAGTGATACCAGCAAGGTAGATAACCACTTTCGACCACAATCCTGTTCTACCCACTGGCTAAATGCCTGCTACTCCATTATTCCCTTAATCAGAGCTTTAATTCTTAATGAAATACAAGAAAACTCAGAGACAGAAATAAGGCATGGCATAAAAGCAGTGCATCAGTAAAGGAATCAGAATAAACATCTTTATGCCTCCTTAATAGATAACACTCCTTTTTCAACTGAGTTATTAGAAGCATGCATGTGTGTGTGTTAGTCGCTCCATCGTGTTCAACTCTTTGCGACCCTGTGGATGGTAGCCCACCAGACTCCTCTGTCCATGGATTCTCCAAGCAAGAATACTGGAGTGGGTTGCCATTCCCTTCTCCAGGGGATCTTTTTGACCCAGGGATTGAACCCAGGTCTCCTGCACTGCAGGCAGATTTGTTAACATCTGAGCCACCAGGGAATAAGAATCACTAATGATTCACAAAGCATTCATCTTAACAACTACAGTCAGTACTAAATATAATTTTTAAAGGCTGGTAAATTTCTTGAAATAAAACAAATATAAATTAACTCCAGCTGAGGTCTACAGAAAGGAGTGTTTAAGTGGGTTCCTTACACAATATGTCCCTGGAGAAGGACATGGCAACCCACTCCAGCATTCTTCCTTGGAGAAGCCCATGGACAGAGACGCCTGGTGGGTTATGGTCCATAGTGTTGCAAAGAGTTGGACATGACTGAAGTGACTAAGCATGCATGCACATACACAATACTTCCATGATATAAGTAGTACATAAGAGAAAAACATACTCTGGCTGGGAAGTCACTGCTCATCTTTGAGGAATATCATAAAGCCTTAGGGATCTGAGATGTATACTATTAATTATTTTCTCTTGATATTCCCACATCCATAAGAAATAATACCTGAACAGTGTGGAGATTCCTTAAAAATCTGGAAATAGAACTGCCATACAACCCAGCAATCCCACTGCTGGGCATACACACGGAGGAAACCAGAACTGAAAGAGACACGTATACCCCAATGTTCATCACAGCACTGTTTACAATAGCCAGGACATGCAAGCAAATTGATGCCCATCAGCAGACAAATGGATAAGAAAGTTGTGGTACATATACACAATGGAATATTACTCAGCTATTAAAAAGAATGCATTTGAATCACTTCTAATGAGGTGGATGAAACAGGAGCCTATTATACAGAGTGAAGTAAGTCAGAAAGAAAAACACCAATACAGTACATTAACGCATATATATGGAATTTAGAAAGATGGTAATGATGACCATATATGCAAGACAGCAAAAGAGACACAGATGTAAAGAACAGACTTTTGGACTCTGGGAGAAGGCGAGGGTGGGATGATTTGAGAGAATAGCATTGAAACATGTATATTATCATGTGTGAAATAGATCTCCAGTCCAGGTTCGATTCATGAGACAGGGTGCTCAGGGCTAGTGCACTGGGATGACCCTGAGGGATGGGATGGGGAGGGAGGTGGGAGGGGGATTCAGGATGGGAACACACTGTACACCCATGGCTGATTCATGTGAATGTATGGCAAAAAAAATCACAATATTGTAATTACCTTCCAATTAAAATTAAGAAAAAAAAAAAAGAATACCTGAAGTACTATGGATATCCTAAATTTAAATTATGGAACTCTGAGCAAAAATTTCACATAGACTTCATATATAATTGGTTAAATAAATGACCAAAAAAAAAGCATTTCCAAAGGAAAATAGGCCCTCTACTTTCTCGGGAACTTGTTCAGTTGCTAAGTCATGTCTGGCTCTCTGCAACCCCACAGACTGCAGCACACCAGGCTTCCCTATCCTTCACCATCTCCTGGAATTTACTCAAACTCATGTCCATTGAGTCAGTGATGCCATCCAACCATCTCATCCTCTGAACCTTGAGTGATTCCAATTAATCACTGAATAAACTTCTCAGCCCAAGTTCAGTTCAGTTCAGTTCAGTCGCTCAGTTGTGTCCGACTCTTTGCGACCCCATGAATTGCAGCACGCCAGGCCTCCCTGTCCATCACCAACTCCCGGAGTTCACTCAAACTCATGCTCCCCTTAAAAAGGGAGCATCTGGAAAGGAACTGCTATCAAAACCACAGTATTGTATCCCTGGCCTGAATTCCAAAAGTGATGGTTATCCAGAGTATTGACAATTGAAATGCCTACAACTATCTAATAATTGCTTACTTCAGCTCATATCTATAATAACTAAAGGGCCCAGATGTTGTCTTACATATATGATACTGACCCAGAGCATTAATTGCAGTTTTTTCCTTAGATGAAACTTGTTTTAGAAGACTAGAGCTCCTTCTCACAGCTGGCTTCTGAAGTTTTGGGATACTAAAAATATCACTTTTATCCAGGGACTTTTTGAGGCCTGAAACATGCTTCAAGTCTTGTGGTTTAGACTTTGAGTCATGAATTTCAACTTTCTCTGAACTTTTCTTAAAGTTCATGCCATCCTTTGAATATGGTTCCTGGAATTCTATATCACTGCTATCAATCTCATCCTGGAATTTTCTTATTTGCAAAATATTTTTTGGTCTTTTAAATTCATAGTCATCATTCTCACTCATAATTTTATGATTTTGGAGGCTCTTTGTATTTGACTTTTGGAATAATGATGATTCAGACAGTCCAGAAGATAAAATGCTTTTCTTCCTATATTGTGGATAGCATCCTGACACATTTGATAACTTTCTTGAAGTAGCTTCATCCAAGGCTGTTCCTTCCATAATTGCTAAGCAAAAGAAACATCCATTAATTCATTTACCTGTACAATTTGTAAAGCCTTTTAAAAACAATACTTATGTCCTCATGAAAACTTTTCAAGACATTATCATTTGCTCAAATACATCAGATGAAGTTAATAACTAATACAGCTGATGACCAAAAGGTTAACTATTGACTAGGTTAAATATAATCTACTGGTTTAATATAGTTAAATACTTCCATCCAACACTATTCATAGCAACACTGAATCTAAAGCAAAAGCCTACTGAAGTACATGGTTCTCATTCCTTACTCTTTCCCAATTCAGAAAGATAATAGACTAATAAACCAATATAGATACAAATCCCTTAGTTACGAGGGTGCAGAAATATGAAGAAGTTGTAAAGGGAAATTTTTAAATATTTACAAAGTTAGAACACTTTATAAATAAAATGATACTCTCCTAAAGTAAGACAGTAAAATAATAACCCTCTTAAAAATTTGCAGCATTTGCAGGAGGTTAGTAACTTCATACATAAAATAAAGTTTTTATAAAAATATTAATATCCAAGTTGGGGCTTCATTTACAAAATCCATCCCATGGCTCAGAATAGTACCTTGCATTTGAATAACACATTTAAAAATATATCAAATGTTATAACACTTGACCCTCAAAATAATTCCATGAGAGCATCAAGTTCCTATAAAACCAAAGAAAACAAGAGACTTCTAATAGAGTAGCAGTACAATATTGATTATGAAGACATTTCATTTAGAGGAAAAAAAAAAGTTTCTTAGCTTAGGGTGTATTACAATGAACAACTGAAGGAAAGTGTTTGGATTTTAAGTGAAAAGTAAAAGTGAAGTCACTCAGTCGTGTCCGACTCTTAGCGATCCCATGGACTGTAGCCTACCAGGCTCCTCCATCCATGGGATTTCCCAGGCAACAGTACTGGAGTGGAGTGCCATTGTCTTCTCCTTTAAAAATTTAGAAACTTAAAATTATTTTATTATTATTATTATTTTATTATTATTTTTTTGTAATTGACATATAACATTTTATTAGTTTTATGTATAAAAAGTCTAGAAATCCTTGAAGATAAAGACATTGACCTCTAAGTGCTACCTCTCAAAAAGGAATAGGGTAAAAAAACAAAATCTTTGACATTTCTGCTATTGGCCAAGACATCATAATAGAAACTAACTTTACCCTCCAACTTTAAGCAACTGAAAAACTGGACAAGATATGTGAAAAAGAACAATTTTCAGACATCAGACAAGAGGTAGCATAGGACAGTAATCCTTTAAAGAAGGGTAACAAATGAGCTGAGCCCTACCACTGCACTAGCTTACTGTCTGGACAGTTTCCACAGCACAGGAAAGTAAAACCTAAATAGAGCCCACTGGTCTGAATGAGTAGAGAGAAGAGATTAGGAAGGCCAAAGAGGCTAGAATATGAGAGCAAAGAGAAAACAGAACTGCTGAGCTCTGGAGATCAGTGAAGGGGTCTGCTTGACACTTTGGCTGAGTACTGATCTGTACATACATGAGAGAGCATGACCTAATAACAAGGAAAGAATTACCATAAAATTATAGGTAGAACAATTCCTAAGAATAATTTATGATCTCACCAACCAAAGCAGAAGATCTTATAATATATGGGACATCTAGTAGAATCATCTGAAGAATGCTACCTTAGTAGTGGAGCTAAATTAGCATTAAAAGCTGCTCTGAGATCACCCTTAAAAAACTTTAGAAAACAAGCTTCCAAAGGACCTAACTGATTCCAAGTAACTCAACTGCATCAGGACAAAATCCAACACTATTTAAAGGAATGCTACAAAAGTCAGCAAATAACATAAACTTCACAATGTATCGTATCCCATCAAAAACTACTAGGCATCCAAAATAATAGGAAAATATAAGCCACAATGAGCAGAAAAATCAATTGATAGAAACTGGTTCAGAAATGGAAGAGCTCATAAAACTATCATACAAATACATTAACACAGTAATTATTAGCATATTTTATATATTCAAAAAAGTAGAGGAATATATTAGCAAGTTGCTTTTATTCTCTCTGTGTCCTTTGGCCACTTGGCCTTAGACATGGGCATTGATATAGAACTGTGTAGCAGAGTGTTGTTAAGTAAATCACTGTTTTCAGCTAGAGAAACAAAAATGAGAGCTCTCAGAGATTAAAAAGTACTAAATAGATTGTGGAGAGGGAGTATCTCAGGAAAATGATCTCATAAAGCTGCTTATAAACTCCTGCACTCACCCCTGATCTGCACATGCATGAATTTGGCCCTAAACAATACACCATGACTCTGAGAACTAAACTTCAGGATAGACCACTACCCAAGTTCCACTTTGGCTCTGGATGACACACAGATTTGAATAGCACTGCAAAGGCTATGAAAAACAAACTGATATTGAAACTGAAAAACACAGAAAATTAATTGAAATTTGTGGCCTAAACCAAATTGAGTCAAATTCCTGCCAAAACTAGATTTCAACATTTTCCATAGAATTTTCAAAGAATTTTAGACCCACAGTCTCACAACTTAATCTTCAAAATGTCCAAGATATAATTCAAAACCACTTCACATGTGAGGAACAAAGAAAATCTCAGTTTGCATGGGAAAAGACAAGCAACTGATGTCAAGACCAAGTTGAAAAAGACATTGAAATTGCCTTATAAAACCTTTCATGCAAGGAGCTCCCAGGTGGTCCAGGGGTTAAGAATCTGCCTTGCAATTCAGGGGACACAGGTTCAATCCCTGAGAACTAAGATCCCACATACACCAGAGCAACTAAGCCCAGGTACCACAACTACTGAGCCTAAGCATCATAATTAGAGAGCCCATGCACCACAATGAAAGATCCTGCATGATGCAATGAAGCTCCTGCATGCTGCAACTAAGACCCAACACAGCCAAATAAATAAATAAACTTCTAAGGATCTATTCAAAAAATGCTCCAAATTACAGTGAAAAAAAACCAACACTCAGAAAGATAGAAAGTCTCAGAAAACAAAAGATATAAAGAAGAACCAAATTTGGAAATTTAAAACTTAAAAATATAATAATTAAAGTAAAAAAAATTAATCAGATAGGTTCAACAACATAATGGAGATGTCAGAGGGATAGTTTATGAAACTGAAGGCACATTAGTTGAAATTATTCAATTTAAACAGTAGAGGTAAATAAGAATGAAAACAAGATTAACAAAGTGTCAAGGCTCTGTGTGACAACATCAAAGAGGGCTAACATTTGTGTCTTTGCAGTCTCAAGAAGGCAGGGGAGAAAATGTGGTGCAGAACAAATATTTGAAGTTACAATGACAGAAGACTGCAAGTTTGACAAGATAGATCCAAGAAGTTCAGTGAACCCCAAAAGGATAAACTCAAAAAAACACACTCCCAAAGCATCATAATCAAATGGCTAAAAACTAAAGAAAAAAGAAAGTATCTTGAAAGCAGTCAGAGAAAAACAGTGTATTTTATTATTTGGATAACATCAGGTTTCTTTTCAGAAACTGTGGAAGTCAAAAGTAAAAAGAACAACATTTTAAAATGTTAAAAGAAAATAACTGTCAACTCAGAATCCTATATCCAATAAAAATATCCTTCAGAAAGTAGAGAAAATAAAGATATTCTCAGATGAAGAAAAATAAAGCTAATTCATTTTTAGTAGATCTGCTCTTTTAAAAAAATGATTAAAAGAAGTTTTTCATACAGAAGCTTAATCCTTTGAAATTATTAAAAGCATGATATTCAAAAGACATGTAAGCAGTCAATATGAAAGAAGAAAAATATATAATGGCAAAAATTTGGTTAAATATGACTATTCCTCTCCTCTTGGTAGTTTAAAATATGTTTAATCATTGAAAGCGAAACATTATATTATCTGGTATGCTTTCCAAGAATGTAGTTGTAATACATAAGAAAAAATCAGAAGGTAAAAAGACCTACACATTGGTAAAATTTCTATATTTTACTTGAAAGTGGTAAAATATTTATTTCCATATACTTTAAGGTTAAATAAAGATACCCTGCTTATTTAACTTATATGCAGAGTACATCATGTGAAATGCCAGGCTGGATGAAGCACAAGCTGGAATCAGGACTGCCGGGAGAAATATCAATAATCTCAGATATGCACAGACACCACCCTTACGGCGAAAGCAAAGAACTAAAGAGCCTCTTGATGAAAGTGAAAAGGAAAGTGAAAAAGTTGGCTTAAAACTCAACATTCAGAAAACTAAGATCATGGCATCCAGTCCCATCACTTCATGGCAAATAGATGGGGAAATAATGGAAACAGTGACAGACTTTATTTTCTTGGGCTCCAAAATCACTGCAGCTGGTGATTGCAGCCATGAAATTAAAAGACGCTTGTTTCTTGGAAGAAAAGCAATGACCAACTTAGCAAGTTAAAAAGCAGAGACATTACTTTGCCAACAAAGGTCCATCTAGTCAAAGCTATGGTTTTCCCAGTAGTTAAGTATGGATGTGAGAGTTGGACTATAAAGAAAGCTGAGCACAGAAGAATTGATGCTTTTGAACTGTGGTGTTGGAGAAGACTCTTGAGGGTCCGTTGGACTGTAAGGAGATCCAACTAGTCAATCCTAAAGGAAATCAGTCCTGAATATTCATCGGAAGGACTGATGCTAAAGCTGAAACTCCAATAATTTGGCCACCTGATGCAAAGAACTGACTCATTGGAAAAGAGCCTAATGCTGGGAAAGATGAAGGCAGGAGGAGAAGGGGACAACAGAGGATGAGATGGTTGGATGGCATCACCGACTCGATGGACATGAGTTTGAGTAAGCTCCAGGAGTTGGTGGACAGGGAAGCCTGGCGTGCTGCAGTCCATGGGGTTGCAAAGAGTCGGACATGACTGAGGGACTGAACTGACTAAATTGAAGGTTAAATATGTATGTTATAATCCTTAGAATAATTGCTGAAAAATGCAGACATATGGTAAAAAAATATATAGGTAAATTTTTTTAAAGAATTTTTTAAAAACTTCCAAAAAAGAAGGTAGAAAAGGTTGGAAAAGAGAGGAAAAAATAGAAAAGAAATAACATGGTTACCTATATCTGATATAATTAATATATATATTTAATATATTTAATATATATAATTAATATATAATCTGATATAATTAATCACATTAAGTAAAAATGACCTGCTACTGCTAAGTCACTTCAGTCGTGTCCGACTCTGTGCGACCACATAGACGGCAACCCACCAAGCTCCCTCATCCCTGGGATTCTCCAGGCAAGAGTACTGGAGTGGGGTGCCATTGCCTTCTCCAAAAATGACCTAGACACTCCAATTAAAAAACAGGAATTAAAAGAATGAATATAAAAGCATCACCCAATTCTACAGGGTTTCTCTGATAGCTCAGTTGGTAAAGAATCCACCTACAATGCAGAATACCCCAGCTCAATTCCTGCATCAGGAAGATCTGCCGGAGAAGGGATAGGCTACCCATTCCAATATTCTTGAAATCCCTTGTGGCTCAGATGGTAAAGAATCCGCTTGCAATGCGGGAGACCTGGGTTCGATCCCTGGGTTGGGAAGATTCCCTGGAGAAGTGAAAGACTACCCACTCCAGTATTCTGGCCTGGAGAATTCCATGGATTGTATAGTCCATGGGGTTGCAAAGAGTCGGACACGACTGAGCAACTTTCACATTCACGTTCACCCAACCCTACGTGGTTTACAAAATACCTGAAATATGAGGACAGTTGTTGTTGCTAGTCACTAAGTCATGTCTGACTCTTTTGCAACCCCATGGACTAAAGACTGCCAGGCTCCTCTGTCCATGGGATTTCCAGCAAAGATATTGGAGTGGGTTGCCATTTTTTTCTCCAGGGGATGTTCCCGATCCAAGGATCAAACTCACATCTCCTGCTTGGTAGGTGGATTCTTTACCACTGAACCACCTGGGAAGCCCAGATATGATGATATAAGAAGGTAAAAAGAAAAGGATAGAAAATCTATACATGTAAACACTAATTAAAAGAAAGCTGAAGTAGTTTTATTAATATTTGAAAAAGTAAATTGCAGAGCAAAGAAAATTACCATTGATTGCATACACATTACATAATGATAAAAGAGCCAGTTTGCCAAGAAGATATAACTATCCTAAATGTGAATGAAACTAACAGAGCTTCAAGATGCATGAATCAAAGCCCAACAAAAATGAAAGGAGAAACAGACAAATCCACAATTATATATTTCAATACTATTCTCCTTTCACAGTAGTAGAACCAATAGAAAACCAGCAAAGATTCAGAAAAAATTATAAATGATGAGAATCATGCATGGGAGTGGGTATGTGATTATCAGTAGTATCTATGCAGGAAAAGAAAAATATATGTAAAACCAGAGACAAAACTAGAATTCAAAATAAACTTTGAAACTTTCAGGTAATGATGGCAAATTGAACAGCTTTCAAAAATTCCATTAAAATTATTCTTAAAATATCATAAATCCATAAGAAGAAGAACAGGAAAAGAAACAACTGCATGAATTTAGTAGATGGGAAAAGGCTGAATTCTAAACCAGAAGGAAAAAGCCAACAACCCAATTCATAACACAAAACCTCCTACATTAGTGGCATCTAGTTACTTCTGAAAGTGAAGGAAAGAGTAAAACTGAAAATAAAGGATTGTTTAAAAGTCTGTTTAAGCAGTAATCAGATACCTAGATAACCTTCACACACCCATATATTTTCTCATGGCCATGCACTGATCTCCCCTTCCAGCAGAAGACTAACAATTCACCAGAGAGGGTTAAACACAAGGTCTCTGGGTCAGGGAATACAAAACATAGAAGAGAGTAAGGGTATTATCTGGATAATGAAAAGGGAGGGTTACATGACAATTACCACTGAATAAAGAGAATTCCAGTTCTTTTGTCTCATTAAACACCTGAAACTCTGGCAAGATAACTTACAGCCTCCAAGAAGGAAACTAGAAGCTGATTCTCTGAAAACACTGACCATCTTGAAAGGAAAAACACCCTCAAGATGGTGATATCAAGGATCTTCGAGGCAAAATTCCAGCCAGATTGCCTATGGCATGATGCCCTGACCTCAGCAGTATTGGCATTTGGGGACACACGATTCCTCACTTTTGCCTGGGAAATCCCATGGACAGAGAAGCCTGGTAGGCTACAGTTGATGGGGTTGCAAAGAGTCGGACACGACTGAGCAACTTCACTTCACTTCAATTCCTTATTAAGAGGAGGAGAAGGGGATATCTAGAAGTGTGTGTAGGGACTTCCCTGAAGGTCCAGTGGACTTTGAAGACTTTGGAAGACTCTGAACTTCCAAAGCAGAGAGCATGGGTTCGATTGCTGATCAGGGAACTAGGATCCCACATGCCACACAGCCAAAAAAAAAAAAAAAAGAGTAAAAGTGCACACAAAGAATATCACCCACCATATCAGTAAACAAAAGATGTTGAGGCCATCAAGCCATCAGCCACTGCAGCCACCCCCATGGTGCATCTGAGTGGGTTCAGGATGGAGAAAAACAGAATATTGGCTCTACATAGTTAAAGTGCATGTCAAAGGAATAATTTCATTAAGCCCAGACTCTTGCATCTTCCCATACATAGAAAAGCAATAGACTCATTAACTTTAGATGTCTGGATTTTCTTTAATAAGCAGTAATGTTTTGATATTTGATTACATGAATTCTTTAGGAGTTTTGCAAAAACTCCTATATATCCTGGCTCCTCCCTTATCTCTTTGGAATAGTCCCTCAGAGCTTTCTGAAAGGCTGTATCCCAGGCTTAAGTCCTCATTAATGCCCCAAAGAAAACAAAATTCTCAACTTTTAGGTTGTGCTTTTTTTTTTTAAAGTCAACAAAAGCATCCTTGGCCTCTAATCACTTAATGCCAGTAATACATGTTTTAATGACCAAAAAGCATCTCCACATGTTGCCAAATGTTCCTGTGGGAGAGTGATAACCAAAATCACTTCTGGTTAAGAACCACTACTCTAGAGTGTTCAGTCCATGGTCAACTAGTTCCACTCCCAGTCTCAGAGTTTCCAAACAGCTTTTGAGTTCATTATTCTCAATCATAAGCAGACAACCAAAGATCACCAGACATTTGGAGAATGCCTCTAAAATGAAGGCCAAATAAGAGAAAAATAACTTGGAGAAAACACTATGAATGAAAAAGAAAAATTTTTAAACATCATCCTTAGCACAACAGAAGATATTATGTTCATGGAACAATAGGAATATCCATGTAACAAGAAGATGTTAAAAGAACATACTTTCAGAAGGGAAAAAAAATTCTTGGAAATCTTGAAAGTACAAATGAAAGCCTAAACACATGCGTTGGAAGATAAAGTTAAGTACATCTCACCAAAAAATGACAGAGAAAAAGGTTTTTTTAAAAAGAAAAAAAAAAAAGAGGAGAATCCATCCAGGATGTCAAGTATCTGAGTAATAAATGATTCAGAGAGGAAAGGAAATCATCAACAAATTGCTTAAATTTCTCAGAATCACATTATACTGTACCCAACACAATTGTTGCCAAAACAATCCATTTCAAGGCCCATAATCATGAAATTTCAGAACACTAAAGGTAAAGAAATTATTCTATAAAATTTCAAAGAAAAAAATCAGTTACATACAAAAAGTCAGGAATCAAAAGAATTGTGGATTTGACAGCAACACTGAAAACTGGAAAACAGAAAAATTCTAAGGAAATGTATTTCCAACCTAGAATTCTATATTAAACTGCCAATCAAACATGAGTACAGAATCTGATACAGGGAAAGAAGTGAAAATTCTTCTTCCAGAATGTTAATGAAGAAAGATTCAGGAATATAACTACACATAAAACTTTCAGTTCAGTTCAGTCACTCAGTCTTGTCCGACTCTTTGCAATCCCATGGACTGAAGCATGCCAGGCTTCCCTGTCTATCACCAACTCCTGGAGCTTGCTCAGACTCATGACCATCAAGTCTGTGATGCCATCCAACAATCTCATCCTCTGTTGTCCCCTTCCCCTCCCACCTTCAATTTTTCCCAGCATCAGGGTCTTTTCCAATGAGTCAGTTCTTTGCATCAGGTGATCAAGTACTGGAACTTCAGTTTCAGCATCAGTTCTTCCAATGAATATTCAGGACTGATTTCCTTTAGGATGGACTGGTTGGATCTCCTTGCAGTCCAAGGGACTCTCAAGAGTCTTCTCCAACACCACAGTTCAAAAGCATCAATTCTTTGGCGCTCAGCTTTCTTCATGGTCCAACTCTCACATACATACATGACTACTGGAAAAACCATAGCTTTAACTAGATGGACCATTGTCAGCAAAGTAATGTCTCTGCTTTTTAATATGCTGTCTAGGTTGGTCATCGGAGAAGGCAATGGCACCCCACTCCAGTACTCTTGCCTGGAAAATCCCATGGATGGAGGAGCCTGGTAGGCTGCAGTCCATTGGGTAGCGAAGAGTCAGATACGACTGAGCGGCTTCACTTCTACTTTTCACTTTCCTGCATTGGAGAAGGAAATGGCAACCCACTCCAGTGTTCTTGCTTGGAGAATCCCAGGGACGGGGGAGCCTGGTGGGCTGCCGTCTATGGGGTCGCACAGAGTTGGACACGACTGAAGCAACTTAGCAGCAGCAGCAGGTTGGTCATAGCTTTTCTTCCAAGGAACAAGCATCTTTTAATTTCATGGCTGCAGTCACCATCTACAGTGATTTTGGAGCCCAAGAAAATAAAGTCTGTCACTGTTTCCCCATTTATTTGCCATGAAGTGGTGGGACAAAATGCCATGATCTTCATTTTTTGAATGTTGAGTTTTAAGTCAATTTTTCAGTGTCATCTTTCACTTTCATCAAGAGGCTGTTTAGTTCCTCTTCACTTTCTGCCATAACCCTGGTGTCATCTGCACATCTGAGGTTACTGATATTTCTCCCGGCAGTCCTGATTCCAGATTGTGGTTCATCCAACCCAGCACTTTGCATGATATATTCTGCATATAAGTTAAATAAGCAGGGTGACAATATACAGCCTTGACACACTCCTTTCCCAATTTGGAACCAGTCTATTGTTCCATGTCCAGTTCTAACTGTTGCTTCTTTACCTGTATACAGATTTCTCAGGAGGCAGGTAAGATGGTCTGGTAATCCCGTCTCTTTAAGAATTTTCCACAATTTGTTGTGGTCCACACAGTCAAAGACTTTAGAGTAGTCAATGAAGCAGAAGTAGATGTTTTTTTCTGGAATTCTCTTGCTTTTTCTATGACCCAACAGATGTTGGCAATTTGATCTCTTGTTCTTCTGCCTTTTCTAAATCCAGCTTGAACATCTGGAAGTTCTCAGTTCACGTACTATTGAAGCCTTGCTTGGAGAATTTTCAGCATTACTTTGCTAGTGTGTGAGATGAGTGCAATTGTGAGGTAGTTAGAACATTCTTTGGCATTGCCTTTCTTTGGGATTGGAATGCAAACTGGTCTTTTCCAGCCCTGTGGCCACTGCTGAGTTTTCCAAATGTGCTGACATATTGAATGCAGCACTTTAACAGCATCATCTATTAGGATTTGAAATAGCTCAGCTCAACTGGAATGCCATCACCTCCACTAGCTTTGTTCATAGTGATGCTTCCTAAGGCCCACTTGACTTTGCACTCCAGGCTGTCTGGATCTAGATGAACAATTGCCCATTCGTGGTTATCTGGGTTATGAAGATCTTTTTCGCAGAGTTCTTCTGTGTATTCTTCCCACCTCTTCTTAATAGGTTCAGGAAGAGTAGGTGGATGTGGTGCAGACAGGGAAAATGAAACAGAACTAAATTCTTATTTTCAATAGTAAAACCAAATGAGGCTCTGTGGGCCCCCCAGGCATGGAAGTCCTTGTGTCCCCGGTTTCTCACAGGCAAAATTCCAGCCTCCATGACCTACCCTGAAACCTAGACAGTGTATTAAAAAGCAGAGACATTACTTTGCTGACAAAGGTCTGTATAGTCTAAGCTATGGTTTTTCCAGTAATCATGTACAGATGTGAGAGCCAGGGATAAAAAAGGCTAAGTGCCAAAGAATTGATGCCTTCAAACTGTGATGCTGGAAAAGACTCTTGAGAGTCTCTTGGACAGCAAGGAGATCCAACCAGTCAATCCTAAAGAAAATCAACCTTGAATATTCATTGGAAGAACTGATGCTAAAGCTGAAGCTCCAGTACTTGGTCACCTGATGCAAAAGCA
This sequence comes from Bos taurus, assembly GCF_002263795.3. Lineage (NCBI taxonomy): Eukaryota > Metazoa > Chordata > Mammalia > Artiodactyla > Bovidae > Bos > Bos taurus. The sequence continues at coordinate 46,455,128 of NC_037346.1, read as the reverse complement.
CTGACTCATTGGAGAAGACCCTGATGCTGGGAAAGATTGAAGGCAGGAGGAGAAGGGGACAACAGAGGATGAGATTGTTGGATGGCATCATGGACTTGATGGACATGAGTTTGAGCAAACTCTGGGAGATGGTGAAGGACATGGAAGCCTGGTATGCTGCAGTTCATGGGGTTGCAAAGAGTTGGACATGACTGAGCGACTGAACAACAACAATCAAGGGAGAAGCAGCCAAGTAACTATCAGAGGCAAGACTAAAGGGATCATAGAAACTAATCAAGATAGGAGACCAACCACCTGAGACAAGGTTACTGGAGTGCAAGCCCCGCTGGTGTTCGTTGCTCAGTCGCTAAGTCCAGGCCTCCCTGGACTTAGAGAGTTTGAGAGTTTGCTCAAACTCATGTCCATTGAGTCAGTGATGCCATCCAACCATCTCATCCTCTGTCATCCCCCTCTCCTCCTGCCCTCAATCTTTGCCAGCATCAGGGTGTTTTCCAATGAGTCGGCTCTTTGCATCAGGTGGCCAAAGTACTAGAACTTCAGCTTTACCATCAGTCCGTCCAATGAATATTCAGGACTGATTTCCTTATGATTGACTGGTTTGATCTCCTTGCTGTCCAAGGGACTCTCAAGAGTCTTCTCCAGCACCACAATTTGAAAGCATCTATACACACCCTAATTTTGTCAGAGACCCTACTCCTGGACCATTATTATAAAAGCCCTGACCAAACTCCCCTGGGTTGGGACACATAGTTTTTCAGGACAGGAGTCCACTGTGTTCCCCTTTTGCCTGACAAATCAATAAAGCTTTCTTTTCTGCTTCACTCAATACTCTGTTTCTGAGATTCAATCCAGCATGGGTGCAGAGAAGCCAAGCTTTCAGCATCAATAGTAGGAAGTTTACTTTGTCTACCTAAAATTTTATAAATTAACAAGTAGCAATATAAACATGCTATTTTCAGTCATGAAGATAAATATCAAGTAATCAGCTAAAACATTTGAAATTTTTGCCTCTGGAGAAGCTGAGAGGAGGATTAGGCAAGAGGCTGCTTTTTTTTTCTAGCAAGCTTTATAGAGCTATATAATCCTTAAAATTATGTACATAGATAATCTTGATCAAATGACATTTGGACAAATGAGACAAAGAGTAAAGAATAATAATGTATTTGATGCTTTTGAACTGTGGCGTTGGAGAAGACTCTTGAGAGTCCCTTGGACTGCAAGGAGATCCAACCAGTCCATCCTAAGAGATCAGTCCTGGGTGTTCATTGGAGGGACTGATGTTGAAGCTGAAACTCCAAGACTTTGGCCACCTGCTGTGGAGAGCTGACTCATCTGAAAAGATCCTGATGCTGGGAAAGATTGAGGGCAGGAGGAGAAGGGGACGACAGAGGATGAGATGGTTGGATGGCATCACCAACACAATGGACATGGGTTTGGGTAGACTCCAGGAGTTGGTGATGGACAGGGAGGCCTGCCGTACTGCAGTTCATGGCGTAGCAAAGAGTCGGACACGAGCGAGTGACTGAACTGAACTGAACAGGAAAACATCAAAAACAATGCACTTAATGAAGAAAAACTAAACAATGAGTGATAGAGAAAAACATACTATGGTTTTTTAAACAGTCAATGTCAGGATGTCAGAATGACCACAAATTGCAAATTAAATATTCCCTTTTTTTAGTATTACTACTTTGACTGCAGCCTTGAAATTAAAAGACGCTTACTCCTTGGAAGAAAAGTTATGACCAACCTAGATAGCATATTCAAAAGCAGAGACATTACTTTGCCAACAAAGGTCTGTCTAGTCAAAGCTATGGTTTTTCCTGTGGTCATGTATGGATGTGAGAGTTGGACTGTGAAGAAGGCTGAGCGCCGAAGAATTGATGCTTTTGAACTGTGGTACTGGAGAAGACTCTTGAGAGTCCCTTGGACTGCAAGGAGATCCAACCAGTCCATCCTAAAGGAGATCAGTCCTGGGTGTTCATTGGAAGGACTGATGCTGAAGCTGAAACTCCAGTACTTTGGCCACCTTGTGCAAAGAGTTGACTCTTTGGAAAAGACTCTGATGCTGGGAGGGATTGGGGGCAGGAGGAGAAGGGGACGACAGAAGATGAGATGGCTGGATGGCATCACTGACTCAATGGACGTGAGTCTGAGTGAACTCCGGGAGTCGGTGATGGACAGGGAGGCCTGGCGTGCTGTGATTCATGGGGTCGCAAAGAGTTGGACACGACTGAGTGACTGAACTGAACTGAACTTTGTTTTAAAGTTGACTATGTTACAAAAGATAAAAACAGAAAAATTATGAGATTGCAATATTATATAATTATGTGAAAATGTTAAGTCACACAGTAGTGTGTCCACGGAATTCTTCAAGCAAGAATAGAATGGGTAGCCAATTTCTTCTCCAGGGGATCTTCCTGACCCAGGGATTGACTCTGGGTCTCCTGCCTTGTAAGCAGATTCTTTATCATCTGAGCCATCAGGGAATATAATTATAATATTGATTATTAGGTATATTCAGGGTATGCAGATGGTGACTGCAGCCATGAAATTAAAAGACGCTTACTCTTTGGAAGGAAAGTTATGACCAACCTAGATAGCATATTGAAAAGCAGAGACATTACTTTGCCAACAAAGGTCCGTCTAGTCAAGGCTATGGTTTTTCCAGTAGTCATGTATGGATGTGAGAGTTGGACTGTGAAGAAGGCTGAGCGCCAAAGAATTGATGCTTTTGAACTGTGGTGTTGGAGAAGACTCTTGAGAGTCCCTTGGACTGCAAGGAGATCCAACGAGCCCATTCTGAAGGAGATCAGCCCTGGGATTTCTTTGGAAGAAATGATGCTGAAGCTGAAACTCCAGTACTTTGGCCACCTCATGCAAAGAGTTGACTCATCGGAAAAGACTCTGATGCTGGGAGGGATTGGGGGCAGGAGGAGAAGGGGACGACAGAGGATGAGATGGCTGGATGGCATCACTGACTCAATGGACATGAGTCTGAGTGAATTCCGGGAGTTGGTGATGGACAGGGAGGCCTGGCGTGCTGCGATTCATGGGGTCACAAAGAGTCAGACACAACTGAGTGACTGAACTAAACTGAACTGACTGATATTAAATTTTTATCTCCCTGATTTAAGAGAGTAAAGAGTTTAAAGAAGTCTTTCAAAACTCATATAATAAAATCTATAAATTAGTACTTAAAGATAATTTATAAACAAAACTTGCTATAGCAACAAGAGATCACTTACAAATATTCTCATACTCTTGCTGTAGTTCATCCAAAGTAAATATGATATCCCCAATATCCACCATTTGATTACCTGTAATATAAAGAATTCCTTAGTTTAGATACTGTATTTCCTTTTGAACACAATACAGCTGCTATCCTATTCTAAAATTACAACACCGCATAAATATGTGCAAATAGGAACGAAGGACCAGCTATTATGGGCTTTGAACAATATCTGGAATTATGAATTAGTAATTCAGTATACACTGAAACATAAGACTTCATTAGTATGACAAAATGAAGAAATCTTGTTCTTCCTGACTGGGGGAGATGGAATATGGAGTGAGAATTATTAATTCTTTCAACATTGTTTCAGCAGTTAATATCTGCCATATTCACTGTGTTACATACTGAGGATACAATATTGAGCAAAAGTAGACATGATATCTGCTCTCCTGGTGCTTAACTAGTCTTAATTAATACACAAACCTTAATCAAACAGTTTAAAATATAAATTGCAACTGAGATCAATCCTGTGAAAGTCTACAATATGAGAATATGACCTACTCAGAGAGGTCAGGGAAACATCTCTAAAAAACAGAGTGTAGTTTAGATTTAAAGTATTAAGAAGGACCCTGAGGAAACCATAATTTAAAAAGATATATGTACCCCAATGTTCATTGCAGCATCATTTACAATAGTAGCTAAAACATGGAAACAACCTGGATATCCATCGACAGATGAACAGATAAAGAAGTTGTGGTACATACACACAATGGAATATTACTCAGCTATTAAAAGGAATGTACTTGTGTTGGCTCACATGACATGGACAAATCTAGAGCCCATTATATAAAATGAAGTAAGTCAGAAAGAGAAAAACAAATATCATATACTAACACACATAAATGGAATCTAGAAAGATGGTACTGATGAACGTATACGCAGGGTAGCGGTGGAGATGCAGACACAGAGAACAGACTTGTGGACGTGGGGTGAAAGAAAGGGTGGGACAAATGGACAGAGTAGCATGGAAACATTACCATATGTAAAACAGATAGCCAGTGGGAATTTGCTGTATGACTCAGGGAGCTCAAACCTGTGCTCTGTGACAACCTAGAGAGGTGGGGTGGGGTGGGAGGTGGGAGGGATGTTCACAGGGAGTAGACATATGTACACTTATGGCTGATTCATGTTGATGTATGGCAGGAACCAACACAATATTATAAAGCAATTATCCTTCAATTAAAAATAAATAAAATTTTTTAAAATAAATAAATAATTCCCTGATAGCTCAGTTGGTAAAGAATCCGCCTGCAATGCAGGAGACCACAGTTTGATTCCTGGGTCGGGAAGATCCGCTGGAGAAGGGATAGGTTACCCAATACCAGTATTCTTGGCCTTCCCTTGTGGCTCAGCTGGTAAAGAATCTGCCTGCAGTGCGGGAGACCTGGGTTCAATCCCTGGATTGGGTTGATTCCCTGGAGAAGGGAAAGGCTACCCACTCCAGTATTCTGGGCTGGAGAATTTCATGGATTGTATAGTCCATGGGGTCACAAAGAGTCAGACATGACTGAGCGACTTTCACTTTCACTTTTCACATATAAGCAGGAATAACTAGGAGGAGAGGAATATTCCAGGAAAATAACAGAATATGTGTAATGGCTGTGGCAGGAGGAGAGCAGTATAAGGTTGAAACTCTAAAAAGGCACAGACAGTAAGGGAGAATGTGGTCTGAGATAAAGCTAAGATCCAGGTAAAGGCCAGGCTTTGCAAAGTCTTGTACATTAAAGAGGTATTATTAGATTTTATACAAAGAAGGTAACATAAACAGATGTTTCTTTTGAAAAGATCTTTCTGGCTACAGTGTAAAGGGAGATTAAGACTAGATATGGGTGAAAGTGAAAAGTGAAAGTCACTCAGTCATGTCCAACTCTTTGTGACTCCATGGAATTCTCCAGGCCAGAATACTGGAGTAGGTAACCTTTCCCTTCTCCAGGAGAGCATCCGAACCCAGGGATCAAGGTCTCCCAGGTCTCTCACGTTGCAGGCAGATTCTTTACCAGCTGAGCCACAAGGGAAGGCCAAGAATACTGGAGTGGGTAGCCTGTCCCTTCTCCAGGGGATCTTCTAGACCCAGGAATTGAACCAGGGTCTCCTGCATTGCAGGCAGCTTCTTTACCAACTGAGCTATCAGGGAAGCCCAGATATGGGTAACTTGTTAGAATATGGGTAGACTTGCAATTGTCCTAAGGAAAAATGTAGTAATGCTGGAAAACAGAAAGATTTAAGAGATATGTAGGATTTTAAAATAATAGTACTTCGTAATGATTTCACCAGGAAAACACAGAGAACATAGCTGTCAAGGATGATTCTTAGGTTTCTGCTTCACATTTCTTGAGCCTGTTCTAGGTGCCAAACAGTGACAAATTTTTATATCTATATCCTACAATAATCCTATGAAAGTAGTATTATTTGTCTAACCCATGGTTCCAAATAAAGAGGGTGATCTAGAAGCCCAAATTAGAATTCCATAAGCCAAAAAGCAAGGCACTGCAGTCGTTTCATATATGATTTCTGTTGCTCCTGGTTAAAGCATGCCCTGAAGGCTATTTAATAATACGAGTTGAGATTAGTCTTTAAAATTCCTATTTATATACATCTTCACGTTCCAATACATATAACTCTCCACTCGTGTCTACTACCCAAGAGCCCACCATAAATGACTACCTACTGAAACTGCATGCAGCCTGCTTCTACCTCCAGACTACACTTCACCAACTAAAGGCCCACCATAAAGCCACCACTACCAAACGACAAAATCCATTAGAATCCCACCAGAAAGGGTGCCATGTCTGATGATTTTCCTGCCACATTTACACAAACTGCTCCCTCAGTCTAAAAAGTTTCACCCTCTACCACCATCTGCAACTAACTCCTACAAATCCTTCAACATTTAGCTCAGACATCACCTCCTCTAATAATCTTTCTCTAGTGCTTCCAATATGCATATATACACTCTATAATAGTATTTGCTACATATATTATCATAATTTTCAGTTTATTTGCCTTTTCTACATCAGAATGTGAGCTCCTTCAGAACAATAAATATGTTTTATTCATCTGTGTATCTATCACCTACCAGTTTCAGGCACAGTAGATATTAAATGACTATCTGACTCATTAAATGAATGGATAAATCAATTAATCAATTACTAATCAATCCATTATTATAGGACATCTCTTGGTCACATGTAAACACCTAATATAAAATATATGCTAAAGATCGTGTTTAAAGAGAATGTAATTGTACAGCACAGGAAGATTTTGTAATCAAAGCTACAAAACAAAGTTGGAAATTTAAGAAATTTAGCTCTCCTAACTTGTGGAGTCAATGCTCTTGATACCACAGAAACTACCTCTCCACAAAGACAAGAAATGACTATTGGAAAAGAGAGATAACATTGAAAAGAAAAAAATTCCATTTTTCTCTTATATTTTTGCCAAACATACCAAAATACAACAATTAGAAATTTCTCACTTAATTTTTCTAGACTACCTTTTATCATAGACACCAGTAAGCAGTGTCATGGCAAAGGGCAAGAATCAAGTAGGAAAAGGAGAAGTAAAGGATGAATCAGAAAAATTGGTAGCCAAGAAAGAAATACGTATACATCAATTCAAATAACTCACTGTTGATATCAGCATATTTTATCACTTCCTGCAAAGTTTCAGGGACTACCAAGATATCCATGCTATCCAACACTTTATCCACTTCAGAAACTGGAACTCGACCACATTTTATCCTGTGAAAAATCTTCAAGGCATTCTGAAATGCTGCAAAAGTACAATAAACAAAGAAATTACTGTACAATGACAATCAACATCTTTCCCTGGAAGAGCAGATTTGATCTGGGAAAAATAAATTTAAGGATTTCTAAAAATTTACCTGCAAGTACGCATTTGCCCAATTCTAGCCATATTCTTAGCCTAAAATGTAATGTTTGCTGTTATACTATTATACTGCTAAAATAATATTATCAATAATAACTGGTTTTTATTGAATGCTGTCTATGTGCCAGGAACTGTGCTGAAAATTATGGGCTATATAATTCCATTATCACAATCGGCCTATAAAATAAAATTTTTCATTATCCCTACATTACAGATAAGGAAACTAAAGCTCAGAAAGTCCCTTTTGATTGTACTTTAAGTATATGGAAAAGCCAGAATTCTAATCCAAAATGTTTGCTCTTAATCATCATATTATACGCACCTCTTAGTTAAAACTTTTAGCTATAACAATTTCTTACCAGTGGTATAATCTACAATAGCAAAACACCTTGATCCAAAACTGGGGGCAGTTATTAATTACTTTAAAGTGTAATTTAGGAAAGATATTGTAAAAGAGATAAGAATGGTGTAAATACAGAATTTTTCTTCAGATTTTTTATATACTACACAGAATTTGACAATGGTTTAACCACAATTAAAATGTCTATTTATCCATAGAAATCTCTTAACTGTCCTTGATATCAAAAGTGAACTGGGAAGAACATGGTTAAAAGAAAGTAAACATAATAATGAAGAGAATTTCGCCCCAAAAGAAGGCTTCCTTAAAACCTAAACAGTTAAGTTCAGTTCAGTCGCTCAGTCGCGTCCGACTCTTTGCGATCCCATGAATCGCAGCACGCCAGGCCTCCCTGTCCATCACCAACTCCCGGAGTTCACTCAAACTCATGTGCATCGAGTCGGTGATGCCATCCAGCCATCTCATCTTCTGTCATCCCCTTCTCCTCCTGCCCCCAATCTCTCCTAGCATCAGGGTCTTTTCCAATGAGTCAACTCTTCGCATGAGGTGGCCAAAGTATTGGAGTTTCAGCTTCAGCATCAGTCCTTCCAATGAACACCCAGGACTGATCTCCTTTAGGATGGACTAGTTGGATCTCCTTGCAGTCCAAGGGACTCTCAAGAGTCTTCTCCAACACCACAGTTCAAAAGCATCAATTCTTCGGCACTCAGCTTTCTTCACAGTCCAACTCTCACACCCATACATGACTACTGGAAAAACCATAGCCTTGACTAGATGGACGTTTGTTGGCAAAGGAATGTCCCTGCTTTGCAATATGCTATCTAGGTTGGTCATAACTTTCCTTCCAAGGAGTAAGCGTCTTTTAATTTCATAGCTGCAATCACTATCTGTAGTGATTTTGGAGCCCAAAAAAATAAAGTCTGACACTGTTTCCATTGTTTCCCCATCTATTTCCCACAAAGTGATGGGACCAGATGCCATGATCTTAGTTTTCTGAATGTTGAGCTTTAAGCCAACATTTTTCACTCTCCTCTTTCAGCAAGAGGCTTTTTAGTTCCTCTTCACTTTCTGCCATAAGGGTGGTGTCATCTGCATATCTGACGTTATTGATATTTCTCCCGGCAATCTTGATTCCAGCTTGTGCTTCTTCCAGTCCAGCATTTCTCATGATGTACTCTGCATATAAGTTAAATAAGCAGGGTAACAATATACAGCCTTGATGTACTCCTTTTCCTATTTGGAACCAGTCTGTTGTTCCATGTCCAGTTCTAACTGTTGCTTCCTGACCTGCATACAGGTATCTCAAGAGGCAGGTCAGGTGGTCTAGTATTCCCATCTCTTTTCAGAATCTTCCAGTTTATTGTGATCCACACAGTCAAAGGCTTTGGCATAGTCAATAAAGCAGAAGTAGATGGTTTTCTGGAACTCTCTTGCTTTTTCCATGATCCAGCAGATATTGGCGATTTGACCTCTGGTTCCTCTGCCTTTTCTAAAACCAGCTTGAACATCTGGAAGTTCATGGTTCATGTATTGCTGAAGCCTGGCTTGGAGAATTTTGAGCATTACTTTACTAGCGTGTGAGGTGAGTGCAATTGTGTGGCAGTTTGAGCATTCTTTGGCATTGCCTTTCTTTGGGATTGGAATGAAAACTGACCTTGTCCAGTCCTGTGGCCACTGCTGAGTTTTCCAAATTTGCTGGCATATTGAGTGAAGCACTTTCACAGCATCATCTTCCAGGATTTGAAATAGCTCAAATGGAATTCCATCACCTCCTCTAGCTTTGTTCGTAGTGATGCTTCCCAAGGCCCACTTGACCTCACATTCCAGGATGTCTGGCTCTAGGTGAGTGATCACACCATCATGATTATCTGGGTTGTGAAGATCTTTTTTGTACAGTTCTTCTGTGTATTCTTGCCACCTCTTCTTAATATCTTCTGCTTCTGTTAGGTCCCTACCATTTCTGTCCTTTATCAAGCCCATATTGCATGAAATGTTCCCTTGGTATCTCTAATTTTCTTGAAGAGATCTCTAGTCTTTCCCATTCTGTTGTTTTCCTCTATTTCCTTGCATTGATCCTAAACAATTATCTGTATCCAAATGCTACATTTAACATATTTAAGTGTAACTTAGACCACTATATCCCTTAATTTACCTTGATAAGGAAACACAATTCAAATAATTCCAGAGGGCAAACCATTTTGTAGTCAGACTAGATTTCCCTGGAATTCAGCATATAGTAAACATAATGATCTACAAGTCTTTAGATAAGCACAGTAGAAGAGGAAGAACTGACACTATTCATTCAACAAGTAGTTATTAGTCAAGTGAGCAAAAACAGCAGAGGAAAGAGAACTAGATGGCAGAGGAGTAGGTGGACCGTGGAGTACACCTCTCTCCAAGGATACATCAGGAATACACCTTCAGACATAGAAGTGCATGCAGAACTCCAGCTGAGAACCGACAGGAGTACCTGACCAGTGGAAAAGAATATATAGAACCATGCAAAACTCGATAGGATGAAGGATCTAGGGGGAAAAACAGGAGTGTTAGCAGGACTGGACCTGCCCTTCAGCAGGTCGGTGAACTGAAGCAGGGGTCTGATCCCTACAGTGGGGCAACCGTCTGAGTCAGAGAAGAAACATTTAAGGCTGAGAGTGAAACAGCTGATCAGTGACAGCCTAAACAGAATGAGAATCAGATGGTCCTTGCCACAGCCATACACACCCCAGGCAGGAACGCTGGTCTCCTGGAAGGCGCAGCAGCTGGGAGCTGGAGTTTAGGGATTGTGGAGCAATCCCAGGGCGAGGGCTGCTACCGACTTCTGAGAGATAGATTGAGGGGATGTGAGGGAGATGGTGGTGGGAAATGCCAGTGAAGGAAAGCGAGGCAACCATGGAAGCAACACAATACACCTGAATCACGTGTAGTGGGTGGAGCCATCACCATCGCCTCTCTCCCCACACAGGCCAGCATTGGCCCCTGAACAACAGAGAGGCTGGCCCATCAAATGCCTAATGCACTGAACTACAGAGTAGGAGCCCACCCAGGGTGCCCCTTTAAGTGCCTGACACACCTATCTACAGAGTAGGACCCCAGCCAGGGGTACCCCTCTATTTGCCTGACACGCCAAACAACAGAGAAGGACTGACTCCAGGCAAAGGAGCCCGCTAAGTGTCTAAATGGGGGTAGCTACAGAGAAAGACTAGCCAAAAAGGCCTTCTGATTGCCAGCTACAAGAGGCTTTGGAAAAAAAAAAAAGACTCTGATAGGGCCGTAACTCCTGTGGCAGAGGCAGTCTGTGTCCCTGCACACTTGGTGCTGCCAGGGTCCCCACAAGCCAAGCAGCTGCGCCACCTTCACACTCAAGTCTCACTGGGGCAGAGCTACCATGGGCAAAAAAAAAGTCTTGCATCTATGCACACAGGGTCGCTTTGGTCATGTCTGACTCTTTGCAACCCTGTAGACTGTGGCCTGCCAGGCTTCTCTATCAGAGAGGGGGTTCTCCAGGCAAGAATACTGCAGCATATTGGCCAATACTGGTTGCCATACCCTTCTAGAGCACTATATTTCCTGCTGCCCTAGCCACCAACCCCCCTGAGTACCTAGTGCTGCCAGAATTCCTGTGACCCAAGCAGTTGCACCACTTCCACACCTGGCCCTCACAGGGGAAAACCCAAGCCCTCCAGGGTAGCCTCAGGAGCTAAACCCCAGTGGATGACCCACATGTAGAGGTGGAAATAAAACCACAATTGAAACCCAGAGGCAGTATGGCTAAGGAATAAGACCCCAAACTTTCCCACCATCTGTACAAGCTGCAGATTAAATCTACAAGATCAACTAAGCAGACTCTGTGTCAGTGGAATATATAAAAGGCCACTGAGAGCTCCCATTAAAAAAAAATGCACTGGTTCTGATAGCTGTGGACACTGGAGGCAAGAACACACAGGAGTAGGACCAGATTAGAATCTGAGGGGTCCCCACTGCTGGTCCAGAGATCAGTAGTGTTGGTGGGCATCCTAGGGAGGTAAGGTAGACTGTGATTCCCAGCCAGGGAAAGGACTCTCGACAGCAGTGGCTCAAGAAAAACATTTATTATTCTTATTTTTTTACTTTTTCTGTAGATACTTGCGGATTTTGTTGTGGTTTTTTTTTTTTTTTTTCCTTTTTTCCTTCCTCTGTTGTAGTTATTGGTTTTATTGGCACTAAGAAATCCAATTAAGCTTTTGAGCTTTTTTTTCTCGGTCTCATTTTCTATTGTTGTCATAAACCTCTGCCTCTACATTGGGCTTTTGCAGTTCTGTGGAGTTTTCCTCCTTTTTTTTTTTTTTGTTTTCTCCTTATTTTTAATGTTTTAAACCTATTTTTATTTTTTCTACATATATTCCTTTGTTTGCTTTTCCTACTGTTTTATCCCTTTGCAGTTACTCTTTAACGTATATATATATCTTCTTCATCTACTTCTATTTAACTTTGCATATCTATTCTTTCTTTCTTTCTTTTCTTTCTCTCCTTCCCTCTCAACATATTTGTTAGTTTTATTTTCATTGCTTTATTCCCTAATTGGCACCTTGCTTTAGTTTTGTTTTCCAGTTTGTGCTTTAATTAGTTTTGTTCTGGTAGACATAATTTTTGTTTTCCTTTGTTTGCCAGGTCAATCTATTGTACTTTATTTTTGTTGGACTGTTTTGATTTTGCTTATGGGTGTATATGTATATGTGTATATTCAGTCACACATTCTATTGTTGTTATAAACTTCTGCTTCTACATTGGGCTTTTGCAGTTCTGTGGAGTTTTCCTCTTTTCTTCTGTTTTTTTTTTTTTTCTTTTTTATATTTTTAATTTTTAAAAAACCTATTATATTTTTCTACATTTACTCCTTTGTTTGCCTTCCCTATTGTTTTTTCCCCTTGCAGTTAATCTTTAATGTGTGTAAATCTTCTTCATCTACCTCTATTTAACTTTGTATATCTATTATTTCTTTCTTTTCTTTCTTTCCTTTTCTCCCAATATATTTGTTCATTTTGTTTTCATTGCTTTATTCTCCACTTGGCACCTTGTTTTAGTTTTGTTTTCCAATTTGTACTTTAGTTTTGTTCTTAACTGGTAAATATAATTTTTTATTTCCTTTGTTCACCAGATCAGTCTACTGTACTTTATTTTTGTTGGACTGTTTTCACTTTGCTCATGGGTGTATATGTATATGTGTATATTCCATTATTTTAGTTATTATTTGCCTGATTTTGTAACTGATATTTGTCTGGGGTTCATCTTTGGTTTCTTGTTTTTGGATATTTGCTTTAATCTCACCTCATGCATTTGTGGAATCTTCATTCCTGACCACAGATCAAGCCCTGGGCCTTTGGAGTAAGAGCACTGACTCCAAGACCTAGACTACCTGAGAACTAACCCTAGGGAGTATCAAATAGTGAGAACTCACACAAAGGAAACCACTGGAATACAAGACCTGGCATCACCCAACCACCAGTAGCACCCTGTGCAGGACGCCTCATCTAAACAACAAACAAAACAAAAATACAAACCCAATCATCAGCAGACAGGATTACCACCTTACTTAGCCTTGCCCATTAGAGGAAAAACAAACAAACAAACAAAAACTCAGCACAAATCTCACCCTATAGAAGCTCACAGAAACCACAGGACCAGTCTTAGGAGTGCAGAAACCAAAAGGAAGAATTCAACCTTCTTCAAGGAAAAAATTCAACTTCCCTTGAAGCCTGGGAAAGGAGACCTCAAACACAATAACCTAAACTAATAATAATAATAATGAAAAGGCAGAGAAATATGGCACAAATAAAAGAACAAACTAGAAGCACTGAAGTCCAAATAAATGAGGAAATAGGCACACTACCTGAAAAAGAATTCAGAATAATGATAGTAAAGATGTTCAAAAACCTTGAAAACAAAATGGAGAAATTGCAAGAATCAATTAACAAAGATCTAGAATTAAACAATAAACATATAGAGACAAACAACACAATTACTGAAATTAAAAATACTCTGGAAGGAATCAATAGCAGAATATCTGAAGCAAAATGAATCAGTGAGCTGGAAGATGAAATGGTGGAAATAACTTCTGAAGAACAGAATAAAGTAAAAAGAATGAAAAGAGCCAAGGACAGTCTCAGAGACTTCTGGGAACATATCAAATGCACCAACATACAAATTATAGGGGTCCCAGAAGAAGAAGAGAAAAAAAAAGGTATGAGAAAATTTTTGATGAGATTACAGTTGAAAACTTCCCCAACGTGGAAAAGAAAATAGTCAATGAAGTCCAAGAGGCACAAAGAGTCCCATACAGAATAAACCCAAGGAAAAACACACCAAGACACATACTAATCAAACTAACAAAAAATAAACACAAAGAAAGAATATTAAAAGCAGCAAGGGAGTAGCAACAAGTAACATAAAAGGGAAACCCCATACACTTAACAGCTGATCTTTCAGCAGAAACTCTGCAGGCCAGAAGGGAATGGCAGGATATATTAAAGTACTAAAAGGGAAAAATCTACAATCAAGATTACTGTACCCAGCAAGAATCTCATTCAAAATTAATGGAGAAATAAAAAGCTTTTCAGACAAGCAAAAGTTAAGAGAATTCAGTACCACCAAACTGGCTTTACAACAAATGTTAAAGGGACTTATATAGTCAAGAAATACAACAGGGGAAAAGAAAAGATCTATAAAATCAACTCCAAACAATTAAGAAAATGGCAATAGGAACATATATATCAATAATTACTTTAAATGTAAATGGATTAAATGCTCCAGCCAAAAGACACAGACTGGCTGAATGTATACGAAAACAAGACCAATATCTATGCTGTCTACAAGAAACCCACTTCAGACCTAAAGACACATATAGACTGAAAGTAAGAGGATGGAAAAATATATTCCATGCAAATGAGAAGCAAAAGAAAGCTGGAGTAGCAATCCTCATATCAGAAAAAAATACACCTTAAAATAAAGAAGATTACAAGAGATAAGGAAGGACACTACATAATGATCAAGGGATCAATCCAGGAGGAAGACATAACAATTGAAAATATCTATGCACCCAACATAGAGGCACCTCAATACATAAGACAAACACTAACAGACATAAAAGGAGAAACTGACAGTAACATAATAATAGTAGGAGACTTGAACACCCCACTCACACCAATGGACAGATCATCAAAACAGAAAATTAATAAGGAAACACAAGTCTTAAATGATACATTAGATGAGATGGATCTCATTGACATCTTCAAGACATTCCATCCAAATGCAGAAGAATACACTTTCTTCTCAAGAGCACATGGAACATTCTCTAGGATAGACCACATCTTGGGTCACAAATCAAACCTCAGTAAATTTAAGAAAATTGAAATTGTATCAAGCATCTTCTCTGACCACAATGCTATGAGACTGGATATTAATTACAAGAAAAAAAAAGTGTAAGAAACAAAAACACATGGAGATTAAACAACACGTTTCTAAATAACAAACAGTTTACTGAAGAAATCAAAAGGGAAATCAAAAAATTTCTAGAAACAAATGACAATGAAAACACAATTCAAAACCTATGGGATGCAGCAAACGCAGTTCTAAGAGGGAAGTTTATAGCAACACAATCCTACTTCAAGAAACAAGAAAAACATCAAATAGACAACCTAACTTTACACCTAAAACAACTGGAAAAAGAAGAAGAACAACAACAAAAAAACATAATTAGTAGAAGAAAAGAAATCATAAAGATCCAAGCAGAAATAAATGAAAAAGAAATGAAAGAAACAATAGTACAGATTAATAAAAGTAAAAGCTGGTTCTTCGAGAAGATAAACAAAATTGACAAACCTTTAGTCAGACTCATCAAGAAAGAAATAAGAATCAAATCAACAAAATTAGAAATGAAAAAGGAGAAGTTACAACAGACAATGCAGAAAACAAAGGATTATAAGAGACTACTATGAACAACCATATGGCAATAAAATAGATAACCTAGAAAAAATGGACAGGTTCTTAGAAAAGTTCAATCTTCCAAGACTGAACCAGGAAGAAATAGAAATTATGAACAACCCAATTACAAGCACTGAAATTGAAGCTGGGATCAAAAATCTCCCAAAACACAAAAGCCCAGGACCAAATGGCTTCACAGAAGAATTCTTTCAAACATTTGGAGAAGAGCTAATGCCTATCCTTCTAAAATTCTTTCAAAAAATTGCAGAGGAAGGAACACTTCCAAACTCATTCTATGAGGTTACCATCACCCTGATACCAAAACCAGACAAAGACAACACACAAAAAGAAAACTACAGGCCAATAACACTGATGAACATAGATGCAAAAATCCTCAACAAAATTCTAGCAAACAGAATTCAGTAACACATCAGAAAACTCATACACCATGATCAAGTTGGGTTTATTCCAGGGATGCAAAGATTCTTCAATATATGCAAATCAATCTATGTGACACACCATATTAACAAATTGAAAGATAAAAACTATGTATGATAATCTCAACAGATGCAGAAAAAGCCTTTGACAAAATCCAGCACCTATTTATGATTAAAACTTTTCATAAAATGGGCATGGAAGGAACCAACCTCAACATAGTAAAGGCCATATATGATAAGCCTACAGCAAACATTATTCTCAATGGTGAAAAACTGAAAGCATTCCCCCTAAGATCAGGAACAAGACAGGGGCGTCCACTTCTGCCACTATTATTCAACATAGTTCTGGAATTCCTAGCTACAGCAATCAGAGAAGAAAAAGAAATAAAAGGAATCCAGACTGGAAAAGAAAAAGTAAAGCTCTCACTGTTTGCAGATAACATGATACTGTACATAGAAAACCCTAAAGATCGTATCGGAAAATTACTAGAGCTAATCAGCGAATTTAGCAAAGTTGCAGGATATAAAATCAATACACAGAAATCACTGGCATTTCTATATACTAACAATGAAAAACCAGAAAGAGAAATTAAGGAATCAATCCTATTCACCATTGCAACAAAAAGAATTAATATCTAGGAATAAACCTACCTAAGGAGACAAAAGAACTGCACACAGAAAATTGTAAGACACTAATGAAAGAAATCAAAGATGACATAAACAGATGGAGAGATATTCCATGTTCCTGGGTAGGAAGAGTCAATATTGTAAAAATGACTATACACCAAACCCAATCTACAGATTTAATGCAATCCCTATCAAATTACCAATGGCATTTTTCATAAAACTAGAACAAAAAATTTGACAATTCATATGGAGACACAAAAGACCCCAAATAGCCAAAGCAGTCTTGAGAAAGAAGAATGGAGCTGGAGGGATCAACCTTCCTGACTTCAGATTATGCTACAAAGCTACAGTCATCAAGACAGTATGGTACTGGCACAAAAACAGAAATATAGACCAATGGAACAACATAGAAAGTCCAGATACAAACCCATGCACCTATGGTACCTTATTTTTGACAAAGGAGGCAAGAATATACAATGGGGCAAAGATAGCTTCTTCAATAAATGGTGCTGGAAAAACTGGACAGATTACATGTAAAAGAATGAAATTAAAACACTTCCTAACACCAAACATAAAGATAAATTCAAAATGGATTAAATACCTAAATGGAAGACCAGAAACTATAAAGCTCTTAGAGGAAAACAAAGGCAGAACACTTGATGACATAAGTCAAAGCAAGATCCTCTATGACCCACCTCCTAGAGTAATGGAAATAAAAGCAAAAGTAAACAAGCAGGACCTGATTAAACTTAAAAGCGTTTGCACAGCAAAGGAAACTATAAGCAAGGTGAAAACACAACCCTCAGAATGGAAGAAAATAATAGCAAATGAAACAACTGACAAAGGATTAATTTCCAAAATATACAAGCAGCTCATACAATTCAATACCAGAAAAACAAACAACCCAATCAAAAAGTGGAGAAAAGACCTAAATAGACATTTCTCCAAAGAAGACATACAGGTGGCTAACAAACACATAAAAAGATGCTCAACATTGTTCATTATTAGAGAAATGCAAATCAAAACTACGATGAGATATCACCTCACACAGGTCAGAATGGCCCTCATCAAAAAGTCTACAAACAATAAATGTTGAAGAGGGTGTGGAGAAAAGGGATCACTCTTGCACTGTTGGTGGGAATGTAAATCGATACAGCCACTATGGAAGACAGTATGGAGATTCCTTAAAAAACTAGGAATAAAACCACCATACGACCCAGAAATCCCACTCCTAGTCATATACCCTGAGGAAACCAAAACTGAAAGACACATGTATCCCATTGTTCATTGCAGCACTATTTACAATAGCTAGAACATGGAAGCAACCTAGATATCCACTGACAGATGAAATGGATAAAAAAGTTGGGATACATATACACAATGAAATATTACTCAGCCATAAAAAGGAATGCATTTGAGTCCGTTCTAATGAGGTGGATGAATCTAGAACCTATTATACAGGGTGAAGTGAGTCAGAAAGAGAAAGATAAATACCATATTCTAATGTATATATACGGAATCTAGGAAAATGGTACTGAAGAATTTATTTACAGGGCAACAATGGAGAAACAGAAATAGAGAATAGACTTATGGACATGGGGAGAGGGGAGGAGAGGGTGAAATGTATGGAAAGAGTAACATGGAAACTTATATTAGCATATGTAAAATAGATAGCCAACAGGAATTTGCTGTATGGCTCAGGAAACTCAAACAGGGGCTTTGTATCAACCTAGAGGGGTGGGATGGGGAGGGAGATAGGAGGAAGTTTCAAAAGGGTGGGGATATATGTATACCTATGGCTGATTCATGTTGAGGTTTGACAGAAAACAAAAAAATTCTGTAAAGTAATTATCCTTCAATAAAAAAAAAAAAAAATAGCACAGGAAGGACCTCTGAGAATCCTCTATGCTATAAAACAACGAGAACACTGGCAAAAATGTCAAAGTCAACTTTTCCAACCCTCTGGAAATCAACCAAAGGCTTACAACAACCCAGGGAATGTTTTTTCAAAAAAAATGTCTGACTCTCCTTAAGAACACTGAGCTTTGTGGCATTTTAACTTGCTGTATTCCCACCTTCCCTTCCCAGGGGCTACCAGGAGCCTTGAAAACCAAGAGTTGAAAACTGCAATGAAAACCAGCAACCAAAAATCCAGTGGAGAAAAAAGAGGTTGGAACTTCTTCAAAGTGCCATTCCCTAAGAACTGCTATTATTAGACCTGTCTGGTGGTTCTCTGGAAGACCCTACTTTCAAATCTGTTCTTATATAAACTGACTCAAAGCTTTCCCAGTGCAAACAGATTTTTCCCTGGGAGAATTCACCAAAAACAGAGATAACTGTTTACCATCACAACTGCCAGTAGTAATGGAAACGGAGCAAACAATAGGCTAACAAACAAACTTATGAGGAAAATCTGGGAAATGATATTTCCATAGGTAGCTTTGAAAATCTCCAACATACTTCTAGAAATCTAGATGGCTACACACAAGGGTCGGGCTGTACAGATACTCAGGAAAGACTTGAGAACATCCTAAACTCTCCTGAGAAAAATGTATGCAGGTCATGAAGCAATAGTTCAAACTAGACATGGAAAAACAGACTGGTTCAAAATTGGGAAAGGAGTACATCAAGGCTGTATATTATCACCTTGCTTACTTAACTTATATGCAGAGTAAATCATGCAAAATGCTGGGCTGGATGAAGCACAAGCTGGAATCAACATTGCCAGGAGAAATATCAATAGCCTCAGATATGCAGATGATACCACCTTAACAGTAGAACTGAAGAGGAACTAAAGAGCCTCTTGATGAAGGTGTAAGAGGAGAGTGAAAAAGCTGACTTAAAACTCAGCATTCAAAAAATGAAGATCATGGCATCCAGTCCCATCATTTCATGGGAAATAGATGGGGAAACAATGGAAACAGTGACAGACTTTATTTTCTTGGGCTCCAAAATCACTGCAGATAGTGACTGCAGCCATGAAATTAAAAGACTCTTGTTCCTTGGAAGAAAAGCTATGACAAACCTAGACATAATATTAAAAAGCAGAGACATCACTTTGCCAACAAAGGTCTACCTAGTTAAAGCTATGGTTTTTCTAGTAGTCATGCATGGATGTGAGAGTTGGACCAGAAAGAAGGCTGAGCACTGAAGAATTGATGCTTTTGAACTCTGGTGCTGAAAAAGGCTCTTGAAAGTCCCTTGAGCAGCAAGATCAAACCAGTCAATCCGAAGGGAAATAAATCCTTAATATTCACTGGAAGTGGAGAAGGGCATGGCAACCCACTCCAGTGTTCTTGCCTGGAGAATCCCATGGACAGAGGCGCCTGGTGGGCTACAGTCCATGGGGTCACAAAGAGTCAGACATGACTGAAGTGACTTAGCACTTAGCATGTTCACTGGAAGGACTGATGTTGAAGCTGAAGCTCCAGTACTTTGGCCATCTGATGCAAAGAGCTGACCTACTGGAAAAGACTCTAACACTGGGAAAGACTGAGGGCAGGAGGAGAAGGGGATGACAGAGGATGAGATGGTTGAATGGCAACATTGACTCAATGAACATGAGTTTGAGCAAACTCTGGGAGATAGTGAAGGACAAGGAAGCCTGGTGTGCTATATAGTCCATGGAATAGCAAAGAGTCAGAAATGACTGAGCAACTGAACAACAACAAACTCTTACTACTGGCTTATCTTGAGGAGATACACAGGAAGGAAGTGAAGGCTAAGGCAGAGTTGAGAAACTATCTGGCTAGGTATTGAAGGCATGTCCCAATGTACACACTGGCTCTCCTCTACCTAATAATTTATAACTCATTTTTCCTTATAAAGGTATGATAAATACACATGCACACATGTATATGTAAATATAATATCAAATAAATATATAATATAAAAATATAAGAAAAGTTACAATCATTGTGGAATTGTTTACAATAGTAAGGTAATTAAAACCAATTAAATATTCAACATTATAGGGTTAAATTACAGTATATCTACATTTTCAGATACCATGTAGCTATTTGAAAATGAAAGGCTAAAATAAATAAAAAATTTTTTAAGTTTTAATAAAAAAAAATAAAAGGCTGACTTGTATCTACTGACATGGAAAACTTTTCAAGATATATTACTTATTTTTTAAAAATCATACTAGAAAACAATGTATATAGCATGACTCTTTTCTCTTAAAGTAGATTATTTCTATTTTTCCCTTTTTTAGAGGGTCTCGATTCCTAAATGTATGCTTCATCTTTTTACCAGCTTCTGTGAGATCAAAGGGCTTCCATTGTGGCTCAACTGGTAAAGAATCCACCTGTAATGTGGGGGACCTGGGTTCAATCAACCCTCTGCCTAAAAATTGGTAACTTATCTCATCTTACAAAACACACATATATATATTCATAATTGAATACAAAATGGATTCTAAGGTCAACATTAAATTATAGGAGGAATTAAAGAGTGTCTCTCACATCTTTATACACTTAAATATTTCTTGGATATTTTATAAAAATAACATTCAAGAATTATGTATGTTGATTTAAAAGGAAAAAAAGAAGCCTGGGACTTCCTGATTAGTCTCAGAACATGTGGCAATAAACAGAAATAAGGTCAAAATAGGAAACCAGGAATTGAAAACCAAGGAATGTAAGAGAGCAAGTAAGCTATTCTTTGCTGCGGTACAGCAAGTAGGCAGTACCTAGAAGTCCAAACAAACATATAAATCTATGGTCAGGAAAAGTTACCTGTAAGGCAAAAACCAAGGAGACAAAGGAGAATCCCAATCGCCACAGGAGTTAATCAAAATGCCAAGTAGGAAGTAAGGAATTAAAAAAGAAAAAGCAAACCAAGCACCATGTCTATATTAATCACGGCTTCATATGGTAGGCATTTAATAACATTTATTACATTAATGAATCAGTAAACTTTGAAGAGTTTTTCTTGTCTCTTGTTTGCTTACTCGGGAATATTGACCATCACATTCATTTATCCTTGATTCTAAGAGAATACAGTTTGGCTGACAATAAATATATATAATCCCAATATATGTAATCTTCTATAAGCACAGAAACTTGATCTTGCCTAAGGGAAAAACAAAAGGACTGCTAAAATTAGATCATGAACACTAGAGATTGCAGGCCTTTGGAAGCACTATTTCTATCATTAACATGAATAGTCCTTTCAACTATTTTCTTTACAATTTATATGCAGTGCAAGCTAAAAGCTATTAGGAGACAATTCAGTATCTGAAAACTTGAGGTAGAAATTCATGCAGATTCCAGGCAATGGGAAAAGAACTGTCAAGGGCAGACAAGAAAACAGATATGAGTCTTCAACAGAAGGTGAAAAAATGAACTAAGGCATGAAGTAAGAATGCAATTGGCAGGTATGGAGATTTATGATTAACTGGAGCCTGGAGGAAAAAGGCAAATGGTTGTCTGAGGAGGCCTTACAAATAACTGAGAAAAGAATAGAAGCTAAAGGCAAAGGAGAAAAGGAAAGATATACCCATTTGAATGCAGAGTTCCAAAGAATAGCGAGGAGAGATAAAAAGTCTTCCACAGTGATCAATGCAAAGAAACAGAGGAAAACAATAGAATGGGAAAGACTAGAGATCTCTTCAAGAACATTAGAGATACCAAGGGAACATTTCATGCAAAGATGGGCTCAATAAAGGACAGAAATGGTATTGACCTAACAGAACCAGAAGATATTAAGAAGAGGTGGCAAGAATGCACAGAAGAACTGTACAAAAAAGATCTTCACGACCCAGATAATCATGATGGTGTGATCACTCACCTAGAGCCAGACATCCTGGAATGTGAAGTCAAGTGGGCCTTAGGAAGCATCACTATGAACAAAGCTAGTGGAGGTGATGAAATTCCAGCTAAGCTAAGCTATTTCAAATCCTAAAAGACGATACTGTTAAAGTGTTGCACACAATATGTCAGCACATTTGGAAAACTCAGCAGTGGCCACAGGACTGGAAAAGGTCAGTTTTCATTCCAATCCCAAAGAAAGGTAATGTCAAATGTTCAAACTATCACACAATTGCACTCATCTCACATGCTAGTAAAGTAATGCTCAAAATCCTCCAAGCCAGGCTTCAACAGTATGTGAACCATGAACTTCCAGATGTTCAAGCTGGATTTAGAAAAGGCAGAGGAACCAGAGATCAAATTGCCAACATCTGTTGGATCATCAAAAAAGCAAGAGAATTGCAGAAAAACATCTACTTCTGCTTCATTGACTATGCCAAAGCCTTTGACTGTGGGGATCACAATAAACTGTGGAAGATTCTGAAAAGAGACTGGAATACCAGACCACCTGACCTGCCTCCTGAGAAATCTGTATGCAGGTCAAGAAGCAACAGTTAGAACTGGACATGGAACAACAGCCTGGTTCTAAATCAGGAAAGGAGTATGTCAAGGCTGTATATTGTCACCCCGCTTATTTAACTTATATGCAGAGTACACACTCATGAGAAATACAAGGCTGGATGAAGCACAAGATGGAATCAAGATTGCCAGGAAATATCAATAACCTCAGATATGCAGATGACACCACCCTTATGGCAGAAAGCAAAGAAGAACTAAAGAGCCTCTTGATGAAAGTGAAAAAGGAGAGTGAAAAAGTTGGCTTAAAGCTCAACATTCAGAAAACTAAGATCATGGCATCTGGTCCCATCAAGTCATGGCAAATAGATGGGGAAACAATGGAAACAGTGACAGACTATTTTCTTGAGCTCCAGAATCACTGAAGATGGTGACTACAGCCATGAAATTAAAAGATGCTTGCTCCTTGGAAGAAAAGCTATGACCAACCTAGATAGCATATTCAAAAGCAGAGACATTACTTTGCCAACAAAGGTCCGTCTAGTCAAAGTTATGGTTTTTCCAATAGTCATGTATGGATGTGAGAGTTGGACTATAAAGAAAGCTGAGCACAGAAGAATTGATGCTTTTGAACTGTGGTGTTGGAGAAGACTCTTGAGAGTCCCTTGGACTGCAAGGAGATCCTACCAGTCCATCCTAAAGGAAATCAGCCATGAATATTCATTGGAAGAACTGATGCTAAAGCTGAAATTCCAATACTTTGGCCACCTGATGTGAAGAGCTGGTTCATAAGAAAAGACCCTGATGCTGGGAAACATTGAAGGCAGGAGGAGAAGGGGACGACAGAGGATGAGACTGTGGGACGGCATCACCGACTCCATGGACATGAGTTTGAGTAAGCCCCGGGAGTTGGTGATGGACAGGGAAGCCTGAAGTCCATGGGGTCACAAAGAGTCGGACACGACTAAGTGACTGAACTGAACTGGAGCATGGGGTTCTTGTCTGGGAAAAATTTATGGAGAAAGGAAGAGCAGCAAGCAAAATTATGAAGAAGTGAGGACCAGAAGCATAAGAGTTTGGCCTAAGAAGAGCAGCTAAATTTTTGAGATAATGACATGACAAAA
The DNA here is from genome assembly GCF_002263795.3 of Bos taurus. NCBI lineage: Eukaryota > Metazoa > Chordata > Mammalia > Artiodactyla > Bovidae > Bos > Bos taurus. Next base: position 46,431,111 of record NC_037346.1, on the reverse strand, counting down.
ACTGTGTTTTAAGAAAATTGGTCTCGTAGTTGTGTACAGGAAAAAGTGGAGACTGGGGACAGAAAATTAGGATACCATGGCAGAGATCCAGGTTTTTTAGTGCCTTTTATAGAATAGCCCATGCCTAATTTTTCTCAACCTGGACTACTAGGGCAAAAAGGAGTTAAGAAATTCTGAAAAAACATAAATTCATATAACCACCCCACCCTAAAATCAGTTACTATCAAAAATAATTTTCTTCTATAATTCTGAAGAAAATACTTTTACCTGGATCCTGAGAGACCAAGTAACAGACATCATTCACAGCCTTAAGGAAATCTGAAAAATCCAGCATTCCATTAACTATAAGAAATGATTCAGAAAAAGAAAGAAAAAAACTCCATGAGCAAATTTATCAGCAGATTCACTAAGCATATAAGATAAAAATACAAACTAAAAATGTAACTAGAATTAACTGACATTAGAATACCATAGTCTATACACAAGAGCAGTCATGTGGTAGTTCTATCTTTAGTTTTTAAGGAACCTCCATACTGTTCTCCACAGTGGTTATACCAATTTACATTCCCATCAATGGTGTAGGAGGGTTTCATTTTTCCACATCTTATCCAGCATTTATTGTTTATGCACTTTTTGATGATGGCTATTATGACCCGTGGCTCCCTTAATAACAAGCTTTGAATGGTCTGTAAATGTAATGCCTTCTCTATTATCTACTTCTTTGATTCAAGTATCAAATATTAAGTGCAAAAATATATTTTTTTCTAGGTTTCTGTTGTTGTCCAATAGTCCAGTCATATCCAATTTCTCTAGCTACTTAAAGTGTAATTTATTAGGGTTTTATTTTTATGTCCTTAAACAAGAGTGATGTTGAACCTATCCATATATAATTATTGACTATATGTGTTATATTTTATGTGAAATACTTGTCCATGTGTTTTGCCCTCTTTTCTATTTCATTATTTGTTATCGATTTGTATGAATTCTTTACACATTTTGTAAACTAATCATTTGTCAATTGCGTGAATTGCAAATATCCCCAAGTTTGTAACCTGTCTTTTCACTTTCAGGTATCTTTTTAAATATGCATGCTAAGTTGCTTCAGTCATATCCAACTCTTTGCAATCCAATGGACTGTAGCCTACCAGGTTCCTCTGTCCATGGGATTCTCCAAGCAAGAATATTGGAGTGAGTTGCCATGCCCTACTCCAGGAGATCTTCCCAACCCAGGCAACAAATTTTAATATAATTAAATATATCAAATATATTAATCTCAAACATTTTTTGCCTTAAGAAACTTTCCCTATCCCATGCCATTTCATACTAAGGCAATTAGCAAAAATTAAAAGTCTAAAAAGATCAAATGTTGATGACAGCATGTCATAACCCAACCTAGCAATCAATCAATCCAGTCATGTGTATCTGAGGCCCAATTTTTTAATATCATTATTGTAAATGTGCACAGATGTTTTCTATAACATTTTAAAGTTTAGCTTTTCTATCATTTGTAATTAATCTGACCACGGCAAACCTAGACAGTGTATTAAAAAGCAGAGACATTACGTTGCTGACAAAGGCCCATATAGTCAAAGCTATGGTTTTTCCAATAGTCATGCATGGATGTAAGAGGTGAGAAGAAGGCTGAATGCTGAAGAATTTATGCCTTTGAATTGCAGTGCTGGAGAAGACTCTTGAGAGTCCCTTGGACTACAAAGAGATCAAACCAGTCAATCCTAAAGGAAATCAGTCATGAATATTCCTTGAAGGACTGATGCTGAAGCTCCAATACTTTGGCCACCTGATACGAAGAGCTAGCTCATTAGAAAAGCCCCTAAGGCTGGGAAGATTGAAGGCAGAAGGAGAAGGGGATGACAGAGGACAAGATGGTTGGATGGCACCACTGACTCAATGGACATGTTTGAGCAAACTTGGGGATATGGTGAAAGACAGGGAAGCCTGGTGTGCTGCAGTCCATGGGGTTGCAAAGAGTTGGACATGACTGAGTGACTGAACCAAAAACAACATATAACTTACGTCCATGACTGTACACCCCTAAACTAATAATGAAAACATAAAAACTTACCATCAATATCAATAGTCTTCAGTGCCTTTCGCATTTCTGTGTCACTTATAGAGATCTTCAAGACGCGATGGATCATTGGCAGATCATTCACATAAATCTTACCACCTCGAATTTTACTAAAAATTTTACAGGCTTTCTGAAGTGCTGAATACACATAACAAAACAGTTAGTTAATTCAAGGGAATAATCATTTATTCTCCCCATCCTCTTCGGGGTCGGGGCTGAGGGGCAGGTGGGGGACAGTCACTAAAGAAAACAGAGGAGCAAATCTTTGTGTTTCAACTCTTTGCTTTAACATCAGTCTTGTTACTTAATTAGGTATGTCTGGAGCCAGTGACCTCTAAACCTATGAGTTTCTAAAGAATTCTCAGAAACTACCAGAAAACTCATGCAAGGCTCACATAAGCAAAGGCTTCCACAACTTTTCCTGGGCATGTTAAACCTTTCTCTGCTGCCTTATAACTTGTGTGTGTATCAGTCAAAGCTCTTGCTATTCTGACTACTTGCATGTCAGTATCCTTCAGTTAAACAGTCAGCTAATAGAGGGCAAGATTTTTCATTCTTTAAGTCCCAGAATCTACTTCAGAACAGATTCTCAAAAAATGTCTACTGAACTAAATTGGGTTGAATTCACCTTGTTTTCAGAAAAAGAGGCAACAGATAACAGTGATAAATACCAGAAAAAGACTTTTAAAAAGACACTAATGACTTTACTAATAGAAGTTTCACTAAAGTATTAGAGGTAGTATTAGAGGTGGTTTCAGTGAAGTAATGGCAACCCACTCCAGTACTCTTGCCTAGAAAATCCCATGGGCGGAGGAGCCTGGTAGGCTGCAGTCCATGGGGTCACTAAGAGTTGGACACGACTGAGAGACTTCACTTTCACTTTTCACTTTCACGCATTGGAGAAGGAAATGGCAACCCACTCCAGTGTTCTCGCTTGGAGAATCCCGGGGACGGCAGAGCCTGGTGGGCTGCCATCTATGGGGTCGCACAGAGTCAGACACGACTGAAGCAACTTAGCAGCAGCAGGAGCAGAAAGTAAATACTAAAGCAGTACTAAAGAATGTTCAAACCTTTGGACATTTGCACTCATCTCCTGGGTTAGTAACGTCATGCTTAAAATCTTGCATGCTAGGCTTAAGCATTACGTGAACCAAGAACTTTCAGATGTCCAAGCTGAGTTTAGAAAAGGCAGAGGAACCAGACAGCAAATTGCCAACATTCGCTGCATCATAGAGAAAGCAAGGGAATTTCAGAAAAATATCTACCTCTGGTCACTGACGGTGCTAAAGCCTTTGATTATGTGGATCATAACAAACTGTGGAAAGCTCTTAAAGAGATGGGAATACCAGACGATCTTATCTGTCTCCTGAGAAATCTGTATGCAGGTCAAGAAGCAACAGTCAGAAATGGACATGGAACAACAAACTGGTTCCAAACTGAGAAAGGACTATGACAGGGCTGTCTGCTGTTTATTTAACTATAAGCTAAGTACATCATAGGCATTTCAAGATCTTTCTGTGTTGTTGGGTGTTGTCATTATAGACATGCCTGAACTGGCTAAGTCTGCTCCTGACCCTAAAAAGGGCTCTAAAAAAGCTGTGACCAAGGCCCAGAAGAAGGACGGCAAGAAGTGCAAGCGCAGCCGCAAGGAGAGCTACTCCATGTACGTGTACAAGGTGCTGAAGCAAGTCCATCTGGACACCGGCACCTCGTCCAAGGCCATGGGTATCATGAACTCCTTCGTCAATGACATTTTCGAGCACATCGCTGGCAAGGCATCGTGCCTGGTGCATTACAACAAGCACTCGACTATCACATCCAGGGAGATCCAGACCGCCGTGCGCTTGATGGTACCTGGGGAGCTGGCCAAGCACGCCGTGTCAGAGGGGACTAAGGCTGCCACCAAGTATACCAGCTCCAAGTAAATATAATATGCCTAGCCGCTGTTAACAGAGAAGGCAATGGCCCACTCCAGTACTCTTGCCTGGAAAATCCCATGGACGGAGGGCCTGGTGGGCTATAGTCCATGGGGTCACTAAGAGTTGGACACGACTGAGCGACTTCACTTTCACTAAGTACATCATGAGAAATGCCGGGCTGGATGAGTTACAAGCTGGAATCAAGATAGGCAGGAGAAACATCAACAACTTCAGATATGCAGACAATACCACTCAATGGCAGAAAATGAAGAGGAACTAAAGAGCCTCTTGATGAGGGTGAAGGAGGAGAGAGAAAGAGTTGGTTTAAAACTAAATATTAAAAAAACTAACATTACGGCATCCAGTTCCATTACTTCAGCCTGGATGAAGTAATAACCAATGCCATGGACATGAACTTGGGCAAACTTCGGGAGATGGTGAAGGACAGGGAGGCCTGGCGTGCTACAGTCCACGGGGTTGCAAAGAGTCAGACACAACTGGGCGACTGAACAATAACAGGAAGTAAACAGTAATTAATGAAAACAGCTCTTTCAATAAGCTTCTCTGAAAGAGTATAAAGCTGACAGAACATCATCTCTAAGGAAGCAGAAGAAAATAAAATTGAAAAAAAGAGAAGTGAAAGGATTGGTCTTGTGAAAGCGACTCTTTCTCAATGAGACAATACAGAAGGCTATGGATTTCGTTTATAGTCAAGGAGTTCAGGAAGATTCTGCCAAACAGTCTTTATTAACTCTCTATGAAAAAGCAATGTCATCTCTTAAGAATTGAAAGACTAGGTGATAGGATTTGAAGAGAGCAATGAAGATGTGAAATAAGTACAGGAAGAAACAGGAGAGGGATCTGATCAAAACAAAAGGGAATACCAACTGGTGCTAAAGGCAGCTCAGGTTGGAAATCATATATTCACAGGGGCACCAAATGAGGTAGTCTATGAAATAAAATTGTAAAATAAAAACAACTGCAAGTATAAGAGACTGTGAACAGAGAACAAGACATTAAAGTCTGAGGTTTCAACATTATAACAAAGATCAAATTGTGGACATCAGGGCTGGTGAGAGAAATTGAAGTAAAATAATTAGTTTTAAAAAGTATTGTATTAGTATTACATTAATCAACCACTTGGACACCAAAGATGTCTTTAAAGACATTAAAGATAGGTGGCCCTGCCTCTCAAGAAAGACTGACCAGAATACCTGGAAAGCTACTTGGGGTCAGTTCTAATACTCCATCTAGACAAGGGAGCTAATTCACATCTCCATTCAATGCTAAGTTGTAGCTCTTGGTTCTGCCTGACCAGAAAGCCTGGCCAAAACACCCAGGAAGCTATGCAACCCAGCAATCCTCGAATAGAGAGTCCAGCAAGCAGAACTGATCATCCACAGAAAAAGTCAGTGCCCTACTTTAGCCAGGGAACTTGGGGCACAGGTCTGCTTGAGTCAAGACCACAAACAAAAAGCCTTTCCAGCCTTGGAGCTGGTTCTCCTGCTTACCCAGATAGAGGAAGTAATTCACAGCCCACTGCACTGCTGAATGGAGCTTCTGGCCCCGCCTGACCAGGAAGCCTGGCCTGAACACCTGGGAAATGACTTGGTCCAGCAGTACTTGAGCAGATAGCCTGGCTAGTGGGTCTGTCTGCTTGCAGAAACAAGCCAGCAACTGCATCTGGCCAGGGTACACAGATCTACCTGATTAACTCCCCAAACAAGAGTCTTATCAGCCTTGGAGCCTGTTCTATTGAATATAAACTCCAATCCTATTAACTAAGAATCCTAAACAGAGCTCCTGGGAATCTTAGTAGCCCACCCTGAAGTCTCTATTACATTGGCATTTGATCAGAAAACCCAACCAGCAACTCTGCATTTGCAAAGCCAAGATGGTGGCCTTGTCTGTCCAGGGAGTTTGGTGCAGAGATCTGTCTGATTTGATTCCCAAACGAAGAGCTTTGCCAGCCCTGGGGACCTATCCTTCAGTCCCAACCAGGGAGGAAAATAATTTATAGCCCCATCGAAAACTGAATAAAGCCTCCAGTCCAATTTGACCAAGAAACCTAACCATAACTCCTGAGAATCTGTATACACCATTTTGCAACTCCAATTACAATGGCACTTGAGTGGAGAACCCCACTGCTGGCCCTACCTGTCTGCAGACAGGATGGTAGATCAGTAGACCAGGGAACTTGGTGCATATATCTGCCCAACTTGATACCCAAACAAACCTTGCACATCTTAGGGTCTGTATGGTACCTTGCTCAGCAAGGAACCTAATTCATAGTCACAACACACTGCTGAACACAGCCTTTAACCTGCCTAACCAGGGGACTTAACCAGAGCACACAGGGAGCTGTATAACCCATCCTATAGCCCTCTTTACAGTAACAGTTGAACAGATAGCCCAGCCCAGGGTTTTCCCTGTCTACGAAGCAAAACTGGGGCATCTAACTAGGAAACTCAGTGCTGTCTAGCCTGATTCGGATTTCCAAACAATAAGCAGTGCATTCCTTTAGGACCAGTTCTATTGCTCTGCAAAACTCAGAAGTTAATTCATAGCCCTGCCTACTACTGAGTATAGTATAGTATAGTACCTACTACTGAGTATAGTATAGTACTGAGTATAGCCTGATTCGGATTTCCAAACAATAAGCAGTGCATTCCTTTAGAACTAGTTCTACTGCCCTGCAAAACTCAGAAGTTAATTCATAGCCCTGCCTACTACTGAGTATAGTACCCAGTCCTGAATGACCAGAGAACCCAGGCAACACAGAACCTTTCCTATAGCTTCATTTAGGGGACGAACCAGAAGTTCTAGCCAGCTGTTCTCAACCAGTGAATCCCCTCCCCAATCTTAGAACATGAGCAGTGGCCTAGCCCCAAAATAGACTCTGATAGCAAGACCCACCTTCCCAAGGACATTGCCAGTTAACACATCCAGAAACAGAAACTAAGCTGACTGGTGAAAAACTGTCTCTGCTAAAGCAAACCAGTAATATCTGGAAAAGGAGGTCACTTACTCAAATGTAGATGCCACATAAGGAATCAAAGATAATGAAAAATTACATAAACGTGACACTACCAAAGAAAACTAATAAAGTTTCAATAACTGGCCCTAAAGAAATGGAAATCTATTAAGTGTCAGCCAAAAAACAAGAAGCTCAACAAAGAAACAGAAAATATTAAAAAAAAAAAAGAAAAGAAAAAGAAATCCTAGAACTGAAAAATACAGCCAATTTAATGGGAAAATTAAATAGCTTTAAAAACAAACTGAACCACATAGAAGAAAGAATCTAAAAGAAAGAACATTTAAAATTACCCAGGCAAAAAAAGGAAAAAAGAGCAAAGAGATACTATAGGACTTATAGGACACAATCAGAAGAAACAATATCTGCATTACAGGAATTCCAGGAAGAGAAGACAAAAAAAGAAACAGAAAATATATTTAAAACAACAATGGCTGAAAACATCCCAAACTTAGGAAGATAAATGGATATCAAATCCAAGAGGCCTAAAGGATCCCAAAAAAGTCTGAACCCAAATAAGGTTACACAAAGACATTTTATAATTAAATTGTCAAAAGTCAAGAACAAAGAAAGAACTTTGAAAGCAAGGAGAGAAAAGAGACAAGAGAATCCCATAAGGCCGTTGGCAAATTTTTCAACAGAAACTTTTCAGACCAGGAGAGAATGTGATGATATACTCAAAATACTGAAAGAAAAAAAAAGAAAAAAAACTATCAAGCAAAAAAACCCATCCCTTTAGAAAGCCATCAAAATTGGAAAGAAAAAACTTAGATTGTCTCTTTGAGAACACAGAACATATAATCAGGAAATTTATTCAAAAAATTCTGAAACCTATTATTACCACTTAATTCTTCTGAGTAAAAGCGTCCTTCAGGTACTTCATCATATAGTGTCTGGTAAAGGTTAGAAGGTTTTTCATCTTTCCTGTCAAAGAAACAGCCATATCAGAAAGCAATAAAACAAAAACCCCACAAAACATTTATGTCACTTTGCGATATGTAATATTTTGCCATTAAAATTTAGCCTGAAATTCTCCAGTCTCTTACACTCCATAGAAATCTTTCTTTAAAAACTGTCCAAGAGATTATCAGTTATTACATATTCTTCACCCTAGAATTCTCACTTATTTCTTTCAGGTATATCTCTATGGAGCAGATTTACCCTAGTCAATATATAATATCTCTTGGCTGTGGTCCACTTTTTCCTATTCCCAAACTCCAGTACTTTGGCCACCTCATGTGAAGAGCTGACTCACTGGAAAAGACTCTGATGCTGGGAGGGATTGGGGGCAGGAGGAGAAGGGGACAACAGAGGATGAGATGGCTGGATGGCATCACTGACTTGATGGATGTGAGTCTGAGTGAACTCCGGGAGTTAGTGATGGACAGGGAGGCCTGGCGTGCTGCGATTCACGGGGTTGCAAAGAGTCGGACACGACTGAGCGACTGAACTGAACTGAATTCAACTTACAGCAAAATTTATAGAAAGTTATTATAAGATTTCCCGGGTGGCTCAGCAGGTAAAGAATCTGCCTGTAATGCAGGTGACACAGGAAATGCAAGTTCAATCCCTGGATGGGGAAGATCTCCTGGAGAAGGAAATGGCAAACCAATCCAGTATTCTTCCCTAGGAAATTCCAAGGACAGAGGAGATTGGTGGGCTACAGTCCATGGGGCCACAAAAGAGTCAGACATGATTTAACAACAACAACATTATAAAATATATAAGAATATCTTTAAACAGTCAAAGAATCTCAGATCCCATAACCTGTTGATAAAAACATCTTAAAAAGATGATTCATCTGATTCCATAACATGGAAATCACAGGATGTTGGTGTTGTAAAAAATGTTAAGAGTCTATCTAGTACAAGATTCTTACACAGATGTGGAAACTGAGGCCCAGAAATACAAAGTGAATTCTATAAGAGTTTAAACCAGCATGTGAAGTTGATCAGGACTCAACTCTAAGTCTTTCAATTCCACATGCAGGGCTCTTAATGCCACACCATCCTTCCTAAGAGCAGTCTTGGTTAGCACAAACTATTTGGCATACTTTCTGTAGAAGGGAGAAATGAATGTTGTAGAAAAATCCCAAGTCTGAATCCAACATTTAAAAAGAATACAATGATTTAAATACCGAATAACTGAGGAAGATCTATCAAGAGGTGACAAAGTCTTGTGAATGCTGCACTGACTTGGCAACTTGCATAAAGAGCTTTCTTTTCTAGTCGTCTTCTCCTTCACAGACAAAGGAGCAACCTAGAGCCAAATGCAAGAATATCTGTGTCTCAGATCACATTGGTAAACTGGCATTCTTGAACAATAAACCCCTTAAAAGATAATTAATCATACCTAAGCTCCTCACTTAACTATACTTCTAATATAAAATTACCTCTTGTAATTAAATTACAGCTTATAATACTAAAATTTTAAATAAACTATTTAATCTTAAAATCTAAAATTTTAAGTAAACTATTTAAATAAACTATTTAATTAATAAAATACATCATATTCTTTGGCAAAGCCACATTTTTCTTAAGTATGCAACATCATCTCATAATTAATACTGTGTCAATTTATCGTAATGTATTTTACAAAAGATGGCAAATCTATGGTATAGTGAAGACAAGACTATCAATCTCTAGGCTACATATACAAGTTTTGACTATATAAGTAAAGTAATGTGAAGAATCAACACAGTTATTTAAATAATACAGGTAAGTTTGCTTTAAATTATTCTTATGGTTAAGAAAACTACCATAAACATTGATAAAAATAACACTGCATGTATAAACTAGTTCAAAAATGGTAAACAGCTTAGGTAGATAGAAAAATGTCACTTTAGAAAATAAGAACTGAATTCTAGGTGTCTTCAATTTCACATGGCTCTATGGAAGGAACCTAGAGCCTTGACTTTTTTTTTTTTTGGCTGCGTTGGTCAGGTTACAGGATCTTAGTTCCCCAATCAGGATTGGAATCTCAGGCCTACTGCAGTGTAAGCCCAATTACTAACCACTGGACCTCCAAGGAATTCACTAGAACACTGACTTTTAAAGACCATGCAGGATCCAGAGAGGACTCTCAAACCATACAAGACTGACAGGAATATGAGTTAATGAGTGAGAATCAAAGAAAACAACAAACAGAAGATTTCAATCCCCCAATTACCTCATATCCAGGTTTACCAAATATCAATCCTGAAATAATTATGGGACATAAGCAAATAATATAAGGCAAATTTTAAGAACTAAATAAAACTTCAAAAAGTAAAATGTATAGACATTAAAATTTCAATAGATAGGTTAAATTGCAGATTATAAAGAAAAGTAAACAAAGTAGATGGGAGAAATTACTCAGAACAAAATAGAAAAAGATCAAAAATATGAAGCAATGTTAAAAAACACAGAAAACAAAATGATAAGGTCTAACATATATCTAATAGAAGATACAGAAGAACAAAATAAGGAGATTGGAGGGGGAAAAATAGTCTAAAGATAATGGATTCAAATTTTCCAGAGTTGAAGACATATATTCTCATCCTCAGTTCATTCAGTTCAGTCGCTCAGTCGTGTCCGACTCTTCGAGACCCCATGGACCACAGCATGCCAGGCCTCCCTCTCCATCACCAAATTCCTGTGGCCACTGCTGAGTTTTCCAAATTTTCTCAGCCTCAGGAAGCAAACAAATATCGAAACAAAGTAATATATCCTTAAATATATCATACAGTGAATGTAGTAAGTCACATAACCCCACCAAGAGATGTCTATATCCTAATCCCTGGAAAATGTGAATGTGACCTTATCTGCAGAAATCGTCTTACAGTGTAATCTCAAGTTAAAGACCTCAAGATGAAATATACAATGATGTACTTATAAGAGAAAAGTTTGAACTATAGACACAGGGGAGAAGGCCATATGAAGAGCAACATGAAGGCCAAGATTGAATTTATGCTGCCAAATGCCAAGGAATGCCAGAGTCATTGCTACAACAGCAGAAACGTTAACAGAGAGCATAATAATTAAAAATACTGGTCTGATGGATAAAGAAGGGGAAAAATTAATATTCTTCTCAAAAGGCTTCATGTTCTATTGATATTTTTAAGGGAGGAAGAGAAGAAAGAGGGGAAGGTGCAGGAGGAATAGGGTAAAGGAGTTGGAAGAAGAAGAAATATTTAAGATTATGACATTTCAATACTTGGACTAAAATGTAATGGAATATTTGAGGGCTAAAGAAAATACTTGAAAGCAAAGCAAAAATATTTGCAAATCTTTATTTACCTCAGTTCTTTTAGTATGCAATTGTACTTGTAAACTCTTCTTCCTCCTGCCTTTTTTTTCTCCTGAAAAACTAGACGATTTTTCTTCTCCGAGTAGGAATATTGATGTTTCATACCTAAATTGCACAGAAAATTGGAGTAATTCCTGAATTGATTTTTTCTTGATTCTTCTTCTTTTGTCATTTATTTATGGACACAGACAGAATAATGTGATGATCTCCCCAGGTTTCAGTAATGACCCATCACCCAGCTTCAATAATGAACAATCTTATTTCATCTATAGTCTTATCCCTGCTCTCAATTCTTATTACTTTAAAACAAATTCCAGTATCATATTGTTTCATCCATAGGATTTTTATATGCATTTCTTCCAGGTGTTTTTTCTTTTAAAAACATATTTAAAACACAGTTATGAAACCAAAAATCCCCAATAATGTCTTAATATCATCAAATACACCTGAACCTGTATTCAAATTTTCAATTTTCTCATAAGTGTCAAAAAATTTTAACACTTTACATTGGGATTCAATAAGGTCCCCACATTACAGTTGGCTTACTTGTCTTTTAGATCTTTTTCCACCTATTGGTTCTTCCCCCATATCTTTTATTATCATTATCATCATTATTGCCAGTTGTCTTATAGGATTTTTCATAGTCTAGATTTTGCTGATTTTATTGCCAAGATTGTAGGAGTTTAAAGACCTGATGTGATTAACATTCTACTTTTTTAGAGGGTAGTTGGAAGGGGTTATATAGGTGATGGTATTTTCCCACCAGGAAGCATATAATGTCCAAGTGACTCTCTATTTGTGATATTAGCAGCTACTTATTAATAACTACCTGCAGTAAATCATCAGGGACTGCAAATGGTTACATTCTAAATCTAATATCATTCCTTCTTCACTCATTAGCTAAAATATTTCCATAAACACAAACTTTCTCTCACGTACTATTTGCTTACCCTTTAGTACAGTTCAGAAAGGCAAGATCATTCATTGCTTTTCCCTTATTTATCACTTTCCATAATAGTGACTTTGCTCACCTGTAACCTTCAACATTAAAAACCAGAGACATTACTTTGTCAACAAAGGTCCGTCTAGTTAAGGCTATAGTTTTTCCAGTAGTCATGTATGGATGTGAGAGTTGAACTATAAAGAAAGCTGAGGGCCAAAGAACTGATGCTTTTGAACTATGGTGTTGGAGAAGACTCTTGAGAGTCCCTTAGACTACAAGGAGATCCAACCTAAACAAGATCAGTCCTGAGTGTTCACTGGAAGGACTGATGCTGAAGATGAAACTCCAATACCTTGGCCACCTGATGAGAAAAACTGACTCATTTGAAAAGACCCTGATGCTGGGAAAGACTGAAGGCAGGAGGAGAAGGGGACAACAGTGGATGAGATGGTTGGACGGCATCACCGACTCAATGGACATGAGTTTGGGTAAACTCCGGGAGTTGGTGATGGACAGGGAGGCCTGGCATGGTGCAGTCCATGGGGTCGCAAAGAGTCGGACACAACTGAATGACTGAACTGAACTGAACTGAACCTTCAACAATGACAAAATGATTTTTATATCATTGTGAACACACTAATTTAAATATATTAAATTCACTTTAATTCCCTGCAATTTCATCCTTATTGATGCTTTAATTTTCTAATGTGGGTTGGGAAGGGGTGAGAGCCTTTTCAAGTGGGCTCTTGATCCATCTCTGCTAGCAGTCTTTGCTGGTTTCCTCATTTCTGGAAGACAAGATGCTGCAAGCTCATCTGTACACTTCCCTTCCCAGACCTGCTATCACACATTTCTTCAAAGAAATGGTTCCTTTCAATAAGAAATGGTACTTTAAAGTCCAAGCTAGATTCTGAACTACTTTTTAGCAATTACTCTGCTTTCTTATTTCTTGGTTTTCTCTGTTTATGCCTCTTTCCCTCCTCTTCTTATTGAACTGTCAAGAACTTTTGTAACACAAACATATACTCCATAAACTATATAATAGTGAGATCAATAAAATAACCCTGAAATGAATTTGAAAAAGAAGAGCTTTTGGAAATTTCATACTTTGCTTTAAGTAATGCAAAGAAGATCTACATTTCAAAGACAATCCTAAAATTATTTTGTGCTCTGGGATCTTGTAGACTAAGAATGATTCTGAGATAAACTAGATCCCAAACTTGTCTGCACAATGGAATCACTTGAGAGCTTCAAAAAATTCTGATGCCTGCGTCCAATCCCCCAAAATTGTGATTTAATTATTTTGGAGACTGAGCTGATATTTGGAATTTTTTAAAGATACTAGGTTTTTTATTAAAAGATACTAGATTCTAACACAGAGAATAAATTGAGAATCACTATGGCATTACCTCATTGGTTTGTTTCTATCCAGAACTCATACCAACTGAGCTGTAATCTAGTACTTTAGAAGTAACACCTTATTCTTCCTTGTATGTAAAACTAAAAACTCTTTAGCAGAAATGATTCCTTCTTTTTAGAGTAATCTGCTATGCAAGGGCTGCTTAGGTGATGCATAGAAAAATGACTGGATTGAGTCTACAACATCTTTAGATAAACTTAGCACTAAGCAAAACTGTGAAATAAGGGAAATTTTTATCATGCAGCCTACTCCCCTTTCTTAGTAGGTACCTTGATCTTTTGATGTTGAGAGCAAGCTCAGTTGCCCAATTGTGTCCGACTCTTTGTGACCCCATGGACTACAGCCCATCAGGCTCCTCTGTCCAAGCAATTTTCCAGGCAAGAATACTTCAGTGGGTTGCCATTTCCTCCTCCAAAGGATCTTCCAGACCCAGGGATCAAACTGATGTCTCCTGAATCTCCTGCATTGGCAGGCAGATTCTTTACACTGCACCAGGCGGGAAGCCCCCTTTTGACATCCCTTCTCCAGGGGATCTTCCCGACCCAGGGATCGAACCCCGGTCTCCAGCATTGCAGACAGACGCTTTACCATCTGAACCACCAGGGAAGCCGTCTTTTGACATTATACCCCTTTAAATCCAATCCCTAAACTTGTACCCTGAGAGCCCTATTACCTTGCTCTTATCCCCACTGAAGATGCCCTGTGGTCAGTCCCCTCGACAGTCCTCCCCTCACAAGGCAATGACTTTACTTTTACTACATCCCAGAGTATAAAATACATTTTCTATTGAGATGTAACACCCATATACAACGGAGAAGGCAATGGCACGCCACTCCAGTACTCTTGCTTGGAAAATTCCATGGACAGAGGAGCCTGGTAGGCTGCAGTCCATGGGGTCACTAAGAGTTGGACACGACTGAGAGACTTCACTTTCACTTTTCACTTTCATGCATTGGAGAAGGAAATGGCAACCCACTCCAGTGTTCTTGCCTGGAGAATCCCCGGGACGGGGGAGTCTGGTGGGCTGCTGTCTATGGGGTTGCACAGAGTCGGACACGACTGAAGTGACTTAGCATAGCACCTATATACAAAGAGAGAGAGAAATGAAACAATTTCACAAAAGAATATTTATGCTTATTATATGAAAAGCACTATGTCTTCGATTCTATTCTAATTTCTTTTTAGAAAACTACTAGTAGCTACCTCTTAAATTGATTTCATGACACATGAATTAATCACAACCTACAGCATACTGCTGCTTTATATCCCCTGTCCCCTTCCATATATCCTTACTGAAACTGATTTTCATATTTCTAGAATAATTATGACTTCTACCTCATTACATCACTTTTTATGTTTTATCATTTTTAAAGTATAACTATGTTCTTTTAATTACAAGATAACTCAAATATTTTAGGGACTAGGAATGATTTGATATAAATAACAAATAACTAAAAACATTTGTTTCATATTGCATTCCTTAGGTGCATTGTGTCTCCCCAGGTATTAACCATTTTAAACAATACTAATGAAAGAAAGGAAAGAAACACTCCTACTATGTTCCATTTCTTCCTAGGTAACAAGCTTTATTGCAGTGTGTTGCGCACGCATGCTACATTGCCTCAGTCACATCTGACGCTTTGCGACCCTATGGACTGTAACCCACCAGGCTTTTCTGTCCATGGTATTCTCCAGGCAAAAATACTGGAGTGGGTTGCCATGCCCTCCTCCAGGGGACCATCCTAACCCAGAGATTGAACCCGCATCTCTTAGGTCTCCTGTACTGGCAGGTAGATTCTGTACCACTAGCAGCACCTGGGAAGCCCCTTATTGTGGTGCCCTAGAAATGACTGTCTCATCTTTTTCCTCTAACTCAGTGGAATAGTGGGAACTCCCACGTAATTATCAGCAAATTTGTCAGCAAGAATCTTGCAGGCCAGGAGGGAGAGAGATGATATATTCAAAGTGCTGAAAGAAAAAAAAAAAAAAAACAAGAATACTCTACCCCATAAAGCTGTATTCGGAACTGAAGGAGAAATAAGGAATTTTATAGGCAAACAGAAGCTGAAGGAGTTCATCACCACTAGACTGACCTTATAAGAAATGTTGAAGGGAGTTCTGCAAGCTAATAAGAAAGTATGCTAATTAGTACCATGAAAACATATGAAAACATAAATTTTACTGGTAAAGGTAAATATATATATATAGTCAAGTTCAGAATACTCTAATATTGTAATATACTCAGTCACTCATCTTCCATGGTGGCTCACACGGTAATGTGTCTGCCTACAGTGCAGGAGACCTGGGTTCAATCCCTGGGTCGGGAAGATCCCCTGGAGAGGAAATGGCAACCCACTCCAATACTCTTGCCTGGAAAATCCCATGGGTGGAGGAGCCTGGTGGGCTACAGTCCATGGGGTCACAAAGAGTTGGACTCGACTGAGTGACTTCACTTTCTGACTTCTTTCAGTCACTCATTCACGTCTGACTCTTTGCAACCCTATGGACTGTAGCCCACCAGACTTCTCTGTCCATGGGATGCTCCAGGCAAGAATACTGGGGTGGGTTGCCATTTCTTCCTCCAGGGAATCTTCCCAACCCAGGGACTGAACCCAGGTCTCCTGCATCTCCTACACTGGCAAGTGGATTCTTTACCACTGAGCCACCTGGGAAATCCGCAGTGTATAATGGTGTACCTCTATTGTAATGGTGGAGGTAAATCACATACAATTTTAATATAAATGTTAAAAGACAAAAGTATTAATAATAACTATAACCACAACAATTTGCTCATAGATATATAATATAAAAAGATGTAAACTGTGACATAAAAAACAAAATGGGGTTGGGGGTGCTGAGAGATAAACTCAAATAAGTGAAATAAGAAATTAAAAAGGAGGTATTACTACTGATAACAGAGAAATAGTAAAGATCATAAGAAACTACTATGAACAATTATATATCAATAAATTAGATAATCTAGAAGAAATAGATAAATTCCTAAAATAATACAGCCTACCAAGATTGAATTATGAAGAAGTACAAAATCTGAACAGACCAATTATTAGTAAAGATATTAAATCAGTAATCAAAAACGTTTCAACAAAGTCCAGAATCAGTTAGCATTCCTCGTGCATTCTACTAAAGATTTAAAGAATTAATGCCAATTCTTCTCAAACTCTTTCCAAAAACTGAAGAGGAGGGAATACTTTCAAACTCAT
Organism: Bos taurus; assembly: GCF_002263795.3. Taxonomy (NCBI): domain Eukaryota; kingdom Metazoa; phylum Chordata; class Mammalia; order Artiodactyla; family Bovidae; genus Bos; species Bos taurus. Next base: position 46,414,198 of record NC_037346.1, on the reverse strand, counting down.
TTTATGAAGACAGCATTACCAATGGGCTTCCCCAGTGGCTCAGCAGTAAAGAATCCGTCTGCAATGCAGGAGAAGCTGGAGACATGGATTCGATCCCTAAGTCAGGGAAGATTCCCTGGAGAAAGGCATGACAACCCACTCCAGTATTCTTTCTTGGAAAATCCCATGGACAGAGGAGCCTGTCAGGCTACAGTTCATAGGGTCGCAAAGAGTAGGACACAACTGAAGCAATGGAGCATGCATTACCAATATCAAAGCCAGACAAGGACACTACAAGAAAAGAATATCAGGCTAATATTCCTAATGAACACAGATGCAAAAACTCTCAACAAAGTATCTGTAAACCACATTCAACTGTACATTAAAAAGATGAGACACCATGATCAATGGGATTTATTCCCAGGACACAAGGATGGTTCAAGATAGGAAAATCAATAAATGTGATACACAACTATGTAGGGAAAAATCAATCTTCTGTTTCTCCTTTATTCTCACACTACCATTACACTCACATCTGACCCCAAATGTGTGTGGGGTTTGCCCCCACCAAGCAATTCTCTGTGACACCAGATACTGTCCTATAAGTTAACTCAATCCTGACACTAAGTACCTGGAAATACTTTCGGATTCCACAGGGTAAGGGCTCAGTTCCACAAGACTGCCCCACCCTACGTCAGATATCATCTGCAGGCCCGTTTTTCATCTATGCTTCTGACCAACTGGCTATAAATCAGAGTTTCTCACAAGCCATTCCTTAGGTTTCATTATTTTGCTTGAGGAACTCAAGAACTCAGAACAGTTACGTATGCTTACCAGTTTATTAAAGGACATGAACAATGATACAGATGAATAGCCAGATGAAGAGATATATAAGATAAGGTCATGAAGGATCATAGGTGCAGGAAATTAAGTTCCCATGGAGTTAGGGTGCATTACCCTTCCTGGTATGTGGATGTGTTCATCAACCTGAAAGATCTCTGAACTCCATACTATTGGGAGTTTTTTAGAGGCCTCCCCCCATGTAGGCATGATCAATTATTAACTCCATTTACAGTCCTCTACCCTCTCTGGAGAGCTTTATAGGTTCTTGAACATATCCACATACTGGGAAGACAATACACTCCAACTCCATGAGGACAGAGCTCCTTCATCTGAGACCCTCCCAGACCTCTCCCAATGTATCTCTTTATCTGACTATTCATCTGTATCTTCTATTACGTTTTTTTAATAAACTGGTAAATGTAAGTTAAGTGTTTCCCTGAGCTTTCTGAGCTGTTCTAGAAATTAATCAAACCTGAAGAGGGGTCATAGGGACCTCTGATTTATAGCCAAGTCAGACAGAAGTAACCTGAGGACCTACCACTTCAGACTATAAGATGAAATGGGGGTGGGGCAGTCTCATGGCTCTGAACCCTTAACCTGTGGGATCTGGCACTATCTACAGGTAGATAGCATCAGAATTGAGTTAAAATGTAGGATACCCAGCTGGTATCACAGAATTTCTTGGTGTGGGGGAAAATCCACACATCTGGTGTCAGAAGTGTGGTAGCCTGAAAGTAAAAGAGATAAACAGGAGAACTTAGGCTTTTCCTAACACAATCACATTAATAAAATGAAGGATAATAATTACATGATCATCTCAATCCAGAAATTTGACAAAACTCAATATTCATTTATGATAAAAACTTCAACAAAATAGGTTTAGAAGGAATGTACCTCAACATAATCAAGCCATATATGACAAGCCCAGAGCTAACATCACACTTTGATATTGCAAGTGAAAAGTTGAAAGCTTTTGCTCTAAGATCAGAAACAAGACAAGGGTGCCCTGTCTCACCACTTTTATTTAACTGGAAGTCCTAGCCAGAGGAATTAGGCAAGAAAAATAAAGATATTCAAATCAGAAAAGGCAGTTAAATTGTGTTTTCAGACAGCATGATTTTATACACAGAAAAACCTTAAAGACTCCACCAAAAATAAAACTTCTATAACCAACACACAAATTCAAAAAGTTGTAAAATGTAAAATTAATATATGAAATCAATTGCACTTCTATCCACTAACAATGAAGTATCAGAAAGAGAAATTGAGAAAACAACCCTATTTACATAATCAAAAGGAATAAAACATTTAGGAATAAATTTAACCAAGGAGGTGAAAGATCTGTACACTGAAAACTATAAACACTGATGAAAGACATTGAAGAAGATTACAAATAATAGCAAGATATTCTGTGTTCATGGTTTGGAAGTACTGCTGCTGCTGCTAAGTCACTTCAGTCGTGCCCGACTCTGTGAGACCCCACGGACGGCAGCCCACCAGGCTCTGTTGTCCCTGGGATTCTCCAGGCAAGAACACTGGAGTGGGTTGCCATTTCCTTCTCCAATGCATGAGAGTGAAAAGTGAAAGTGAAGTCGCTCAGTCGTGTCCAATTCTTAGTGACCCCATGGACTGCAGCCTATCAGGCTCCTCCGTCCATGGGATTTTCCAGGCAAGAGTACTGGAGTGGGTTGCCTAGTATTGTTAAAATGTCATTACTATCTAAAGTGAACTATGAATTCGAAGCAAGTCTCATCCAAATTCCAATGCCACTTTTCACAGAAATAAAACAATCCTAAAATCTGTATGGAACTACAGAAGACTTCAAAAAGCTAAAACAATCTTGGTAAAGAAACTGTGTAACTCCTAGAAGAAAATAAATGTCTTTGACATCAGTCTTAGCAATGATTTTTTAATTGATACCAAAAACAAAAGCAACAGAAGCAAAATAAACAAGTGGGACTATATCAAACTAAAAAGTTTCTCCTCAGCAAAGGAAAATATTAGCAAAATGAAAAGGTAACCTAGGGAATGAGAGAAAATATTTGCAAACCATATATCTGATGAGTTAATGTTCAAAATACATAAGCAACTCATATAACCCAAAAGCAAATGAAGAAATGACCCAATTAAAAATGGGCAAAGACGTGAATAGATATTTCTCCAAAGAAGACATACCTATGACCAACAAATACATGAAAAGGTGCTCAACATCACTCATCATCAGGGACATTAACATCAAAATCACTGTGAGGTATCACCTCATACCTGTTAGAATGGTCATTACAGGAGATAACTAGAGTTGGCAAGGATGTGGATAAATGAGAACCTTGTACACTGTTGGTGGGAATATTAGTTGGTACAGTCACTATAGAAAACAATAAGGAGAGGTTCCTTAAAAAAATTTAAACACAGAGCTTCCCTGGTGGCTCAGCAGTAAAGAATCTGCCTGCCAATGATTGAGACAGGGGTTTGATTCCTGGGTCAGGAAGATCCCACATGCCACAGAGCAATTAAGTTCGTGTGCCACAACTATTAAGCCTGTGCTCTAGAGCCAGGGAACCACAACCACTGAGCCCACGTGCTGCAACTACTGAAGCCTACATACTCTAGAATGCATGTTCCACAACAAGAAAAGCCATTCTAAATAGAAACCCACACACTGCAACTAGAGAAAAGCCCATGCACCAACAAAGATCCAGTACAGACAGAAATAATAATAAATAAAATTTTTAAAAAATTAAACACAGAACTATAAAATGATCTAACAATTCTATTTCTGGGTATATATCCAAAAGAAATGAAAACAAGATCTCAAAGAGATATATGCATTCCCATGTTCACTGCAGTATTATCCACAATAGCTAAGATATGAAAATTATATAAGTGTCTGTCAACAGATTAATAGTTAAAGAAAAGTGAAAGTTAGTGCACAGTCATGTACGACTCTTTGAGATCCCATGGACTGTAGCCCTCCAGGCTCCTCTGTCCTTGAAATTCTCCAGGCAAGAGTACTGGAGTGGATTGCCATTTCCTTCTCCAAATAAAGAAGATGTGGTAAATATAAACAATGGAATACCATTTATCCATGAGAAGAAGGAAATTACATGGATGGACCTTGATGGCATTATGCAAAGTGAAATAAGTCAAACAGAAAGACAAATGCTATGTCACTTATACATTATTTTTTTTAAAAAGTCACAAGGTGACTAGTTAGTAATCCTGTACTGTATAACTAAAATTTGCTGAGATCAGAACTTCTGTTCTCACCAAAATAATAATTATGATGATGATGATGTAAATATGTGAGGTGATGAATGTGTTAACTAATTCAATGGGGGTAGTCATTTCACAATGTATACATACATTAAATCACCACACCATATATTTAAATAAATTACAATTTTGTAAAAAAAAAAAAAAAACAGATATATGGATAATGGTCTCATTACTGGAAAACTATGATAGCTTATAGGCCTCCACATGGCTGTGAGAGAAGTGAGAAAAATATGAGAAGTTAATTAGGAATTAAAACCATGCTCCTAAAAAAATGGTCAGCAATATGCATGATCCTCTATACTTAGTACATTACGAGAACACATGAGTTACATTTTTGGTTCTCTTAAACTGGCAAAAGTATAATTCAATTAAGTAAGTTCACAGTTCAACTTACTTTTTGTGTGTTCTGGGCTCAAACCCCTAATTTCAGGTGAAATTCTCTTCTCTGTTGTTTTAGAAAACTTGATGTACTTTTTGCTGTCAATATCTCTTGATAATAAGTCAGCTGCAACAGAATTACAGTCATCATCTGATGAATCAGTATTTTCTTCCCCCTGGAGAGCAATCAAAAGCCACTGTCAGCCATGTTCTCTTTGCATACATAAATTAAATATGACATTCTGAGTCAAATCATTCACTCTAGATCAATACTCTCTCCAAAATGGTGCTACCAAAAAGAATTTTGTTGAAAAGAGTTACTTAATGCATTAATTTGGATTAGGTATATATTCTAAATGACTCCAACTTTCCTTAGTGCAGTATGCAGCTACAAATGTGCAGCATTCATGAATATATCTAACAATCACTGAATCTAGTTCTTATGGCACCATTAAACTTAACTTCATTAATTAAAACTTCTGCTTTGCAAAAGACACTGTCAAGAGGATGAAAGGACAAGCCATAGGCTGGGAGAAAATATTTGCAAAAGACATATCTGATAAGGGACTGTATTCAAAATATGTTTATTTTGTATATTGAAAACTATACAAAGAACTCTAAAAGCTCAACAACAAAAAGAACAACTCAGTTAAAAAATAGGCAAAAGATCTTAACAGACACCTCACCAAAGAAGATATACAGATGGCAAACAAGCAAATGAAAAGATGTTCAACATCATGTCATTAGGGAATCACAAATTGAAACATCAAGATACCACTGCACACCTATTAGAATGGCCAAAATCAAAAACATAGACAATACCAAGTGATGACAAGAATGTGAAGCAAGAGGAACTCCCATTCGTTGCTGGTGGGAATGTAAAATGGCATAGCTATTTTGAAAGACAATTTGACAGTGTCTTACAAAACTAAACATACTCTTACCATAGAATTCAGCAATTGTACTTTTCCATATTTACCCTGAGGAGTTGAAAACGTATATCCACACAAAAACCTGAACATAGACATTTATAGCTTTGTGCATAATGGCCAAAACTTGTAAAAGGAACTAAGATGTTCTTCAGTACATCAAAGGATAGATAAACTGTGGTACATTCAGATCATGGAATACTATTCAGTGCTAAAAAGAAATGAGCTAGCAAGCCATGAAAAGACATGGCGGAATCTTAAATGTATACTTCTAAGTGAAAGCAGCCAATCTGTAAAAGCTACATACTGTATGATTCCAACTATATGACATTCTGGAAAAGGCAAAACTTTGGGGACAATGAAAAGATCAGTGGTTGCTAATGGGAGTAGGTTGGGGGAGAAGAGATAAATAGGCAAAGCACAGAGGATTTTAAGGCAGTGAAACTATTAATATCCTATATAACATTTTAATAGTGGCTACATGTCATCACACATTTGTCCAATCCCATAGAATGTACAACACCAAGAATCAATTCTAGCACTTCCCTGGTGGTTCAGTGTGGGGATATGGGTTCTGCCTGCCTGTATAGGGGACATGGTTTCAATCCCTGGTCTGGGAAGATACCATATGCCACAGGGCAACTAAACCTGTGTGCCACAACTACTGAAGCCTCCACACTCTAGAGCCCATGTGCTACAACCACTGAGCCTGAGCGCCTAGAGCGCATGCTCCACAACAGAAGCACCGTAACGAGAAACCTGCACACCACAACTGGAGAGTAGCCCCTGCTCACCACAGCTAGGGGAAGCCCTCATGCAGCAATGAAGACCCAGCATAGCCAGAAATTAATTTAAAAAAATTTTAAGATGGAGGGGAACAAAAATCTGTTATCAAAGTTCAGATGAACAGAAAGAGATAGTGAGTAGAAACTTTAACAGAGGAAGAAAAGAATCTCTAAAACTTTACTGTTAAAGGTGAACCACTTGTAAAATACAAACTATATAGCTTAAAGAAATAAACTGGTATGATATTTTGATATTGTTAATTTTTAATATTTAAAAACTTATCTTCAAAATCAGTTTATAAGGGAACCATCAACAATGTATATATTACATGTCTCAGTAATTAGCCAAAGTGAAATGTTAGTCGCTCAGTTGTGTCTGACTCTTTTCAACCACACGGAGTGTCCTGTAGCCCACCAGGCTCCTCTGTCCATGGAATTCTCCAGGCAAGAATACTGGAGTGGGTTGCCATTTCCTTCTCCAGGGGATCTTCCCTACTCAAAGATTGAATGTAATGTCTCCCACATTACAGGCAGATTCTTTACCATCTGAGCCTGAAAGTCTAGACATATCCACCCTTCAGTAATTAGCAAGAAGTTCTGAAATTATATTTTGGATTACTGTATAGGTACATGCACTAAGACAATAAATTTAAAAGATTAAGACTCTCAATTGACAATGTTAAATTTCACCTGAGCCTTGTGCTTCTGAAAAAACAGTGAAGTTTAAAAGAATTCCCTCACTCCTTTGTGTTCTGGATAAGAGCTGGCTGCAAAGAACCACCCTTCCTCAAATGATTTAGATAAGACTTACCACATACCCCTCATTTACCCCTCATTTACCTATGACAAGGCCAAACATCTTCAAATTTTCCTTTCTTTGCCTCATAAATGATTAGCTGAACTGTCTTATCCCCAAAAATTTATCAGGACAAAACACTTACTAAGCAAGGTTTGGTTAAGCTTCTCTCCTTCCTCCAAGCCCCTGAATTTTGGCCTACCCTCACCCTGAAGCATCTCGACGGAGGATGAGATGGTTGGATGGCATCACCGACTCAATGGACATGAGTCTGAACAAACTCTGGGAGATGGTGAAGGACAGGGAAGCCTGGCATGCTGCAGTCCATGGGGTCGCAAAGAGTTGGATACAACTGAGAGAATGAACACCACCACCACCACCCTGAGCCAGTGAGCAGGCAGCCCCTCTAGAGAACAGGCTGGCCTCTTTCTCTGATCTCTTTATCTGATCATGCTACTCTATCATCCCATTTCCCCATAACCAATTCTTCCTAGCCTTCTTTGTGCTCACTCAGTAGTGTCAAACTGTTTGTGACTCCATGGACTGTAGCCTGCCAGGTTCCTCTGTCCATGTAATTTTCCAGGCAAGAATACTGGAGAAGGCTGCAATTTCCTTCTCCAGGGATCCCCTTCCCAAACGAGGGATCAAACCTGATTCTCCTGCATTGGCAGGTGGATTCTTTACCTCTAGCACCTAGCCTTGTTCACACTCTCAATAAAAGAACATTCTTTTAATCACTTTGTTGTACACCTGAAACTAATAGAACATCAATCAACTATACTCCAATACACAATAAAATTTTTTAATAATAAAATAAAACTTAAAAAGGAAAATTTTTGCCTAGTCCATGGGATGCTTGCAGATCTTGTGGTCCCTATTTCAGTTAGTCCCCCCTCCTTCTATTTCGTAGTCTCTTTCCTCCCTTATAATAATCCCTTTGAACAAAGTCTCTCAATAATAAGTCCAGATTTGGTTTTTTATTGACATGATACTGGCCAATAGATTAGAATATCCCCTGAATCACAGATAAGAAAACTAGAGACACTTGGTACCTTTTAAATTGTTGTTGTTGTTTAGTGCCTAAGTCACATTTCACTCTTTTGCGACTCCGTGGACTGTAGCCCACCAGGCTCCTCTGTCTGTGGAATCTTCCAGGCAGGAATACTGGAGTGGGTTGCAATTTCCTGCTCCAGGGGATCTCCCCCACTGGGGAATCAAATCTGCATCTCCTGCTTTGGCAGGCAGATTCTTTACCACTGAGCCACCAGCAAAGCCCCATGTTTTAAATTATCTTTTAGCTTTTGGTTAGACTGCCATGTTATTAATTACATTGTTTACAATCTCTCACATAGGTTTAAATCCTTTGGTCTCCAGAAAAATTGTGTCTGTCCCTTCCCCCCCACCAAATTAGTTTTATCATACATTTCAGATCTCTTGATACTACATGGGTTGCTGCGATGAGAGTTCAATATATTTCCACTAAAACAGTTCAAAAGTCACCTCAGTTTTTAAGCAAGATCATATGACTATGTTGCTATGAATCTGCTTACTGATTTTAGATGCGAAGTAATTTAAACAAATTTTTAAGGAAGAAAAGGAAGGAATCTTTACAAACCGTTTTGGAAAATACCTGGCAAAATAAATGACCTTTAGTTTCCATCTCTCTGTTTAGAGGTAAATTCTGCCCTTGAAGATTCAAAGAACTTGATGAACAAGTATGAATGAACAACAGCACAAAATGATTTCCTGCCAAAAAAAGAAAAATAAAAAATCATATCCTTGTTTAGGAGATGTAAGTAATTAAACTACCTGAAGCTATTATTCCAATGTAATATTCACTTATAGCACAAAACCTAATAGACATTTCCTAACTCAGATACATATACAAAAGCTAGAAAAAGCAGTTAATATATCATAAATCACAGGAGATCATCCAATTCCTTAACTTTGTGGTATAAGGAGGAGCTCAGTTCAGTTCAGTTCAGTCCTCAGTCGTGTCCGACTCTTTGTGACCCCATGAACTGCAGCACGCCAGGCCTCCCTGTCCATCACCAACTCCCAGAGTTCACTCAAACTCATGTCCATCGAGTCGGTGATGCCATCCAGCCATCTCATCCTCTGTCGTCCCATTCTCCTCCTGCCCTCCATCCCTCCCAGCCTCAGGGTCTTTTCTCATAAGTCAACTCTTTGCATCAGGTGGCCAAAGTATTGGAGTTTCAGCTTTAGCATCAGTCCTTCCAATGAACACCCAGGACTGATCTCCTTCAGAATGGACTGGTTGGATCTCCTTGCAGTCCAAGGGACTCTCAAGAGTCTTCTCCAACACCACAGTTCAAAAGCATCAATTCTTCGGCGCTCAGCTGTCTTCACAGTCCAACTCTCACATCCATACATGACCACAGGAAAAACCATAGCCTTGACTAGACGGACCTTTGTTGACAGTAATGTCTCTGCTTTTGAATATGCTATCTAGGTTGGGCATGACTTTTCTTCCAAGGAGTAAGTGTCTTTTAATTTCATGGCTGCAATCACCATCTACAGTGATTTTGGAGCCCCCAAAATAAAGTCTGACACTGCTTCCACTGTTTCCCCATCTATTTCCCATTAAGTGATGGGACCAGATTCCATGATCTTAATTTTCTGAATGTTGAGCTTTAAGCCAAATTTTTCAGTCTCCTCTTTCACTTTCATCAAGTAGAGAAATCCAAATTTGAATGGCATGAAAAGCAGAAAGTTCAATAATATTTATTTATTCAAATAAACCCAGTTAAGTAGAATTAACATAGGTAGTAATTGCTAACATTATTTAATATTTACTGTCTATTAAACATTATGATAAACACTTCAACCTGCATTATTTCACTTATTCCTCACGATTACCTTTCAAAGAATTATCATTATCTCTATTTTACAGATGAGGAAAATAAAAACTTAGATCAAATTGTCCAAGATTCCACAGCCAACAAATAGTAGTATCAGATTTTGAATTCAGACAGCCTAACAGCCTGAGGTCTTCAGCATCACACAACACTGACTCTCAAAACAATACTATTGCAAACAAAAAATGTTTTATCCAGTTCCACACTATGTAAATGTGATAACCAACTTTAGAAATTTCCCAAATTTTTCACAATATATTTTAATCATATCTGATCCAAGTGTGTTAGTAGCTCAGTCATGCCCGACTCTTTGTGACCCCATGAACTGTAACCCGCCAGGCTCCTCTGTCCATGGAATTCTGCGGACAAGAATACTTGAGTGGGTAGCCATTCGCTTATCCAGGGGATCTTCCCGACCCAGGGTTCGAGCCCAGGTCTCTTGCATTGCAGGCAGGTTCTATACTGTCTGAGCCACCAACCCAATACTCATATCTGAGTCATGGTTTATTACATTGCTAGATACATTACATTGTTAGTTGCAATTATTAGTGTCTTTTTCATATTGTAAAGTTTAACTGAAGTATTAATATTCAGTATTAGACAGTATTTTCGGAGAAGGCAATGGCAACCCACTCCAGTACTCTTGCCTAGAAAATCCCATGGACAGAGGAGCCTGGTAGGCTGCAGTCCACGGGGTTGCTGAGGGTCAGGCATGACTGAGTGACTTCCCTTTTACTTTTCACTTTCATGCGTTGGAGAAGGAAATGGCAACCCACTCCAATGTTCTTGCCTGAAGAATCCCAGGGACAGAGGAGCCTAGTGGGTTGCCATCTATGGGGTCGCACAGAGTCGGACACGACTGAAGTGACTTAGCAGTAGCAGCAGACAGTATTTTAAAATATTTCTATAATATGTAATTATAATTACTATTGAATGTGGTATGTCCAAAATTCCTGGAGTTCAAAACGTGTTAAAAATAAAATGAAATCACATTAAAGATATGCATCTCAGAAGACATTAGAGGTTTTATAGGTCTCCCCAGCAAACCACTCTAGGTAACCTCTTCTAAAACTTCTCTAACCAGTTCAATCTTCACCTTTAAACTTCTTAGCATAGCACTTACTGTCTTCAGTATTCTTATTGTCTTCATTATTCAATTTGCATTAATCATTTGCCTTGTATTTTTATTTAATTATCATATGTATTACTCTTACACCAATTAAAGTCTAAATTTCTAAGGAATGGGCTGGTATCTCATCATTCTTTGAATTATTTCTCACAGAACCAAGAACAGTGCTATAAAGGCATTGCAAAAGAAGGAAAGAAAAAAGGGTGGTAGGAAAGAAGGGAGGGAAGGAGAGAAGCAGAAAAGAAGAGAGGGAGGGGAGGAAGGAGGAAAGAAAGGTGAAAGAAGGGAGGGAGAGAAGGAGGGAGGTAGGAAGGGAGAGAGGGAGCAAGGAAGGAATTCAGTCCCTTCTGAGCTTACATACCAAGAACTCTTAGGTCATCAAAGTACTTAATTAAGCAGAGTAAGCATGACAAATAAACTTTGAAAGGAAGAACTGTTTCATATTGATCACATTATCAAAACGTTAGCAGGTCTCAATCTGCTGTATAATACCACATAACTCTCTCCAAGCTAAGAGAAAAGTTAGCACAGGAAGTCTCTTCCCCATAACTGTGACAACACAATAGTTTCTCAACTCTTTGAATCTTATGACAGATATGTGAACTTGCAAGGGCAAACCAAGAAAAATGTAAAAAGTTGTATCCCTTTTCTCCAATCCATTCCATCCCTCCATCCATAAATTCCGCACACATACACCGCACACTTTCTATGTGCAAGGCTTTCTTCCAGGCTCTGGGGATACAGCAGTGAACAAAACAGAAAAACAAAAACTGCCCTCACGGAGCTTACATTCTAACCAGGGAGAGAAACAATAAAATATATAGCATAATATCTGTGACAAGTACTAAGGGGGAAAATGCAAAACAGTGAGAGGAATATTAAATGCGGTTTTGGGGAAGAGATGCCAAGAGCAGATGTGATAGCCAAGGAAGACCTTACTGAGCAGGAGACTTAAAGAGTACACACCTGAAGGAGTTAAAGTGGGGAGCCAATGCATAACTTAGGGAAGTGCGTTTCAGTCAGAGAAAAAAGGAAGTACAAGGGCTCCAAAGCCAGAAGGAGTTTGAATGTTCTGAAATGGTAGGAAGACCCATGAGGCTGAAATACTGCAAAGGGGAAAGAAAGGGGGGAGAGAGGGGATCAGAGTGGTGAAGGAAGGGAGGCAGATCATGAAGGGCTCCTGGATTATAGCAGGAACTTTGGCCTGTACTCTGAGAAGATAGGAAGCCATAGGAGAATTTTGACCAGAGAAATAACATGACCTAAAGTCCTTTCTGAAAGGATCACTCTGGATTCTACAAGAAAATCCAGTGGGTCTTGGGTTCCTGAAAGCCAAGTGAGAAAAAGTAGTCCAAAAGAAGAATGAGTAATCAGCTGTGACAAATGTTGCCACTAAGTCAAGTAAGATGAGTACTGAATGATTCACTAGGTCCTGTAACATAGAGGACACCAACTACCCTAAGAAAAGCCATCTGGGTGTTATGATAAGGAAATAATACCCTTGGAGTGAGTTGAAGAGAGAATGGGGGACAGAAACAAGAGAAAACTCTAGGAGTTATTCTATAAAGGGAAAGAGAAATGAGGTAGCAACTGAGGGGTAAGCACAGCTATGAGCTTTTAAGATGGGGAAAAACAAAGGTATGTCCATATGCTGATGGAACTAACCTAGCAGAGAAGCAAAAACTGATCATGTAGGAGGGGGGAATTACTGGAACAATATTCTCAAGTAGAAGAAAAGAAACAGGATTTAGGACATAAGGGAGGATTTGGCCTTAGCTAAGAACTATTCATAACAATACAAGACAACTTAGAGTAATTGAGCATAATTGCATGTAGAATAGGTGAGTAGATCTGGTAATGGGAGCTTGTGGAAATCATCTGATTGTTTTGGTCTTCTTAGTGAAACAGGAAGCAAGGTAATCAACAGAGAATGAAGATGAGACGGTGAGCTGGAGGTTTGCAGAGAGTGGCATTATTATAAAACAGTCATTTAGGAGAGTGGAAGAAGTGAGTATAGCCCAGACACCTCATACCTGTCAGAATGACTATCATCAAAGTTTACAAATAACAAATGTTGGCGAGCATGTGGAGAAAAGGGTACCCAAGTACACTGTTCCTGGGATTGTAAATTGGTACAGCCACTATGGAAAACAATATGAAGTTCCCCACATAAAAATATAACACAATCCAGCAATTCCACTGCTGGGTATGCATCCTAAGAAAATCAAAACACTAATTAATATCATTCCTGTTTTCAAGGTGGAGAACTGAGATTCAGAGTTATTGAGAAATATGCCGATGACACAAAGCAAGTAAACAGTGCAGGCCAGGTCTCCTGGCTCCAAATTGCATGTTCTTTCTCCAAATCATATACCTTGCTGAGACTCAGAAGGCCCTTGGTTATAACTTAATGATGAACGTATTTCAGTATTTATTTCTTTCCTAGTATTCCTTTTTGCACTACAGTTTTAGGGAAAACAATTTGATATGCTTCAATTTTGTAAAAAGAGAAATATAAATATATGAATAGATAAATATACCTATCTGTATTAAAATAAAACTGCTCTTATTTCTGTAAAATATTGTCAATTAAATAAATATTTTAATGGAATTTGGGGGGAGAACACATATGATTAAGGGCTTGGGGGCAGGTAATGTTACATGAAATCACAGAATCCATAACACTGCTAGAATGAACAAACCTTTCCAGTCTAACCCCTTAATTATTCATTACACATGATGAAACTAACACAGAGAGAGATTGATTTGCCCACACAAAGTACAGAAGAAAATACATACTAGCAAACTTCAGATCTCTGACTCGAAAGTTCATGAATATTGTGTTATTATTTAGCCACTACGTGGTGTCCAACTCATTTGTGAGCCAGGGGCTCTTGCCCACCCAGATATCAAATCCGCATTTCTTGCATCGCCAGGCAGGTTCTTTGCCACTGAGCCACCCGGGAAACCGAAGTCCAGGATAGTTTTACAAAATTCCATTGCTTCTCAGTAAACCAAGAAGCAGAGCTGAGGCAGAAAACAAAGAGATTCTGACTCCGAAAGTCCAAACAAGGCTTAATTTTGTTTCATGCCTTTAGGTTGACATTGGGCTTCCACTGTTGCACCTTCTCCCTTGGTGAATTATCACCATCTTCACAGAGTAACTGGCTGCTTCTAAGGGTGTCAACCCCTCACATAGTACCTTCCACTCTTTCCTTTCACACCGCCCCTCACGAGACGCCTCACTCACTTGCTCACTCTTTCCGTTTTGTTGACGGCACACATCCATTAACTACAATCTTACAACCACGTCACTGCATCTACTGCTACTAACATGAAACTTGTATCAACACCTCCCCCACTATCTGCCTTTGTTTATAACAAACATTAAGTGAAAATCCACTCCATGCAGAACCAAGCGCTAGAGAGGATTCTAACAGGCCCTGCTCTAGTTTACTTCTCTAGGCTGCCGTCTATGGGATCGCACAGAGTCGGACACGACTGAAGCAACTTAGCAGCAGGGATAAAGTAAGCAAATGAGTAGACAAGAAAATCATCCCGCAAGATGGAAACAAGTGCTCCAACGGAGGCCGAACCGTCTGAGAAGAAGCATTAAAGTCCCCCACCACAGTGACTGCCACCCTTCCAGAACCACCACCATTGCTGAGGGGCCGCCGGCTCCGGCCCAGTCATCTCTCACTCTGCACCTTGACTGTCCGGCTCGTCCCTCACTGCCCTTTCTGGAACTTTCGCCCAACTCTGGAACTGTTCTACTTTGTCCCTCACACCACGGGATACTCTTCTCTCCCTCAGCCTCAGAGGCCCTTCCTTCCCATCGCCTCAGCAGGTCTCCTCTCCCCACCTCTGTCACCTGAAGGTCCCACCATCACCCCCTATGACTCCCCAATCTGTCCCTCGTTCCCTCAGCTGTCTGCCCATCCGCACACAGACCCCTCCACCCCGCAGCCCTAGCTCAGCACGACGCTCTAGCTCCGCCTCCCTTCCCGAGGCCCCTTGCAGCGAGGCCCCGCCCCTGGGTCACCTGACAGCGCTCGATGCTCCGCCCACTGAGCCACCTGCGCTGAGCAATCGCGGGACCCAGGCTACCTTGGCTGCCACTGCCGCCGCCACTTTGCAGGGGCTCAGGGGCTCCGGGGCTCCAGGGAGCGGCTGATCGCCGCCGCCTTAGCGCGGACAGGACAGCGCTACGGCCACACCCGTCTGCCCCACCTCACAAGGGCCTGTGACCTTCATAAGGGCCTGTGACCTCACCCGGACAGAGCTCGGCGGCCTGGACAAGAGTGGCGGGGCTCATCTCTGCACACCAAGAGCCTGGATTTCTCCCTCCATCCTGCACGCTCTCTGTTCTTCTGGCAGTTCCGTTCATTTTCTGGTATGCTGTCCCACCCCATCTGGTCCCATTTCAATGTTATCTTCTATCCATCCTTTGAATACCTCCGGCCCTCCCTTTCTGCTAAAATGTTCCATCCAACTTTGCTTCTACTACTTATTAGTGGACAGTGGCTCGAAGCCATTGTCCCACAACCTTCCTGAAGTTTGTTCCAGCCTGCCCTTCAAAGGACTAACCCTGCTTTTGGAAGAGATACTTTGTTTTTCTACGAAAATCAACTTTTTATGCAGGCTGCAGATGATAATTGGTGAAAGAATTGACGCAAGCAGCGTTAGTCCTCTGTTGCTGGCTTTCCTCAGGTAGTCCCTAAAACGTTGTGTAAATCCAATTGGATGAAATTAATCATTTTTAAGTTTTGTTAAACTCTAGTTGTAAATGCCTTCAAGCAAAGAGTGTTTTTAAAAACCAAAAAAACCCACGATTTAAAGTATCTTTCTTTACAAGCATGTAGGTAAAATTGTTCACATTGATCCAACCTGAGCTTTCCATTACTTACATGTGGTGAACATCATGGGCTTTAGAGACAGATCTGTCCAAATTCAAGTCTTACTTATTTACTGTATGCAGTGGGGCAAATTACCCATGCTGTCTAAGCCTCAGTTTTCCCAGGATCATGATAATTCAAAAATGTATGTAGTAGTCAGTATGTTACCATAATTAATTCCTTCAGTGATACTGCTACGCTCATTTATGTCTTAAACTCTGCTCTATAGGCGTTCTTTAGTACTTTTTAAAAAAAAAAATTTACTGGACTATAGTTTCTTTACAGTGTTGTGTTATTTTCTGCTGTACAACAAAATGAGTCAACAGTACCTATACATGTATCCCCACTTTTTTGGATTTTCGTCCCATTTAGGTCACCACAAGAGCATTGAGTAGAGTTGCCTGTGCTGTACAGTATCTTCTCATTAGTTATCTGTTTTATAAATAGTGGTGTATATATGTCAATTCCAACCTCCCAATTCATCCCACCCTCCCTTTTCCCCCTTGGTGTCCATATGTTTTTTTCCTCTGCGTCTGTGTCTCTATTTCTGCCTTGTAGATAGGTTCATCTGTACCATTTTTCTCATTTCCACATGTATGCATTAATATGTATTTGTTTTTCTGACTTACTTTGCTCTGACAATCGCTAGGTCCATCCACATCTCTGCAAATGGCATAATTTTGTTCCATTTTATGGTTCAAACTGCCATATGTCCCAGCAGTCCCACTCTTGGGCATACACCCAGAGAACACTATAATTTCAAAAGACGCATGCACCCCAGTGTCCATTGTAGCACTAGTTACAATAGCCAGGACATGGAAGCAACCTAAATGTCCATCAGCAGAGGAATGGATAATGATGTGATATATATATATATACACATACAATGGAATATTATTCTTTAGTACTTTTAAAGTATATACAGTTTATCTCTCTAAATAGTCTCTATGTAATCTGAGTGCTGAGACCATGTTTTTTTATTTTTGTAAACTCTGCATTCCCTACTTCCCCACCACCCACATTGTTTACAGTCATCTGTGTTAATGACTCATCCCATTTTCCACTTATTCATAAAGATTCAATTTCTAATTTGTAAGAATTGCAATGGCTTCAATCTGTATGCTGATCCACAGACTGTGACTATTTTAAAAATCTTGAACACTTGTAGGTTTTTTAGCATTGAATCTATTGATGAGCTAGTTAGATACTGTATTAGTCAGTTTCATAGACTTCAAATAGCACCAAGTATATATTAGGATTAGATTCCTTTGCCAGTAACAGAAAATCCCTGAATAATAGTTGACTAAGCAAGACAAAAATCACTGTGGATGGTGACTGCAGCCAAAAATTAAAAGACACTTGCTCCTTGGAAGAAAAGCTATGACCAACCTAGACAGCATATTAAAAAGCAGAGATTACTTTGCTGACAAAAGTTCATATATATAGTCAAAGCTATGGTTTTTCCAGTAATGTATGGATGTGAGAGTTGCACCATAAAGAAGGCTGAGTACCCAAGAATCGATGCTTTTGAACTATGGTGCTGGAGAAGATTCTTGAGAGTCCCTTGGACAGCAAGGAGATCAAACCAGTTAATCCGAAAGGAAATCAACCCTGAATATTCATTGGAAGGGCTGATGCTGAAACTAAAGCTCCAGTGCTTTGACCACCTGATTCAAGGAGTCAACTCATTGAAAAAGACCATGATGCTGGGAAAGATTGAGGGCAGAAGGAGAAGGGGGAAACAGAGGATGAGATGGTTGGATGGTACCATCGACTCAATGAACATGAGTTTGAGCAAATGCCAGGAGATAGTGAAGGACAGGGAAGCCTGTGAGCTGCAGTTCATGGGGTTGCAGAGAGTCGGACATGACTGAGCAACTGAACGATAACAACTGACAGCCTAGAGGGTAAAACATCGAGCCATGGAGAATTGTTCTGAGGCCTTGAAGGTGGGTCTGCAGACCTGTACCTGAATGAATTTCAGAATTGCTATGAACATCTGTGCATCTCCTCTTTTCTGCCTGTTGGAACATGAGTGACTGTAGCAGTTATCCCACCTGTCCCACCATTTTACATTGGTTGTTGTATGAAGGAAGCATATAGCTTTTTTCTTTAGTTCACAGGACTTCAGACTGAGAAGTATTGTACTCAAGTATATAAGGAATTCACCCAAGAAGCCTATCTGCCCCTAGAGGTATTTAAAGGCTAAGACTCTGGACTTGAGCTGATGCTTGTTAGTTTGCAACCTTGAGAGTGTCCCAGGTGAAATCTGAAACCAGCTGTCTTACATGAAGAGTAGGGAGAGACCAAAGAAAGAGGCAGACCATTCCACCTTGGTAGATGGAAAGTTTAATAAGCAAGGGAACTTACATACAAGACAAGTAGGTCTCTGCACCCACCTGCCAGAACCTTAAAAATTTATCACATGAAAAGTAGCATATTCACTGGTTCTGGAGATTAAGATAAGGATATTTTTGGCTGGGGGGTGGGAGTGGTCATAGGCAATGGTTTTGTCTACCACAGTACTCTTCTGTTCAAGAAGTGGCATCTAGGGACTTCGGGAAGCTAAATTCACATGCCACAAAGCAACTAAGCTTGCCCCTGCAACTACAGAGTTGCATGTGCTAAGTCGCTTCAGTCATGTCTGACTCTTTGTGACCCTATGGACTGTAGCCCACCAGGCTCCTCTGTCCATGGGGATTCTCCAGGCAAGAATACTGCAGTGGGCTGCCATGCCCTCTTCCAGGGATCTTCCCAACCCAGGGATCAAGCCTTCCCAACCCAGGGATGTCTCCAGCACTAGCGGGCAGGTTCTTTACCACCAGCACCACCTGGAGTTCACGTACAACAGAAGATCCCACATCACACAGCAAGGATGCCACATACTGCAACTAAGACCCAATGCAGCCAAATAAGTAAATAAAGAAGTGGCATCTACTTCCCTCCACTTGAACGTGGGCTAGATTTAGTAAGCTATTTATAATGAAGAGTACGGCAGAAGTGATTATGTGACATTTACAAAGAGAGGGTAATAAAAGACACTGCAGCTTTCTCCATGCTTTCTCTTGGATTACTCACTTGCGAAGAAGCCAGATGGCATGTCTTGTGAACCCTCAAGCAGTCCTATGGAAATGTCCTATTGTTAATAGCCAGTATGGAACCGATGCCTCCTGCCAACAGCCGTGTGAATAAGCCATCTTGGAAATGGATCCTGCAGCCCCTTTGAGTCTTCAGTTGACTGTAGCTCTGGCCAACAGCTTGACTACAACCTCAAGAGAGACTCTGAGCAAGAACCACCCAGCTAAGCCATTCTTAAATTCCTGAACACAGAACTTTAACGTAATGTTTGTTGTTTTACACTGCTAAAATCGTGTGGTCATTTGTTATGCAACAACAGATAACTAATATAATCCCTAGGTCACATCTTGATCCATGATGTCTGGTTAGAGTCTTGCTATCATCTCTACGTATCAGCCTGCAGGAAGAAGGAAGAGAAGAAAGGCACGCTCCCTCCCTTAAACAGCACTTGCTGAAAGTTGTGTGTACCCCCTTCATTAACATCTCACTGCCAAAGAGATGACCATTGCACACCCAGCTGTATTTTTTGTGAGCAACCATGTGTCTGACTAAAAATTAAGAATCCTAATACAATGTGAGAATGGTGATAACAGATAACGGGCACAAGTAGCAATCTCTGTCACAATGGATGATTACAAGGGTCAGGAAAAGTAAAGTCTAGCATATATCCGTCAACATTTTTCCTATTACTTAACAAAGTATTTCCATCAGCCAACAAATGATTTTTATACAGGCATCACTCTGACCTCTCTAAAGAATCATGCCAATGGAGTGAGTCACAAGAAAATCCAACTGATATATTGGGTAAAACACAGTGAATTGTAAAACTTTTTCCTTTCAAAGTTCTTTTCAGGGATACTCCTAGAGAATAATTTACAATGGTGGTTTTGCCTAAGGGCTCTTAAATCTCCTAAATGTTGCTCTCTAGACATTGGGTTGGCTAAAAATTTTGTTTGGACTTTTCCATAAGATGTTATGGAAAAAGCTGAATGAACATATTGGTCAACCCAATATTTATATTCTTCATTCCTTAATGTATTGTCAGAAAATATAGAGCTAACAAAAAATATTTTCTCTATGTAAGAGGCTGGAGACATCACTATGACATTAGGAACTGCAAGGAACACCATCATGTTCCTGATCTATAATTTTCCTTTCACATACAATCCATTCTTGGATACCCACAGTAGTGGATTTTTAAAATTTTATTTAACAATATGGCCAACCCCAATGAAAACATTTAAAACTGCCTCCTTGTGCGCATTAGTCAAACTAAAACAAATTAGGGAAACATATATCCAGATATACATTACAAAACCAAAGAGAAATTAGTTTCAAGTATTAAATGGCTTACTGCAAACATATATTATTGTTTCCTTACATCATTGTGAAAAATGAGGGTATTGTAATTCCAAGACAATCTGCTTGTGATTGGTCCCAGTGGTCATTAGATGGCTATTATCAAATAATTCAGGCTACAGAGGTCAAGGCTTATAGATATGATTTGACATATTGCTACCCAGTTCATTTTCACATCAAGTCCTCCATTTTCACCCAGATACTTAGTCATCAGTTAGCATGACATAAATAAAACACAGTGAATCTTACAAAATTTCACCATAAAAGGACTCAGTCTGAGTTCACATAATCTTTTAATGATGTCATGTACTGCATTGTGCTTTTTTTTTCAAGTAAGGAATGTAAAACTCAAAGGCAAGGATTATAAGTGTTCTGTAAAGTATTTCAATGCCACACTCTCAGTGCTCAGTAAATTTTAAATAGCGAAAAATAAAGTTACAAGTTCTAAAGTCTTATTCTGACATCCTAGAGTATGATAATATTAATATTTAAGATTTTGATCCTGTCACCTATAAACAAATGCTGTAAGAGTATTCTATTTTTAAATTTACTTATTTTTAATTGAGGGATAATTACTTTACAATACTGTGTGTGTTTCTGCCATACATCAACATGATCAGCCATAGGTATATGTAAGAGTATCTTCTTGTTTCAGCTTGGTACACGAAAGGTTTTCTTTGATGCCTGCCAAGTATTCTGTTAGCTGTTTTTCCCTCTGAGATTCTGATCTATTACTTCTTTTAGTTTTTCATGGGAATTTGTGGCTGTGAGTGAACAAGCCTGTGACTATTTAACTTGGAAAATGGACTGAAAGTAGACTTTCGTTTTCTGTGAGTACATACTTGGTTTTCTTAATCTATCAGCCAAGGTATGTTCTTAATCTTTTAGCAGCAGAGCTGACTTATTGTAAATTTCTTTCTAAGCCAGAAAAGGCCTAAGTATGTGATTCCTTAAAACAGTAGTTCTCAAACTTGACCATGCAACAGAATCACCACAGGGATTACCTCTTCTGGTCCTAGGGCTGACACTTTGAGATCCATTGTCTTAAAGCTGGGCATTTACATGGTCCTGTAAATAATTTGCCATTAAGCCTTTACTTTACTAATTTATGCCTCCAGCAAACAAAACCTAAATTGACAGTCCCTTCTGTTGAAGTTATACAAGGTTCTAAGAAATCCCCAATTAAAAAAAAAAAATCCCCCCAAAAAAACCCCAAAACCAAAAAACTCTCTTAGACCAGTAAAAACCTACTCATTTTGAAAATGTGATTCACATCTAAACAAAAGCTCTAGATTCGGAAACTAACTTCAGTTCCTGGAGTCATCGTCATTCTGTTACATTTGGAAACATGTTTGCTCTAAAATAATCATTTGTGAGGCAATGTCACTTTATTCACCCAAAGGAAACAGAAATAACAGCACAGGAAGCGCTGAGGAGCCTTAGGCCAATTCTTTTTGGAAAGCACATTTAATTCACTGTTGCACAATTCAGACAGAGGAGGTGGTTAGAAAGTCAGGAAGGCATTTAGGTCAACCAGGAATACTTAACAAAGAGAAATATCTTGAAATCATGGATGGTCTAGGAATATCTGAGAGGTAAAGAACTTGACTCCTTAGGTGACAACTTGTCAGCAATGTTCAAAGTTTCCCATTTTTGTCCACAGACCCTGAGATTGAACGTAAAATATCTCCAAAAGAGCTCAGAACAAATAACTTCTTTGGGCTGTGTTTTCTGATACTAAAATACTATTTAGGGGTTCACCCTGCTGCTCTTGCTGCTAAGTCGCTTCAGTCGTGTCCGATTCTGTGTCACCCTATTTCCCCCTGACGTCAAAACTGACTGCTATTTGCTAGCTCATGAAAACAGCTATGGTTTCTCCCCACATACAAATGTACTGATCTTCAAAGCCTGTAAGCCTTATTCCAGAAGCTCAGAAAGATTCCTACTAATTTTTTCCTCCTTAGAATACAGTTTTCTCCTCCTTTGGTACCGTTTCTTCATATAAACCATCTTATTTAAAGAAAATGACTGCCACGTCAATGGAGTCATTTCTCAGGAGCCAACAGTTAGAATTAGATTCTAAACTTCCTGGATTTATAATCGTCTCTTCCCATTTATCCCTCTACAACATTACCATTTCCTACGGGAAGGAGTAATCCATGAGTGACACGGGGCTCAGATATCTGCCCCATTCTTAGGAATGGATACAGAACACACATTTCAGCTAGTTTCTTATGGATTCCTCTTCCCCAATACATGGATTAAACCATGTGCAAAGTGAAAAAAGAAATAATAACTAAGTGGAGTTTTAAGTGCTGTATCAGGAGATGTAACTGCTAACAAAAGTTGGAAAAGGGTGTTCTCAGAGAAGGTAGAATGAGGCTTTTTTCGTTGAGAAAGGTGATATGGGATGCCACCTGCTCTTGCCAGAGCCAGATCTCCCAAATGAAAAAACAAACAGTATCAACATCCCACAGAATCTTGACTGCCTATTTGATGCCACAGTAAGTCCCAGCATTATGGAATGTGGATACTGACAGAGACCTCCTAGATTGGCTAGGCCAAATCCATCATTTTTCAAACTAGAAAACTGAGCCCCAGGGAGAAGACTTGCCTTAATTAAGGTTAAAGCTCCTTAGCTGCAACACTGAGGTCAGGACCTAGATTTTCTGATCATCAGACCCCTGTTTTTATAGGCCCTTCCCTTTTTCTCAGGGAATGGTGGTGGTGGTTAATGTGGAACAAATGTAAACACCGATGGAGCAACTGCTTTTGCTGCTGCTGCTGCTAAGTCACTTCAGTTGTGTCCGACTCTGTGCGACCCCATAGACAGCAGCCCACCAGGCTCCCCCGTCCCTGGGATTCTTAAGGCAAGCACACTGGAGTGGGTTGCCATTTCCTTCTCCAATGCGTGAAAGTGAAAAGTGAAAGTGAAGTCACTCAGTCGTGTCCGACTCTTAGCGACCCCATGGACTGCAGCCTACCAGGCTCCTCCATCCTTGGGATTTTCCAGGCAAAAGTACTGGAGTGGGGTGCCATTGCCTTCTCCAACTTCTTTTGCTAGGGGAAAAAAAAAAGCACAGCCCATTTTCCTCCTCCTCCTTGGGAGAGGTCCAGCATATCCATGTGTCTAACCCTGCAGGCTCCCAGAATGAGAGAGCCCTTTCAGACCCAGCAACGGGGTAGCGACTTCTTATGAATGATGCCAAGTGGGAGTGTCTGCACCCAGCTCAAGTCGATATGGCTTTTCATCATTTTCTTCCTCATCATCAAATAAAATTACAAATATAATGCAAGTGTGTTTATATTTTTGCTCCTTTAGATTCAGCAAGCCTCGTCCTGATTTCAGGTGTCTCGATGAGAAAAACAAAACTCCACTTGTGGCCTCTCAAATTAAAGACTGAGTTCAAATGAGGTTGCCCAGCCCAGAGGAGGATGGCGCACATGTGCCGATACACCTGGCCCATCCTTCCACCCTGGCACGTGTGCCCAGGAGACTCAGTCCCATGGGAATGATTCCTTCACAAGACACCCAAGAGGTAGATACATGCAGTCAGCCCCATGGGTGGGTATAGCACACAGAAGCACAAAATTGGGTGTGTGGAGGTGCCTTGAACATGGGACAGAAGGCCTGAAGGGTGGGGCCAGACCTCTGACTCTAACCATAGCACTCTCCCTGGAAGGAAAAGCCTTGGGTCATGAGGGAAATTCCCAGTATGTGTGCGAGCGTACATGCTTGGTCACTTCAGTTGTGTCTGACTCCATGACCCCATGAACTGTAGGATGCCAGACTTCTCTGTCCATGGGATTCTCCAGGCAAGAATACTGGAGTGGATTGCCATACCCACCTCCAAGGGATCTTCCTGACCCAGGGATCCAACCCATGCCTTCTGCATCTCCTGCATTGCAGGTGGATCCCTTACCCACTGGGCCACCTGGGAAGCCCCTCCTAGTACATAGCAAATGTCTATAAGCAGTGAAAAGATGGGATGGGAGCCAAAGAAGTGATGCTGGCTAAGGGTGACACACAATTTCTAAAGGAACCTCTAGGGTAGAGCTGCCAATAAGGCAAATCAGAAGGGTTATGATCATGAATGGGGGAGCCCGGGCACTTTAACCCCAGGTTATGCATGTCCCTGCCCCCCCACCACCTTTCTCCCAATAGATCAAAGACTAGATAGCAAGGACTTCCCTTAGTAGAGAACTCTGCTGGGTTGAGGTGACAGCAAAGACAGGCAGGCCTGATGGTCCAGCTTTCCCCTAACGTCTCCCTCAGCCTGAGGGAAGGGACAGGAGACGGAGGCTCGAGTGACACAACAAGGCCTCAAGACCCAGCAGCTCCCACCAGAGCTGCTCAGAGTCAGGCCTGAGAACCAGAAATACAGGGTAAACCAAGGTCCCTGTCTCTGGAACGAGAGTCCTCGGCCCTGCCCTCCTCTTCAAGAGACTGTCCTGAGAAGGAAAGTTGGCTTCCCACTGAGGTAATAAAGAACACCTGCTCAGCGATGTAGGTCACCCTCAGGTTAAGCAGGAAAACTCCCTGAAGGAAGGAGGCCTTCTGAGGACAAAGACTGAGGAGCTTCGCTCATCTGGGACACAGGTTTTAAATTATACACTCCCCCACACATATCACACACACACACAGACCCACAGTCTTCCAACCCACCCCACTCCAAGCCCTCAATCCCGCCCCACAGGTATTGCCCCCTGTAAACATAAGAGCAGAGACGTCCACAATCCTGGGACAGTCCGAGAGCGATCCTGGGATGACTGCTCGTTAAGTGCCCCTGTAGGTGATGTTGGTGAAGGTGGATGTAGCCTCTTTATACAGTGGGTTGTTGGCCTGCAGAGAGAACAGAAAAGTGTCTTACAGCAAATTCCTCAATTCTTGCCTATCCTGGGGGTTTACTTGTTATCTGAGAAGTTTACCCACAACACTCTTCTCTGACATACTATCGATGAACAGTGTGATGCTTGTAATACTCATACATTTGCTCTTACAGAGGGAATGGGTAGGAAATAAGAGGAGAGAGAAAATGGCATGCCATCCTTCCACCATTCCTGAGGGGTTAATTCAGCCCATCACTCTTGGGGATCCCAAAACCCTTCAAGATTAGCTTTTAGCCAATATCTGTTTCCTCCTCCTCTTCTGAACTCTCTTTCTCCCTTTTGCCTGCCTTTTTTTCTTTGTTGTTACTGTGATAGGGGGCGCAGGCAGAGAAATAGGTGTAGCAGGTGATGGTCAGAATACAGAGGACCACTTTTGCTCAAATGATTCTTAATCTGTTCTCATCTTATCCCTAAAGCCTTGCCCACAAACTGTCACATTATCAGGAAAGAGACCCTCACTAGGTTTCCCAAACTATTTTCTAAAAGCGACAAATCCCACTAGGTCTGATAGTCCTTAGTGGTAGGTAGCCTCAAGAAACACAACACATTCTCATGTGCCTCAGAGAGTCAGGATTTCTACACTGTCTGAACAGAAACATCTCAACTTCTTGGAATCCTTGAGTTCAAAGGCCTGAGGTCACCATCAGATGGGAACAAACTTTCAATCTAACCTCGGATATTCAGTGAAGTCATTCACTTGGAAATCCAGGAAAAAGTTAAAATGTGGACCATGAGCCAAAGGAGAGTAAGCTTAAGTATATAGAAATTTCTCAATTAAAAGCTTGTTTGGTTAAATTCAATCAGGGTAAACTGCAGGGAGCATTCTTTTAAGAGGCTGATACAAAAAGTAATTTCTATCATAACCTAGTTCCCTCCCATAATCAAGGAAGCTGCTAAATTTCTCTGTATTCAGTTTCTTTATCTATAAAATGGGAATAATAATGTTATCTATCACATAGGGCTGTTACAGGAAGGAAATAAGTTAACACACAAAAAGCATTTAGGACAGTTCCTGGTACATGGTAAATCTTCAGCAAATGTTGGTTGTTATCATTTGTTTCTGTTTATGTTTAATGCTTTTGACTTCATCAGTATATAGTGGACTCCTATATGTCCTCAATGTAGGGTTCTCAAGTCTGTCTTATCTTACTCCAAGAGTAAGTTTTCTTTTCCCTGCTTCCAGGGCAGAGCTGAGCCCTATCTGTGCTCACCTGGTACTCACTGATGTCATAGAGAAAGAATCAGATGGTTTCCAGGGAGCATAATGACAATAGGAGAGTTAGTCCATCTCCCAACTTCCAGAAAAAGGCTAATTGGGAAACTATGATGCCGGCTGAACCTGGCCTTCCCTTCCACTTCAGACTCTTGAACCAACAACTTAAGAAAATGCCCAGCCCGGCCTCTTACAGTGTCCCATTTGGCTCTGGCTCTCTCTTCTTCAAATTTAGCAAACTCCTTCCGGTCATGGATGGTGATGAGGAGCTTCCAGATGAGCAGAGTCGCAAGGCCGATGAGCAGAATGGCCCCCATCACGGATAGCAAGACCACCAGGATGTCAGGGCCCTTGGGACACTCTATCAGGAGAGAGCACAGAGCAGGGTGGTTGGGAATGGAGCAGGAATCATTTGAATTGGTTACAAATAAGATCTTCTCAACAAAAGAATATAGTACTGGAGCATTCTCCAAAGGAAACAGAACTTACAAAATAAGCCTATTAATTTTTAAAAGGAGGGGGTTAAAATCCTTAGAGCAGCAATCATCTGTCCTGAGTGGTTTAAATCAAAGGTCATTAGCTGGTCATTCACAAGCAGAGTCTAGCCTACTTGGTGAGAGTTCACACAAATGTTCATTAAAAATTTGATTTGGGGAGTTTCCTGGTGGTTCAGTGGTGGTTAAGGCTCCAGGCTCCCAATGCTGAAGCCCAGGTTCGATTCCCAACCAGGGAACTAGATCCCATATGCTGCAACTAGGAGTTCGCAAGCCACAACTAAAGATCCCACAGGTTGCAGTGAAGACCTGGCGCAGCCAAATAAAGAAAACGTTTGATATTGCTGGCAACATTAATCCAGGAGATTCTCCCCCTAAAATTTCAGATGATTCTTCTCTTCAGGAAAAAAAAAAAGTCAAAAGATCCAGAAACACTGAACTTAGTCTTTTATAGGGTTTCAAACAGCTAGGGCTGAGGAATAGCTGCCCCTTTCAGTCAGAACACACTTTTTTTAGCTTGCCAGACTCCTCACCACTCTTTCTTTTCTGCACTAAACAGAGGTGAAGTGTGACTTGTCACTGAGTCTGTGCCCCTGTGGACTCTGGAGCCAGACTGCCTGGGAGTAAATCCTGGCTATGTGACCTTTGATAAATGATTTCACCTTTCTGGCTGTCTGTTTTCCATTTCTCCATCTCTAACAGTAATAGCCCTGATTTCAAAAATGTATTATGAGTAATAGTTAAGGAATAATTAAGGACTTCTCTGGTGGTACAGTGGATAAGAATACACTTGCCAATGCAGGCAACACGAGTTTGATCCCAAGTCCAAGAAGATTCCACACGCGTGGGCAACTAGAAAGTGCACGCACCACAACTACTGGGCCTGCACGCCCAGAGCCTGTGCTCAGCAAGAAGCCACCACAGTGAGAAGCCCAAACACTGCAACTGGAGAGCAGCCCCCACTCGCCGCAGCTGGAGAAAGCCCGTGCACAGCAGTGAAGACCTGTCCAGTGTAGCCAAAATACATAAAACAAAAATTTGTTTAATCTTAAAAAAGGAATAATTAAATATATTTAAGGAACTCAGAACAGTGCCTAGCACAAAGTCAGAGCTCAATAAATATCAGCTACTGTTATTACTGGTATCCCTGTTATCCGAGGCTGTTTTCCCTAATTTATTTACCCAGCTCCTCCTTGAGTTTGAGCTGGGTATCTGAGTTAGTTACCCTAGTTCAGATATTACAACCCCTGTGGGCTGGGAACCTGATGACCTTTTTAACATACTTTGAAACTAGGAGGTCTGCCAACCAAGACAATATTTTGGGTTTCTTCCCAAAATATTTAGTCATCTAAAATCCTCACCCTGTTGAGAACCAACTTCCTGTTCAACCCCAGTCAACAACCAACATAATCAGAGGTGCGACATCAGCCCTCTGAGGGCCAAGTTGAGTATGCTCTGAACAGCTCCGTTCCCATAAACCACAGACGTCTGATGAGTGACCTCACTCCAGTAACTTCTCGGGTGTTATATAATTAGGTGTTTGCATATCTGAGTATTGATGGGTCTAAAGAGATGTCACACCTACTTTCCACACTGTCTCCCACCTTCTTCTCTAAACATACACACTATGCTCACCACACATGACCCAAAAACAACCACCACCACAACCCAAGCTAGCTATTTCCTATCCTACCAAATTACAACCTGTCTATAATTAAAGGAATGTCTGGAAAGAGGCTATGAGATCCCAATGTCTGAGTTCCCAGGGATGAAGGGTCCCAGTTCTTCTGGGAAAAGCAGTTATGAATTCTCTGGAAGACTGAGGTAGGGCTGACCCTCAAACCTCAAAGTGGAATCGCTTCAACTTTACATGTCAGTATGGTCAGGACAGGTAGAAAGCCAGATCTTCAGGGGAAAAATTAAACCTGTTAACTATCTGTCCTAAAAGGGGTGGACGGCAGGTTTCCTGGAAATAGATACAAGACCAGGTGTTCTCTGAAGTGCCTCCCCAGCCACAGTGATGATGACCCATGATGGATGATGACCTAAAGTCAGGGACGACTGGGGAGGGTTAGCAGAATTGACAAAAGTACAGGAAGTCCAGTTAAATTAGAATTTCTGATAAAAAATAACTTTTTAAGTATGTACCACATCTTGCATAGGACATATTGTACTTTTTTATTGAAGTATAATTACAAAGTTGTGTTAGTTTCTGCTGTACAACAAAGTGAAATCAACTATATGTATACATATATCCCCTCCCTCTTGGCTCTCCCTTCCCCACAACCCACATCTCAACCCTCAGGTCATCTCAGAGCACCAAGCTGAGCTCCCTGTGCTACGCAGCAGCTTCCTACTAGCTATCCATTTTACGCCTAGTCATGTATATATTAATATGTCAATCCTAGTCTCCCAATTCGTCTCACCCTCCCCTTCCCCCTCATGTCCACATGTCCAGTCTCTGAGTCTCTATTCCTGTCCTGGAAATAGGTTCATCTGGACCACTTTTCTAGATTCTACATACATGTGTTCATATACAATATTTGTTTTTCTCTTTCTGACTTTCTTCACTCTATATGACAGACTCTAGGTCCATCCATATCCCTACAAATGACCCAATTTCATTCCTTTCTGTGGCTGAGTAATATTCCATTGTACATATGTACCATATCTTCTCCCTGAGAAAACTGTAATTCAAATGGACACATGTCCCCCAGTGCTCACTGAAGCACTATTTTCAATAGACAGGACATGGGAACAACCTAAATGTCCAGTGGCAGACATACTATATTTTATCAGACAACCCTATCTGGAAGCAATGAGGGCCCAGCTCAAAGGAGATCATTCCCTGACCACTTGGCTAATGTCAACTCTTTAGTGGTTCCCTCTTCAGGGCCCCGTAGTGGCTCAGCCCTTCAAAGAGAACATCTGCAAGGGCAAGAGTTAGGGAAGCAAATGAGAATAATCTCCTCCTAGACTGCAGGCCCCAGATGCTACCTCTTACTCAAAACCAGAGCCCCTGAAAATGATTGGAGCCCAGGGTGAGAGGAGAGGCAGAACTTGAAATTCAAGGCAACAAGCTAAGAAATGTAGGTCTCGAGACCTGTCTCTGAATGTGAAAGAAGGGCTATACTGGCAGTAAGCCTAAAAAGTTACCCTTCACTCTGTTACCCAGTAATGTGTCACCATCCCACTTATAACCATCCCAGGCAATAGTTTTCAGTCTCAGAATACCAGGTCAAATGATTTTTGTGAGCGCTACAGGAGTGCTACAGGAGGAGCACCAGCCAGATTGTTATAACAAAGAGATGCTGCTGCTGCTGCTAAGTCGCTTCAGTCGTGTCCGACTCTCTGCAACCCCATAGACGGCAGCCCACCAGGCTCCCCTGTCCCTGGGATTCTCCAGGCAAGAACACTGGAGTGGGTTGCCATTTCCTTCTCCAATGCATAAAAGTGAAAAGTAAAAGTGAAGTCGCTCAGTCGTGTCCGACTCTTCGAGACCCCATGGACTGCAGCCTACCAGGCTCCTCCATCCATGGGATTTTCCAGGCAAGAGTACTGGAGTGGGGTGCCATTGCCTTCTCCAAACGAAGAGATGAGGTAATGTTAAACCCCAAAGCAAGAGCACACTACATTTTTGAGATGAGAAGGGACACAAGTACAGATAGGGTGGGTGTGGAAAAATCCATTTAACCTGTTAACACAGGTGGATGAGAAAGTACGAGAAAGACATGCTGAAACTAACCTATGTCTGCTTCCCCAGAGGTAGTGGGTTGGCCAAAAAGTTCATTTGGATTTTTCCATACCATCCTATGGGAAATCCTGAATGAATTTTTTGGCCAACCCAGTACATACCCAGATTCTTTCCTCTCCACTTCCCCATATCAGTGTTCCCTTGAGTCACAAAATAAAACTAAGGTGATACCCTTTGTCTTCTCCCTTAAAAAGGATGAGAGCCCTGGAGAGACTGATAAACAATATCACAAATGGGGACCCCATGCTCTCCTCTACCCATGGGGAGGACAGCACCCCCAGTGACATAGATGCAGCCCTTTTCCCACTTTCAACCTCTCCTGTCTTTAAGCAGCCAAAATTCTCCCAACAGATATTAAGATGTATTTGAGTCTGCCTGTCTCCTGGGCATAATCCATCCTATGCATTCATTCAAAAACTGCGTATGAAGTATCTTCTCTGTAAATAACTGAGCCAGGTATAGAGATATTATAACAATAGATAAGACAGACATAATTCCTGTGTTCATAGTCACCTGAAGAAGATAGGAGATTAAAGAAGCAATTTTTTTCTTTGAGGTTTGTGGGATCTTAATTTCCCAACCAGGGACCGAACCTGGGCCCCTGGAAGTGGAAGCACAGAGTGTTAACCACTGGACCACCAGGGAATTCCCTAAAGAAGCAATATAACAACTTAGCTGGTCTAAAGGAAGCACAGCGACCCAATGCAGGGGGGTACAAGTTCGATGCCTGGTCGGGGAGCCAAGATCCCACATGCCTTGTAGCTAAAAAAACAAAACATAAAACAGAAGTAATATTGTAGCAAATTCAATCAAGACTTTCAAAATGGTCCACACCAAAAAAAAAACTTTAAAAAAAGCGGGGGTGGTGGGGAAGCACAACTGCTCAGAAAATCAAAGATGTGTACCAAATCTAATCATCAGAATGGATGCTGGAGGTCTGAAATGGCTCATCTGGGAAGTGGTATGTCTAAAACATCGGGGAATATATTGCAATTACCAGGAGCACTAACAAGGAGCAGAGAGGCATTGGCTTGTAGAAGTAAGACAGGGTTCAGAACTCTGGATTTTTTAACAAGGGAACATACAAAAGTTCAAGAACCACTGCCCTCAAGCAGGGACCAGCAAACAGCCCAGTGAGCCAAATGCGGCTGGCCACCTGTTTTGGTAAACACACTCAGATGCCTTCATTTGCATACAGTCTACGGCTGCCTTCTTGCTGCTGTGTCAGAGTTGAGTAGTCACCGTAGAGACCATCTGGTTCACAAACCCTAAAATATTTAACATCTGGCCCTTTATAGAAACAGTTCACTGGCCCCTGGTCTAAAGAATGATTTGAAGAAACTCCTACAGCTGTAAAGAATGTCAAGTGACCAACTGATTTAGCCTCTGCCTTCAGAGATTGTTCCTTCATTCCAGAAAGTTCTGGCCCACCCCTCCCATCCCCCACGCCCACCATACCATAGCCCTTATCCCCTGCAGTGTCATGACTGTTTTACATGCCTCTCTTATCCATGGCCTGTGAATACCACACCTGCTTTATTTACTATTACATCCCCAGCACCTAGCCCATGCCTGATGTATAATAAATACTCAAAAATACTGTCTAATGATTGGGACTTCTCCAGCAGTCCAGTGGTTAAGACTCCACCTTCCAATGCAGGGGGTGCAAGTTCGATCCCTGGTCAGGGAATTAAGATCACACATGCTGAGTGGTGTGGTGGGAAAAAAAAAAAAGTCTAATGATTCGTACCTTCATCTGTTGTTTAAGGGAAAGAAAGGAGATATAGAAAATATGGGGAAACAAGCAAATCTATTGCGCTGGATGGTGACAAACCTGTGGTGGGTGTGTGTATGATACAATGGGCCCTCCTGCCTCCAGAGGGTCCGGAGAGCAAGCATTAACTTTTCAGTGTTGGAGGCAGCCTCAAATCCTTCACCACATCACATGGCAAAGCTGGTAAGGTGAAGACCTCAAACCTCAGGCCTTCCTCTGAAGCAGCAAGCAGGTTGTTCCTGGCAACCATTTAACTCTTAGTAGAGCAGATGCCCTGTGCTGAAAAGTGCTAGAATTTAAATTCCTTACTTCTTCCTTACAACGTCACCTCAAAAAACACCAGGCTATCATCTGTTCCTTGATGAGCTCCACACCTACCCTCTTCCTCTCCTTACCCACCTTCTTATTCTTCCATCTCCTCAATTAGCAGGTCATTTTCTTGCTAATGTCTTTATTTATATACTCCACACTCAGATGACAAGCCCTGATCTATCCCTTGTAAGATCAGGTTTCACCTGGATGTTCTTTTTAAGAGGAGTGATGGATGGAACTGTCTAATATTGGTATCACTCTCCCTTGGGGAAGGGTCGGGACCCTCGGGGTTCACTCACCTGGCTCTTCCACCACATACAAAATGGACTTTCCACTGGAGTCTTCGTAGTACTGGAATCTGACAACACAGTCATCCTCATTCTTGTAGGTACAATTCACAGCATCCTTGCCAGTGTCCTCTGGGAGAGGAGGAAAGATGGGAGAATGAAAAATAGGTCAATTCCTGAAAGATGGAGCCACCCCCAAATCCAGTCTTGAGACTTCTGGGAAAGCATGTGACAGGAAACCCTATGTCTGACATTAGGCAATATGCTCAGAGATGGCTGTCATGCCTGGCAATTGCTTCTAGATGACTCTCACTGCTGTATTAGTACTTTGTCCCTCACAAAGTACTTTTTGGTTCTTATTCCTTCCTCTGGAAGGAATATGACATCACAGTATTACAGTCTGATTCAAAGCCTGGCTCTATCACCTCCCAGCTGTGTGATCTTGGGTAAGTTACCTGACTGCATCGAATCTCTTTCTTCTTCTATAGCAGAAAAGATACCTTCACTCACAAGGATGGTTAAGAATCAAACCGCATAAGCCACCTAACACACAGTGGTGTTCCCTTTCCTCTCTTTCCTTTCTCTGTTTGCTCAATGATTCCCAATAGTTTGTTTACTCAATCCTTGCTGCTGCTGCTGCTGCTAAGTCGCTTCAGTCGTGTCCAACTCTGTACGACCCCATAGACGGCAGCCCACCAGGCTCCGCCATCCCTGGGATTCTCCAGGCAAGAACACTGGAGTGGGTTGCCATTTCCTTCTCCAATGCATGAAAGTGAAAAGTGAAAGGGAAGTCTCTCAGTCGTGTCCGACTCTTAGCGACCCCATGGACTGCAGCCTACCAGGCTCCACCATCCATGGGATTTTCCAGGCAAGAGTACTAGAGTGGATTTCTTCTATTTCTGCTTTCTATCTGGTGCTCCTCCCCAGAGCCATCTCTCTTTCTCTGACTCTCATCATGTCTTGTTGGCTTCATCCCTTCCAATTCTAAAACCTGTTATTCTGACTGTGATATTATGGGTTACCCTCCACCAACTGCGCTATGCCCTCCACCAGCTTCGCTATGCCCTCCACCAGCTTTAGCAGATGGATAAATCTGACACATGATGAGATGAAGCGAGTGTACCAAGGTCACACAGCAAATAAGTGATGGAGCAGAACTAGGACATGAGTCTCAAAGCACATCCTACAGAGCCTTCAGTAAACCAGTGGTATTACAGGACAATGCAAAGAGTAAGGATTTCAGGATTTAGTTCCAACCTTAACTCACCACCAACTTGCTTTGTGAAAGTGAGAACTTTCTTGAGATTCAATTTTCTTATCCTCAAAAATGAAGTTAACAATAGTACTACGTTCTACTTTACTAGGTTATTGGGAGAAGAATAAGATAATGTGCACAAAAAGATACTTTTGTCATTTGTATAAGTTATACAATTCCATACAAAGAAGCATTTATTTTTATGATCATCATGGTGGAGGATGGGAGTATTTATCGACTAACTTGTGATACTCATCTAGTCTAGATAAAAAATCTCTCCTATCAGCAGCCTCTTCCATCTAAGCTAATCATAGCAAGCCTGGTCTCCTCCAGAGGAAAACTGCCTCTTCAAATTCAATTCCCAAATTACTATTACTCCAGACCCACTTCAGACATTAGCCAAAGGATCTAGAGATCTGACTCTTTCCCAAAGCACCCCCACCCTGAAGCTGGCTGGCTAGCTGTGTCTTCCTGTGGCTCCCACTGAACATGTGTTTCCTTCCTTCGTGTGAGATCGCTATCTCTCAGCATCACCCAATGTCTAACTGACCTAGATAACTACATCAGATATGCGACAGCAGCAAAGAGCAACTCCTTTTAAATCAAGATGAAGCAGAAACCAGAATAACTGCAGGCAAGTTTGTTCCTCACTGTGTTTCTGTCTTATGCCAGGAAGGGCTCCCAAGAGCCAAAAGGGCTTCAGGCTAATAATTTTGGCTCCAAATCCATAAAGGTGAAGGTTTCCCTCTGTATCTGCAGACCTGTATGCTGGACCTTGCTTAACATTGAGGTAAACTTGTGTGTTCAGTCGTTCAGTCGTGTCCCACTCTTTGCAGCCCCATGGACTGAAGCCCACCAGGCTCCTCTGTCCATGGAATTTTCCAGGCAAGAATCCTGGAGTGAGTTGCCATTTCCTCTTTATTCCAGAGGATCTTCCCAACCCAGGACTCGAATCCATGTCTCTTTCATCTTCTGCATTGGCAGGCAGATTCTTCACCACTGAGCCACCTGGAAACCCCTTAGTAAATGCTGACTGGCCTACTAAACTAAGATTATCATGGGCAACTACTTCTTCACTCTGTGCCTCAGTTTCTTCACCTGTAAAATGGGATACATCATCTTTCTTTCCTTGGGGTAGTAAAGCTAGGGTTGCCAGATTTTCACATATTTTAAAAGTTCTTTGCAGGATTTTGCTGAGCCCATGGGCTCTAGGAAGTAAAAGGGGAGGGGACTGCTGAACACATTAGCAGACATGCAGAAAGACTCTCAGGGAAGCTAGCTTTTAGGAAGGACCTACTGTGCATCAGGCCTGCACAGTATACCTTTGAGGTAGGAATTACTCTTCCATTTTACAGATGAGAGTTGGATAGTTTCTATGGGTTAAACTGGAAAAACCCAGAACATGGGTGTGCATAACTCTATGGCTTGCTGAACTTACTAAGTTCCTTCACAGGCTCAATCTCATCACGACAATAACGGTTGCAGGTATTTTCCTCGTTGAGGGCTCCCCGGTTAAACTTCTTACATTCCACACACTCCCTAAAAGAGAGGGGACACAGGGGTGAAGGCAGGGAAGGAAGAACCCTAAGTGTGCTACAGTCTGGCTCTGCTGCCATACGCCCAGAAAGCTGCCCCACCCCCAGAAAACAGACACAGAAATAAAAACATTTGTTAAGACAACCCTGGGGGACCCAGAAAGTCACATCTGGAGTTCAGGGGTGGGACTGCCCTCCTAACTGATAGGTAAGGCTAGGTAGGCAGAGGCCTCCAGGAACTTTATTAAACTTCTTTATGTGCCTCCTGTGACAGGAGGGCAAACCCTATGCCACTTCTGAGGGCCCTAAAGTCAGAACCAGTCTCATAATTTGGGGGCCTGGCGCAAAACAAAAATGTCAGTTCCTTATTCAAAAATTAGTAGGGGGCTTCCCTGGTGGTCCAGTGGTTGGGAGTCTGCTGACAATGCAGGGGACACAGGCTCGATCCTCGGTCCAGGAAGATCCCACATAACACAAGGCAGCTAAGTCCTTGCGCCACAACTACTGAGCCCGCCTGCTGCAACTGCTGAAGCCCGTGCACCCTAGAGCCTGAGCTCTGCAACAAGAGAAGACGCGGCAATGAAAAGCCCACATGCCGCAACTAAGGAGTAGCCCCTGCTCACCACAAGTAGAGAAAGCCCTTGCGCAGCAACAAAGACACAGTGCGGCCACAAATAAATAAATAACTTTTCTTTAAATTAGGAAGAATTTCAAAACAGTGGTAGCAGAGCATTAAACAAAATGTGAGGCCCTTCTAAGCACAGGGTGCTGTACAAATGTGCGGGTTGCACACCCATGAGTCCAGCCAGGCTAAAGTAGTAAGAGAAACAGTGGGGCCATGGACTTGGGTTGATGGGGCTTCCTCTGCCCCCAGATGAATGATGTTTGTAGTGGTGAATGTCTCCTGTTTCACACAGTAGCCTTCATAATTCCAGCCCCACATCCTTCACAAAATCAGAACCTCAGCACTGGAACATTCCCCAGGAGTTATCTGGTTTAGCCTTCCTCCCGACTCAGGGATTCAGGATCCCGCCTAAAAGAGGTTTCTCCAACTGCAGTCCAGCTGGTACCACTCTGTCCCCTTCACCCCGGCTCTATCTCCAGCTTTCCCTCAAGTTTGCAATAGAAAGATGAAAGCTGGTCCTTTGCTGGAACAGACTCCTCTCTCTCTAAAGCTCTGGTGAGTAAGAGACAGAACATGCTCAGTGTGGGGGACCCTCTCCCCCATCCCAGACACCCAACTCTCTCCAGCTCACGTCTCTGCCCACTCACTTCTTAAAGGTGCAGGCGTCAGGGCAGGTGGGACACTTCTCACAGGTGTCCCCATAGGAGCCCGGCTGGATGCAGACACAGCTGCCGCACTCACACTTGCCCCGTCCGCTGCACAGCAAGCCGTTGCTGGACATGCAGGTGTCCGTGCGTGTGGTACAGTTGCAGTAGTAGCCGGTCCAGTCGGAGTCACACAGACAGTCCCCACAGCTGCACTGGCCATGGCCTAAAAACACACAGCCCAAGGGGTAGACCAGTCAGTGAGGCCCCCACTCCAGGACGGTATTCGGGGCTTTACCCTTCATCACCCTCTTCACATCACCACACTCTTGCCTCCACACTGAGCCATTCACCATCTTCTACACTGTTCTCATAGCCTCACGCTTCTCTGCCTGCTGTTCCCTCTGCTTAGATGCCCTTTCATCCGGAGACCACTACCAAACTCCTACTCATCCTTTAAAGCCCAACTCAAATGTTCCTTCCCCTCTGTAACTTTTTTCTGACCTCTCCAAGCCAAATCAACTGTCAGCCCATGTACTCTCCCAGTACTTATAGATACCTTTATTTCAACCCTGATGTTCAACCCATTTGCTTGCTTATCTGTTTCTTTCTGGATTGTTGAGCTCCCTGATGGGGAGCACATATTACATTCATTTTTCCATAAATAGTGATTAGTATAAAATCTGATACACGGTAGGTGTACAACTAATGCAATTTCTTATTTATCTATTCATTCAACAAATATTTACTGAGCTCATACCACATCTTGAGCACTGGGGACTCAACGGTGAAAAAGACAGGCAAGATCTCTACTATCATAGATCTTACCTCCTCTAGTTAAATTCCTAGAAAATACACATAAACCTTCACCAACACAAGCCCTTCGTTGTATTATCATAGTTTGCAAAGAGCCACCAGCCTTATTAGGAAAGACTTATTTGCTTCCCTACCTGAGTATAGGAACAGGAGACAGAGATGAGGTGAGGGTAGGGGTTAGACTGCTTAAATGTAGGCATTAACTCTCAACACTATATTCCCCTAATATTCATTTACCAAGGCTTTAAAACTTGGCTCCTAAATCCTTCAGAAAGGTGACTCATTCTCCAGGACTCTGAATCAGGAAGAAGTGGATGAATAATAAAAATCTGATTGTTAATCAGAGGAAAGGCAGGGAGCAAAGGGGAAGTAACATGAATTGATCTGAAAACCAAGCCATTGTGTGAGCAGACGGGCCCCAAGATGGTGGAGGAGAGGATGGTACACAGCCAGGCTCAAATAGCAATGAGCTGGCACAGCCCTGCTACCCAGTGACCCAGTGGGTCTGATTAATATCTCTTGGCCACTATAGGTTCCTCTGGCTGGTATCACCCACTAAAGGATGAGCGATACCAGCAATAATCCTCTAGGAACCACACTGGCATTCAAGGCTCAGACACACCTTCACTGTGTGTGTCTGTTTCCCAAGAAGGACATGAAACATAACCTCAATTACCCCAGCTGCCAAATATTGGGTTGGCCAAACAGCTCGTTGGGGTTTTTCCATATCATCTTATGGTAAAAACCCAAATGAACTTTCAGCCAACCTAATACATCTAGAGTAGCTGTCCCCAGTCTTTTTGGCACCATGGTCAAAAGTAGAAGACATCATGTTTTCGTGGAAGACAATTTTTCCACAGGCTGGGGTAGAAGGATGGTTTCGTGATGATCCAAGCCTGGTACATTTATTCTGCACTTTATTTCTAATATTATTACATCTGCTTCACCTGAGATCATCAGGCCTTATATCCCGAAGATCAGGGACCCCTGATCTAGAGAGTAGAAATACTGGGCTGGTAGAAGGATGAAGAAAGAAGACAGACTGCATTTTGAGGTTGGGTTCCCTATAAGCATGACTTGTGGTGAGAATTCTTGTGCCAGCGACTTCTTGGGGACGCAGAAGGGAAGGAGAGAAGCAGGACAGGGCAGGAGTCAAATGCTCACAGGCGGACTTCCCTGGCGGTCCAGTGGTTAAGATATCGCCTTCCAAAGCAGGAGAGCGGGTTCAATCCCTGTTTGGGGAGCTAAGATCCCACATGCTCCTGGCCAAAAAGCCAAAAAGCAATATTGTAACAAAGTCAATAAAGACTTTAAAAATGGTCCACATCAAAACAGAGCTGGCAGGAATGGGGTCTCAGCCTGACAACTCCCCTCAGCTTGATCCCACAGCAGGCTGATGGGCATGACCGGCACCACAGCAACCTTGAGGCAAAGGGACTGGCCTTGTGTAACCCCTTGTCTACCAGTCATTAGCCAAGGTCTGAGGGCCATCCAGCTCTTGTCAGCTGAAAATAATTCTCCAGAGAAGGCACAATTGTGAGGTATTCCCAGCAGCCCTACCAGCAGCAGGGGGATGGGTGGGCCAGCCAGCAGAGTGGGACCCCCACAGTGTCCACTACACCCAGCTTTTGGCCATGCCTCCTGGATAAGGAAAAGCGGACCCCACAGAGGCCTGGCAGCACTCAGAGGCCTCAGTCTCCTCAGAAACCCTTGTCTCATAGTGTTTCCTTTGTGAGGCTAAACAAAGTGATCTTTGAGAAGACGGCCCGCAGGCCAGCCGGGGAGTGAGGCTGGAAGTGGATAGTGGCAGGCCAGCGCCAGCAGGCTGGCTCCAAGGCCCCGGCAGGGTCAAGCTTTAAAAGGAAACCAAAGTGCGGTAATGTCACAGGACTGGCATCCCTCCAGCAAAAGGGGTTCACGGGAAAGTCAGGGGAGGAGGGTGGGAAACGAAGAAAAAACGTGAGAAAGAGGAGGGAGGGAGAGAAGAAGGTGGCCCGGGAGGTGTGGGGGAGGGGAAGGAAAGGGAGGAGCAGGGGTCTCAGGTCAGAGGTCAGGCAGCCACTCCCCCATACAGTTTGACCTTCTGGGCTGACACATCACTCCACTGCCCTCCTCTATGGGCCAGCCCTTTCTCTGACTTCCCACCTCCTCCATGAAGCCCCCCCAGGGCTCCCCCGTCCACAGTGAGTCTCTCTAACACTCAGTGAGTCTCTATAACACTCACTGAGGACACTTCACTTCTGGGATCTGGCAGGTTCTGCCTTGTGCTGTGAATTCTCCTTGGGTAAGTTTATGACAAAACTGTCTTATTCATGCTTCTCTCTTTTTCTTTTTTTGGCTGTGCCAGGTCATAGCTGCTGCATGAAGACTCTTAGTTGTGGCATGCAAGATCTAGTTCCCTGACCAGGGATCGAACCCGGGCCACCCTGCATTGGGAGTTTGGAATCTTAACAACTGAACCACCAAGGAAGTCCCTTATTCTTGCCTCTCTATCCCACAACACTATGGCACACAGCACAGAACCTGGCTCACATGGGCGCCTGATCAGCATTCATGTGAGAGGGTCAATTCCTAGGCAGGTTGATAAGTCCGGGGGTCCCCAAGGAGACAGGGATCTGGAATTCTCAAGGAGGAGGAAAGGACAAAGTTTTTTTCCCTCTACATTCTTTAGGATTATATATCAATAATGTATTCTGCTTGAGGAAAGTTTCTGAAAAAAAAACCTTGATGTGACAAGGGAAGAATCCCTTGAGGACAAGGATGCACGCCCTGACATTTGAGGGGTGCTGATACCACGCAACCACAAAGACCATGCCTCCAGTGGGGAGGAGGGGACAGGGACAGCCAGGGGCTGGGACCATGGGCAAGTCATTGCGCTCCCGAGCCCCTGCTTGAGCGAAGAACAGACCAGGCCAGCAGCTCTAGGCAGGGAGGGACAAGGATGAGCTGGGCTATAAGCCCCGCCAGGTCAGGAACCACACATGACCCCTTTGTACCCATATGGACCGAGGGCCTGGCATAGAGCAGGTGTTCAGCGAGCATATGTCCCTGGAGAATGTGATAACAGCACCAGAGGGTCCAGACCTGAGGTCGGCAGGCACCCAACACGGTGGCAGGAAGGGAGAGGGAGGCCTCAGAGCTGCAGCGGCTGCCTGGGCTTCCCTCGTGTGAGGGGCTGGAGCTCAATGGGGACGAGCTGTTCCTGCGCGGCTGGGAGGCAGGAATAAGGGCTGCTGACCCGGGGCCTTTGTTCTGCGGCTTCAGTGGGGCGGTCAGCCAAAGGAAACACACTCTGGCTGGGATCCCTCCCACATGCCCCACATCAGACCAGGAACAATCAGCCCATAGAGTAGCAGCGGGCCTTCCTCCTACCCTGGTGCCGTCGTGGTCTATGTGTAAGCCTCTCCTGGGGGGAACTTTTTTTCCCTCAGTCCCAACCTTCTCCTCATGTGTCTCCCACGTCAAACTTAACCATTCCCTTTGGTGCCTTGAATATGACGTGTGTGTGCTTAGTCGCTCAGTAGTGTCCAACTCTTTGCAACCCGGTGGACTGTAGCCCACCAGGCTCCTCTGTCCATGGGATTCTCCAGGCAAGAATACTGGAGTGGGTTGCCATGCCCTCCTCCAGGGGATCTTCCCAACCCAGGGACTGAACCCAGGTCTCCCGCCTTGCAGGTGGATTCTTTACTGTCTGAGCCACCAGGGAAGCCCTGAATACGACATAAATACTATTAAATATTAGAAGGCAACAGTCCCCAACTGTTTTGGCACCAGGGATGTGTTTCACAGAAGACAATTTTTCCATGGACTGGGGTTGGGGGGGATGGTTTGGGGATGATTCAAGAGCATTCCATTTATTCTGCCCTTTATTTCTATTATTAACCCATCAGCTCCACCTCAGATCATCAGGCATTAGATCCCGGATGTGAGAAGGAACCGAAACTCCTGCCTCACTCCTGAATTCAAATTGCTGGGTGTGTCTGTGTGTCTGTGCATATATGATCTCTCTTTCCCCTAATCTCTCTCATATCAATTTTTTGTTATAAGAAGATATTTAATTTGATCAGTCTCAAATGCTATAAAATATTACCGCAAATTGAAGATTTTAACATTCTAGGAACAGTATTCCCTTTCTCTGATATCATTTTTCTCCAGTCTCTCAAATTTTGTTGACTTGAGTAAACAATGTTATAGGTAATAGATAGAGGCCATTTTTATATTACTTGGGTATGCTTTAGAATGACACATGTTTACCTTTCTCATCAAGCTTTCCTAAAGGCCAATGTTAAAGTGAACACCTGGGTAGATTAGCTCTGCTGGTTAGAACCCCAGGGCAAGTGAAGCCAATTTGGGTCATAGGTTTGATCACCCCAGAAGCCAATTATAATCTCTGTTCGATTGGCCACACAATACAACTGCAAACTGGTCCCAACCAAACTGCAGATATCTTCAGTCTATCTCTCACAATGGGGATTAAGCCACAGTGACTACAGCCCAGCAAAAATGTATCCCTAGTGCTCAGGAACAACTCAGACTGCCTAACTGCCTCTGGGAGTGTTGTCAGTGTGTCTGGAGATAAGGATTAGGTTAACTTAGTTGGACTTCTAGCTGGGGAAGTACCCCAGGAGTGGGCTTTGGGGTAAGGAGAAAGCAGCTTGAGATTATCATGGGCCTCAAGATTTTACTGAATTTTGTAATGAGGTAGACAACAACTCAGTATCCTGCAGGTAGGAGGATTCAAACTCATAATCCCCAGCCTGCAGTCTGGGACTGTCTGTGGCAGCACCCCCAAAAAACATCTGTGCTGTGCAATATGGGGGCGACTAGCCACAGGCACCTGAGGAACACAGAAACTAATTTTTTTTATTTAATTTGATTTAAACTTTGTACCTAAGCGTTAATTAAACTTGATTCATTTAAATTTAAATAGCCACCATTTTGGACTGTAGAGATGAAGAGTACAAAAAGTAATAATATACCAACAGTGATAATAAAATAGTACCAACACTTAATAAGAGCTTACTATTTTTCAGTCACTCTCCTAAGTGTACTGGCTCATTAAATGTGCTCCAATATCTTGCAAAGACACTACTTGTTTTCCACATGTTGTGTGATGAAAATATAAATTCATGTAAAATAATCATTACTAACTTCACTACATATTCTGACATTGTGTAGTTTCCAAACCTATGTATACTAAAATTTTAATTAGTATTAGTCAGTGTTTTTTTTTTTTTTTTTAAGTAAAAAAAGGGTTGGAGGACTTCCCTGGTGGTCCAGTGGTTAAGACTCCACTCTTCCAATGTGGGGAGGGGGTCAAGTTGCGACCCCTAGTCGAAGAACTAAACTAAGATACCTCATGGTGTGGCAAAAAAAAAAAAAAACTTTAATTTAAAAAAGGGGTTGATTCATATCCTCAAAAAGATTGGAAACCAGTGCCTTAAAATGTGAGCTGAAGGGCAAATGAGAGAAAAGAAAAAAACTATCTTCACTTTCAATTTTCCCCACTCTTTCCCACCCTCTTTTAAGAGAGAAGCCCCCTAAAAGCAGACACTCATTTCCTTCCTTGTGTCCCTCGAGAGAGGACAGAAGGAGCTGAGGGGAATTAAAGAGAACCTCGCTTCTGTTTTCTGCCCTTGGAGTGGAACACCATCGGCTCCCTCTGCCCCTGAGCCACCCTGTGCCCACCTCAAGCCCTAGCCTGCATCCATTTCCAGAGGCTGCAGATGCGTGAGTGTGTGTGGGTACCAGGATGGAAGGCATGTGCAATTTCACTCACCTGAGCACATCTCCCCCTTGTAGCGGACACAGGAGAAGTCATCACATTCACAGTACTTGCCCGTGATCTTGCCAAAGTCACTGCTGTGGCAGACGCACTGGCCACAGAGACACTCGCCCCGCTGGCTACAGATGGGCTGGCCCTCCCGGGGGCTGCACTCGTCCTGCTGCGAGGGGCGGTAGTCCTCTTCTGAGCACTCGCACTGGGACCCCAGCCAGCCGGGCCCACAGCGGCACACCCCACACTCAAAGGTCCCATTGCCATTGTTGCAGCGGTGGCTAAAAGGCTCAGCCTCGGCCTGGCAGGCACAGTCACAGTCGAAAGTAACCTGCACGGTGAGGCTGTCTTTGAAGCCCACAGGCTTGATGGTGAAGGACTTCTCCTTCTTCTGGGGACAGCCACGCACTTTGGCCTCAATGCTGAAGCTCACCTGGATGGAAAGTAAGATCGTGTTCAGACACAGGGGACCCTGTTGACACTCCAGCCCTGGAGGGAAAG
This sequence comes from Bos taurus, assembly GCF_002263795.3. Taxonomy (NCBI): domain Eukaryota; kingdom Metazoa; phylum Chordata; class Mammalia; order Artiodactyla; family Bovidae; genus Bos; species Bos taurus. The sequence continues at coordinate 46,369,996 of NC_037346.1, read as the reverse complement.
AAGCTGTTCCCTGCCCTGCCCAGGAATGCTCAAACTGGGTGTCCTGTTCCCCGCAAGCCAAAGTTCCTCAGCTTTGCCGCTACCAGGGTCTGCAAAGCCAAAGCAAGAGCCTGGGGACAGTTGTGCATTGTGACCTGCTGGCTGGGTGTAGACATGGCTTATAATCATGAGATAGCTTTTTTTAAAAAAATAAATAAACCAGTTCAAGCAGAGCAGAACCTATGATCTTATAAACACTCTGCCTTGGCCAACTAAGCTAGCTGATTACATAATATCAAGGTACACAAAGCACTATTTTGTGGCATTGTATGGTAACCCTGGGGCTTCCCAGGTGGCTCAGTGGTAAAGAATCTGCCTGCCAATATAGGAGATGCAAGAGACATGGGTTCAGTCCCTGGGTGGAGAAGATCCCCTGGAGAAGGAAATGGCAACCCACTTCAGTATTCTTGCCTGGGAAATCCCATGGACAGAGGAGTCTGGTGGGGCTACAGTCAGTCAATGGGGTCACAAAAGAATCAGACATGACAGCGACTAAACAACAACAATGGTAACTCTAACCCATACAGTGTCACGTAGCGACAACCGCAGGCTCAAGGCCTACTGTTCAATTTCTTTATAGTTTATTTTTATTTATTTATTTATTTTGGTCCCGCCTTGCAGCATGCAAGATCTTAATTCCCCAACCAGGGATCGAAACCGTGAGCCCTGCAGAGGAAGCACAGAGTGATAACCACTAGACCACCAGGGAGGTCCCTGTTCAATTTCCATATGACATTTCATCACTTGTGCAATCAAACATGTTTCAGGCCAACGTTTCTTACTAGGGTGTGTGCACCCGTGCCTAGAGTATAGACAGAAAGAGGGATGGGTATAGACATTAAATGATACAGACATGGATGACATAACTATAGATAAGCCCCTTTTCTTCCCACCCCTTTCACCATCCCTCTCCCCCAAGGCAGAAGCCGAGGAGAACAACTAGGGAAGGAAAGCCGCAGAGGGACTAAGGAGGCAGAATGAACGTTTGCATTCTGAAATTCCATGCTGGGTATTTTCACCTGTTCTGTTTGCTGCCAAATCTTCAGCAGCTAGGACAATGCCTGGCACGAAGTCAGGGCTCAATAAATATTTACAGATGACATTTCCAGTTACGTTGTGAAGCAAAGAAAGGCATTACTTTAGAGGAGGATGGAGACCAGTAAGGGGCTGAAGGCAAGAAATATTATCTGCAATCGGCTGTGCATAAACAGTCACCTAAATGCAAGTTTTTAAAAAATCCTGATGGGGAAGTTACTTAACGGAGAAAGTTTAGGTAACAGAAGTCTTGGAGGCAAAGGCTGGCAGCTCTGTTCCATCTGACTTGTAAGGACGTTCAGGAAGAAAGTACAGGGAAGGAAGGGGTGGGTGCCCACAGAGGTTCCGGAGCACAGGCCAAGGTGAGAGCTGCAGCATCAGCCCCTGTCCAGCCCACCTCACCGTGTCTCCAATCTTGAGTCCAACGCAAGACTTCAGGCCTGGGATGACTTCGTTGTTGAGACATGTGGCGTTGAAGGATAAGGACAGCTCTTCGGGGAGGTCACGCACTTCCAGCTCTACTTTAGAGCGGATTTTCTAAGCAAGAAAGGGCAAAAGAAGGCAAGAAAACGGGCTGAGAGGACAGAAGTAGGAGCCAATTACATCCCAAGCAAAAACCACCAGGTGGGCCCTGGACTCACCTGTCCCGCTAAATGCTGAGGTCCGCCTGCCAGCTGCCACAGCATCCCTAGGAGCCTGTATCCTACTAACCTTCCAGCCCAAGACCTGCTCTCGCTCTTTCTCCACTTGTGTCTAGGTGAGTCTGGGTAAAATCTAAACCAGCTGTGCCCTCCTGCAGACCTCACAGACTTGCAAGAAAGGAGTGCTGATACTGGTCGCCTTGGGTAGTACCACTTTCTACCTAATTTTTCATCAGCCTCACATTCACCATAATTCAGCTCCCTCTTTCCTCTGTTGTTGGAGCCCAGCTCTCCCTCAGTCTGTACCCACTCCCAGTTTCAGGGTCCTGCTCCTTAACATCATCCCCATTGTCTCTTTCAATTTCACCTTCTCTAAGCAGTTCCCCTGTTGTTCCTATGGCTCCCTCCATCCCCTCCTGAGCCATTTCTGTTGCAGAAGGCTGCGTTCCTCCCAGTGCTGCCTATCACCTAGCCTCTGGAAGAATAAGAAGGCAGTCAAGGCTGCATAGTGGACTAGCTGCCAGGACTCCCAAATCTGAGGCCTCCTGGGTAACGCCAAGTGCAGTGGACGCTTAGCAGGTCCATTCCCAGTGTAAAGCGCTTACCCCATAAGCATCCACAATGAGCTGGAGAACATTGCTGGAATCAGTAGACAGAACCCCCACTGTGGTCCCTGGGATGAGCTCACTATAGTTCTAGAAAAGAAGACAAAGATGTCTACGGATGACTGATAAAGGTGGTGGTCTCCAAAAGCCCTCCCCAAATAGATGGAGGGTCTTGAAATGAAAATTGAGGGAGGGATGGGATATTTTACTTATCACTGCCAGGAATATATCTAGCAGTTTTTCAGCCCTGAGAAAAATTACAGAGAACCTCTCACACCCCTCTTCCCACTAAATTACTCCCCTCCACCACTGCAAACGTCAATACACCCATCCTGCTAGGTTCAAGGTTGGAGGAGAGAGGTTCACCAAAAGTAATCATTGGCTCCCAGGTCTTTGCTGATTGGGGACCATGGCCAAAGGCAGTCTGGGTTGGTTCCCTGAGATAGGCCCACACATCACAGACCCCACTCCCACTCCAGGAAGCCCCGGAGGTATGGTCACCTGGTAGAGATTGACTACACTTTCAGTCACTGCAAAGATCAAATTGATGTTTTTCTGGGATAGCTTCTCAGTCATCAGCCCCAAGGAAGGATAATCCTGTAAAAAGGGACAATGTGGAGATTAGTTAAGAAGTAAGAATCTGTTCACATACATCCCTGGATTCTAAACCTTAGGACTTGGTTGATTTTGGCCATGGCCCAGACAGTGGTGGGGCTTTAACTTTTTCACCCCATGACAATAAGAAGCAAACACAAACTCAGGCGTGAACTCGGGATAGATGAAGAGATACAGGCTTGTAGTATCAAAACTAAACACCTCTTTCTTCCTACTCAGATTTGAAGCATCCACATCAAGGAGCAGCTTCCTGGACCAGGTACTGCCAGGCCTCGTCATTTTGAAGCTTACTCCTATTTTGTGGCTCCTAACAAATGCCTTGGCTTGGTGCTCACAGTACTCTGCCATGTGATCTCAACCTTCCTTTCCAGTCATCATGCAGCCTCTCTTCCCCTTTCACTCACCACTGATCTGGAACCCTGTCATTCTCCCACCTGAAGTGGACTTCTTTTTGTTAATCCTCCTTCCTTAGGATCCAGCTCAGGCCTCACCTTTTCCAGGAGGCCTTCCTTGACCACCCCAATTCACGATGAGCTTTCTTCTTTTGAATACCTAAAGCCTTTATCAAATGTTTCACCTAGTTAGCATTAATCATGCACTTTCTGTTATTGGTACCATATCTTCTTGACTAAACCAAAAACTCTTTAAGAGCAGGACATTATATAGTCATGTTAACATTCTCCAACCCTAGTAAGGGCATGCTTAGTGTGTATGTGTTCAGTCGCTTCACTTGTGTCTAATTCTTTGCTACCCCATGGACTGTAGCCCACCAGGCTCCTCCATCCATGGAATTCTCCAGGCAAGAATACTGGAGTGGGTTGCCATACTCTCCTCCAAGGGATCTTCCCAATCCAGGGATCGAACCCACGTCTCCTGCGTCTCCTGCATTGCAGGTGGGTTCTTTACTGCTGAGACACTGGGGAAACCCCAAGGCCCTGCATAGACTAGGTGTCAGTCATTATAGACTCACCCCTTGCTTGGTAGTGCTCAAGCTGCATATGGCTGATACCAAAATCTCAAGCCAAAAAGGCAGTGCAGACAACATATCTCTGGAATCCTAGACCTTTCAGGGAGCTCATGAGATTGTGAAACTCAGGTTCCTGCCTTCACACAGGTGTACATTTAAGCCACCTAGATGGAGTAGTTGCTATGTTGTCTTTAAGAAACGAAGAGTTCACATCTCCCCCTATATACTCAGAGTATCAGTATTCTGCAAGGTCTGTACATTTCCTTTATGGTTTACTGCAATTTCTCCTGTTTCCATGTAAACTCCTTTCCTTTCTTTTACCTTCTGTGAACATAGAAAACAACTTCTAAGAAGTCTCTTCATACAGAGTAGTGGTTACCAGAGGGGAAGGGGTGGAGGAGGATGAAATGCGTAGAGGATCAATTGTATGGTGACAGATGGAAACTAAATTTGGGGTGGTGAGCATGGTGTAGTGTATGCAGTAGAAAGATACTGATGTACACCGTGAAACATATAATGTTATAAACCAACGTTACCTCAAAAAAAAATAATTTAAAAAAAGTCTTTTGGGGACTTCCCTGGTGGTTCAGTGGCTAAGACTCCAGGCTCTCCATGTAGGGGCCCTGAGTTCAATCCCCGCTCGGGAACTAAGATCCCACATGCTGCAACTAAGAGTTCATATGCCGCAATGAAAATTGAAGATCTAAGTGCTGCAACTAAGACCCAATGCAGCCAAATAAATAAAGAAAATATCCTTAAGGGTTTTCCATATTAAAAAATAATAATACAATTTTTTTAGTTTTTAACTTTAAAAAGTCTTCTCATGTATCAGCTAAACTATCCTTTAGCCCTTGTATTCCAGCTAAATGACTCTGAGCCCTTTATCCTTTCCTCACAGGACCAGCTCGCCATGGTTGGCCAGTCTTGGTCTCTTCTTCCTCTGTCTTCTTCCAATAACCACAGAGAGCATGATGCTCCAAGAAGGGGCTAATTTGTACACAATGACAGGATGGCCCTGCTTTCCAGCTGAACATGTAAGAGTCCTCTGGGGCATTCTGGATGCCATGATGCTGCAGCTGGTGCTGGAGGCAGTGAGGGGAGCAGTAACACTGACCCCAGCCAGGATCATCTCTAATGGTTGTGCGGGTTGTACCCTGGATGAAGACAGGCTGCAAAGAGCCCTGTATCCTGCCCAGAGGAAGGCCTGTCATTTTCATATTCACACAAAGACTCTGCCTGAGTTAGGGCAGTCCTGGCCATAGTGAATAGGAACCATAAGTGGAAAAAAGAATCTCACCATGGTGGTGGAGGCAGAATAATGGTTGTCACTGCCCACATGACACTGCCCATCATTGGGCTGGACGATGCCTGCCAGCCTTCCATCCAGCGCTATATGGGTCTTGGCATCAGTGGTAAACACCAGCAAGTGGGAGGCATCATTCCTCCAGCCAATCTTCTCCTGTTTAAAAAAAAAAAAAGGTGAACGACAGCAACTTTAGCTACGTCACTGGTACAAAACAAAGACCCAAGGAGTTCCCAATCTGAAGGGCTAGACATGGGCTGGAGGATGGCCTCAGTCCCAGTCCTCGGAATACAAGCTGGAGCTTTCCAACTCAGCAGTTTCTGTTCTCTTAGAAAAACAGTCTCAGAGCTCACTAGTTCAAGCAGCTGAAAGACACCTACTTCATCTCCAAATAGAACTTCTTCAATGAGAATCACATGGCCCATCCAGAAACCCACCTGCATCTGCAGAGCTGGGCTGGGCTAGAAGAAATCTTGCCTGAACATCTGCCCACTTTGCTGAGGTTAAGTGAACCCAGCCTGGACTTGGATATACTTTCAGAGAAGGTGGGGAGATGCTCTCCCCAGTAAGCATCTGGGTCCCATAAGAAAAATATCAGCTCTGGCCAGGGAGCAAATACAAGCGGAGGTTGTTTATCAGCAGCAACATGTTGCTCATACTGTACAAAGCTCTGCTTAGTTCCTATCTTGTGTTTCACCCAGAAATCCCCACCGTTGAACTACTTCCTCCCCATTTTGATCTGCATCAACCACACCTGGCACTCCACACCCTCCAAACTCACATCACAGACGGTAGCCTGCATGATGGCATCAAAACCACCCTCTGGGGCATCTCGGTTCCGTGACACACTCTGCTTCTTCACCTCCTCATTGAAGCGGGTCACCTGGTCAGTTAGTGTCAGCACATGTTTGTAGCCAAACATGGGCAAACAGGTAGCCTTCATACTAGGGAGGGAAGGAGATGATTTAAACATACATCTGACAGAAAAGATTGCAGAGAGGGAGACTTCCCTGGCAGTCCAGTGCTTCCAATACAGGGAATGCAGGTTCGATCCCTGGTCAGGGAACTAAGGGATCCCACATGCCATGTGGTGTAGCCAGGGATAGGGGTGAAGAAAAGACTGCCTGGGGAGTTGGAGGGAAAAGAGGGAGAGAGATGTGGAAAGTGGTATATCCAGTCCAGTTCTATGAAGCTAGAATTATCCAGAGAGTTTAGACACTAAACCCTTCAAATTACCTAGGTATCACATTGAATTAACCTCCAGCTAGCTCAAAGGATAAGAGAGTGAACTGTGGAACCAGACTGTCTTGATTCAAATCCCAGTTCCTTGACTTACTAGTCATGGAACCCTAGGCAAGCTTCTCTATACCTAACCTATAAAAAAAATGGGGACATGATAGCTAGTAAGAGTTGTTGTGAAGCCTTGTTGTTCAGTTGCTCAGTTGTGTCCAGCTCTTTGCAACCCCATGGACTGCAGCACACCAGGCTTCCCTGTCTACCACCAACTCCCAGAGCTTGCTCAAACTCATACCCATTGAGTCAGTGATGCCATCCAACCATCAAATCCCCTGCTGTCCCCTTCTCCTGCCTTCAATCTTTCCCAGCATCATGGTCTTTTCCAATGAGTCAGCTCTTCGCATCAGGTACCAAAGTATTGGAGCTTCAGCATCAGTCCTTCCAATGAATATTCAGGACTGATTTCCTTTAGGATTGACAGGTTTGATCTCCTTGCAGTCCAAAGGACTCAAAAGTCTTCTCCAACACCACAGTTTGAAAGCATCAATTCTTAAGCACTCAGCCTTCTTTATGGACCAACTCTCACATCCATACATGAGTACTGGAAAATCATAGCTTTGATTATACAGATTTTTTTGACTATACGGACCTTTGATGGCAAAGTAATGTCTCTGCTTTTTTATACACTGTCTAGGTTTGTCATAGCTTTTCTTCCAAGGAGCAAGCATCTTTTACTTGTAAGGTTTAAGTGAGTTAACATGGGGAAGGTTCTCAGATCAGAGTGAGGCTTTGGTTGCTATTGCTAACATCTTATACTCAACACTTCTCTAAAGTAACATTAACATAACAATAAGCAAAAGTTTATCAATAACTTTATGTCTCTGAGCTATCAATAAATTGATAGATCTGTGTCAAACAGGACACAGTTTTTTTTTTTTCCTGGGATCCTTACTGGGTAAACTTACAACCCACATAACTCTCAAATCTAAAAAGTAAAGCTGTACCCTGACAGACTTGATAACCATTATTTTAAATTATAGTCCATGAACTTGCATAGTCTCACCACCAATTAAATAAATAAACCATTTAGTTGTAAGCCAAAGTCTCAAAGTAGGGACACATCTATTTATGCTAGATGGTTCAATAAATATCACTTCCACTCTTTTATATTCCTCTAGGACTCAATTCCTTGCATTTTAACTCTGTAGGGCCCATCTTCTAGATAAGGAGGACAATAACAATGGAATCGATCATTCTGAAATCATAATTCCTCTATTTACTTATCCATAAAGTTCTCTCTCTACATTTGGTCTCATTTCTCTTTTATTCTCTCTGGTCTACTATTTATTTGTGACCTAGACCAGGAAGCTAATGAATTTCCTTTCTAGGTCTCCAAATAGCTTTGTTTATTATTAACAATTTTGGTTTATTATTATCTATTAACACAGTAAGTGGGTTGGCCCGCTTGCCAGACAGGGAGACCTTGGTAAAGAGGAGAAACAATTTGGCCAGAAGGCAGCCAACAAAGCCAACCTGGAGGTAGAAATAAGAAGCAGGACTTGGGCATATCTGGGGCAATGGGAAGAGGTGCTATCCTGGCTTCTACAGGAGAGACTTACTCATAGCAAGGGTTTCTGATAGCCTCTGGTGGAGAAATATACATGTATGGTGACACGGGCTTGTCCACAAAGGCCCCGAAGCCAATCCGCAGGTTACTGGTGAGCTTACGCATCTGGGAGGCCAGCTTGGTACCCAGGTTCTGGATGTTCCGCAGGTCATCCTTCATGGAGTAAGACAAGTCCATTAAGTAGTAGATGTCCACAGGGTAATCTTCCACCTGCCGAACTTGGACGGAGAAAATCTTCGAATCATCTGTAAGGCAGAAGGACATTAAGTCTTCTCCTCTTCTTCCTCTAAGACTTAAGCAGATTTGGACATATTTTCTGGGCTGTGCTGTGCTTAGCCACTCAGTGGTGTCTGACTCTTTGCCACCCCGTGGACTGTAGCCTGCCAGGATCCTCTGCCCATGGGATTCTCCAGGCAAGAATACTGGAGTGGGTTGCCGTGTCCTCCTCCAGGGGATCTTCCCAACCCAGAAATCAAACCCAGGTCTCCCACAGGCAGATTCTTTACCATCTAAGCCACCAGGGAAGCCCATGAATACTGGAGTGGGTAGCCTATCCCTTCTCCTGATCTTCCTGACCCAGGAATGGAACCGGAGTCTCCTGCATTGCAGGTGGATTCCTTACTAGCTGAGCTATCAGGGAAGCCTTTGGACATATTTAGGATGAAGCAATTTTTTTTTTTTTTTTTTTTTTTGCTGTGCCATGTGGCTTATGGGATCTTAGTTCCCTGACCAGGGACTAAACCCAGGCCACCACAATAGAAGTAACAAGTCCTAACCACTGGACCACCAGGGAATTCCCTGAAGTAACTTCTTGAGCAAACCAAACTTGAAAGCCCTGGTTCCTCTTCCTCTCCCCTTGCGATCCTATTACTCTTTCAATCTTTTAACTCTCCTATTTTTAACCTCTTCTTTTCCATCCTAAAAGTCTTCACTGTCTCTAAATCCCCATCTGTCTAATCCCTGGGTGCCAAGGGTTTACCACCCAGGATCACAGAAGTGTTGGCAGTTACTACACTCCAGACTCTGTAAAGGGAGGAACTGTGTTCCACTCTTCTCTGAATCGCACAGTACCCAACACATGCCTTGCACATGAAACGCTCTTTCTTAAATTCTTGATTTAATTGGAAAGTCAATATCAGTGCTTCGAAAAGCCTGTCTCTTAGCCTAATCCTTACCCCTCTGAAGGTCTCCTGCCCCTATTTTCTCTGCCCCTATCCATGGCCTTGCCTCAATCTCACATGGAAAGGGGGCTTATAAACTGCTTCCTCATCTTATATATCATTTGAGCCCCAAGAGAAAGCTATGTACTGGATAAAACAGACATTGAGGAAAACAAGAAACAGGCATTTTTATGGCAATCCACTCCAGTACTCTTGCCTGGAAAATCCCATGGACACAGGAGCCTGGTGGGCTACGTGGGGTCACAAAGAGTGGGACACAACCTAGCAACTAAACATCACAATGTTAGCAGGGTTAACTAACTTTCCCAAGGTCAAATAGCTAATCTATGGAAGAGTCAAGATTCAAACTCCAGTCTTCGGACTCCAGGTCCCCAAGCCTTCCATTTTCTTCCATTCTCCTGCTCACACCTCCCCCGACATCCTTCTCTTCCCACCACAATTTCCTCATGAGCCACGTCCACAGGCTCCCTACCTGGCCGTAGGCGGAGGGCAATCCTCTGGGGACTGACTTGGGTAATCTGGGAGCTGTCTCCAGTGCCCTTGTCACTGAGGGGCCTGGCCTCCAGGATTCTGGCCTCGCTGATAGGGAACTCGATGGACTCCGGGTGGCAGTTATCCTTCAGCAGGTTCTCCTTCAAGTTACAGCGGGGCGAGCCTGGAGGCAGCGCCTGTAAGACAGAGGCCCAGGGGCAGGTCAGTGATCAGACCAATGGTGGCTGTCTGCTTCCTGCAGCCTCTGCCACCTCCCGACCGCCTAGAGCTTACCCAGCACTTTGGAGCTAAACCAACATCAATGAACGTGTGTGGTCCTTCCTAAGACAGTACCTAGGCCTGTTGTACAGAATGGGGAAATTGAGGCATCAGAAAGGTTAGGTGAGTGTCTGTTCTTGGATTGGCAGATAAGAAGACGGGCAGTACAATAAGATGCCTACTGGGCAGTTTTTCAAACTGTAAAATGTAACCTACCTGCGGGTTGGAAAAATCAACATAGTAGGTTTCAACCACCCATTAATTAAGTAAAATACAACATAATAGAATGGCTTCCCAGGTAAAGAATCTGGTAAAGAATCTGCCTGCAATACAGGAGTTTGATCACTGGGTCAGGAAGATCCCCTGGAGAATGAAACAGTGACCCACTCCAGCATTCTTGCTGGGGAATCCCATGGATAGAGGAGCCTGGTGGGCTACAGTCCACTGTGTCCCAAAAGAGTCAGAAACAACTCAGCAACTAAACAATAACAACATAACAGAATAGAAAGTATCAAAGTATATAAGTAGCAAAAGTAAATTCTTTGTGAAAGGTTTATATATTGGGAAGTGGGGTATAAATTGTATAATAAATATGGTATACATATACTGTGGAATATTACTCAGACATAAAAAGAAACAAAATTGGGTCATTTGTAGGGATATGGATGGACCTAGAGCCTGTCACACAGAGTGAAGTAAGAGAAAAACAAATATCATATATCAATGCATATATGTAGAATCTAGAAAGATGGTCCAGATGAACCAATTTCCAGGGCAGGAATAGAGATGCAAACATAGAGAACAGACACGCTGACACAGTTGGGGGAGCAGAGGGTGGGACAAATTGGGAGAGTAGGATTGACATATACACTACCATGTGTAAAACAGATAGCTAGTAGGAACCCATAAAGCACAGGAAGCTCAACTCAGCACTCTGCAGTGAGGGGTGGGTGGGAAGGTAGGCCAAGAGAGAAGGGATATATGTATATATATAACTGATTCACTTCGTTGTGCAGCAAAAACTAGCGCAACATTGTAAAGCAATTATACTCCAATAAAAAAGAAAGGAAGGAAGACGATGTACTTTCTGTGAGTCAGGGTCCAAACAGTTTGGAAGCCGCTGTGTTAAGACACTGCTGGGGTGTGAGACCCACGAGAGCAGGGATTATGTGTATCTCCTTTCCCCTCTATTTCCAGCATCCAATCTGAGGCTGGCCACCCAGGTGATAGGGGAGGATACAGGGAGAGAACAGAGCGTAGGAGCTAAGAGCACAGATGGGCTGAGACCACAGCTCAGCATTGCCTCTTACTAGCTAGTTACCAGGGCAAGTAACCTAAACTCTCCAGGCCTTGCTTCGTCGTATTCACAAGGGTGTTCTACAGGACAATATAAGGCAGTACCTGTAAAACACAGGGTACGGCACCTGCCATAGTGTAAGTGCGCGATAAATGTTAGCTATTATTGTAAGACGTTCTATAAACAGTTCCTGGATAAGTTAACTATGAATAAACTTCACAAGGGAGAAGGCAATGGCACCCCACTCCAGTACTCTTGCCTGGAAAATCCCATGGACGGAAAAGCCTGGTAGGCCGCAGTCCATGGGGTCTCGACGAGTCGGACACAACTGAACAACTTCACTTTCACTTTTCACTTTCATGCATTGGAGAAGGGAATGGCGACCCATTCCAGTGTTCTTGCCTGGAGAATCCCAGGGACGGGGCAGCCTGCTGGGCTGCCGTCTATGGGGTCGTACAGAGTCGGACACGACTGAAGCGACTTAGCAGCAGCAGCAGCACACTTCACAAGCTTGGGAAAATCCCATGATGTCAGGCCACTAACCAGAGCCTGTTCTATCACTTTCAGCTTCCTCCCTCATGCTGGCCAAAGGGCAGGCTGAGCACCCTTCCAAACACCCTGGAATGTGCCCCACCACCCTCTGGAGCTTTTGTGTATGTTTCCACCCAAGCACTGAACAGGGGCACACGCTGTGTCTGAACAGACACTAGAAATCAGTAAATGGGTTTGATCCTAGGTCTGCCACTAACCAGCCATGTGACCTCAGATAAGTCATTTCACTCCACTGAGCCTCAGTTTCCTCTCCCATTCACCCTTGTCAGAGGGCTTAGATGACATGATGCTTTCAGTCTCTTCCTCCTCTGACATTCAGCAAACCTAGCCAGCACTGTGTGGACACAAGCCCACGAGGGCTTCTTGCCAGCCTTGTGGGGGGACTGCCTGGAAAGCTAGAAGACCTCTCCTGAGACCTATTTCACAACATCTAGGCCTTCAGTCCAACAATCCCCCACACCCCCAGCCACCCCGTCTCACAGCCACTTTCAGAAGGCAGCTGAATAACCCTACCGACATTCCAGAACAACTCGTGTTAACATTTACGGAGTACATACTGCATGTCATTAACCTCTTAAAATGAGTGAAACCTGATTTCTTTCACACGGAACCAAGACACCACCAAGCTCACCCTCAGCCTCCACCTCTAGGGCTGAGGCCCTTGTCCCGAGGCTGTCCGGGGCTGGGTGCACACTCATGAGTGGAGAGACGTCCTCTGAGCCAGACCGTGGTCTCTGCAGAAGAAACAGTGGCCTTGCTTTTCAACGGTCTTCACTGTGCATTTGAAAGTGACAACCACACAACACAAACTCTTTGACCTGTAACTTTCCTAGTGGCACAGACAGTAAAGAATCTGCCAGCAATGCGGGAGACCTGGGTTCAATCCCTGGGACAGGAAGATCCCCTGGAGAAGGAAATGGCAACCCACTCCAGGATTCTTGCCTGGAGAATCCCATGGACAGCCAGGCTACAGTCCATGGGGTTGCAAAGAGTCGGACATGATTAAATGACTAGCACACACAAACACACTGCGTGTGAGGCACTGGAAGAAGCGCTGAACATGGAATATTGCAGTCCTTCTGATTACAGTTCTAAATGCTGGAACTATTGCTTTTTTACAAATTACAAACCTGAGGCTTGGAGGTTTCACAACTGAGGAACCCAATCTTAACAAGTAAGAAATCAAAGGTTTGGAGAAAATAGGTAATTTTCCCAGAGTTGCAGAGCTCAGAAGGGGCAGAGGTGAGATGCTGATTAGATGGCCTGAGTGTGATTAACCTGATAAAATGGTAAGTTGTATTACATCCCATGCAGAATGGGAATCAAGGCAGAGAATCAGGACTGTGGAAGAGAGTGTCCTGGGAAGAGCCACATGTGAGAATGCTGCGATTAGGGAACAGAATGCTAGATGGGGATACGGGAGGTGTGGGATGGATAGGTAATATCCTGTCTTCCCGGCCCTTCAGGGGACTGGAAGCCATGTTTCCAGGAGAGAGACTGAACCACAAGGAGCCATCCATATTCAGAAAATCCTGAATCTGTAGCCTAAAACCTCTCCTGATGCTTGAAGTCCTTCCCCCTCTCCTGCCTGAGGAGGCCTTACAAATAGCTGTGAAAAGAAGAGAAGTGAAAAGCAAAGGAGAAAAGGAAAGATATACCCATTTGAATGCAGAGTTCCAAAGAATAGCAAGGAGAGATAAGAAAGCCTTCCTCAGCGATCAATGCAAAGAAATAGAGGAAAACAATAGAATGGGAAAGACTAGAGATCTCTTCCAGATAATTAGAGATACCAAGGGAACATTTCATGCAAACATGAGCTCAATAAAGGGCAGAAATGGTAGGGACCTAACAGAAGCAGAAGATATTAAGAAGATGTGGCAAGAATACACAGAATAACTGTACAAAAAAGATCTTCACAACACAGATATTCATGATGGTGTGATCACTCAGCTAGAGCCAGACATCCTGGAATGTGAAGTCAAGTGGGCCTTAGGAAGCATCACTACAAACAAAGCTAGTGGAGGTGATGGAATTCCAGTGGAGCTATTTCAAATCTTGAAAGATGATGCTGTGAAAGTGCTGCACTCAATATGCCAGCAAATTTGGAAAACTCAGCAGTGTCCAAGGGACAGGAAAAGGTCAGTTTTCATTCCAATCCCAAAGAAAGGCAATGCCAAAGAATGTTCCAACTACTGCACAATTGCACTCATCTCACACGCTAGTAAAGTAATGCTCAAAATTCTCCAAGCCAGGCTTCAGCAATATGTGAACTGTGAACTTCCTGATGTTCAAGATGGTTTTAGAAAAGGCAGAGGAACCAGAGATCAAATTGCCAACATCCACTGGATCATCAAAAAAGCAAGAGAGTTTCAGAAAAACATCTATTTCTGCTTTACTGACTATGCCAAAGCCTTTGACTGCGTGGATCACAACAAACTGGAAAATTCTGAAAGAGATGGGAATACCAGACCACCTGATCTGCCTCTTGAGAAACCTATATGCAGGTCAGGAAGCAACAGTCAGAACTGGACATGGAACAACAGACTGGTTCCAAATAGGAAAAGGAGTACGTCAAGGCTGTATATTGTCGCCCCGCTTATCTAACTTATATGCAGAGTACATCATGAGAAATGCTGGGCTAGAGGAAGTACAAGCTGGAATCAAGATTTCAGGGAGAAATATCAATAACCTCAAATATGCAGATGACACCACCCTTATGGCAGAAAGTGAAGAAGAATTAAAATGCCTCTTGATGAAAGTGAAAGAGGAGAGTATAAAAGTT